>NC_083795.1:9830339-11030339 GCF_015708825.2 Lethenteron reissneri | reverse complement strand
CTTGGCTGGCGTCTCTCTCGCTCGCTCATCTCGCGTGTACATGTGGACGTGTACATGTGGACGTGTACATGTGGCCGTGTACATGTGGACGTGTATATTTTTACAACAGCGCGCTGGATGGAATGCAGCACCCCCCCGCTGCTTCATCTCGCCCCCTCCCTCCCCCCATCTCTCCCCCCTTCCTCCCCCCATCTCTCCCCCCTTCCTCCCACCCCCCATCTCCCCCCCTCCCCCCATCTCCCCCCTCCCCCCATCTCCCCCCATCCCCCCCCCCCACCCCCATCCCCCCCCCTCCCCCATCGCCCCCCCTCCCTCCCCCCAACTCGCCTCCTCTCTCCCCCCATCTCGCCCCCCCCATCCCCCATCTCGCCCCCCCCTTCCACCCCATCTCCCTCCCCCCATCCCCCCATCTCGCCCCCTCCCTCCCCCCATCCCCCCCCTCCCCCCATCTCCCCCATCCCCCCCCATCCCCCCCACCCCCATCCCCCCATCCCCCATCGCCCCCCCTCCCTCCCCCCATCTCGCCCCCCCTCATCCCCCATCTCGCCCCCCCCTTCCACCCCATCTCCCTCCCCCCATCCCCCCATTTCGCCCCCTCCCACCCAAAGGCAGCATGACCCCCCCCTCCCCACGGCAGAATGAACCCCCCCAACCTCCCTCCCTCCCCCACCTCCTCCCCCTCCCCCCTTCCCCCTCTTCCTCCTCCCCCACCCCTCTCCCCCCCCCTCCCCCCGGCAGTCGGCAGGCAGCAGGGGAACGTGGCGTGTGTCTGTGCGCCACTTGGGCCGCGTGTCGCCACAGGGAGACAGGGAGGGAGGGAGGGAGCGAGCTGCCGTAGAAGCCCCGCGTGGGATGCGAGTTCAGTGTCCGCGCTGCCGATTCTTCTCCTCCTCCTCCTCCAGCCTTGTTCACTGCGCTGAGAAGACCACGGCGTGCGGGTCCGGGGTGGTGTACGGTGGGTTGGTAGGTAGGCGAAGGTAGGAGAAGGAGGAAGAGGAGGACCAGTTTAGACGGTGGATACCTCTTGTAAGTCAGCCCATCGTCTCCTTTTGTTAGTTGTTCCTTCAAGAACAGTGGCGCTGCTGCTGCTGTCTATTTAGTCATCTCTCTCCGATGCTCGTACACCCGGCGATGTCGACCCGCTGATGTCGCCAGGCATGGCCAACGAACCGAGGCAGGAGCTGGTCGGCAAGAGGTTCATGCGCGTCTCCGCCGAGGGCAGTGCGGATTTGGAGCGGATACACGAGTGGCAGTGGAGAAGCGGGGTCATCCGAGCCGTGTCCCACAAGGAGAGGGCCCACCTCGACCTCTCGGTATGTACCGTGTGTCTGCGTTTGCTGTGTTTGTGTTTTGCTGGTTGTGAATGGTTGTGGTGCTGTTAACGCGTTTGCGCCACGAACCACGGCGACCCGAACCGGTGACGATTATCTGAAACCGGTCTTGGGTCTCCCCTAGGTAGACTCGGCCTCAAATGGGTACCTGGTGCGGTGTGTAAACATCGCCACTGGGGAGACAAAGGCGGGCCATCCACCCACTCGTGTGTGTGCCGTGCCGGTCTTCATAGGTACTCGTAAACAGCACTTGCCCCAAAAGTATGTTAAGGCTAGACGGGGATCTTTGTCTTTGTGTGTGTGCTCACGGCCAACATCAGTGGCAATTATCTGAACCGGTCCCTGGGCTTCGCCAAGGTCGACTCAGCTCCAAATTAGTGCCTGATGCGGTGTGTAAACATTGCCACCAGGGATACAAAGGCGGACGCTTAAAGCACTTTGCTGGCCTCAAAAGTCTGTTAAGGCTGTACGGGGGATCTTTGTCCTGTTCTTGGGGGGTTCATCAGGAGCTTACTTAATAACTTGTGAACCTTCGACCAAATCGCCTTGAATGTGCCTGATGTCTGGAAAGCTAAGCTGGTCCTTAGCCTGGTTAGTGATCATAGATTAGGTGCTTGCCAGGTGTTGTAGACTTGTGGTTTGGGAAAGCTGGCCATGAGATGTTGTTGAATGTCACCGTCTGATTTGGACATCTCTCCAAACTGGACATCTGTGAAAAAGCGCTTCATAGCTCATTGGATTCCTCCCTCCAGTCTAAATAAAGGTTGTGATTCTCGGTTGGCAAGGTGGAGGTTTTCATCCGTGTCCTTTCTCCCGCATGAAGCCAAAACCCACTTCTTAGTGGCGTGACTTTTTTGAAAAACAGTCTTGAGATTCGGCCATAACTGGATGATGCGTAAATTGTTATTTTTGTTGTTGTTATGTTATGTAGTGCGCATTTTAGGCTGTGTGTTGGTATGTGGTTGTTCTATCTGGAGGATTTGGCTGGGCTTTGTTGTGGCCATAAGGAAAGGGTAGCCAATTATTTACAGCCCTGTAGGGTTTCGTGTGTGTGTATATTATCGAGGAATTCTCAGAATTAAACGTAATACGTTTCCCTCCACTCGGGAGGGAGGGGGGGAGAATACAATAACAGTACGTGAATGGTAAGACAAAGGAGACCCCTAGTATACACTACGCTTATCTCCATACACAGTGGCTGAGCAATGCAGCGAGATTCCTGTTGTGATGTAGCAGCCACCGACAATGCAAACATGTGTGCCAATTTGTTGATACACACTCCCGTCAACCAGCATTAATATAACGGTACATTTTATTTTAGGTATATAAAAGTGACATTCCATGTGGTATTCGAGGGGGTTGGTTTTGGAACATGTGTGTTATTGCCAAAATCTGGATATCGTCAACGTGATTTGTCTTAAAAAAAACTTGGGAACATAAATGCTGTCTAATTTTGCTGTTGTACACCACAGTGTTTAAGACCGGTGGAAATGAAACAAATCTTCCGTGATGTGATGTGAAACTGCGATTGTGTTGCTAGTTTGTGTTTAAAGAGTGTGAACCCGATCCAGCAGCTGTCATTCGTGAGTGTTTTTGTAGCGATGCAAAAATAACACGAGATAATTACTGGGTTGACACTTCGGATTTGAGCGGTAAAGCAAAGGACATTCAAAATTAGACTCGTAGCACAGAAGGGATTAAAATAGCTCTACAGTATTGGAATCCGCATTGGTGATATACAATGATTATATATTTTGTAGCGTCCAAATTCCTAAGCATATCAATACGGTGTACAGGACAAATCATGTATACACTGTATAAAACAGCACACACAAACAAATTTCACGTGAATTGGGTGGCTTGATCAGTCAGTTGCTTGACCAGTGAGTGGCATGACAAACCATCACGATTTTAATGCAACATGAGTTGTCGACTCTAGCCCAGACACATGTGGGGGGGGGGGGGGGGGGTTATGTGTTCACGGTTAGTGTCTTTCTAACATACAGGTAGCAAGCATCCTCTGTGTATACGTTTACATCTGACTAGCTATCGGATATCTCAAATCATTCATGACCTCGCACCTACTCACCTTTCTGATCTCTTCTCTCATTACTCTCACTCCCCGCTGCAGCAAACATGGCCTTGCCTCTCTCGGTCACATTTTACTCCGATCTGCACATTAATCTCCTCGTAATGGGAGCTTGTTCCTTCTCTTCTGCGGATCCTCCAGTCTAGAACGGATTTTCCTCTTTCTAATCGCCTTGTCACATTCTTATGTTCACAATTCACACCGAGGGTTTGAGGCTTTTCCATTGCATCCGTAGTAGATCCCATACACTGCTTGTCTGTTTATATAAACAATACTGTACTGTGTTTAGTTATGTGTAATTCCTTGTTTTGTCATGGTTGTGTATTCCCCATTCATGAATATGCATTGACTGGAGATGATTTTGGTGGGTTTTTTTCTAAAGAATAAACGTATTCAGTATTAATCAATATAGCACAGCTTGAGAAGGCCAGCATCGACCAGTAGATTATCAAAAGGGCTGTAAAAAAGAAATATCACCAGACCTCTATTTGGCAAAATATGCAATCATGTCTCTTGTTTTAGAATCAAAGTTTACAATTTCACAATTACGTTATGTTTATTTTGCGCGTCAATCCTCCCCACTGAGCTGTGTAAGATGAAAAGGTCGAGACCATACCTGGAGGAATTTGAGAGCTGGAACAGTGGCTTTAGTGCTTATTGTGTGCTGTGACTAGATTCTCCTTAGAGCCTTATTGTGTCTCACCTTTCGTTTTCGTGTACTGCTTTCATTTAACATGACTGTATTGCGTTGCTGGCCACATTAATCGAAAAACATAAACCCAGAATATTTTCCAAGAACCAAATATGTCACAAGTACACACTTGAATGAAACATGCTACAATATTCCACGTGTGTTTTGTGTGCACGTATGTGGAAAGAGAGAGGGGGGGCTTTGTGACATTTAGTAGTTTCACTCAATGCATCACATCACGGAGGGACTGTCGTTTGGCAGGAGGAAGTCCGCAGACACATGCTGCCGCTGACAAAACCCTGCCACCCACTCACTCCTTACGAGTCCACAAGCCACATGATCCCCCAGAGTCACGCATGTTCCCAATTGCGCCGCAATGAAATCACTATTTCCATACGAGCAGAGGAAGGCACTTCATTAAGTGGTGTGGTTAGAAATCCAAATTATAATGAATTTGTCATTGGACACCAGACAACGTTTTGTTTTGACCTAACATCCCATACCAAACATTGTCTGGGGTCCAAATACAGTGTCATATTTGTTTTTTGGGGATATGTTTTTGTAATTTCATTCAATTCCCCTGTACCATTCACAATGAGCTAAGCACCAAGCATAAATTGATTAATCATTTTTTAAAAATAATAATTCCGCCCCTCCGTCAACTGGTTAAACCCGATGACTCGAGTTTGATTCTTGCCAATGGCTACAGTGGTGAGTGACCTGACCCCGGTTTTGACCTCTATCACACCAGCAGTGGATTGGTCATGACTGATTATTCTGCTTTATTGAACTGCATCGGTTAAGGGTGCTTATTTTTATTGAACGTGTGTATTCTACAATATACCGCATAGCATTGCACATACATCGGCTCTTGCTCTCTTAAATGTGGAATATTATCTTGGATTAATTTAAGTAAACGTGTGCCAGTTAACTCTGATTATGCACAATTACGTTTTGTATAAAAACAAATCCAACAGGAATGCACTTCATTCTAAACATGTAATGTGGACCAACTGTGCTGTGTGTACATAATACAGTGGTTCAAACTGTTCAGTTATGTTGTAGAATGTCGACGTACGGTCAATGGTATTTCCCTGAGGTGTGGACTCGAGTCATGTGACTTGGACTCGAGTCAGACTCGAGTCATGAATTTGATGACTTCAGACTCGACTTGGACTTGCATAACAATGACTTTGTCCCACCTCTGAGGTGTGGACTCGAGTCATGTGACTTGGACTCGAGTCAGACTCGAGTCATGAATTTGATGACTTCAGACTCGACTTGGACTTGCATAACAATGACTTTGTCCCACCTCTGGTATTTCCTGCTCTTGTGGCACAGTACAAAAGCATTTGAGCGGACATCTGCCAGCATGTGTGCACTGGGAGAAGGGGGGATATCGTTGCAAATCTTGAAAGCGTACACTGCGAGAGGAATAACACTGGTTCGTTATGTGCCGGCAGAAGCCCTGCTTTGTTTGGTAGCCTACATTAACCACTGTGGCTGAGTTTACATATAAAAAAAATATGATACTCATTTACATGCATAATGCACTTGCATTTTTATACATACAACTGTAATGATATACACCATCTCTTTTCAAATGTTTCGTTGTATACTATGCTTTACTACATGGATTATTAATTAATTAACATCATAATCAGGAATACCCTATCCACTGCTGGATGAACGCTTCCTTTATATCGTCGCTGTCACTCATGGGACACAATAATTCATCTCGATCCTGCGTTTTTGGGCTGATCTCATCGCTCCGTCTCTGATCTTCTCAGACGTGATCCTGTCTTTGGCTGCCGTTCCTTTGTCAGTCTCGATTAGCACGGTCGACTACGTACGGTGCGGAAGAAGTTTCAACGTACAGTACATACATTTGCTATAATTCCGTCTAGGAATGTATCCTGTAAACATCCACTTATAACAATCAATATGATGGCTGCAGTCTACACAAGTTCCGACCAACGTGCCCCTTTGCGTGCGTGCAATTCCAAGCGTGCAGCTCTCTCCACGTGTCTTTGCGCACTTCTCAGCTTTTGTTCCATTTCCTTTTGTCAGATTCCACGTTTCTGATCCATTTGTCAAGGCAGGTATTAGACGCTCATTGAAAACATTCGTCCTTTGACATATTGGAATGTTACTCTTCATTATCAAGGTCGGTTATCCAAAAGCACTCAGACATGCTTCCGTTCACCGCTTTATTTTGATCCTGGCCTCCCTCCTATAATCCCCAGAGTTGTATATCTATACTGATGTGTTTTCTAGGTTGTGCCCCTCGAATGTCTTAGAATGTTTAGCAATTTGTCGTACGATCATCAGCAGCCATGATCAATCCACTGCTGCCACCATCGAAGGAACCTGCGGTGTAGCAATGCAATATATTTACGTGATCTAACCAAAAAAAACCTGTTATGGCTAATATTGGTCGCGAAAGCCTACGTGTTAGACGAGTAATACAACCTAGCCCCTTGCACAGGTGAGCCTATTTCATCTTACATTTACATCCGTGAAGTGTTTCTCAACAAACGTACCTTATCAACACGGCGCATGTAAACCGGTATATCTACCACCGTCTGCATTGCCTCCGAGGCAACTTCGTCAACAATAGAATAAGCAGAAGCTAATGGTGATGCTTGGCCCCACCCTGACAGCGTGTGTACTCTGCGCCCAGTCATCCCGTGTAAATATAAAAACGCAGAGTTGAAGTAATGGGTTGAGTAATCGTGCTTTAGATTGAACCTCGGCGAAGAAATGAATGTGGGAGAAATAGGGAATGGTTTATGGGCTCAGGGGCACTTGGACACAGCTGCCTGTTTTGGGGGATGGGCACATTTATGCCTGCACACACTCACACACACAAAGCCCTGTTTGTGTCTCGGGGCCCGAGATGGATATGTGTCTAGCCCCAGGAGTCGGTTAACACTGCAGATAAGCTCGGTAATTGCTCGCACAGGAGCTCTATCTTTGCCGAATTGAATGGAGGGACCGAGTTGGCCATTACCACCGCTGCACACAATGGAAGAAATATTATTGTAATTGTTACATCTCAAAACGTGGCATAATTCTGCTACTGGAAAAACAAAACAAGTAGAAGACTGATTGTTAAAAAAAGAATTTACTTTTGTTTTTAGAATGAAACGCACGACTTTTGTTATGAACTATATTATGTAATTATATTATTTTGTAATTGGAGAGTGGTTATACAGGAGTGATGGACATCGATTGTGCGGGCGAACAGGGTTGATGGTAAGTTGGTTGACAGGTTTCTGAAGCAATGATGGCATGTGTATGAATAATTCCATTGAAACCGGATATATTGTATTCTTCTCCGAATGTCGTGGAGTAATTATGGAATACATTTACTGTAAATATTTGGTGCCAAGGTGAACAATGACATTTGGGCTCGGGTAGCACAATAATCACTGTAATTAAAATCCTGATGTAAGAATTTTCTTTATTAAAATACATGTACCGCAATAGATTGTACAATGCACATTACATTTCCACACAGCCATTATATACTCAAACTTAAATATCCATATCACCTGCAATGATATCCTTTTGTTCAAATAACTTTGTGCATTGCACGCAGAAGACATTAGTAATACATTACATTTACATAAAATACCAGCTGTTTTTAAATGAAAACTAATCTTTGAAATAGTGTGTGACATGCTGCGACCAATTTACAGTTTTCTGTTCCACCGTGCTCATATGTTGATTTCACGCTCTCAACGATGGCAGTCAAATGGTGAGCTGGTCCTCAACTGCTTGGCACGGTAGACGAATGTTTGCCAATGCAAACGCAGTTATTTTAGAAACTACTGCACGAGCAAAAACTATTTACACGCCTCTGCCTCCGCTTTGCAAAAAGAAAAGTCATTATCATGATGAACCACTGCCGTGTTAGAAAACAGAATGAACGCCATGCGCATCCCGTTTACGACGAGCAACGTTTTTAAATCCTTTATATTAAGTTCGCTTGCTTGCTTGCGTGCTTGCTTGCTTACGACCGTGCAAATCTTTCGGTCGTTTTTTAACCCACTTCCCGTGACCCATTCGAGCTGACATTTTCCACACAGACTCGTTGTGCCAGACAATTAATGTTCGTGAAAAAAATTCCCAAAATTTTATACTTTTAGGCAAAAAAATTTTCTTTTACATATATTCAAATAGAACTCATTCATCACTTTGGCTGAACGTCACAGTATAAGAGCCCAGAGCGTAACCCCTCCACAGGCCGTGGCGGAGTAGCGCAGTTGGTAGCGCCCTCGCTTCCCATGCCAAAGGTCGCGGGATCGATCCCCGCGTCCTCCACAGGCATATATATATTTTAAATCCTTTATATTAAGTTCGCTGCCACGCATATAAAGGATTTATAGTGAAAAACTTTGTTTTTACGGGTTATACTTATTTTCCCCTCCATCTCAATGCCGAGGCACTGATTGTGTGCCTCGCTCTCAAAATACTAATATGCCCAAGCCTCTCTCCCCCCATGGCAGTCACAGTAACAGGATCGGGGATGGATGGCTTACCCCAGGCTGGAATTTCCTGTTTTCTGGAGCGTACACAACCCAGCTGGACTCGCTGTTCTGTTTTGCGGATATATTTTCTTGAGTGTTTCTACTCGACGACTTAAAAAGAGGATTGCGGTGCGGTAGTAAGTTTCATAGGCACTGGCGTACTCTTAGTGCCTTGTCAAGTGCGGTATATCTGTATAAAGAGGCATGCCAGTGTATGTTCTTGTACTCTACATTTTTTTAAAGGTGGTCCATGTAAAAATTGTTCAATACTTTTTTTTCTTTTTCATTTAGAACGAGAAAGCATATTGGTAAAAGCCTCTTGTCGTATACGTTTGCTTCTGATCGTCGTGTATTTTTTCAGATTGTTGCTTCCACCACATTTCTATTGTTACTTTGTACAGCTTTTCTGTGTTATGATGGTATTTTGTCCGTATTTATTTTATTTTAGGTTAATCGTTCTAATGAGCATTGGAACATTGTTGCGCGAGAGACTTTTCTTTGATGCCGTTCCAGCTCTTTTTGTTGTTCCGTTCTTTACCTTCATACTTGAGCCCTGCATTGCACTGAATTGGATGTCACTGGTTGGCTCGGGTCTTCCTTTTTAAAGTGGCCGCATATGTCAATGCTTTCTCACCTGGCAAAACAAAGCCTGTCAATCATTTTTTGGAAGTGGTTAAAGTATTGTACGAAAAGCTGTCGTTTTCCATGAGCAGCAATCTGCTCAAAGTTTGTCACATTATCAATGTAATTCCCAACAAATGTAAAGTCACATGTTTCTCCAGTTCCACATTAAGGCAGTAACTTAAGTATTATTTTTAATTAACATTAGATCTGTGTGCTTTGAATATAATTTAAAAAATGTACCTTGATACTGAGGATGCAACGATGCATCGATTTGATCAGTAAAATCAATTCTTACACTCGCAATACATGCATTTAGCTATGCATGTAAGATTCAATTACAGTACTTTCGATTCATATGCCTTGTACGTAATGGGTTTTGGTGACCTCCGCTCCCACTAGACACAGCTTCGTTCACCACAATAGAGAGAACATTGATTCTTTGATTGAATCTAAACCCCAAATCATGGCAATTCATTGAATTGCGAGGGTGGGGGCGGGGTCGATTTTTAAAGACCTATAGATCTTACATATTACTGTATTGCAGAAAGATAATTCAGGATTAATCTTTTCATTTTGTTGCATTGTTATGCACATTTCTTTAGTTGAGTGACCCATGTAATGCAATTACTGAACTGTATACAATGCAATTTGGCTTTAAATTCAGTAGCACCCAGAGATATCTGAATACTGAAATACAATAGCACATGCACGCATTGTACACTGTAAATGCGAAGTGATAGATTGTGTTGAGCGAATGAATAATCCACATTGCAAATTCCATACACCAGAAACATTTAAAATGTGATCATATTTTTTTACCCTTTAAATTACATAATCCAGCAGTTAATCATTGCACAGTGCCAATATTTTATTGTCAAAATAGTTTTTTAGAGCAAAGGTATTCATAACGTCTTTTATAATGTCCACAGAACATTTACCTTGTTGTTGGGATATCTGCAAAGCTCACCCGTAGTCTCCTTGGCTGCCCCATAACTCTGAATTCTGGCAACCGCGTTAAAGACAGCTTGGTAGTCTCCTGGGTGTTTGCATTCCTGCAGATTTAAGATCGGGCCCCAGGGGAACGGATCACATTTGGGCCGAGCAGATTAGCTCTGCCCACTGCATGAAGAGAGGGACAGACGTCCACCTTCAAGCCTCACCACGTGGTTATGCAAGTCGGATGTGTAATATTGCTGCTCGACGATTGTAGCCTACTCGAGACGGTTTGTTACAAAGTCGCTTTTGTTTGATATATAGATGAGCCATAGGCCTGAGTCATTGCACAGGTGTGGCGTGCGGGCCCTTTACGGAATTGGGGTTTGAAGTGGAATCACTCGAAGCAACATCCCTGCTGCACACAGTTCAACTCTGTGGTCGATCTTCAAAGGACACGCAATCAACCATGTACTTACCCTGACCTCGCCTTTGCTGTCACGCAAAAACTAAAACTTAGCTCTCACTGTAATCTAATAACCATAATTAACTTTTTTTTTGCAGCCTCTTGAATGTTTGAATGTCACTGTTATTTGAGAGTGTAAATACAGTACTAGCACTGTTAGGCAACATTCATGATCATGATTCACCATCCCCTACCTTTGTATTACTGTACTTACCTTTGTAAATGAGGCAACTGTGTGACTTCCACAGAGAGTTTGTCTTTCTTTTATACAAGGCACTGCTTCTGACAACCATGTTAGAAGCTTATATATACAGTTGAACGATTAGGTAATTCTCGGACAATTGCTCGATTACAATTTAACAAGAAAATTTTCACTGTGTACGCGCGTGTGCCACACGATGTACTTTTAAATTGTTTACATTTGTACTTTTAAATGTATCTACAGAGCAGTGGCACTGCAACAGCACCTGTTGAAAGAGCTTCGAAGCGTTTTCTGGAGCGTGATTTTATTTTGATGTAAACAAATGTTGCGTCAACGTTAACGCACGCAATTCTGTGCACAGCCCTCTTGTGCGTGCAATAAAGTCCCCGTGTAATTGGACACGTATCGATTTAAAATATTGAATTCGGCAAATAGAATACTCTCCGCACATAAATGCGGAATGCAGAACCACGCGTTCGCAGTGTCCGCGAAAGTACAAAGTGACAGCCCTCCTACCATCAACTTCCCAGTGCCAAACCCATCAGAAGCATGACTTACCAGCCCCCTCTGACCAAGGCTGGCCTTGTTGTCCCTTATCCCGTCACGCCCTCCACCCACAAGCCCCCTTTGTGTGTCCCGCTGGCTGCCGTGGGCCCTGCTTGGGCCAGCATTGTCCCGTCGATGGGCCCTTTGTGTCTGTCTGTGACAGAGCGGCCAGCTCTCGTGCTGCTAACAGATCCTGCAAAAAGACGACGTTTTGTGCTGCTTACTGATGGGCGATGGCCGGCCGGATGGTTGGGAAGGGAGGGGCAAGGGGGACAGCTCGAGATGGAAAGTTTCCCTTAACACAACCCAGGGCATAATGTTATGTATACAGGCTCTGGCTTAAGTGTGATGTTTTGTCTAAATTGTATACTTTGTGGTTCCTTAAGTGTTCTTGTCTGCCCCAGTTTTGGTCATGATTTTGTTCCTTTCCTCGTCTCGAAGAGGACAAAATATAAAGTGTGCTTAAGGGAACAAAAATATATAAAAACTTGATCCCACAGACCACAGAATGTGTATGTTATTCAATTACGCCAATGCCTTTCTCCCCGGTTATTAGATAGGCCCCTATGGGAGGCTGGAATCATAGACAACAGGTGTGAATAAGTGTTTCATTATGCCTGTACCGGATTGGATTACGCCGAAGTATGTGGCTAGTTACGTAGATTGTGTTAAATTACATTATGGAGGCAGTGGCAGAATGCCTACTGCATTATACTTCTGTCACATACAATTTTTTGGTGAACAAAAGATAACATCGTGGTAAACAGTATATGGTATGCATTAACAAGTGTTGGCGTTTATGGGTAAATTTTAAGAGTGGAGTTTTGATGAAATGTGTTCAAAAGGATACGCTGCTTTGCGTCAAAACCCGATGGAGAATAAATTGACCTATTCGCGATGGCACACCATGCGATAATCATCTGTAATGAGCTATTTTGTGCTCGGGTTTATATTTCTCTCTGCAATTATAAATCAAACTTGCTGCTTTTAAAGACTGGTGCGCTGTTTAGTTTGCACAATGCAAAAAACGCTCCAGAGCCAACAAGGAGGGGCCAGGATAGATGGATGGATGGACATGTATACATGCAAAGGATTTCAGATAGTGTTTAAGTCCGAAACAAGGCATGTAAAGTACATTGGATTCCGGAGAAAGTGTACAATGGTTTCATTTACATTACTTAGGTCTGCAAATATGCTCTACTTCAGCTGCACTTGGGAACAAGTAAATGGTGAAGGATAAGCCCTGGCCTGCCCTTTTGCACGTGTCTCTGGAAACTCGATCAGCATTTTTCTTTTGGTGACGTGCCGACCATCGCCAAAGCTCGTTTTTGGTGATTGAATTGCCATGAATGTGGGCAGAGGGTGTGGGCCAGTGCTTTAAACATCAAGGTCGGCCCTGTCGCAAAGTACAAAGGTTTTGTTGGTCCTGAGCTACAAAATTTGTCACATTGCAGAAGTTTTGAAACAGTTCACGTGCAAACATCATTGCCATGTGGAAATCCAAACAAAATTGTTTGTAGCGCCAAGTGCGCTCTCTGTATTAAGTTGCCGTAATCAATAGAGTAATATTTTTTGCGATGTGGAACAATGTGAACGCAATGACATTTCAACGAGTAAATCTGTGCCAATAGTTTAGCGACCTCATCTAAACCTTTCCATCGTTTACTAGTGCCAGCATTGTTGCCCATAAAACACATGAGGTGAGCTATTTAATGATATTTTTATTGAAATATTGTGCTTCTTTAATGGCCCTGTTTTAAATGGGCCAGTTGTACATTTATGTTAGCACGATGCCAGAAAAAATGGGAGATTTAAAGAAAAAACAATCATAAGCAGTGGGCTATAACACTTACCATGATGGTCGGACTTGTAATGACGTATCGTATAACATCGATTTGTACGCCCATAATACATACAACAATTATAACACGTAATCATTGAGTATTTGTAATTCGTGCAACTACAGTACAATATGTAATTTTTTTTATGAACCAAAAACTGTGCACGAGTCAAATAAACGTTACAACTGAGTTGGTAAAAACGAGACAAAACACAATTGGAAAACCACATTTGAACTAACCCTCTAATTGAATTGTGACCTAAAATTTGACATTTCATGGAATCGCTGGAGGGATGAATAGTATATGCTACCTTGCACAATTACAGTGCTGCAACCCAAATGTTTAAGAATAATGATACACAATACTTGTACCACTCTTCATGGCACTGTATTTTTTTTATGGTAAACGCTTCGGTAAAATCACGATTGTGTATGTATGTTGAACTTATTTTGCAACGTACGTAGCCAACCGTGGTAATTGGAGATTGACTGCATTAATAATTATTAATACTATACTATACTCTTGTGGTTAAACATGTTTACTTATCACAGGTTTATTCCATATTAGCTCACAATCTTTCAATCGTAACCCATATGCAAACAACCACATGCTTATCATCAAGGTTGTGTACATTGGAGTACTCCAATTTACATACAGTCGTGCAATAAACTGTTCTTACATCACCAAGCCGTGTATTCTGTACCTTGTCCCTTTTACTCAGACGTTGTAAGCCACCGTGCTGGTGTTTACGGCGGTTAGTGTGAGAACCTGTATCTGGTGGGATCTTGCTGATGTGCTTGCCTTGATTACTGATGCGGTTAAGGCGACGGTAAGAGGCAGACCAGGCTGGTAGGGGGCCTGATGCCCACAGGGGGCGGTTTTGTTAGTGGTGAGATCAGGGAAACTGTTGGTGAGCAACCACATACCACCATTCCCACTCTCTAAAAAATCCTAATCCCCGTCTTTGTGCCCAGCCTCCCTCGGCTAGCTAATGATTAAAAGGCAAACGCCTGGCTGCTCATGGGAAGAGAATGCTTGCCTTAGTATCCAGCGTCAGCCTTGCAATTGCACATTAAGGCCCCGTTCACACCAGGCTGTCAAATTTAAGTGTTGATGCAAACACTGCGTTCTTACACACTGGGGTATTGATGGCTCTTAACAACCAGATGATGGTCCTGGGTAGGGAATGGGTGTGCAGTGGTGAGTGATAACTATCCCTCAAATATGATCATTATTATCATTTTTGATTTAAAGCTTTCGTGACTGCAGGGATTCATCTTCTTGGTTCTTTTGGTAAAGTCACGTAGAATGGAAATAATAAAAATAAAACATAAAATAATTCTCACGACGTTTCGGCCACAACGCAAGCAGCCGTCCACATTCAGACTCTGTCTACTCGACAGACCTGCTCTCCACCTGAGGACGGCTGCTTGCGTTGTGGCCGAAACGTCGTGAGAATTATTTTATTATGTTTTATTTTATTATTTCCATTCTACGTGACTTTACCGAAAGAACCAAGAATATTATTATCATTGTTTGTGGCCTATCCACTGCTGGATGAAGGAATATATTTATCATGCGATGCCACAACCAAATCACTCCTCCAAATTAGCTGTCACCGCTTTATCTACGTGGTGGTTTGTCCTCTTCGGCATGTTCCCTCCTATGTTTGTTGTCCTGTGCAGTTTGGTAAAGGTTGGGCCAGGAGCGGTTCAGATAACACTTGCCCCAACAATATTAGCAGTGACCGGGAATTTAACTTGGGTCGGCAGGTTCATAACACAGCGTGCTAATCACTGCACCATTGCTCCACATCGTTACAGTATTCCATGTGATTTCGGAATTACTGCACTCATCATTGCATTGCTGAAACGTAAAAAAAAATGCTCATCACAATTCATCAATAACTGACTTAATAAAAAATATATAATCGGTGACGTTTTGGACAATGTCCCTTCTTCATAGCACATACACAGATAGGCCATAGAGGAGTTAATAAGAGTTGGAGACTGCACTTAACCTCATGGGGCTTAACGAAAGTAATAGTTTTAACATGTTTTAGTTATATTGTAACATGTTTTAGTTATATTTTAACATGTTTTCTGATGACCAGTTTTTTCAACAGTAACGAATAATATTATTTTAAGGCAGTGTTATTTGACAAATGTGATTTTTGTTATTTGTGCCAACACGTAATGTCATTGCTTTGGAAATTGGATGGTCAAGACCATGAACACCAGAAGACCCCGACTGTAAACAAGCGGAGCAGTGCAGTGTCTGTGATACGTGCCTCTCTTGGCAATGTCAACATTCACTGCCTGTTATCAGTTAAGTCACCAACCTCTGGCTAATGTTGACAAAATTTACGGTGTAATTTTTGTCTGGGCGTTCATTGTTATTTCAGGATGGTACAGTTCATTGAACATATCAGAAGTTTTTTTTATTACGAATTTAAAGTTATTTCAGGCATCATCACAGTCCACTTATCTTAAGTAGTTTATTAAAACACGATTACGTTTGATGATCTGCGTCAGCTGTTGCAGATAGAACATTGTTTTGATTGGGATTATTCCGCGCAGTCCCAGTTAGTTTGTCGAATGCTACCAGTTCATGCTATGTGTGTGTGTGCGATCTTAAAACACGAGCGTCTAAACTACAGCATATGGGCACGTGATTGTTGAACTGCTGATTTATGTTGGAGACTTGCAATTTTCGGTCGTTGAAATCATTAGCGTGATTTTCAATTGTTACACTCATTTCTTTTTTCACTTGCACAGGAATGCACTCCACTGTATTTCTAATCCTCCAAAACTATGGGCTGTTGTTGACCTGTTTTCCCCTAATCTTATCGTGGAATGTGTGACCGTAGTTTTCCCAAAACGGCCTACATTTAACTGTGTACAGAAGTAATTGTGTTGTTGAGGATGTCTACGGCAATGCCGTACTATATAAACCACCACCATAGGTTGCAATTTGACGGGGGGGATTTGTTAAGGCTGAGAGACAAAAGCATCAATACAACATCTGCATGTTGCTCAAGGAACCCATTGAGGGTATGCTCAACCTTTTACCCCTGACACTGAGGTCACTTGCAACAGCAGCCGTAAAGGCATTTAATCAATGCGAAAGCCACTAGCATCAGCACTACACACTACACGTACAGTTTCCTTCTCAGACCATCTGCTTTGAATGTGGTGCACGCCTCTAATCCAGCTCGGTGGAGGCGAGTTGGTGGATAACACAAATGTCACGAAACTCCCTTCCCGTAGGCGTTGAGGTGCCTTCCCTGACTCGCCAAGAGAAATGGACTAATCGCCATCTGTTTCCATCTGTATGGGGATAGAGTGTTGTCTCCTCGCATGCTCCGGTTTCCTCCCACTTGTGTAAACACTCATTCATTAAACAATTAAAACCCAATGCTGGACCCTCCTGAATACGAGTCCTGCGATTTTTGCTGTCCTGTATAAGTTGATTTCCAAATTTACTGCAAGTGTGAACTGGTTTGCTGATGGTGGAAGCAGCCGGTTTGATTTTGACGTTGGTGAAATGTCCGAGCCGTACTGTACCATAGCCATTTATGTTTCACAGCCCTTTGAGTTGTTGTTATTGCGTCTTGAGAAACCCACTGCTCTCAAAGCTCGTTTTATGTCCGCCCGCAGTACCTTCTTACATATGGACCGCTCGTGCGCGCTGTCTGTCATGCCGAATATTTGTGCGGGACAAGCCACAATATTATCGTAAGGTTGCCCGGAGTGTGGCTGTGGATGATGGTGACCTTTGAAAGAACATTCAGTCTTTTCTTACAAAGAACACCCTGCGTACGCCAACCTTATTCAGCAGCACGCACGGCTCACTGGGCACACGCCAGCCCTTGCGGCTGCTGCTGCTGCTGCTAACTGCGGAACCCGCGATTCGGACGTCAGCGCATTGGCTTGTGTTGTTCGCTTTGGTTTCACCGAGTCCAACATTCGGCCGAGTCTGGCCGCCTGAAGATGCATGTTTGCTGCTGAAGCTATCGCGAAAACATGCCCGTCCGTGTGATGTATATTTTACCCACAAGTGCAGGCGAAAGCCAGTGAGAATCCGATGCTTTCATGTGCAAAAGCCAGGGCTCTTCTATTATTTATTATCTTGGTTTGAAGGCATTTATATTGTGGTGACATAACACAACTGCATGATAATACACAACCAAGAATACATTACGTTTAATGTAATACTGTACCATAGACGGGCAACACACATGGATGGGAGATAGGAGAAACGTGCCCATTGTTTAAGCTGCCGCATAGGGAGGTTGAACTCGCGACATCTCGATGGCAAGTCCAGTGCGCTAACCATTGACACATTGGCAGCTCTGTCCACCCGGCAGTATATAAATGGGTAGACCACGGTTAGCCGTCGTTCGGCAGGTCACGTGCGGTGGGGTCAAGTGTGGATATTCCGACCTCTTGCAAGACATCTGACTCGCGTGGAAGAATAGAGAAAAATGCATACTCTTTGGCTCTTTCGGTAAAGTCACGTAGGTATAAATAAATTAAATCGCGACGTTTTGGGTGCAACACAAGCGTCCGTCATCAGGTGGGACAACCACAGCAAGAAACCATTGCTGAAGTGGGCAGTCACGAAAACTTCAAATCTAGATTGAACCGCCTCTACGGGGAGGGTTTGCACATATCTGTTACCTGATGACGGACGCTTGTGTTGCGCCCGAAACGTCGTGATTTCATTTGTTTTATTTTAAATCTAGATAGAGAAAAACACCTTCGAGGGGAGGTGCTTCTTCCAGAAGTAGTGCGAGCAAGAACTTTCAAGGCTGCACCTTTGCCTTTTCACATGTGGACAGTATAGGTTTTTCTGGGTTTTTTCAATGATTGAGTGTTATAAAGTGTATACCTTGCCAAGATAAACTTTCAGTTTTTTTCTTCCAAGAAATGTCCAAAAGTATGTTGAGTGAAAAATAAAGTGCTGCATATTTTAAGATACACATGCTCTTCGTGCTGTAAAGCACACATGAAACATAAAATCATTAGCATTACGGTGTTTATATGGTGCCTTCACCACCACCACCACCCACACTGTCCAGCGTGGTGAAGTATTTTTAAACACCTCCATGACCAACACAGCATTGTGAGGTCCTCATCTAGCAATGGCTTGACAAGAGCTGTCCATTAGAGCAGAACTCTTCTGATCTCTAACCACATTACCTTATTACCCACGACTCCTATAATCATTTATCATTCATAGTCGCCATTGAATACCCCTTATATCGATTGCCATTTCATCCAGTTATCTGCGTTTTGTGCCCCATAATTAATGACAATTGCTTCTTATGGGCGATTATCCGAATGTTTCCCCCCACAGACAACAGGATATTGTAGAGGACAAACTGCTCATTGCCATGGTTGGACTCTCATGGTACTGGCCACAACGAAGGTCAAATAGTTTTGGCTGGAAACTCCACAGGGAAGGCTCTTCGTTTTCATATTCAGGCTGTGACAACGGTTGCCCACTGTCGCTAATCATGCCACACGGACTTTCATTTCCACTTTGTGCACTTTTGTGCCAGCATCCAACAGCAGCCGTGGGAAATGGAACCATAACGGGCCTCCTGCAAACCGGGGGAGTGATGTGCAAGAAACGCTCGCCCGTTGATAACCCACTTTACCAGGCGTGACCAAAGTGATTTCCATGAGTTACCACAATGATTTTTGATTGCTTACAGGCTTCCAGCAGATGCACTTTAATCTCCTGAAGGAACAAATTGACCTCGACTGCACACACGGGCGGGCACCTTCCACTGCTGCCACCAACAGGAATTTGCGTGAACAGAATTCGCATTGACAAGCGAACGCTGGAAATGATTCTTGCACGGTATTAATTACACACTGTACAGGATAACTATTAACCGTGTTTATGTGGGAGGCATTTCACGGATCCTATTATTTGCGGGCTATCGCTCATTTCACTCCACTTATCCGTGAATTCTATCTTTGTGATTATTAGTGTTTTTTTGTTGTTAAGTGGAGTAAATTTGCACATAATAGGGTGTTCATCTTTCGATTTAAAGCTTTCGTGACTGCAGGGATTCATCTTCTTGGTTCTTTTGGTAAAGTCACGTAGAAGGGAAATAATAAAATAATACAAATTAAACATAATAAAATAATTCTCACGACGTTTCGGCCACAACGCAAGCAGCCGTCCTCAGGTGAAGAACAGGTCTGTCGGGAAGAGGACGGCTGCTTGCGTTGTGGCCGAAACGTCGTGAGAATTATTTTATTATGTAAAATTTTTATTATTTTATTATTTCCCTTCTACGTGACTTTACCGAAAGAACCAAGAAGAGGGTGTTCATCCTCCACATCACCGTTGATAAGAATAGTTCTACTGTGCAATGTAGTACTTGTAATAGTTTGGCATTTTCTCACAGTACCAGTACAGTAATGTATGAATGTTTACTTGGTATTGGGCTCATTGCTTTGCTGTCTCTTGTAGTGCAGAGCACCCTCTTCCAATGGCTACATCAGCAGGACAACGTCAGTCCTCCTCTCCCTGGTTTGCTTGATTAATTTGGAGGGATTTTGCATCATGATTTAGAATTCAAAGGCGTATGTGTCTAACTCAAGCTCAACACATCGTAAAAGAAAACACTGTGGCCTTAGAAGGAAATGTATATAATAGGGGACGTTTTGGGTATAGGCCCTTCTTCATAGCGTTACATCGGGCTCTGGCTTTATTTCAGCTATTCAGGCCCATTGAGCTAAACAGGTCTTTTACAAGGACGACCAGCTCAAGACCAAAACTTGCTGCAGACAAAACTGAATTACGACTTGAAATTGAGTGCTACGGTACTTCATCAGTAGACTACATTTTAAGTGCTTTTTTTGCCAAAGCTGAACAAGCAGTGCTGTACTTGATTTCACAGTTAAACACCGCCATAGGAATGAGGAATCTCCACCATTGGCTCAGAGTTGTAAACAGGAGATGAGTGGGAAATCACTCGTGACTCTTTTTATTGACTGCTGTTTGAATTGAAATCCTGCTGAGGTTTTTGCTGCTTCGTTTAATTTTCGTGCAAATATTTAGGTCCACTGATTTTGCTCACAACTTTTTCGATATCTCCACAGTTTTAGCATCTGATCCAGGAGCTTTTTCCCATTTCATATCGTGAAGGGCAGTATTTACTTGAGGTGTGAGATCTGGAACTTCCTCCTCTTCATCTGAAAAACGGTTACATCCTTGGCATATATGATACTGTACATATTTTATGCGATCTGCCTACAAATCCTCCGCTCATTTTAAGATTTCATCTCTCTCAAGTGTTCCATTTTTCTTCCTTAAAGGCCACCGTTTGTGAATATGCAATCGTCGGCCTCCTTTTTATGCCTACATGCTCAACGAAAAAGCTTGAACATACGGAACTCGGTAAAACGATGTGGACATTTATTTTTAATAAATCCGAGGACATAACACGAAATGCATTAATATGATTTGACACTACAATACTTGCGCAATTAATATCATACACTTTAAGAGCATCTCTGCGTGTAATGAGAGGACATAATGAGTACCAAATCCAATACATTATGCACACGAGTAGGGCAATGAAGTAAGTACTATTGAATATCCATGAATCAACCACTTATGCCAATAAGCATTGCCACATGGAAGCTATTAAGACACGTAAATACAGTAAATACTTTTTAGTAAATAAAAAACAGCAAGTATACATAGTGTGAAATAAATCATGGCCTGTTATTGTAATCTATAGCATGTAACAAAGCGCATGTCTATGGATGTGAATTTTATGAATTCACAGGACTTGGCATGGCAAAACAAACCTGCATCCCATGTTCTATCCACTGCTGGATTGAGGCCTCGTATCATTGCCATCCTTTCACGGTCCCTGTGATTCCACAATCCATCTGGCCCCTGTGCATGAGCCAACCTCATCGCTCCATCTCCTTCGTGGCGGATGTTCTTTCGGGCATGTTCCCTTTTTTAACTCGTCCCATCGCCAATCTCGCCCATCTCATATTATGCCTTCTAGTGAACGTTTGCTGACCAAATCCATTTCTTTTTCTTAAAAATCAGCATGTCTCCAATTTGCATTTTTTCTCTAATCCGTGTTTTTCTTATTTCTGTACCATTGCTTTGTCAGTGTCCACATTTCCAATCCTTATGTTATGGGAGGCAATATTTACTGATTGAAGTCTTCCTTCGGCACATTGGTATGTTGCTTTTCATTATCCAATTTAATTTTCCAAAAGCACTCCATCACGCTCTTGGTTGCCTCTTTCATAATTTTGATTTCGGTCCACCTTCAATAATTAATTTATCTCTGGTATAGAATACAGGCTTTCTTCAGTTTTTCATTGTGTCCCTCAATGATTTAGCCAAACATACGGTACTGTATATTTAGTCAGATATGAGAAAATCTGTGTTGAATAACACAAGGGAAATATTTGCACGCATTATGAGCCGAGGTTGACATTCAACGTTGAGTGATTGGGTTCTGCTAAAAGTGTATGATACCCCACGTAAGTAAATTTTAATAATAACACCTAGAGAGTATTTCACTACAAGGCTGTGTGTGTACATGTGATCATGTGTGTGTGTGTGGGGAGCGGTTAGTGCTCTACGAACCCGGCGACCCGAGATTGATTCCCGGTCACGGCCAACACCAGTGACGATGATCTGAATCGGTCCTGCCTAGGTCGACTCGGCCTCAAATGAGTACCTGGTGCGGTGTGTAAACATCGCCACCGGGAAGACAAATGCGGCCGGGTGTGGTGCTGGCCACCCACCTCCTCGTGTGCCGTTCCGGCCTTCATAGGTGCTCGCTAACAGCACTTGCCCCAACAGTCTGTTCGAGGCTATACGGGGGATCTTTGTCTTTGTGTTTTTTTTTTGGTGCGCGTGTTAAAGGCCCATTAACGCGCCATGAAAACCTTCTTTGTCTGGGGCTCCGGTGCGTGCCAGGAAAGGCTTTGGAGAGCACTGGGAGAGCTGGCTCGGAAAGCTGCCCTTGTTTATTGAGAACAGCTGGGAATACTGTACTGTGCATGCTGAAAGTATTCATCTTAACGATCCGCACATGCGCTCCAGCTCTCTGGCCACTGTGGCCCGGACCTGTTTTTGCCAGTGGGATATATTCTGTCTTTTCAAAACGCAATTGCTATGCTCAGAAATGTGCAAAATTAGCCACAGGACGTGAACTTTTTGAGTCGCATGGTAACTGCGCGTGCAGTGCAAGAGATATTATTGTGTCATCGGGTTTTGTTAGCAGGACGAACACAATTGTGTCACGTCCGTCTAATTTTGGTGGAGAAGAACTGCATGCAGTATTGTGCCATAATTTTACGGATTCCAAAACAAGGACTCTTCGACGCCAGCTTTTCTTGGATAGTAAATGCACAGGACTGTGGTAGTATTGTGAGACTCATGCGTAAGTATCTTGTGTGTTTAAAAATGTTATTCCTTAATTAAAATGCGTATTATTGTAATGTACGATTTGTGCTGTGCCAACATGCTTGATGCCGTATTGGGATTTTTTTTTTACTTTAACTGTTGTACTTCACTGTTCCTGGAAAAACACTGCTTTTATCGCGTTCCAACTAAGTTTAAAAGCGTTAATGCATTAGCTCTGTCCGTCCCTCTGTCGGAACTGGACGGAGAGAGGGAGGCACTATATCGGTCGTAAAGATGATCCAACACAAACACATGTTTAGTATTACATCGTGTTGCTATTAGGGACTTGCCCTATTAAAAACCGGACACATTGATCGAAGGGTTTTCCCAAAACTTGGAGACAAAAACCAGAGCAAAGGGCTGTACTGTTCATGCAAAACTTCAAATGCGTTTTGTCCTGACAGCTACCTGCCCTCTGCCACACTGCCAATGACTGTAAATATATTACAAATATAAAGGTGTCACGTGATCCACGAGTATACATGAGTGTTCCTTAACCTGTTACAAAAAAAACGAAGAGAGAGAGATAGCAACACGAATGCGGCGTCTTCAAAACGCACATGGGCTGAAGGCGGCGCACAAGGGGAGTGAGGGTTTGACATTGCCAGGCGGTAGTGCAGTGCTGATGATGTTTTCTGGTGTGTTGGCTCTGTGTGCTTGGGCATGTGCCGGCTGTAGAGCTAAGCTTGCTGCAACTGAAACTCCTATCAGGCCCTTCTCTCGGCTCGCCTGCCAGCTGCTACGTTGCATTACCCTGCTTATTAGGTAACTTGAGATGACCAAGCCTGACAACTCTTAAATACCGCTGCTGCCTGCATACCATCATTACACCCTGGAAAACATGGAAGGTAAAGATGAGCTAAATACTGCATTTGGGTAATTCCGAATTTGTTAATTGGTACTTATCTCGTTCACATCTTAAATATGAATTGTATTTTAACACATTATTGAATGTTTTAATGGCCCGTGATTTTAAGTTCGACTTTTGAGATGAAATGTCACGGTTTCATTAAAGCACTTACTCATTTTAGTTTTGTCTACTGCAGTAGTTTGAATTGATATGGTAAGGTACGGTGCTCTCTGCCTTCACACCACACTCTACCAGCGTGGTGAAGTATGGTCAAATAACCCCCACGACCCGCACGACATGGGGATACCGTGATCCAGCAGTGGATGGACAGAAGGTCTTATACATACGTGCACACACACACACTCTGCTTGTTGTTATTATGCTGAGACTGTATATGTGAAGTATGTACTGAAATGCATCAGTCCACTTAATAGGCAGCAGCAGCTGATGTGATTTATTTTTAAATACTAGTGCGAGGAAGTTCAAAATAGCGACGTATACCATGACTGCTATTGTGCAATGGAATACGCTACAAGACTGCCACAAACAAAGAAAAAGAACCCCCGTATAGCCTTAACAGACTGTTGGGGCAAGTGCTGTTCGCGAGCACCTATGAAGGCCGGCACTGCACGACGAGGGGGTGGGTGGCCAGCACCACGCCCGGCCGCCTTTGTCTCCCCAGTGCCGATATTTACACATCGCACAAATTACTTATTTGAGGCTGAGTCGACCTTGGGGAGGCCCAGGACCGATTCAGATCATCATTACTGGTGTTGGCCGTGAGCGGGAATCTAACTCGGGTTGCCGGGTTGGTAGGGCAGCGTAGCGTTAACCATTGCACTACCGCTGCCACAACACACACAGGCAAGCTTGTTTTTTTCCTTGAATATTCTCCAGTCACAGAACATGTTTTTGAAACAAACACAACGTTATGTTGCAGCATTCTTCAGCTGTGCTTTGCTGTTGGCCAGGAAGGATGATAGAGAACAGTGCTTTTTGTTCATCCTACTCTCACAGATGCCTCGTTACCATGACCACTGGGAACCGAGCTGAACTGGCCCAGGATTAGCACGAGGGTCTGGAGCTGTCCCCCCACTACCCCTAGCCACGGGGCCTCCTCCGTGAGCCCGACCCCTACTACTCCCTAACCCCTCCCCCCCCCCTTGTCCACTTACCCTCTATGACCAAGAGGTGGGGGTCAAGAAGCTAAATTTATATATGTTTACCAAGTTTGTACGGCTCCGTTTCCACAGCCGCAGACGGGCGAGTGGGCTCATTTAGCAACACGGCCTGAATCTCCGTCCCTTCATATCATGCGCCATGAGAGGTTCTATGGGCATCACTGACATCTGGCTTCTTTCACCCCTATCTCCCAAGCTGCTGTTGCCAGGGCATGTCACGTTTTTGGAAGCAATCTAAAAACAAACCATTCTTTGGAACAATATGCATTATTGTTAAAGATCTGCCCAACTCATGTGATAACTCATGGCAAACGACACTTTTTATTGGAGTTGGCCAGCAACTGGAGTTCTGGGAGAAATTAGGCCATCTCGAACGAACGGTGTACTGTATTTATATTTCCGCTCGGCCCAGATTCTGATGTGTAGATATTCAGGCCAACTGCGATAAATGAATGGGCAGCCAACTCGGGTTGTCTAAAAACATTTAATGTGGTTTGGGCAAGCCAACTTGAGTGCTCGAGTTGTGTGCTTCGTGGAAAGGGATGGAGTATTGGGTGGTGAGGTTGGCTCAGTAGGGCGCAGTCCAAATCAGCATCTTCCCAAGTGATCCTGACATAGAATTAGACTCTTTATACTTGTCATATTCCACCATGTGGTTTTTAAAATGTACGCGGCTAGGGCTTATTTACCATTAACCTGGAATGCAGCCTAGCTCATCAGATCTCAGAAGCTAAGCAAGGTTGGGTGGGTGACCATCGTTGTAGGTTTCTCGAGGGCTATGTTGGGTACAGCAGAGGGCAGCGCCGAAAAATCCATTGTAGGCCAAACATCTATGTCCTTGTCCTTTCCCAACCAGTACTGACCAGCGTTGTGAAGTATGATATACACAAATATCTCTCATATCCCGCACAGTGTGGGAAGGCCCTCATCCAGCAGTGAATTGACAAAAGTTCCAGACAGGGTTCATGGCTAGGTAGATAAACTGAGTGAAGCCACAGTGTGTGCATCTCGCTACGATGGCGAGATGTTAACTACCTCGCCTGGTATACAGGAGGTCATGGGTTCGATCCCCAACATCTGTATATTTGAAGTTTGCATGCTCTCCCCGTGGTCGTGTGGATTTTTCTCCGGGTCCTCCGGTTTTTCTCTCAACATTTAAAGTCAACGTGCTTTTAAGAGTATTTAGCTGCTATATATTTCCGCGTGACAAGCCATTTCATTGAGCTATCATTTGTGCTCAGGTCGCTTCTAAAAAAGAGCTGTATAGCTCATTGGGCCCCACCTGGTAAAAAAAAATATAGTTTCGTTTATTTTGTGCCCTATGTGTTTTGGGGGTCAGGCAGGAGAGCCCCAGGGCCCCCCCGGTGTGAGATGTGATGACGTTTTTAAAGCTTTCGTGACTGCAGGGATTCATCTTCTTGGTTCTTTCGGTAAAGTCACGTAGAATGGAAATAATAAAATAATGAAAATTAAACATAATAAAGTAATTCTCACGACGTTTCGGCCACAACGCAAGCAGCCGTCCTCAGGTGAAGAACAGGTCTGTCGGGAAGACGGAGACTCTATCTTCCCGACAGACCTATTCTTTCGGTAAAGTCACGTAGAATATTATTTCCATTCTACGTGACTTTACCGAAAGAACCAAGAAGATGTGATGACGTGTGAAGCGGATAAAGAACATAAAGTGACAATGATGGTTCTGGGCTCTCGGTTCACGCAGCTCTGGCTGCTGCAGGAACAAGGCTCTCTGGTGCTAGAACCGAGCCAGCGCTGGATCTAGTCCGGTTTCCACTTGCCGTGGAAGCGAGGCAAGGGTATTGCGTGCTTGAATTTATCCACCAAGCCGCCGAAGGCCATCCATCGGATTCTGCTGACACTTCTAATGCTGGGCAATTTCATAATGAATGATAGGAAGTGTGTCCTGCCAGCATGTTGTGCTGTTAAACTTAATTAAAAATGTCAATTGAGTAATCCTATCAGAATGTTAAATATAGCTGCACATTAATGTGCTCTCAATCATACGAATGCAGCGCTGTTGTACCACGCTTTTCATCCCAGTTATGCACAAACTCCTTTGTCCAACAGCTTGATATGCAGTTGAATTCAGGTGCTATATATGTACGCAGTGCTGCACATCCAAATTGTAATTGCGTTTTGTATGCTACAGCACTCGGCAAAACCAACTGAACAATTCGTCAATAATGATGCCTTAAAAGAAAAGGTACACGAATAAAGGCGACGTTTCGGGCAATGGCCATTTTTCACAGCACGTAGAGAGGTAAAGTGGAGGTTAGAGTTCGGATTGGTTAGGAATTAAAATCGCGATTGCAAGATAGTAATTCAATGAATTGGCCAGCCATAATTACAGTACTATATGTTTTTAAAATATATTTGATAGTGTGAAATGACAGTTTGGTACAGTACTAGTACTTATACTAAAGTAGTATACTACAGTAGTAGTGAGAACCAAATGCAGTAGTTTACTACTACTGTAGTGTTGTAGTAGTGTATAGTATAAGTGCTGTGTGTCCTTCTGTATTGTTTTTGTTGTCGTCTGAAGCTGACGCTATCGTCATGTTAAAGTTGTCAACCCTCCGGGCATGGCCCGGGATTTGACATCGATCTATCGGAATTGGCGTCGATCTCCCGGTGACTTTTGAAAGCAATCCTGGAGATTTTAATAACAGGATATTTTAGGAAAATTAGTTTGTAAAAAAAACCTCGGAATAGATTTATTCAGAGTTGGCAACCCGACGTGAAGTCTGTTATTCTGTACTCTATTGCAGCGAGAACCCAAATGCAGCCATATCGAGATAAACACGTATTTTACCTACATAATTTATACATACACATAAGTATCAAGTACCATATTCTTGGTTCTATCGGTAAAGTCACGTAGAAGGGAAATAATAAAATAAAAATAAAACATAATAAAAATAAATTTCTCACGACGTTTCGGCCACAACGCAAGCAGCCGGTCTTAATGGACACTGCCAAGCTTGGCAGTGTTTCATTCGGATGCTGTCTTTCCGACAGCTCTGTTTCTTCACCTGAGGATGGCTGCTTGCGTTGTGGCCGAAACGTCGTGAGAATTTCATTTTAATTATGTTGAATTTTTATTATTTTATTATTTCCCTTCTACGTGACTTTACCGAAAGAACCAAGAATATGAATCCCTGCAGTCACGAAAGCTTTAAATCTAAATTCATCAAGTACCAATGCAGGAGTACGTAGCACAGTGCAATACCGTCCTGTTTAAAGTACAGTTGTGTTTTCTTTGTTCATGCAGTGCTTTGTGTGACCATTTTATGTCAAAGTCATGCTGCCACTTGTAATGCTACGAAACATTATTTTCTCCCCTTCCAGACTCGACATTATTCATTCCCGCAAGTGTAAACAGAATAACAGTCGGCGTTGTCACGAGAGAACTGTCTATGAAAATATTAAATGCTCTGCTGGATCAGTGACGAGGGATCTGGTTTAACAGTAAGAGGAATTAAAGCAAGAATGCTAAATAAAAGAAAACACTACCGTACTTTGAAGCATTGAAAGCTTTCACAATATAAAAAAATATATATTTGAGTTTATTTTATTTGTGGGATAGATAATCCAATTTAGCCAGTTGTCTGGCCATTTTGCAAGGCACATCCGTGCTATCGGTGATTGTTATTTTATAAAGTGTGTCTTGCAAACATCTTTATGTTTCATATGTATCTGTTTTGTTGTTTTTTTTTTTAAACCCGAGTGACAAAGACTGTTTTATTTGTTATGTGAAGTGGAGTTGAAAGTGCATCACTTGACATTAAATTATGACAAACGTGAAATTAGAGATTGTCATGGTGAATTATTATTATTCCACGACCTTTCTTTGACAGCTTAAACAAAATATCTGTGGCTAATAACATAATTATGGGGTAGTACATTCTGCGCCAGTGTAAAAGTGTAACACTCATGTGAATTATTGTGTTTTATGGGGTTGGAATTTTACTTTAATTTGGGTGAAACGCCCATGTTTAGAGTGGAGATAGGCACTTTCAAACTTGTTACAACATGCTTATTACGTAAATTGTGTTCATTGTTATGATAAAAAGTTGGTCCTTATGTTATCCATATTGAAGTACTGGGGATGAGGGTAGGTAAGCAAAGTTAATTGATAAGAGGAGACATCCTGTTATCCGCAAAATAACTCGTGTAAAAAGTAATGGTCAACTAGTACAGCGAATTAAATTTATTGGCCATGCTGCTCCTATCTGTAATAATGTTGAGTAGTTAGATGAGTTTAGCACCCATCGTGACTGCTTCTAGGTGACTCCTGTTATCTGTAAACAAATCACAGGTACCGGTAATCGGAGGCTGCAGCAATGGTGTTGTGTTCATCATCCACTGCAGTCCTCCCATATCACAATCCATCTCACACCTGCACACATGAAGAGATCTCATCACTGTGGTCATCATCTGCTTGGTCGCATTCTGTCCTTTGGCTGCCATTCCATCAATAGTTCCATCCGCATGATTGTGCTGCAGAGCAATTGAGCATACTAAAGTATGCTGCTGAGAAATCAAGTGTTGGTAGATGATGGATATTTGTGAATTTCCCAAACCCCACTTGTCATACAAGATGGCAAGAAGATAGCGGTTCAGCAAGTGGGTATGTGACAAAGTATGTCCGGACATTTAAGTGCCATTTCTTCAAGTCCTCTGTGTTTCCTTTCAAATGGAAATCACTAATTGAATGTAATTGGCCAAACAATTCGGAGAAAGACTAAAAAGTATTTGGACTTAAATAAGCATTTCTAGATAAATAAACCAGATGCCAACATCAGCAGTAGCAGTATCGGCATGATCATCATAATTGTCATGCTCTTTCCATTGCAAATTTACTCCTATAATGAGCCAAGAATGTCTGTCCCGTGCGTGACGCCACTGCACGTCGGCCAGCCCCCCTCATTAATACTCATGAACAGGTGACGTCCTCCACATGGACCTCTCTCCATATTAATAATCATGAAGAGGTGACGTCTACCAAATGGACACCCCCCCCCCTCATTTAATAATAATTAGCGGCTGACGTCACTCCACATGGGGGGGGGCGAGGTGCCTCCTCCCCCCTCCTCGGCGTGAACTCACAACCCTCACTACAAAGGCGGAACCCTCACATCACGTGATCTCCGTAACGCTGTTGAGACATCAAAGTAAAAAGGACGTCATGATGAACAAGGGATTATAACCTTTAAATGAAATAGATCAGTGTCACCGCGGCCTTACAAATTGCACACGAATTGATGCAATGAGTATCACGTCGCGGTCTTCTTTTCGCTTGCAAGTTTCAGATTTACTTAAATACACCCATCCTTGGACGGGCAAAAGGCTCGTGTGATATAGATGTATAAAGTAGATGTGGGTGAACTTCTCATGGTTCTCTAAAACAAAATGTGAGCGTTAAGGCATTGTCGTGCAATATTTGTATGCATGAGCATAAGTACTGTGCAGTATGTTTTAGAAAAGTTTATCTTTGATTTACTATTGGTAGGTCGTGTTAGTGGCCATGACATTAGATTTAAATGCATAAAAGCCATAACTTTTGTTGGAATAAATAAAAAAAGTTTAATCAAATTACGAACATATTTAATTGATTAGGTTATTGCAATTAAAAAGCACTTTATTTATAAATCCATTAATATTAAAACTTTAAATATTGTTATAGCACTGCAACATTATATAATAAAATACTGTCCAATGCTTTATTACTATTAGTACCTCCATGATAACATTGCCCTTCACTTAGAATCATGTGAAATACTATGTAAAATGTAACAAGGGATGAAACATCATACTATGCAGAGGATTCTGTAACGTTTTGCAACTTTCGTTTATCCTGTGGAGCATTTACTATAATTATCGATAATAATGGCATAATGTATGATGATGTCATCAGGAGTGAAGATGTGAACACGACGTCACATTTAATGGCACACAGGATGACGTCAACGCATTTGGTCGATAAGGCAACGTTTCATTGAAAAGGTGTCATCTTTACGATAGTTATTGTGACCCCATGTTTCAGGCGGACAGATGAGAGATGGACAGAGCTAACGCATTGATGCTTTCAATCATAGTAGAAATACGTTAACAATGGCGTGCTAAGCAAAATCACAATTCACAATGACAGGCGAACTCAATAACTAACCTCACCTATCCTGTTGTTAGACAAAATGTTAATTGTCATTTTAGATATTCTACAGTGCTAGTAGGGCAGAGAGAGGATGATGCTGATTTATTGTTTGTGGAATGTATTTGTAAGGATTACCGATGCATTTCACATGGGCAGATTTGCCTGACATGGTCCTTCATGGCAAATGTGCTTCATTTGTAACCAGTGATTGTTAGTTCACAGAAATACCCAGGGGAAATGAGCTCTCTGTCCAAAATTGTCAGATACACTCAACATCGGCTGCAATTTCCCACAAGAGGTCTGAATCAATCTGCAACATTATCCTTAAACGCAAGCTTACTTGTTTGTTAACTATCTTAATGAGATGGAACCATTCTGTACATACTGTAATACAAGCCTGTTAAAGGCTGCGTTATATTTTTAGCAAAAAAAGTCGAACATTGTGGTTATATTAATGTTATTATAATACAATACTATTACATCACAGGCTCATGAGAAGTGGGTGGCAGTTTGGAGAGGCCTACATCCAGCAGTGAATTGACTATGGCAGATGCTGATGATGATATATACAATACAGTACACGTAATTATGTCTTCGACCAAAATGTATAAAATAAGAAATGATGTATGTTAATGTATGAATATTTTATTTGTGGCAAGGGTAAATGATTTATGATTAACTAAATAGTCTAATGCTTGGCCATCACTCAGTGCCACGCATCTTGCATAAGAATGTGTAGAAGCACAATCCATTTTCTAAGCCACAGGCAAATGCAATATAGCACAAGGCAGGGTGTGGTACACTGTAGTTTTTGTTGTTGTGTTGGAAACTGTAACATGCATTATGTACGTGTGGTATAGTGCGGTATTTGTTAGGCTGCATTTGGTTTGGTTCCAGTTTGGCATGGAACGATCCACCCACACTCCAGTGACTAATGAATCATCATGATTTGGGGTTGCGATTTAATCCAAGATTGTATTTTCTCGTCTCGTTATTATCATCTCATTTGTGTTGCTTTTAATTTCCTGTCTTGTGTATTTTCGTTGCATTGGTATACATATAACAGCATATACTTTGTATAAACCATGAATAATTCATTCTCAACAACAATAACAGCCATTGTTCGCCACTAAGTGGTGTTGATATCACCACAGCGGTGTGCCAGGATAGGTGTACTTGAGACCACGTAAAGTGTCGAAGGCTCACTGACGCGGGGGTCACGGGACTGCCAGAATGCCATGGGTTGACAAACTGAGATGACTGGCAGATGCACCATCTATGCCCACCTCGTTGCGTTTTATCTGTCCGACGCTCCGCTCTTTGTTGAGAGCTTTGCTTCTCTTCCCTCCACTGCTCTTGGAGGGTGACTGGCTTCAGCTGCCTAGTAGGGTCGTTCACGAGCTTTCTCCACTGTTACCAATCATCTGCAAGACCACTCAACTCCATATCCTTCTGTATGTACCACATCAGTCCGCCCGTGTCGTGCCGATTTAGCCCCCCTCTATTCGGCTAAACAGGAGGTTCTTGGGAATACGGTGGGCCAGAATGGAGGAGTGCAGAGTATATTTACCGTTCCGCACGATACTCTGCTCCACAGCGAGTGCATGAATGGGTTTAAGCACAAATATTGGAAAGGTATACAAACATGCATTTCTTTCTCTTCTGCCGAGATTGTTTTTTTCTTCCGGTAGCTCTCACACATGTGAACCTTTGAAAAAAAAAATGTCGGGTGATGGACGGCGTGTCTCATGGTGGTGCACTTCTGTAGGCCCTAACGCTTGAGGAAGCAAACATTTGAATGGGTTGCTTAGTCTGAGCTCATTGATGAAGTGTCCCCGTGGATGTTTGCTCAAGTGAGCAAGTATGCACAATTTGCTTAGACAATCTTTGCACAGTTCACCAGCAGTGTCACTGGTCAGAACGCTGTATACAAATGGGAATTTGTAAATGTATGTTAAGCGAATAATGAAGCTCCACACATCAGGTTTTGGATTAAGTGAAGGAAAAACACAACTGTGCTATATATTTATTTTCAAGGTCTGTATTGTATAGTGATTCAGCTCCCTGGATGCATATTTTTCTTATATAATGCTTTGGCAAGGGAAATTGCAGTTGTTGGCATCCATGAATTGGATGTGCAGTGTTCCCCGGGGTAGGTAGGGTTGAGATACTTCTCAAGCAGTGACGGATCATGCTCTACGAATGAAAAGAGAATCGATATGAAGATTAGGGAGTTTAATGGCAGTTTGTTTGGGTGATGGAATGGCTTCGAAAGGTTGAGCTGAATTGAGCCACATTTGGATCCTAATATGTATTTATGTATTTTACCATGGATGGCACTTTGATGTAAACTCTGTGCAATACTTTATCATCTATTTTCCAAGAGCCAGTAAAATTTTGATAAAATGTAGTGGATTGCGTACATTTTATGAAACAAAATCACTTCATCTTTGGGTATATTTTTGCAAGAACAAAATGTATTTTGCCAGAAGACATGTATTTGGATGATCTGCTTATTGAAATGCGTCTTGACAATGCACGTCACCAGCAATTTTAAGAGGGTACAAAGTGTATTGAACATATTCTTTTGGTCTTTCGGTAAAGTCACGTAGATAGGTTCAAATAAAATAACAAAACAACTACGACCGCATGCGTTATGATCGAAACGTCGTAGTTTTTTGTTGTTTTATTTGAACCTATCTACATGACTTTACCGAAAGACCCAACGATTATGAATTCCTGTAGTCACGAAAGCTTTAAATCAAGATGTATTGAACATCTTGTTCTGCTGATACCTACATGAAGATGTAGTGGTTATTTTTTTTCTTCCCCACCTGATATAATGAGAACCATACATTAAGATGCTCTGCGCAGCAGTAAATTGCCTTTTTATAGTCCAGCTCGTGCAAAGGTGGCGTATAAATGTTTGATGTATGCAATACAGTTGGTTGATATTAAGTCTTGTGTCTGTGTGCATCATACTGCATTGATCAAATCCATGTTGAGCCTGCTGATGAAGGTGGGCAACATTGTGTTTGTCATGCAAATGCATCTAATGAGAAACCTTGTTGCTGGTGGTGTCAGGCTTTTGATTTCCAAAGATGAGGAGCCTTAGCCTGGAAGATAAATATGATACAATATATGCCCTTGTTATGTGGAGTCAATTAGACATAACTAACCTGGATGATGATGATAATGAAGATGCTACCATGGTGTAATGGTAAGCACTCTGGACTTGCCACCCAGAGGTCACCGGTTCGACCTTCTGCCTCTGCTCACCCATCAGTATAATTGAGTACACCAAAGCCAATCGGCTGGTCGCGTGTGGTGGGGTAAATTGTGGGGTATTCCAACCTCTTCCAACATTTCTGGCCAGCACTGAAAAGGAGAGCGAATTTCTTCTAGAGGGGGCCCATCTAAGGCTTTCTGCTCTTCTGCCAGCAGTGGCACGAGTAGAATAATTTCAGGGCTGAACCTTCATATTATTTTTCCTAACCTGGATGAAAGACAGACACAATGTGGAGGCAACTGTGTGCTTGTTAACTGGGTGACACACCTCACCACCAGGCAATAATGAAGAGACTTACGTGCGGAAGAAGTTGTGGCGGATTACTTTTATAAAACTATACCGCAGTTTAATATTGTAGTGTTACTTGTATTGAAAAGCCTTAAGTAAGTTCCAAGACCTTTTAGATGCAGGGCAGTTCCATAAATTAGACAACTGGAAAGTCAAAATTTCAAAGTCATCCAAATAACGTGGGGTGTTAATGTGAAGGTGCAGTAATTATTGTAGCTATATATATAAATGCCTTATAGATTAACTACATGATTTAAAACATACACACAACTGAATCTGCTGTGACTGTCCCTGCATTTCTCACTCATCAAGAGAGATGGACAAATTTCCTAATTTCTGGCTGCCTCACTGGTCGACATACTATGCCCATTTAAACAGCCTCTTATTGCTTATGCTAATGGTTACCCACATCTTTGCAGTGTCTTATGTATGTATTAAATTGTGGAACTGCACTCTCGTATTATACCAAATTTGCTGTATGGCCTTCCTCTGCCCCTTCACTGACCCTGGAATTACCCGCGGGTGTTTTTCCCTTGCATAATCTCATCATGAATCTGCTATTCCATCTATAAAGTTCTGGATCACTAGCGTGACCCATCACACACGTGACTCATCACACCTAATACTGCACTATAAAGAGCGGTTCCCCTGGTTGATTGGCAGTGCTGTCTGATTGTGCCAAGCATCTGTTGAGTGACTAGGGTTCAGGTTTCACTCTCCTGCCAACGTTTATCAGGCTGATGGGCCAGTTGGGCCGTGTATCCTATAAGGGACCTTTGAACATTGTTGAGTAAATGATCTCAAAATAGTTTTTGACTTCAGTGCTTGCGGCTGTAAGTTTTAAAAAAAAATAACCTAAACATCCTACCTTGATCATGGGACCTCCTTTGCCAGTACCAAAATATGATAATAGGTTTTTCCACTTTTTTCTGGCAACAAAACAGGTGTTAAGATGTTAAAACATCAAATTGAAACCTTTTACAAGGAATCATGTCTGCATTAACCACAATACTTGTGGTTAGAATGCAAACAAAAAACATACTCTGATAATATATGCATTGGCTTTGGCTCCTTCGGTAAAGTCACGTAGGTAGAAAAAAATAATAGATCACGACGTTTCGATCGCCACACAAGCAATCATCTTCACCTGAAGATGCGACGATTACTTGTGTGGCGATCGAAACGTCGTGATCTATTATTTTTTTCTACCTGCGTGATTTTACCGGAATAACCGAAGTGTATGGATTTCTTGCTGTGGTTGTCCCACCTGATGACGGACGCTTGTGTTGCACCCGAAACGTCGTGATTTTATTTATTTTATTTTATACCTACATGACTTTACCGAAAGAACCAAAGAGTAACAATATATGCATTGTCTTTGAAACTGATTGGTCCACACCAGAGATAGCTTTCTTTTGAGTCTTGTCTCCTTGAGTACGCCTTTTGGCGTCCTCTGGTCTAAAACCGTTTGAGACCAGGCTCAAAAGAAAGCTGTCTGGTGTGGACCAATCAGTTTCAAAGACAATGCATATATTATCAGAGTATGTTTTTTGTTTGCATTCTGACCACAAGCATTGTGGTTAATGCAGGCATGATTCCTTGTAGAAGGTTTCAGTTTGGTGTTTTAACATCATAACACCTGTTTTGTTACCAGAAAAAAGGGGAAAAACCTATTATCATCCTACCTTGATTGCATGTGAAAACACTGGCGACATATGGTTGGTAACTTGTTGCTAATATACTGCAATGTTAAGGATGTAATTATAATAATTAGGCCTGTGATGGTTTGCCCCCCCTCGCGACGGGATGCATTGTCACGATCTGGGGGTCTCAATGAACACATAGTTGTAGTGACTGGGAATGTCACTGTGTGGTGCCAGGCCTGCGAGGCCACAGCGGATATTATGTTGTCATGTGCAGCCCGGTTACTGGGCGTAGTACCAGCCCTAGCGGGGCTTGGGTGAGCGCTGGTTAGCGCGGAAGCACCACGTACAGTGTGCGGTGCGGGCTCCCTGTGAGGGAGGGAGCGAGAGAGAGTGTCAACCAGCCAGGGGCATGATACGCTGGTTGACCTGCCGACACGTGTCCGGATGATATTTGAGGGGGGTCACCGGTGGAAGGAGGCCGCGGGGTGGTCACGTGGTATAGAAGAGCTCTCGGGAGCCTTCGGGAAGGAGCTCAAGAGATCTAGAAGGTGGGCGGGGCGAGAGGCGAAGCCAGCCCCAGCCCGGGCCGATATAACGGGCCCCGTGTGGGGCTCGGGGTTCTTGTCTGTTGGTGAGAGAAGATCCACGTCGGGTTGAAGAAGCCTCTAGCCACGCGGTCCGTGACCCAGCTCGTGGTCCGGACTGGGATAGCGGGATCATGTCTTGTTCTGCCGTAGCGTGGTTGGATGGGCGTTCAACACCCGCGTGTAGGTTACGTTATGTTGTGTTGCTGTTAATAAAAGTGTTGCTCCCAAAACAACGTCTGCGACTCAGTTGGGCTCACTATTAATGTAGCAAACCTCTGATAGCAAGGATCATATGAACCATTGCACACATTGTATACGAATCAGTTATTACGTGCACAGTATTAAACATGTTTCACGAGAGTTATCAGTGGTAAAAACAAATGGTTGAATCAATGCACAATTACAACCATAAGTTATTATACTCGAATGTCAGAACCACTGTGTACCACTGTAATACATGTCCAATGACTATGCTGCCCACCTTCAACAACCCACATGGACTCATATGATGAAGTATGATCAAATCTCCACAATTCGAGAGGCTCTCATTCTCAAGTGGATTGAATAAATGGCCGTACATGTACAATATTGTCCGGTATTTTGTTGAAAAAAATTCGAGATGTAAAAAACCCCAATGGAGCTGTCTAAAGTGTTGACTGTACCCAAAAATACATCAGAGAGCTATGCAGCACAACTCCAAAAACCTATGCATGAGTAAAAGCCACTTAATTTTTAATAATAGGGACATGGTAGAGAAGGTTGTGTTTTAGTTATTTAAAAACAGTCAGTCCAGTACTGCTTTATATTTTCATCAAAGTTGGAAGCAACTGCATGCAGAATTTCCATTTGTGGAAGCCTGTGTTGTTGTGTCGGCAGGGAAGCAGAGAGCAGCAGTTGGCCACTAATGATGTGTGCATTGTCGACTTTCTCAGTGAGCATTGCAATGATGGGCGAATCCTGTAACCTTGCAACCCGGATGGCTTACACATTAAGCAGCATTGGCTTGTGTTGTTTCATCATGGGAGCTAGTGACTTCCCAGCCAGCTGCCTGTGGCATTTCTCAATAGCAAATAAACAAATGCCTGTTTGTGAAAAGCACATAAATACTCTCCCGTAATGTGATTGATGGAAACGATATGGCTCATGAGACCAAGCGTATATATATTCGTTGAAAATAGCCATCGCATATTCAGAATGCATTACGTAATGTACATACGGTAACCGTTCCACGCTATGCGACTGAACCATCTACAATAAACTAGTGTGCTTGTTGTGGAGCATTTTGTGTAGTAGTATTAATTTGTATAGTAGTAGTCATTTTGTGTGGGAAGTAGCAATAATAATTAGATGAAACTTTGATACGGGGGACCCATATTTGCGGATCCTATTATATCCCGAGGGTTATCTGCAAATTGACTACAGATATCCGTGGGGAAAGAAAATGCAGATAAATAGGATGTACCGGTATTTTCTGCGTGACTCCACTTATCTGTAAAAATATTTCGGATAATTGGATGCTGTGTCACGTAAAGTTGCAGATAATAGGAGTCATGGATACTAGGGTAGCAAATAAGCAATCTTCCGTGTATTATTAACTGTAGTATTGTTTTGTATTTTTTTTACTATTATTCATTTAATTGGTCTGGCTCTTAGATATTCAACAATAGAAATGTAAATTGTAATTGTATACCATGTATTTTTTTGTGTGTGGAAAGTGCAAACAATAAATACAAATAGCACTATTCAATACAGTTTTAAACATGCATGTGATATCAATTTGCATTGAGAACATTGTGAAGTAAAATAAGGAAATACATTCCATATTCAATATTGGTAAAGCACCAGTTAAATGCAAATTTAATCATTAAATCAGGCATGCTGTGACTTGGTAAGACCGAAATGCAGACCTGTTAAGCAATGTAAATTATGTAGCTATAAATCTGATCGAGCAACGTTGTGCAACAGTTCACGCAGCTGCAAATTGAATTTCAAAGAGTCCTGTGTTTGTGTGAAACACGGCAGTGCTTAAAACGCAGCTCGGCAAGTCTGCGTGGATTAAAAGTGGCGGGGCAGATTATCGGGATGTTTCAGTCGGTTGCGTAAAATGTCAATCCATCGCAAACAGAATACAGGCCACACAGGCGTGTGCGCACAATAGCAAGACCTGCTGCCGTTTCCCAGAAATGTTTACATGGCTCGGAAAGCAAAAAAAAAGGAAGTGTTTCAATAAATTATTCCCAAAGTCAAACTACTCCAAACAATGCCCCTGCGTGTTTTTGTATACTCCCCTTGACATCCAACTAATGCCTGAAAAGCCAGGTATATCCTTGATTAATAGCAATACTGTACCGTAATACATATACTACAGTGAAGCACTGTAATGTAAGTTATTCAGGAAATCTTAACTTAGACAGGAGACATTTTCAAGAGGGTCCTGTATTTCATCGTTTGGTGAGATGCATTTTGAAGGATTGGTTTGTAGGATGGTGGGGGAAACTATAGTACGTTACTCAACAACACAAGGCTGACACATATCTCGGAGGTTCAATTCGGACACGTGAGATGTACGTGCAATTGAACTTCTTTCGCACCGTACGGATCCAACTGTGCCAATTGGAGATGGCACCCCCCCCTCCCTTCAATTAGCCCCACCTACTGTTACATAGCCATGCCCACTCAATCACCAGCACTGCCCACACAACGAAATAGTCTTGCCTGCACTTTCTGATGTTGGTCCAGCCGCCTGTTCATAGGCCCTGCCCGTCTCACCAAACCCCGGCCCACGATTCAGGGAGCAATCGTCCTTCACCGTTGTCATCACGAGTTATGCGTGCAGAAAATGTTAAACTTGGAGAGAGAAAAAATATATACAGATTTGCAAGAAGGAATCGTATTATCCAGAAATAATAATGAATTTGCTAAATGAATTATCTTCTTCAAAATGTACAGATTTTCTGTATTTTAATGTTTTCTTGGACAATAGAGGTTGGGTAGTCATTGAACAGATTTCGTTAATCCAAATGTAAGAAGAAAAATAGTGTTGCTGTCGCTAACTACTGGAGTGTACACAGTATATGGTACCATGTAATGTTTAGAAACCATAAACATAAATTACTAAACGTTGCGCAACAACTCTGGTTAACCTCTGGCTTACACCCATGTGATATTATTCAATTGAGCCTGGTCCAATGCTCAAATCTACCATTAGTCATTTGGAACATAAACTTTTGGAGATGAGGCTTAAAGTTCTAGCTCATTAGACACAAGGTACCAATATGCCACTCATTTAATGTCACGTCACCTACAAGCCCTTGTGGTATTTTCCTTGTTTTGATTACTGTAATACAGCATAAAATAAGGCACTACACAGTATAATGGTAAAGTTAAGCTATTGGTAGTTAGTGAATTGCCCAGACATTATTTTTTTAAGTGGGGTTTGGGAGTTGGGGGAATACAAATAGCAGCTATGAAGGAGGATCCAGTTTTAGGATGGCTATAATCAATCAATGGCGGAGCCAGGATTTTCAGGTAGGGAGGGCAACCCCTCCAGCAATGAAAAATGATAGTAGTTGTTAGTAAGTAAGGACTTGTCCCTTTCTTTTTATTGGATGCGTGTGCGGCGATGGCACAGCCATCGATCGAGGGTCGAATTCGAACCGCGTTGTGTGATCGGCATCGCGCTCGTTGAAGGTGAATGCCTTCAGGGAAGTCGTGTACTGTATACGCAACTGCGCACAATTCTGAGTCACTTATAACTGCTTTGCCGTTACTTATTGCCAATTATGGACTCAGACTATTGTCCTATCATCTCATAGAGTCCCTGGCACGTAATAATGGGAGTGGGGGTCGCAAAATTCCGATTTATTACTAATAAACCCCAATGATCCGATCGAAATTAGGGATTTCGATCGGATCATTGGGGGGGCACGTGCCACCCCACTCCCCCCACTGGCTCCACCAGTGGCTATAATCCCTGTACATATAATGTTGTCTACAGGAAAGCCACCCATACGGATGCATATCTAAAACCTGACTCCCACCACCATTCTTCCCAGAAGAATTCCCTCATCAAAACTCTACACCATAGAGCTCAATGCATTTTTGAGCATCATCACCTAGCCAGTGAACTGAAACACGTACACCAAGCTCTCAAGATGAATGGATATTCAGACTACACAATCTGTAAAGCTATCACCTCAACTGTTGGGAAAGAACCATCTGAGGATCCAGTAAAAACCATCACCTTGCCATACATTGCAGGGGTCACCAAAAAGATCTCCAAAATCATGAGCAAACACAAGATCCAGGTTCGATTTAACACGGTACATAAAATTTGTGATCTGATCCCATCTATGAAGGATGTGATCCCTCACATGCAATACCCTGGCGTCTACAAACTAAGCTGTTTCTGCGGCAGTAGTTACATTGGAGAAACTAAGCGACATGTCTTGGACCGTGTTCGTGAACATAAGGCAGATCTGAAACATGGTAAGACCAATACAGTGATACCTCGGTTCACGAACTTAATTCGTGAACTGACTCTGGTCGTGAACCGAATTGGTCGTGAACCGAGGCACATTTTCCCATAGGGTTCAATGTAAATCCGGTTAATCCATTCTGACCTTTTTTTTGGTTTTTGAAGCACAAAAATATGAAACAAATGACAATACACATTACTGTAGTACTGTACAGTATAGTAATGTATAAAGAGAGAACACTAACCTTGCTTGAGATGACTTCTGGCATGGAGGAAGGCAGGTGGGAGGCGGGTGGGAGACAGTAAGCACTCAAACAGGTGAACTGTACAATACAGTAAGTACAGTATTGTACAGTACAGTAGTACAGTACTGTATGTGCTAAAAAGCACACCAAAAATCAAAAAGTCACTGAAAGTGTCTTCACAGTACTCAGTACTTCTTTCTGTGTCTCTGCTTCTCTCCACGATCTTCCTACAGGAAGTCACGACCATGTGACAGCCTGGAATTAGCATAAAAATAGCCGAGGCTCCTGTTCGTGAACCGAAGCGGAGTCGGTGAACCGGAGCATATTTTTATGAAATTTTCTGTTCGTGAACCGAGTTGTTCGTGAACCGAAGCGTTCGTGAACCGAGGTATCACTGTACCTCGGCCGTGGCTGATCATTATTTTAATACGATGGGCTCACACGAAATAGATATCTCTAAGATGACGACGGTACTTTGCAAACCCACTGGCTATAAACAAATTTTCGTTCATGAAGCCATCTACATATATAGACACAGACACAACTTCAATCGAGAAGATGGGTGTAAACTGAGTAATCATTGGAAGGTCGTTATCAACCAGTTTAGGTCATAACCTGCTGTGATGTTCCCATCCTACCACCTTCCGATGTTAGTTGTTATTTTCGGGCTCTCTGATTTTACATTAACAGGTTACATTTTCCACACTCACACAGCCACCTCGCTCGCCGAGCTCGACGTTGCTGCTCTGTGATCTCCCATGAACATGATAATCTCTCACATTAACATAGCCACCTCCGCGCCCTCGTAGTGGATGTCGCCCTCCGATCTTACATTAACATGCTAATTTATCTTCATTAACATCACTAGCCCCGCCCACTTCGTTCATGACCCTTGGGATACACACATTTTAAACCTTTAAAACAGTCTGCCTCAGCAGCTTTCCCCCTCTTTTTTCTTCCTGATGACGAACGCTTGTGTTGTGATCGAAACGTCGTAGTTTTTTTTGTTATTTTCTTTGAACATTTCTACGTGACTTTACCGAAAGACCCAAAGAATATTTTCAATACAATGAAACATGAGACAATATTGTCGAACTAATTCATTATCATGTCACATTCATTACACACAAGTGCTTGCCATAAATGGAACGACAATACCTTGCTAATCTCATCAAGGAGCATAAGCCATCACGCAAACTCCAGTCATCCTCGCAGCAGCGGCTTTTAGCTAGCGATCGAACAAAGACGGTCAAAGCATCGCGCTTTTTGTGTTTAGATTGTTGTCCTTCCCCTACACCTCCGATTACCACGGTTGGCAACGTATGGTGCGAAAGAAGTTCAACATATTTTCAAGGGAAACAGCTGGGCCCCGTCCCCTTTTCCTTCCCCTTTCCATGACATCCAGCTCTCACATGAGCCTGAGTGTATTGTGGTCTTTAAGAGTTGACAGCAATATAATTTTGTCGGATTTCATTCACTACACTTAAACTATGTTGATGCCAGTGTCCCTCTTGTTTGTCACAATTGCAGTGTGGTTGTTGTGATAGGTCGTCTCGCAGTGGTGCTGCCATTATTTTACCTGGAAGTGCCCAAGCACGGTTTGAGAATCGGGGTTTTTGTAATTTTGTTGCTAGTCTGGTGCACCGAACACCGTGAGATAATTCGAAATCTTCACACGGGCCCATTCATTTTAAGAATAATGGGATTGTTCACCAGCTGGGACCCTCATAAGGCACACAGTCCAGACATTCACGTCTGGGAATATTTACTGTCGATCGTACATTTCCAGGCGACTGGTTCCCATGACTGCACATTTCCTGCAGGGAAAGGAGGGCAGAGAGGGGGGGGAGCATGGTTTTGGTGGCCAAGTTTGACGTTGTTTTTTCTTTACATTTTTGGGCATGGGGAAAGAGGCAGGGGTATGCATGTGGGAGTTTATGTTAAGATTGGTGTCAGACGGATTCTGCGGTTTATACTAGTCTTTGAAAAAAATTCTCAAAGGGATTTAAAATTAATTTCTTGAGTAATTTTTAAGCTTTTCTTTGCATACACAATTTCAAATTTTGAGTAATGCGAGGTTATTTTTTTACGCGGAAAGGAATTTGTTTCCAGCTACATATTAGGGGACATTGTTTAACACATATGTGTCAAGATTCAAATGTTGAGTTCTAATATTGTACTTGTGAATTATATTTTGTCTACTCCAACCAAGGAAAACCCGATGGAATTACCGAAAATGTCTCACTAGGAATGTTTTGCTTCAAACAGCGTTAAGGAGTGGGTCTTATCAGCTGTGGAAAATGACATCGTCCGTCATTATCATCATCATCTTCTTTGCGTTGATTAAAATGTATATTATGTACAGTACTGCAGCGTAATTCATAGAGGGAAGACATTTCTTCATTGGAATTACAGTACTGTTATGACAGCTATTATCTAAAACACTGTAGAAAGGCAGCGGCACTGTGGGTTACCCGTCACAGATAAGCAAATTAATGCGTTAAGAGGGGTTTTCATCCGATCGTTAATTTAGAAACTCCCACGACTTCTAATTATGACCACAAAGCAGCATGAATGTAGTTGTGTGGTACAGTGTACTGTGACTTATCTGTGTTAACCTCAGATTCTGTAACAGGGTAAATTAAGCATGAGGGGGCACAGTGTATGTGCCATAGTTGGGCAGCTTTGGCAGCCCAGACAAGATAGCAGTGGTGGAAAAAATAGCAACATTGTCAGCCATTAGAAACCATTATCATACTTTTTATCATCTCCATCGATGTCTTTATTATCCATTATAACTATTCATAATTTATCATTCTCCGTTATTGTGTCATCATCCATTGCCATCATCAATGCCATTAATAAACCGTTGTCATTTTCATCATAGTTGTTCTGAACGTTGTATTGTACTGTGCTGTATATGTTGTTCGATTATCATTCAGTGCACAATTGTTGTTGTGAGTTAATATAGTAGAGTGTGTTACTTTGTGGACAGATTTACAATTCAATAGTGTTTGAACAAAACCTTTAAAAATGATGAATCGTGTACAGCGTGTGCACACAAATATAACATTCCAACCTCGCTCACACCGTCATAAAAGAGTATGGCTGTCTGGCCTGCAATAGATTACAGTACTGTACTGTTGTTTAAATCTCGTGCTATCCGTGTCTGCCAATGGCTTTACTGGTAAAACTAGAACCATTGCCAAAATGGTTGTTGGATCTTCTTTCCACATGACCACACAAACAGTGGTCTACGCATTTTTTTTTCTAATTTCAGTTGTCTCTGCATTTAATATCTAATTATTATTTTTAATATGGCAGTTCAAGCAGGAGACGCGTTTGCGAATTAAGAGCCACGAATTTGTAATCAATAACCCTTGCTGCATTGCATTGTGCACTTGTGATATGACCTGGGGAGAGATTTTTTTGCTGTTTACTACAAGGGGAGCCGTTTATAATTTTGATGAGGTGGTGTGCAGCTTGGCAGTGTAATTGCTGGAGAGAGAGAGAAAGATTTTTAGCATGCCAACACGAGGCTGACCCAGAGGATGAGGTCAGCCCAGCTTATGGGATCATGTGGCCTGTTAATCATTGCCTTCCCTTTGTGCCAGGGCTGATTAGATACTGCTGGGACGGGCTGGGTGGGAGGGGGGGTGTATGTATGTAAGTGTGAAGGCACAATTTTGTGTGGATCTGAGGACCACTGTTAATAGATAATTTTGTTGTCTCTTGTGGCGTGTTTTGTAAATGGGTCATTTAAGCCAGTGCTTGCAAAGCCTTACATCACAAAACACCTTTTTTTTTACAATTATCTCTCTTGGTAAATATTTCTTTTTAAATCAAAGAAACAGATCCATGTTTCGACAGGCTTAGATGTCGAGTACATACTTTGTTATCCCCATCCTCTTGGGTGACCTTAATGCCCAAGTTGGGTCATGATGTTGACTTCTGGTCTGGAGTAATTTGAAGGCCATGGGGGTAGATCATCTCAAGAACAATGGTAGGAGGCTGCCCCATGGGCTTGTAATCACCAACACGCTGGTCTGACATGAAACATTCGCACAACATCATGGATGCATGTCGGGTCCAAGCAAGAACATCTGCTGCACTACATAGTTACGATTGCAACAACTACCGGGGTATCTCCTTTCTCAGTGTCCTGGGAAAGGTCCCGGAAAGATGTATTCAACATCGTCTTGCCAGACACGCTGAGGAGAAGCTTCCGGAGCCCCAATGTGGTTCCAGACTGGGGTGGTCCTGCATGGACGCCATTTTTCTGTCCGTATACTACACTCGAGGTGTAGAGAATTTCAACACGATCTACATATCTGCATTGTTGATCTGGTCAAGGCCTACCATCAATACGCCAGGGCTCAGGGTTATTTTTCGTACTTTTAGAGTCCCAGACCATCTGGTCACGCTCATTAAGGGCCTTCATGATGGTGGGCAGGCCCAGGTAAAGTTGCATGGTCAGGTGTCGGAGCCATTTTCTGTTCGGGATATCCTCTGGCCCCAACACTATTTAACGTCGCCTTTGACTATGTCGTTCGAGAAGTTTACTGTGGATGTACCAGTGACATTTTCATCTGGTATAGATACAATAGGAGGCTGATGATGCTTGGGTGTGGTCAAGGGATGGCTCCCCATTGGTCAATCATATATATATGGATGATCTGGTGATGATTAATGCCCACTGAGAAGTAGTTGGAGATGCTACTGCTAAACCTGGAGCATGGCTACTAAGAGGTGGGGCTTTACCGTCAGCCCCACAAAAACAAAGCACTTACCTGGGTATTTAATGTTATAAAACGCTCCCCTCCCTAAACTTTCCATCAGTGCTGGGGCAGTTGTAGAGAGTGGAGAAGTTTCCATACTTGGGCAGTGTGATTATGACCAGCTACGGTTTGGAAACAAAGGTCTCACTCCGAATCAGTCGAGCGGCATTATATTTTCATCAGCTGCATAATACTGTGTGGAAACTACCTGGCCTGTTGTCCCATACAAAGCTCTGAATCTTCTTGGCCACAAGTCTTCCCTCCGTTCTCTATGCTTGCAAAATGTGGAGTCCTCTGAAGTAAGATCTATGCCTGTTTGAAACATTCAGGCTAGCCTGCCTTTGATCCATCCTGGATTTCGCCAGACTGGATTGTGTGAAGAGTTCACAGATCCTTGAGAGATCTTGAAACAGTCCCAACAGTGAGCCTCTCCTGCAAGCGAGACTGCGTTGGTTGGGTCATGTAGCCTGCATGCCCCGCTAATGCATGCCCCCAAGCAGCTTCTGTTTGGCCGTATAGATGGGGCGAAACGAGTATGGCACAGGCGAGAAAAGAGATGGACTGATGTGGTATAAAAGGATGTGGAGTTGATTGGACTTGCTGATCACTGGTACCAGCAGTGTCAAGATCGGCCTCTATGGAGGTTGTTTGTGAAGGACACTGCTGGGGAGTTGGAGGCAGTCACCCTGCAGTAACAAAGAGTGGAGTGCCGGGTGGCTAAAACACAGATAGTTGGCAAAGTGGGGAGCACAGTTGGTGCATCTGTCAATCATCTCAGTCTACCCATGGCACTTGGGTCTGTTCCATGACCTTCCAGCGGGCCTTCGACACTTCACGTGGCCTCAAAGTGCACCTAGCATGGCACAAGCGCCGTGGTGATGTCACCGCCATTTTTTAGTGAGCGGCGGTGTTGTTGTTATAGTGACAGTACAACCCGTAGAACCGAGTTCAGTATAAGTGGTGAACATAAGTGGCGATGAGTGATATCTGAACCACTCCGAGGCCCTCCCACCCCCATACCTTTTTTTTTACCAGTCCAGCATGATGAAGTACGGTCAAACAATGATACATAACATGATCAAATATATTGTCATCTCGTACAGAATACGTTAGTACAGTATATATATTGTGTGTTCGGTTCCATGTTTGTCACCTATTATTGTAAATTCTTACCTAATTTATGACGTGTTTATTTCCGTAGTTAAATAATACCAGAAAGCTGTAGTTCCAGCCGCTTACATAATTCTTCATCTTAAAATTGCAATTATGCACCGAGTTAATTCTTAAAATATATATTGATTAATAATGTCATTCCAGTCCTGAATACGAAGTGAACCGTGTCGTGGATTCATTCACCAATGGGGAAAACGTCAAAATTAGTGGCACTGTGTGCTCACCTGGTGCGGTACTGGCCAAACTTGTTATACCAGAGCATTTAGCTTGAATGGCAGAGATTCAACAAAGGTCTCTGGAATTGTGTGGTTTATTATTTATAGATTTTCTTTACTATGCAATCGAGTGGTTTCTTAGCAACAGTAAAGAATCTCCACTACATTATAACCAAAAAATTGTAATCATTACCTTTCCATGGATTGATAGATTTAGCTTGTGATGTTCTTCGTAATTAGTGTAAATGAATAAGTTCTGGTTGTCTGATGGATGTTGCAGAACATTCCACCTAAGCTTTCCCAACAAAACAGTTGTTGCACTCATTTCAACAGCTCGCAAGCTTCTTAATTCCAGCAACAAAGAAGACTTCTCATTGGCCCTCATGTGATGAATGCTCACCACTCCCTTTCTCAACAGTCCGCGACATTTTCGACCAATGTCGGTCTTTAATTTGTTCTTGAACAAGTCGCAACACTAGGCACCGGTGAATGTCTGTTGAATATTATGGAAGGAAACTGTTATCGGACCCTGCATGAACCAAACATGGAAATCATTACTTTTCCATCAGAAATTTGGTACAGTACTGAATAATCTGGGTGTTTCTATTCACTGCACTGGTGTTTACTCTCCAAATGTATTCGGCAATGGTGATGCGTGACCAAAATGCATTGGCCCTATGTAGGATTCTGGCAGACAATGTGTGGCAAATGTGAATCCCGCTGTTCCCTTTATGGTCTTCTGATAACATTTGTAGCAGCCAATTGGCGCAGCTATTCAGAAATTCAACTTGTCATGGATTATTACATGAACTGTGCTCACATTTATCCTAATGCCCGCTGATGTGTGCTTAATTGCTATTCACATGCCATCCGCAATCAACTTTTCAACACAAGTGACATTGGCTGGAGTTGAGGCACCAACTGGCATACTTCTTCAGTCATTATCACAAACATGCTCACAACTTCTTTGTTCCAGCTATTCCACCCATTTATGAATGTTACCACAATTCATAGGCATTACTTTATTGCAGCTGTATTATTCAACATATTTCACTTGCCTTTACACCCACAGCAAAATAATAGCAGCTTATTGCACTTGTAATATGCAGTTGTGCAAAGGCACTAGCATATTGGATTACATGATTCGTCTGATGTAACGAAGCAACATCTGGAGAAAACAAAATTGCACATGGGTGCCTGGGTGAGGTGCAGTCAAACATCCCCCATGAACCAAATTCTGGGGTAAGTATTCGTCTGGCAGTGAGGGAAAAAGGACTGTTAAATTAGCCGTTTAGAACTTCCATCTGTGCGGACTTCTGATAGAAGCTCTCTGTGGACGGTGGTTCAATAGTGACGAGTGTGAAAGCATTGGTGCACTCGTGACTTGGGGACCAATCGCATTTCTTGTGTTATACAGCAAGCTTGGGTGGGCCACTGAAACGAGTACTATACACATAATTTTAGACGGGTTTGCTCTGTATACATAGTTTTCACGTTGCTACAAACAAATAGTCTTGTTCTGTGAAAGCAAATTTGCGTCTCTTGTAGAGATGCCCTTACATGTTGTGTTCTTTGTAGCTGTTTTAAATGTGTTTTATTAGAGAAGGACTCAAGTTATTCATGGCCATTTTAGTTTCAACTCCTATTATCCGCGGGATAAAAACGGTCCAATTCTCATTATCCACCATTAACCTTGATTTCATTGTGGAGCAGCCACCTATTATCTACAAACATTGTTCACGGATAAGTTGAGTGAATCGGCAAATTCATCCTATCAACCACGTTAATTCAAAGGTCTTGACAGGCCCCCTATTTTCCCCCAGCATTCACTTCTGGCACCATCGCCATCCATCACGGTTCTGCACAAGAAGCGATTTCCTCGCTACGTCTCCAACGGTGCCTGTCCTCTGTATTGTTCTCTCCCTCGCTAGCCCAAACCGTTGTGCTAATACACAATCACACTCAAACTCAGCCGGGATATGGCCCAGCACGTCAATTATATCATCGTTGGTCTTTAATAATCATCATCATCCTCATCATCGATCCATCATCAACATGCCATATGATTCGTATAGTGGATACATGGCAATAACACTTGCGCACTGATACTGTCTTGTATTATTCAGCTTTCTAAATGAATAATTAATTTAGGAGGAATGTACGTGGTATTATGCCAGACTTTAATAATACAATAAAGGACTACAAATAAATGGTGTACACTGACCGTTGCATTTTTGTCCAGAAAAGCTATGGGTAATTGATTGCTGGGCCAGGTGGCAGGCACATGCCTTTGTGGTGTCGAGCCTGATCTGTATGTCTGCTCACGTGTACTTAGGAGTGGGCCTTGCCCGTACAGTATTTATCATATAAATTGGTCTCCGCATGGCGTGACAGACGGGCGGGCTGCATGGTCGACCCAGAGGGGATTAGACCCAGTATTTGATTTTGTGGGATTATTAGCACCCCTCCCCCAATTCCTGCAGTCGTGGTGTGTGATGTGACAGACTTGGGATGTTACGTGATCGCCCGATTCCCACCCGTGATTGAGCCTTCTGGTATGCAATTGAAAGCACTGAAGCGATACTTGTAGAACATGTGGGTGAGCTGCTAAGCCACACATTCTTAAAATATTTATTGAAAACATATCAGAATATGTTATCACTATCGTGATAAATCGGCCGCAGTCAATCCACTGCTGGATGATGGCCTCTCCAAGGTGCCGTCACCTCCCATGATGTTGCGGTTGCGATGTAATAATCCACCCAGCACTTGCACACAAATTGATGGCATCGCTCTGCCTCCTCGGTGAATGTGTCATCGGTGGCGAGATGTTAACTACCTCGCCTGGTATACAGGAGGTCGTGGGTTCGCTCCTGACCCTGACGCCTGCTGTATATTTGGAGTTTGCATGTCTCTCTCCCCTTGGTCGCGTGGATTTTTCTCTGGGTCCTCGGGTTTTTCGCTCAACGTTTAGAAACATGCGTTTAGAGTATTTGGATGTTATAAATTTCCACATGATAATCCACTTCAATGGGATATCATTGTGGCCAGGTCACTTATAAAAAGTGTTGCACAGTATAGCTCAGTGGGCCTTACCTGGTAAAATTAATATGGTTAAGTTAGTTATACTGTATTGTAATGGATACATTTTAGGTGGCACTACAGTATTTTTGATAGCATTTGGTTTCGACAGTCTAATCAGCTAGATTGATTGTTACATCGCAGAACCGTGAGAGATGGTGATGATTGGTGGGGAGGCCTTGATCCAGCAGAGTATTGATCATGGCTGACGATGATGACATACCTGTAAACCGCTTTTCAATGCCTACCTGATTACAGACCAATTCAGACCTTAATGGTCACCCCGTGCCCTTATAAATCTCAACGTTCATCCTGCAAAGTCCCATCACAAGGGAGAAACACTAACAAATAGACAACATTTTTGAACTAAATTTCCCTGTTCAAAAATACGGGTAAACCATATGGGTTGACAGGTGTGTGATTATTCTCTGTATACTTTGGTTTTTACACTAACACAGTGCCGTAACAGCATCCACGAAGACGCAATGATAACATTTCCAAGCGACACCACCACCACCATAAGATATTGAGTTGTAACGTCAGTGATGTCTGTATTCTTTAATAAGCAGTCAGGATTCAATACAGCCGCGAGAAACAGCGCGTGCAAATGACTCACATCCAAATGAGCAACACATGTACCCTCTCGGCTTCAACAACACAGAAGTCACTTTTTCGAGCACTGATTTGAACGAAAATTATTGCAGAACCTTTGACAGCGGTGGTGGTAAAAAACCCAGGTAAAATCTTTTTTTGCAGCTACTGCTCGAGACGAGCTGAACCGTCTGAATGTCTTGTGTGCATCACATCTGTATGCGCCATCTAGTGTTGCAAAAAGATCATTCACAGCAATACGTCTGCGCGGTACCGTACGGAATGTGTGAATAGCAAAATGTATAATGTACGCATACCTGTCAACCCCTTACCAGTGCCTACCTTATTAGAGACCAATTCAGACCTCATTGGTCACCCCCTTGCCCTTATAATTCTCAACGTTCATCCTGCAAAGTCCCATCACAAGGGAGAAACACAAACAAATAGACACATGTTTTTGCCTGTATTGAAACGGATGTATGCCGTATGGAGCTGAACTCAATTTCCCAGTACAAGAATACGGGTAAACCGTATGGGTTGACAGGGATGTGTGCGTATCTAACAGATCTCTCGAATGTTCAACAGAATTGCATTGATTAAATAGAGGCAGACAATAGCAGGTCGGAGGGATTTTGTAAATCTGGACTTGATCATGAAAAGTACTATATCGACGTGCCACAATAATACAGTTATTGTTTTACAATCAGCATTGTGTACTACCCGAATGTTACAATATCATTTTCGAAACATGGTCATTAACAACCCAATTTTTTTTTACAAAATAAACGGATAAGTGCGTACAAACGCATGGAGAAATGCATACTTGGAATTAACACCGAGAGACAGAAATGGAATCGGAGAACAAAATCAAATTACCAGCATTTAAAAAGAACTGGACTTGGACAAGACATGTCTCTAAAAGCCATGGTGGCTGATGGACGAGGTTAGTCACAAACTGGCAGCCCCAGGAATGGAACTTGTCCGCAATTACACATTTACCCGAGGAGATGGAGCGATAAAATCAGCTCGTGCGTGTGTGTGTAGGTAGGTGCTGGATGGATTGTTACATCGCTGGATCGCCGTGGCTCAGGGAAGCCTTCGTATAGCAGTGAATTGACCTTGGCTGCTGATAATTGCTTTTGTGACCAGGACTTTACATGACGGAATGACACAAATGCACACCACGTTTTCTCATTGAAAATAGGTCAATTTCAAAACATCACTGCCCTGCTCACAAAGAAAAGTTTGTGGGGAATAATAGCCATTTTTTGTACTTTTGACGCATAAGCAATTAGAAAATTACACTTACTACCCAGGAACATTGACTGTTGTTGAAAAACTGTAGTGGCAAACTGCTCTTCTCCCCCACGCATCCTTGAATGAGATCTCTCATACAAGCACAATAACCATGGGTGGTCTCAGAGGGTTCATGTCCCCACCAGTTCTACCGGTTGTACATTTTAATGAGGTTTCTTTTTCAGTTTTGGGAGTTGTGCTAGACAATCAAGATACGAGGGAGGTGTAACAGTGCATTGATTAATCAATTCATTTTCATTGCCAAGCCTTAATATCGATTCTTAAGCTCCCAATACGTGAATCAAATTGGATGTGTGTAAAAGAATCGATTACTGTTGCGTATTTTCAGTTTGTATCTGTTTGTATGTACGTAATGGGCTTATGTGTGGCCTCTCCAGTCATTTGAGAAGGGTCATATTCACCGCAGTGTAAAGGAAGACATTATGCATATGCATGGCTTCTGTAAACACATTGCAACATGAGTGGCCTTTTGAAGTATTTAAATTCGCGACAATAGTCCTCTATTGCAATCCCTACAATGACTCATCGCCAGGTGTTTGCGAGGTATGCGTTTTGTGTCAACATCTTGGACAACACAGGCGAAATACCATTAACTGTGGTTATTTATTGCCACGTGTTAGACAAACCTTTGGTCAATTTGGCCGGGGTTCCTTTCAGCTCGCTCCCCCCAATTGCAACACAACTTTTATGCTCAAAGGTTGTATCTATTTTACGACACTTATTGTGAACCCCGTTACAGACAAAGCTAATGCGTAAACGCTTTCAGTTATACTGAAGTTGGATATCGTAAAAATTATTGATACAGTACATACGAGAGGATTCAATTCAATACCTTCAATTGAGACATGTACTTGGATTGCTAGGTAGGAAAGCATTATATATGCCAGCAAGATATCCATGCAATACATCAAATTTTGGTTTAATTAAGATTTATGTTAACCCTAGAATGACCTTCAAAAATTTGCAATATCCTTTGTATACAATCCATTACCGTACATTACAATACCCCATGTTTTTCTGGTCATGGAAGCACAATAAATGAGCTTATAATTTTTATATTCTTTGGAAAGATTATCATTTCATCTCCTCAGTGGATGCCAACTTGGACGCGTTCCATTCCTTGGCTGCAACACTCATTATTTCTGTATGTGTTGCTGAAAGAGTCCAAAAAACTTATTTCACTTGTGTGTTAAGTACATTATACAGTACTCTTTAAGGTATTTGTACAAGTACAATATACCATACCTGTGCAGTACAGTATTTGTGTAATGTACTGAGTCAAATATTGTAACTTGCATCATATTGGCTCGAAGTCAAAATTGCAACCATTTGTCAATCTGCCGCTGGATGAAGATGGCCTCCTGAGTTCGATTCCCGGCTTCGGTTAACATCAGCGGTGAATGAGAATTAATCGGAACTGGGCCCTCGGCACTACCCTCCTTCACCAACACGTACTGATTCGCGTGGTGAAAAATTGTTCCACCACCACACTTGACTGACATAACTTTATCCAGCAGTGGACCGGCCAAGGGCTGTAAATACAATACTTGTACATCACTGCATGCAATTTTCACATTTAGAGATACTGTGGCTCAATATCTGATAAGATAAAATACTTTACTGTGGTGTAAAAAGCCTAAGTATTGTGCTGTGCCGGTACATTGCACACAAATGTAACGTTTCTGGCCACTTGCAATACCGTATAGTATTTTCGCACGATGCTCCAATCAATTTCTTTTCCTAGTTGTTATAATTTGTGTATTGCTTTCACAATTTAGGAAAGTGGTCCGTTCGTCAGCGTGATCAATAATGGTTTGCCTGCTGTTGGGCCTCATTGCATCCGTGGGAATGGGATGGAGGAGTGGTTCAGATGATCGAGCCGCACAGCTTGACAAGAGAAACGTTCCTGGGGGGGGGGGGGGGGGATTGGCTGATTTTTGTGCGCTGAAGTTGGGGAGGGGATTCAGCCGTTTTTTTATAACCTATTATGGCAAAATGTATCCATTTCCAAAAAAAGATCCCGGTACAGGTAGTCCCCGACTTACGACGGAGATGCGTTACGACGACCCCATCGTAAGTTGAAAATATCGTAAGTCGAAAATGGCCTAGCCTGAACTCAGGAGTCTTAAAGAATGGTGATAATTTAGCAAAACAGAGCAATTTACAGTACCGTACTGTATAAACTATATGCGTTTAGTAAATCCCGGCAGCGTCCCAATGTACAGTATCGTACCTCGTACGCTGCTGCGTTTGCCTGCAGCGCGAAATGTAAAATATTTGACAATTTTGTCATATCGCCATCGTAAGATCGAAATATCGTAAGTCGGACCATCGTAAGTCGGGGACTACCTATATACACAGACTGGAAGAAGTGCTGTAAGCGAATGACTATGAAGGCCCACATGGCACACGAAGTGTGGCCAGAACCAAGCAGGGCCCCATTTGTCTCCCCAGTAGGGAGGGGGTCTAAGTTGGAGGCTTGGGACTGGTTCAGATATTTACCGCTTAACTTAGACAAGCCCGATAATTGGACCCAGGTAGCCGGGTTAATAGCGCAGTGCGATAACAGCTACATGCATTACAACTCTCTGTATGTGTTAAGAAAGCTCACCCTTGATTTAATGACGAATAAAGTCACGACGTTAATTTGAATCTTCAAGCGAGTAAATGTTTTGTGCTGACACACAGCTGCAAATGCTCAGTCTTCAGGCTACTGTAGTCGTTTTGTGGATGTGAATGCTATATTACATTACTGTACATTATTTAATTCGTCACTGAAGCTTCCATCATTCATGCTCAAACATTTCCGAATAGTGTTAGGGCATCATGCAGCTGTGTAACCAATGTGTACTCTATTGGGTAAATGTTTACCTAGCGATCCGCCACACGATGGCCAGGTATTTGTCCCACAAAAGCTAATTTGAAGTTCGTAACTCAATGACTGGAAGAGTGGAATACATTTTAAACTCTCGAAATCTTTATTACCTCTGTAATAGCATTGGTTCTGTGTCATCGGATAATTTAACATAACTCTGATTAGCAAGATTGCACCTATTTTTTTCACAATGGTCCTTAATAAAGCAGTGTGTCTGGTTTATAGCTGCTTCGCCTTTTGAACCCTGACCGGAACCAATAAGCAATTTCCCCGGCAAGATAAACAAATTGCCACCAATCCATGAAGGACCAGGCTTTCACACGTATTAAAATGTGAGTTGTACACAAGATGAGTTTAAAGGAGAATGTTAATTTCAAGAATGATGTACTGTCGAGGAAAGCGGGGCTGTGCGATTATTTAAGTCGTCTATTACTCCAACAAATTATCGTTTGGATTACTCCACTGTAATTGTATGACAATAAAATATGGAGGCAAACTAAATCTTGCCTCTTTTCCCACGTCTGTTGCTGGTTGGGTGGCGATTGGCGGGGCTTGGTGACATCACAAAGGGTTATCAGCTGCGTCACACTGGGCGTGATTGACTGATGTTTTGTAAGGGGTTTCCCACCTTCAGGAGGCAAGATATGTGGGGTGGCCGGGGGGAGGCCATAATTTTGTCTATTTTCTATAGAATTATGTGAAATATGTGAGTGCTAGAAAGCTTAACAACCAATGCTGTGATCATAATTACGACATTCGAGTAAACTTAATACTTTTGAAGCATGTACCTATCCATCCATCTTGATATTTCATCTATATTTTGGTGGTTTCGCAAATTTATCAGCAAACGTGTGTTGTGGCCCATGCAAACTGCACCACGTCCATGCTCTGTGCTCGTGTGGCGTAGTCGATGATAGATCATTGCAAGATCACATTCACCACCACCCCCCATCCTCCTCTTCTCTTAGCCTTTGGTGAGTGTGTGGGTTGCCTTCACAAACATCCGTTTCATACCGTGGTCTAGAAAAATATGCTGCACATTAAAATGAGACATGCAAAAAGTACGTTTTAAAGGCTCAGAAAAAAAACTATTGGCAGCCACAACTCCCCCCCCCAACCCCCATGGTTCCATGCGTGGCACCCTCCTTTCTCCCCGCCTCCACACGCCGTCGTTGAGAGTCGTGTGACCCACTTTCCTGTCCGCCTTTTGTTGTTTGTGTCGGTCGTCTTGGCTGCTGCTGCTGCTGCTACCCCCATCCCTCCCTCTACGCTCACAATCGCATAAGCTTCTAGCCAAGGCCGCTTTTAGAAAACCATTCAGCCGTGGCACTCTCGTGTGGAGTCTGACCCTGAAAGAAAGAGAGAAAATATTCATATATACAACTCGTTTGCTTTCCCTCTCGTTAGAATTAAAAAGGGAGATTCTCTCATGAAGGTGAAGGCAAATAATTCGTGGCGGCTGTCCTGAATTTGTTGTTGTGTCATTGAGACATTTGTCCAGCGCTTTTGATAGTGCAGTTCCAATCGCATTATTGGGTTGGAGTGGTTAAAAGAGTTTGGGTAATACGCTGCGCTTTGAACCTGACGGATATGAGTTCGATCCCTGAATATAACATATGGTCGTCAATCAATCGCCTTGACTGGCGTGACATGGGGAGGGCCAGCGGATTCACAAGGGGCTTTAAAAGAAGACTGGCATCTCGCTTTTTGCTTAACAAGTAATTTTAGCCTTATTAACGTGCTGCCATGTTCCGTATGTGTGTGTATACACACAAAATAAAGCACAGTACTGTAAAGCCACTGAACCAACTAAGAAGAGCTTGTGTCTTCCTCTTGCCCTTTGAGGAACAAACTGAGGTTACCTTCTCACATCATTACAAATGTATCATGCAACTGGTTGTGGTTATTGCCACTCAAACCTGTGGCTGGCTGGTTCACACAACTAGCCATCGGCACAAATCTACATTTCTCCCCCATATATAATTATCATCATATAAATAGAGGCAAAATTAAAAGTGGAAGAGAGAATTGTGGTGAGCGTTTAATTTTTTTAAATATTGGACACAAGCTTGGGATCAGGGCACGGCAAAAAAAAATTGTTCCACGCAGACGTAACATCGCTTGGACATGAGCAAAAGGCACCACACACACACAATCTGTGGAGGCCCCGTGTATTTATCTCTAACCAAACCACACTTGTTTACTTTGTATGGGGACGTTTGGCTTGTTGGTGGCCACGGCATGGGATTGGCTACACTAAAGGGGGCGGTTATACAACAGTGTGTTGTTGATTTACCCCCTTCCACAGCTGTTTTATTTCTGTCACAAGGCAAAGCCGAGCCTGACAAGAACAGTCGTCAAGCGAGTCATATGCTCTTGATCATTGTGTTACATTTGAAGGTGAACCTTGGATTGGTTTGCCATTCTTTACTGACGTCTTTGTGTTCGGTTTTTGTTTCGCAAGGTATTCCGCGTACAATATTACCAATGGGTCATACGTATCACGGGTTCTCCTTGATAAAATGTATTCAATCTAACTTGTTAATTACCGCATAGCGTTGTAGTGCCGTAGATTTGTCATTATGGTGCTGTGTTTAAAACATACAATGCAGTAATATAGTTCAAAGTGATGGGATAGAGTGGTGGTGCAACGGTTAGCGTTGTACCAGCAAAACCGAGTCACAATTCCTAACCACAACTCAAATCAGTGGTGAATAATATTTTAATTCGTCCAAGGGTCCCTCCTCTCCGTTCACCAGTCTGCACTGACCAGCGTGGTGACGTATGGTCAAACAACCCCAATGCCAGTCACGACATGAGGCATTCATCCAGCAGTGGTTGGCAAAGCGATGTCCACTATTATTGGGGACACTCGTTATAAAGATTACATCGTAAGCTCCGCAGGATGAGATACATTATTTTACATGGAACTTTGTTACTTAAGGCTTTGATAAAAAAATCTCACAATTGGACTAAATTCTTGTGGACTGATTGACGATGCAAGACATCAACATTTGTGTTCCCCCTTTACGCGAAATGTTTTACGTTTGCAGGGTTTGTTATGGAATCCACTTATTGTTGTACAATCGGCCACGTGTCTTGAAATTCCTTGGGATAAGGCAGCAGCAGCAGCTACAGCACGTGATTGTTTCACCGTCTTGTACGAGTACAGTATCGATTAAAAGGACATGGATTTGAATTTGTTGCTAGTGTTTCCGAAGACACGTTTGGCCGATGCTGCAGTAGCAGCAGCAGCAGCGGGAGACGTATGTTTTCCTCATTAAAGTTGTGAAAGCTGCTTGTGGCGTGGGAAGTCCGGAGATGATCAAAGGGGTTATTGAAGCCGAGTATGTCATTTGTCATGATAAAATGCTGTACCAAAGATGGGTAACAACGTAACATCTGGTCCACTCCTGTTGAGCACCAGCGAGTGGCTTTATAATGTTATTTAAGCCACAAAAGTGGATATGCTTTTGTACTGGGGGGCCTCACTCTTGTTGCAGTGCCCCCCCACACGCTTTCTGTTTATTTCATCATTGTGGACGCATGTAAAAATAGACATTGTGAATAATGTGTCTGATGGGGATTATCCATTTTTTTCTGGCCACATGTGTTACCAACGACTCTCATGCCACTCACTTTCTCAAAGCACATTGCCCAAAATTCCTGTGGTACTGGTATTCCACACACTCCCGCGAGACTACAGTGCAGTGCTGCTAATTCTTTAATAATGTACAGCCCTCTGTCAATATGCTGCTTGGATGAAGGCCTACTCACGAGGGGGGAGATTATTTAATGTTAAGTTTAATATGCCGAGCAATGCGGATGTGTAACTACGAGTAGTGTTTGAGAGTTCAGTTCCGTTTTTAGTAACGCTTAATTCACACTACTGGATTGTCCTTATTCCCTAAAACGCAGATATTGTACATTGATTAGCACACCACATCGCATTTCTCACAGTGTTTGACAACACTGAATTTAGTTGGTTCGCCGATAACAACTCATGTACCGTTGTCAACATTCACACGCGATTACGATTTAGTCGTGGTTGTGGGGGGGGGAGGTCACAGGTCAGCTAAAAGAAGAATCCCTTCACCCGAGTTCAAGCTCAGCTGGTTGGTCACAGCAGCATATGCCACCGCCACTGGGTGTCCTTAATTGGCTGACGTGTAAAGACCGCAGTACGCGCACGCGGTGCCGGTTGTGACCCTTTGTTTTGTTAAAAGAGGGCAGGATGTGCGGCAGCGACTGGGGGGAAGAGCTTGTTTCCTGTGGAAATTGGAGCAGGGGGAGAAGAGGCAAATCATTGGCCGCAGCTGGGATTGTTTGAACACTTGTTCCATCATGATGTCTTTTCCCACTGACCTCCCCCCCACCACCACCATGGTAGAGGTTGGTGTGGATATGGTCTTGTGTGCAAAGGAATTGGAAGTGAGCAGTTGTTGCTTTTACATCTGGATTGATAACTTATGTCTTTGAGAACAGTTTTTTTGTGTGATTTTAGTTTGGTTTGGCCGCCGCCCCGCCGCGCACACATCCGTTTAGCGTGCTGGGCTAAGTACGGTGCGAAAGAAGTTCAACATACATCTTAAGTACGGTATCATCCGTTGGATTTCAACTACACTATGCAGTATATAGTAGTCGTTCATTACAATGTTTTGATTGAATATCGAATTTATTACAAAATGTGTATGAAACTTCATTGAGTGCTGAAGTGGAACGAGTAAGTCAATTGCAGGGCTGCACCTTTACCGTTTCCTGGACTTTATTTACTCAGAGCTTGCAAAGTTCCAAGATGAATATCGTGTGAAAGCTGGCCCTGCAGGTGGAGTGAGATCAATTCGTTGTGGTGTGAGACATTTGAGTCTGAACGGGGAGAAGCATCAGATCAGCTGGCAGGGTCAAAATACAGAACCCCGCTTATCTATGGTCATATGACCCGCAAATCCTATTATTCAAGGCAGCTGTAAGGTCCATGCAATCTTCTATTATCTGTATTGCTATTTATTCCGATTATTGAAAGATATCCAGGATTTACCCACACTGAAGATGCTTCCAAATGCTCACAAATTTTCTGCGGGTAAGGGGAGTCACGTGACAATTTCATCCTATTATCCGCGATTGTTTTATCCCGTGGATAATCGGAGTAAAATCGTGGATAACCCCACGGGTGATAGGATCTGCGATATTGTCCCCCCATATCACCTCGGATATGTGAACGTCTTGTATATAGACACACACACTTGTGAAATGCTGAGAGTAGATATTGAGTGTGAGACTTGAAAGGACGACTGTGGGCTTTAGGTTTTTGTACTAGGGTAACTTATCCCCTTTTGTGTAATGTCAGAGCATTGGACACACAGGCGGGGATAAAAAAGAGCAAACATAAGTTCATGTAGTCGGTGTGGTGTACAGTTTTTGTGGTGAATAGGAAACTTGAACACACGTTGATAGAGGTGACCTAAGCTGTCACTAGGCATGATTTAAAGTGTGCAATCCACGTGATGACACAGTCACAAACAATGCAGGCCCGTGAAACTGCCCAAGCATTGAACACCTGTAATGACAAGGGATTTACAGGCTTAAATATAAGTCTCTGCAGATGTGACTTAGCCATTGTTACTGAAGGAATAATTACCGTGTCAAGATCCTGCACTGTAACGAGATAAACACACGCGGGCATTTTAAAATTGTTGTTTAACCATTTCCAGGATCCTGCATAGTACAGTACAATATTGGAGATGTAGGGTCTAAATGTACCGTATTTCATTCTGCTGTACAGAATAGTGGGTTTATTTATTTTATAGACAGAAAGAGACACAGTCGGTCATATATGGAGAGTAGACAAAACAATTATAAAGAATTGAGTCTGGACTGGAATGGAGAGTGGGCAAGGGAGTTCCAGACTATGTGGTCGTCAGTGGGAACACAAATGACCTCCCACTGAGCGAAGGTTGACTGGGAGATTCGACAATTGGTATGATTGCAAATACATTATTCAGTGAAGAACTTCGGTGTATCAACTTCCTACATGTGACTTGACACGTTTTTTTAAACAATGCATTTCAAGTATGACATTAAACTTTAATATGTTGCATGATCATGGTAACACATCGAAGCCTAAATTGAATACAGTATCATATGCTGTCTCTTATTGAGTCATGAAATGACCTCACCGTTTCACCAAAAAACATTTTTATGATCGATTGGAACGAGCCATTTGCTGCCTTTCTACCTGTGCTCCTGTGCGAGGTTGCGTTACGTCAGCTAATAATGTGTTCTCCGGACATTAGGAGTGAAGTCATAAATCGGCCACAAAGGTTGGATGAGGTTGACGACGTCACCGCGTTTTGTGATCGATGCGGTTTGCCATATACCCCATGGTGCCTCCGTGAATAGCTCACATTAAAGGATCAAGTGGCTTACCGTTGCTCTTTGGGTTACGTCCATGCACATACGTCTTCGCAGCAGACGATTGATGAGAAACACCACTCTGTCAATTAGCTCTACAGCATTTCCCGGCACTGTTTGCAGTGAAGGCAGAATAATGAAGAAAAAAATAATGAATAAACCCCATCAGATGAAGTATTGTGGTTCCATTAGCATTTGATTGTGCGCGCTCAGGGTTGTGTGTCTGCTCACTTTTGAAGTGGAGCTTTGTGTTGTGGATCGATCCTCCCCTGAGATGTATTTCACAGGAAACCTCAAGAGTGGGGCTCGGATTGCTGCTTGTTGTGCTTGGCCAGGGCGCATAGTGCTGGGCCCACGATGAGGGAAAGGGTTGCCGCCACCGTGTTATTGGTTCGTGCGGAATATTGTTAGCTTTGGATTGTGTCTGCCTGGGTGGCGGTCATAAAAATCGTAGGATAACAGGAATACGGAAAGCGCGGTGGGTCTCCTGGGTAAAAAGGGGAAGGAAATTTTACGTGGAGTAGAGCATTGGTAGGCAGCATCACATAAATGTGAATCGGTTGCATTACAGCTGTTGCGTTATATGACGCACATCATTTGGAAGGATGTTTGAATGTAAAATTGTAATCAAAATCTCTCGGCTTTTGGTTTTAACCGTATGTGAAACATTTCAATGTTTCCATGTTACCGCTGGCAATAATGAATGACTCAATTTCAGCGTGAAATATTGTAATGTGCCGTCTCGCATTCATCATTAACTTCGGAAGCATTAATCAGTATGTTAAGCATTGCTTGACATCAGCACTTTAAATACTTATTACAAGGTTCAATAGATTGCATTCATTTGCATGTATTGTGTTCAAGTGCAAGTCATTGTTTTGTTTAAGATATGTGCAGGAACCCATGTCTCTCGGGTCAGATTATGCAGTGATAAATCAGTAAAAAATATTCTGGCTGCTTCCGATATTTCGTTTGTTTTGGCAACTAAACATCAATGCCAGTACTGTATTTATGTTGAAATAAAGCACTGGATATTACCATGGAGTTCAAAATAAAAACATGCACACACAACATTTAAAGTTGTATTACTGATCAAGGAAGATAAATCATGCATATGCATGGATTCTGTCATGCTTTTCAATATACATGTACAAGAGTTATCTCGACCACATGTTACAGACAGATGGACAGAGTGACAGACCGAGAGCTAATGCATATATTCTTTCAACCTTCGTCGATGAGCGTTAAAAACCAAACGACAGCGACGATGCCTCTGACGGACGTGCATTGCGGTTGTCTCGCTCAGGTCTGCGTGGAGTTTGACGGGCTGGACTGGGACCGCAGGGAGTGGTTGCGCGTGTACGACGATGAGTGCTCAGCCTTCCTGGTGGAGCACGCGCTGGTGTGGGCGCCTCGGACACAGTTCCACGAGCCCTCCGAGACGTCGCCAACAGCCACGCCAAGTGCCCAGACGCCTGCTGCAGAGGCCGATGCTTGCCAGAGGCCCTGGCCTGCCCTAGTGAGTAAACCCCACATCTTCACCTCGACACCCAGTCACCGGACACGTGGTTTTTTATCTTAAATGTTTAGGTGTCGCCTTAGTAACCGAGCCTTAAGATTGTAAACACAGTGGTTGTCTTTCTAAATGATACGTAAAAAAAAGTGTTTTTTGGACTCATTACTTTTAAAATGTATTCGAAAGCCTAAATATTGAAGGAAAATTTAAACTAAATCTATAAACGTCATTTTTTGTCTGTCTATCTTGTCTGTGTGGCCGACACTTGCTCGGGATTTGGCTCACGAACCTTGGGGTTTATGTTTTAAAAAACAACCCAGGTATCACGCCATGAGCCCCGTGGTGAGCCAGCACTATTCCGATTTCACGTCCGTCGCCTTTAAAGTAGTTTAATTAGCGATTTAGTGCTGATTTTGGTTATTTATTTATTACGTCGCGCCTCTACAAAGTCATACGCGTTTGATGGGGGTGAGGGGGGGAATTCTCTTTCGTGTGGACACTGTGCAAGGTAACACACGCACAGATTTACAGCTCGCTTAAAACATTGATTACCATGACTGTTTACTCATTACTATTCCTTTTATGAAATATTAATGACAGGGATTCACCAATGTTTGATGATCTTTACACTAAGTAACACAATTTTATCCCTGACTACTTAGTGCTACTTTGAAATTGTTATATACAAAATGTATATTATTCCCCACTAACTTTGCTTTAGCGACCACGTCTTTGTGAGGGCATGACATTTATGCACACGTTTTCTTTTTGAACATAGGTACATTTCTAAATATCACTGTCCTGCTTACAAAAACCAGGTTTGAGGGGAAGAATAGCCTTTTTCTGTACTCTTGAGGCATAACCAGCCACGTAATATCACTTACTGCACAGGGTAAACCATTCAGTATATTCATTGCTATTACATCTTCATTCTAACATATTTACACTTGCCCCCTCAGTACGGGGGTTGAGCAGTGACGTTATGTCAATTAGGCTTAATTGGCACGCATCTGCTCATATTTACAGGTAGGATAGGTTGATTTATTATTCGTTGACTTTCATATCTTTGCCGCTTTTGCTCGCGGCAAATGTTTGCACTAAAATGGCGGAACACTTAGTAAATATAAAAGTAATAGTGTGCAGTGCATGTTTATGTCGATGTGTACGTCTATGTGTACATGTGAGTCCATATATGTCTGTGCGTTGTGTGTGTGTGAGTCAATGTGTGTGTGTGACAGTCGCTGTGTTTGTGGGTGTGTAAGTCCATGTATGTGTGTGCAAGTCCATGTATGTGTGTGTAAGTCAGTCGATCTGTGTGCGTGTAAGTGGATGTGTGTGTGTAATTGGTTATGTGTGTGTGTGTGAGTCGATATGTGTGCAAGTCTATGTATGTGTGTAAGTCGATGTGCGTGTGTGTGTAAGTTCATGTATGTGTGTGTAAGTCGCTGTGTGTGTCTAAGTCTGTGTGTGTGTGGGTCGATGTGTGTGTGAGTCGATCTGTGTGTGTGTAAGTCGATGTGCGTGTGTGTGTAAATCGATATTTGTGTGTGTTTAAGTCCATGTGTGTGTGTGTCAGTTGATGTGTGTGTGTCGGTGGTGTAGCGGTAAACGTGCTGCACCACGAAACCGGCGACCCCAATTCAATTCCCGCTCACGGCCAACACCGGTGACGATTATCTGAACCGGTCCTGAGCCTCCCCGACGTCGAATCAACTTCAACTGAGACCCTGCTGCGATGTGTAGTAAACATCGACAGCGGGGACTAACAATTTTTTTCTCCATTTTGTTACACCTTATTGCATTCTCCTAAACACGTAAAATTCATACACAACTACTTTTCACATACATTACACTTTTCTGTATCTGTGTATGTATATGTTATGCTTTTAAGAGGCGTTTTGAAATCTCTTTTTCGGTACTTCCCGCGAGTATACTTTAAGTTGGTAAAGACGCAGCTCTGTAATTACGTGCTCACGTCACTGCTGGAGGAAGGGCCTGCACCAAAGAGAGCTCTAGAAATCTCCCTCTAGTCTAGAGGGTATTTGGCACACTCTCCTTCCATGCTGGCCATATGTCTGACAAGGGTTTGGATTACCCACACTATACCCCACCACACTCGACGTGCTGAGCGACCAAGAGTGATGTACTCGATTATACTGTTGGCGAGACAGGCGGGGGTGGCGGGGTTAAATGCCGTGCCGGGAGAAAGAATATAACCGGTAACTTCTGGTTTAAATATCCATAATGATACCCATTGCACGATGGCAGCAAAGTTAAAGAAGAGTAGAATAAATCGTAGTAGAATAAATGTGGACCTTTGCACAGTGTAGTGTGCACTTATAAGGTTTGCTCAAGGAAGATGTTTGTGCCATTTAGCAGTGTGCGGGACTTTTTTTCCTGGAAGCTACTTTTTTTGGCACTCACAAACTTATGCCATGATAAATGTTTGGCATGGCAGCACTTGCATGATCTCTTCCGTCAAATAATGTACGGTTTATTTCTTATTTTATAGTTATAATTATGTCACTTTTTTCGCAGGAAATTAAAAAAGCCATTATTATTTTAAGTGTATTTTGTATTCGTTTTCAAGTGACATTTTTGCACGTTAATAATTGTCTACTTTAGTAGCCAAAGCTGTATGCTAAACCCAACCTGTTCTCAATGTTTCCGCGTTACTTCTAAATAATGTTTTTGTTGAATGTTGATTGTTTAGTTTCTATAAATATTTTTCACCCCTGGTACACCTCGGTGAAGAGGAATAGAGTCTAATGTTATAATGTATGACAAAAGAACAAGGGATGGGAAGGGATGCCGGGATGGAAGTCCCCAACACGGACAAAGAGGGCACGGCTCAAGATGAGCAGCGGGTTCGAAAGAAGGAGCGCCGGGCATGGAGGGGAGGAGGGGGAGGAGAAGCAACGACAGTGCCCAAGATGTTGGGTGAAGCGAGCTTGATGATGAGAGAGGTGGGAAGAGAGAGAGATAGAGAAGGAAAGTGCAAGCAGACGTCGTGAGCTGCATCGATGGAGCAGCATCTGTTTTCACAGGGGGTGCCGGGAGGGATTCAGAGTGGCGGTGGCTACACAGAAGTCACATTTACGGGCAGCTTGAGCTGATTATAGATCTTTAGATTTTAAACCACGTGCGTGATAAGGAGAAGTGATGCAATAAAGCAATAGGTTGGTTCATTTCCAGAAGCGCAAACACCATGGCATGTACTCATAACTAGCTTTGTCCATCACAGACACCTTTTTGAATATTTTCATATCCCCATCTTGGTTCTTAAAATGACTCACCAGCGAGGGTTTGTTTTGGTTGGAATTACCTCCACTATTGATGAAAATAAAAACTTAAACAGAGTACAGTACCGTAATGGTTTAAAATGGGGTGCATTCCTTTTATTCAAGTCCTTTTGAATGGCGTTTACTGTGCATTGTATATATGAAACGTGCAAAAAGGAGAGACGGTATATATTACTGCATATTATACATTCATATTTAATCACGAGAGGACATCCACACTCGATATCGTTGTTTAAGAATACGGAGAATCTAAAAATGCTCTAAAACGATTGCTATACCAGTAGAAGAAGAAAAAGTGCTGCAATGGATACTGGACAGCGTTGCTTTTGGGTCGGCAAGATAGCTCGCTCGCCCGTTAAGGGCCACGTGTATGTAACATGCTACACACAGTGCTCTCTTTGTGTCTGATAACGGCTGTGTTTTTGGATACCTTCCAAGCTTTTCCCTTCTTGAGTACGCCATGTGACCCTGCTGGCTGCAGTTGCCCCATGTGCGGCTACTCTTTGTGTATTATATTTGCTATTGCTGATATTGCTCTTGCCGATGGTGATGATTGATAATGTGCAAGAAAGAAAGCTTCTCCGAGTCACACGACTCTTTCAGGAGAGGTTCCTACATTGGAATGTTTGGCCATATTTAATTTTATTACTGTGCAAAATAATACAAGAGGGGGCTTGTAATAGACAAATGTTTGAGGCTGAGAGACAATAACCGCGGTGTAACCGCACTGTGTTGCGATGGATAGGGCAAATGCACAACGAACCCAAGTGACACGAGTTCAATTTGTGCCTGGGGATAAAACGCTCCCATAATTGGCGAGTAATTGCTATAACTGCCCCCTTCCCAACTCCCTTGACCAACACGGCAACGCACAGCGTGTTGGTGCATTCCTTTACACACGTTCATGAATCGACACGGCAGGAGGCTTAACAAAGGGTTTTTAAATGATAGTTGCTTCGTAATGTAGTATTATATTGCAGGGCTGCCACTGTGTGCTGCTGCTGCTGCGGTTAGCAGGCGGGACTTTATAATGCAGTCATCATCGCCGGCTCATTCTCACGGGGTTCCAGTTGTGAGAACCCAAGGTGGTGGCACGTTTCTTCATGGCTGGGCCCTCTGGTCCACTGTGAGCGCGATATGAACGTGTCCACCACACCACAGTATGGCTACTCCGGGACGTCTTTCCAGCATCGACGAGCAAAGTTAGATACTGCCCAGAGGAGCTTTCTAGAGCTCCCTCGAGTGGGGGAGGCCCTTTCCTTTTGCCAGTGGTAGCCCGAGTGAGCAAATTGCAGGGCTGTATCATTGCCACCATTACATTGTACAGTGTAGTGGTCCAGATGTCTTGTGACCCCCACAATTAATTTACCTCTAACATGTTTTCTCCATTGCACATTCATTTCTGTTTTAAATAAACCTGACTGACATTTCATCATGGGACCTCCTTTGCCAGTGTCAAAATATGAGAATAGGTTTTCCCCTTTTTTTTCTGGCAACACAACAGGTGTTAAGATGTTAAAACACCAAACTGAAATCTTTTGCAAGGAATCATGTCTGCATTAACCACAGATACTTGTGGTGAAAATACAAACAACAAAAAAACATGCTCTGGCAGTATATGCAGTGTCTTTGAAACTGATTGGTCCACACAATGCATATCCTGTCAGAGCATGTATTTTTGTTTGTATTTTCACCACAAGTATCTGTGGTTACTGCAGACATGATTGCTTGCAAAAGGCTTCAGTTTGGTGTTTTAACATCTTAACACCTGTTTTGTTGCCAGAAAAAAAGGGGAAAACCTATTCCTATCTTACTGACATTTTAGAAATAAGTTTTAGAGAATTAAATGTGGGTCACAATACATCTGAACCACCCATGTACAGTGCTGTGTTCTGTTCTTCACCATGCTGTCAGCATGATCTTGATGAGACTTGGTGCAAAAGCACTCTCTGCAAGTGCACGAGTGCAGTACTTGTCGCGGGCACCAATTGGATCTCTCATTGTGCACCCTCCCCCATCCGCAGGCTGCGTGTCAGTCTGCGCCGATGTCCCCACCGGGAATAGTTTAGCAGCTGCTCAAATTCCCCCTCCGGCTAAAAAAAAACTAGCACAACAGAACAAAGGCAACATCATTTGCATCTCTTAGCTTTAAAGAGTGCCGTAATTGTGCTCAGAAACACTTAACTAGGTCATTGTAGCAGTTACCATACACAAGGTGGTATGTAAAACAACATATATGTTAATAAGTAACAATTGTTTTGGTCTGCTATGTAACATACCTGATTTTTTTTCTTGATTTGATATCGCAGAACTTTTAAGTAGGCGAGGTATGTCAGTTGAAAACAAAACTAGATGGATGTTGTGTGACCATACGTCATGCTGGTGTTAGTGAGGGTTGGTGAAGGGAAGACCCAGAATCTGGTTCAGATGTCACTGACCACTGATATTAGTCACAGGCAATAGCGAGATGTTATCTTACTCACCTGGAATACAGGAGGTCGTGAGTTCCATCCTGACCCTGATGATGCCTTGATATTTGACGTTTGTGTGTCCTCTCTCTCCCTGTGGTCACGTGGATTTTTCTCCGGGTCCTACGATGCCCTCCACATTCATAAACATGCGTTTGGATTATTTGGCTGCTATGAATTGCCACATGATATAAGCCACTTTGATGAGCTATCATGTGTGTCCCGGTCGCCTCTGCTAAAAGAGCTAATAGCTCAGTGGGTTTTACATGGTCAATAAACTATATAATGGTCGTTGAACTTAAGTCGCTGGGCTCATAGCACAGTGCGCTAAGCACTGTGGCACCACTCCACTCATTTCAAAATGAGTACAGTGCGATAAAAACGGTATATAACAGACTTTAAAATGATAAACATTACTAATGTACTGCATTAAACTAAAAATATTATTTTGTGAATATACGCGCATTCGGAGCTGAATTTCAGCCATAGCTCTGGAAAATATTTCCAAGCCCCCCCCCCCCCCCCCATTCCTGCTGTTGTGCAAAGGAGGGACAGAATCCGGGCGGTTGGGATTTGGGGAGGGGGGTCCATATAAAATATTACATGAAAGATTAAGACCTGTTGTGTGCACTGTGTTTAAGCAAAGTAAAAAAAATCAATGGGGTATAATACTGTACTGAAAATTGCATCAACATTTGTCTGGGAATCTTGCATCCACAGCTCCATTGTGTGGAACATGCCAAATATATGATGCACTAAATGATGGACCAACCACCTATAATTATTCTATCACAAACCCCTGACACCACAGTCCCAGTTGGTGCTCAGTAGGGAGGCAAAAGCAATTAATTGTGCAATGGAGGCCAATTCTAGTAGTAGTCCACATTCTTGTAGCCTCGTTTTCAGATTAATAAGGACAGATTTAATGGATTTGTGTTTGTCTATTCAACCATAAAATGGGCAAGACATTTTCAATGTTAGAATCCAGCTAATGCAAGTACATTTATGCAGTAAATAATGCTATCGTCTGTACATACACCACTGTAAGATTTTGTGTACGATGCAACAAAGATGCTTGCTTTATTCAGAAACCTCACATAAAAGCTGTACTCTACTCATAAGTCACTACTAAATACCATGGTTCTTATTCATGGAAAAACTTATGGATGTTGCTGCTTGAATTATTCAAGTTCGTACCGCCATTTTTTTGCGAAACAGTTTTTTTTTAGCAAAACTGACCTTGAAGCTGCATTGCATACCCAGAGGATTTTTTTTGTGTGCTTCCTATACTTTTCCTTCTATTATGTCCTGTCTCCCCTGGGCTGGTTGAGATGTAAGCATAAGCCCACTTTTCAAAGCCACTAACTGCTGGAGGGCACAGAACCCATGCGCATGCGTGGTGCTGGTGGTGGTGATGGCTTACACAGGTTGGCTGCATTGGTTAGATAACCAGATGTTGCTGTTGGGGCACCAACACTGCCTTCGACTCTTCGTTAAACGTATCCCGAAGTTAAACGTATCCCGAAGAGTACGTTTAATTAACTTTTAATCTTTCACCCACAGTCAACCAGCCAACATGCTCTTAGTTGTGATTACAATATGCTGTCCACTGCCTGGATGAAGCAGGACATCTTAACATTTAAACCACTTGCACAATAACATATTGGCAACAGAGAGCGGTAAATACCTTTGTTTATTAGGATTATCAAATAACTGGTTTGATGGATAGGCATGTGGAAATGTAGTTTTTACATGTCAGTATCATATTTGTTTTGATTGGCATTTAGCTGTGACATCCTTCTTGACTCAACTTTTACAGCCAAGCAAGGTTTCCATTAAAAATAGAAAATAAATATTGTTTGTGGCCTAATTCACTTACTGTTCTTCAAACTTTTCATGAACCTTCTCTATATGAGAGCTATTGGCCATTTTTACAGCATTGAATTAATTTTTTATTCGTGTGTGAACGTTCCATTGTTTTTGCGATATGGATGCTTGATTGGTAGATGACAAAGGAAAGCCATATTGGAGTACAGGAATATTATATGTGGAAGTCCGTGCTGAAGTGCTGTATTACTCGACAATAGCCATTGATTTACCAATTATAATTAATTCTTCCACCAGCAGTGGCATTAAAACACATTCCTCCGGAGGGAGCTGGTAGGAACGTTGGGTTGCTTGGTCAATGGCCAGGGTCAACGGCGGCGTGGTGAATTCTGCAAATATGGCCGACTGTGAGGGCGGGCACAAGTCGGCGTGAGTAAAACGTTGAGTTTTATAAGGGCACCACGGGGTGACCAGCCCCTCCCCACCCAGCCCCTCCCCACCCTTCCATCTCCACCCGGCCCCACCCCTCCCATTTTTTTATGCAGGACGGACGGACACAATAATCCCCTGTGGCCTGGTGTAACCAGGTGGTTCTTACCAGTAAAATAAATTGTATAGCCTGCACCTTTTCTATTTAAGCTATATGCTCGCGTTATACCAGAGCAAACAAAACTTTTCAAACGGATATGGGTAAAAAGAATAAAAAAATACAAGAGAGATGTTAAAATCGAGTTAAAAAAAGAATAGATGTTTTAATCGAAGAGTGATCCCAAGTCATGATATTTCCTCCGATCTCTGGAGGGGAACATGATGGCACGTTTACTGTGGAGTCTTGTGTGTTTGGTAATGTACTGCTCTTGTATTGGTGTTATGTTTACCACAGGTAGTATATTGAATTGCTATTTTTCCTGTGTGCATCATGTATTGGTGCGTAGGGGGTGTGAGCAGTGTGAAAGATTGTAGATATCATAGGGTGTGAGGGATGGAAAACTTCATGGGGATGCCTTTATCCAGCAGTAGATAAACAAGGAGTGATTATGATGATTATCACATACCATCTTAAATTTTACTGTCTATTAATCACTGTACAGTTACACTGGCTGCAAAAAGTGGGACGTACAAAGCTTTAAAACGCGTAATCAAATTAGCCTCGAGTATTTATTGATTTTAATACATTCGGGCTAGATTTCAGAATAAGTGAAAGTGTATGGGTACTGTATTTCACTTGAGTACGTGGTCGTCTATTTTTTGTTGCTGTAAAGTCACATATATATATCATTTTCCAATGTTCCCTATGATTTCCGTGAAATGACAACAACCCAGCGTGCTTCTCTCTCTCCAGCTGCGTGTGAAGTGAAATTATGGTTTGGCTCGGAGCAATATGGTATTCACATGCTCAAAGTCAATCTTGCTGTTTAACTTGCTGAAATAATATGTATTATAGCTTAAAAAATCCTCTGAGCAACAAAGCTGGTATGAAAAATAACAATAGGTTTTACCCTTTCTGGCAATAAAACAGGTGTTAAGATGTTCAAGCACCAAACAGAAACCTTTTGCATGGAATCAAGTCTGCATTAACCACACGTGCTTGTGGTGAACATGCTCTGATAATTTTCTATGCACGTATATGCACTTGACCCCTTGTAAAAGGTATCTATTTGGTGTTTAAACATCTTAACACTCGTTTTATTGCGAGAAAGGGTGAAACCTATTGTTATTTTTTATACTTTTATACTGGCCAAAATGTCCTTTGATAAAGCTGGCATGTCTTAAATAAGTAATATTCTGTACCATTCTATGTAAAAAAAATTACAAAGGTAAATGCATATACTTCAGCTCCTATAATGCATGGGCTCTCTTATCCACAACTATTATTTGCAATGGCAGGTCAATCTAGTAATCTTCCTGTTATCCTCAGAACAGCCCTTAATATTATCAAAATTTTATAGTCAAGAGAGAGAGTTGTAGAAGGTGGGCTGGGTGGGGAGGGGCTGGGTGGGGAGAGTGGGGCTGGGGGGGGAGGTGCTGCTCACCCCGTGGTGCCCTTATAAAACTCAACGTTTAACATAATCACGCCGGCTTGTGCCCGCCCTCAGTCGGGCATATTTGCGGAATACACCACGCCACCGTTGACCCTGGCCATTGACCGAGCAACCCAACATTCCTACCAGCTCCCTCCGCGGGAATGTGTTTTCAGTGTCTGCGGATAACAGGAAAGTGACTCGCACAGACTTGCAGGGGAGTAGTGGGGTACCTCACTTTCATCTTGCTCACATATGTTTGCAACGCCGGCATATAGAGGTGCCACGGTGGCGAGACGTTAACGACCTCGTCTGGTATATAGGAGGTCGTGGGTTCGATCCAGACCCTGACCCCTGCTGTATATTTGGAGTTTGCATGTTCTCCCCTTGGTCGCGTGGATTTTTCTCCGGGTCCTTTGATTTTTCTCTCCACATTTAGAATCGCCATGCGTTCAGTGTATTTGGCTGCTAAACATTTCCACGTGATGATAAGAAGCCAATTCGTTGAGCTATCATTTGTGATGCGAGGTCGCTTCTGAAAAAGAGCTACATAGCTCAGAGGGTCATAATTCAATAAAGCCACTGTCAGTAGTTGCTGCCCTCTGACTCGGCTTTTCATTGGGCTCCCAGAGGTTGGTGTGATGCGCAGTATTTGTGTGATGGGATACAGTATTGTAATGAAATTTGGAAGGTCTGTGGTCTCAATTGCATAACAGTTTATGGAATCAAGAAGATTATAATGATGGGGAAGGGAATAAGGATTGTCGAGACGGATGGTGACGATGATAAAGACGACATTGATGCATAATGATCACAGATGAAGATGGTTTAGGGTGAAAAGCATGCAATGATGATATAATAATGATACTAGATGGAAAAGGTGGATGATGATGGTGTTAATGATCAGGTTAGATGATGGTTAGATTATGAATATGATATATGTTGACCCTTTTTTGCACCGTACGCAGCCAACCGCGCTAATCGGAGGTGTGGTTGATGATGATGATGATCATGATGATGATGATCATGATGATGATCATGAAAACAAAGCAAATGGGTGACAGATCGATGATGAAATGGTGTTAATGATTATGGTGTTGGATGATAGAGATTGACCATGAAGACAGTGATAGTTGATGAATGACAATGATAGTGAGGAAGAACATTGCCCTTCGCTGGCATCCTTGCAGCTGATGCCATGAATTATCTCCACACACACTAACCACAGGGTGCTGAGCAAGTGTGCTGTATGTGTTTTTCCAGCATTGTGTATGCTAACCATGGTGTAGCCCACCACATAGAAGGAAAACATTCCTATTACACTTTTTTTTTACACGGATAAGAGGAGTCATGCCGCATATTCATAATGCTTTCCGCAAGTAACACAAGGTTGTTTTTCATAGGTAATACAATTCAAACGCTTCTTAATTTAGGATTGTTCTTAAATGTTACAATGTCCCTAAATCGTTTGACTGATACTGCCACTGTGAAATACAGCATTGTTGAGTACTATACATTGCATGTGAAATAGACTTTGTGTCATCGTACTTTCATCGGTTTTCCTTTAATTCGCAATGTTTCACGTGCATTTTTTGGCACGTGTTAACTGTGTATTTATTGGTGCCTTTCGTGTGAAGCCAGACGACTTCACAAGCTTCCAACACATAACCAAACCATGTGCTGAGCAGACCTTGTAGTAACGTGGCGGCTGTAGTGATGGTAGTCAGCAGTGAGTCAGCAGGAAGTTCAGAGGAGAGTGGTTGGTGTTCCACCCCCCCCCCGTACCTCGTGTGCGCTCACTTGTTTTTTTCTAACGAACTTCAACGCCCCCGTGGTGGAAAGGTTAAGCCAGGACTAAGGGTTTGTGACGCGCTGTGTTGAGTCACGTGTTCCTTTGTCTGTGTTCACTCCTAAGTTCTCTTCATTCCTATCGCTGACAAGTCTAGAGTAGAAGCGATTTCTTGTGTAAATTAGCATTGGAGCGGTTGCTCATCTCCTGTTGACAGCCGTGACCCAGCGGTGGAAATTCCACATTCCTATGGTGGGGGGTGAGTTTCCATAGGACAACTGCTTTTGACTTGCTCACAAAGTGTTATCTATTTTATTGACAACTGACCACGTACATGTTATGTTTTACTATTATTGCAAAAATATGAGTGAAATTATGTGATTTGATTCACTCCAAGTTATTTTTATTACATAACAGGTGCAATATGGTATGAAACAAATAGGATGTCACAGTCGAAACACTTAAATGTGGAGATTTGCCCTAGTTTTGTTAATGGAGATATCACCATATACACTGCATTGTATGAGCAAGGAATATTCTCCAATTCGCTCATCATCTTGTTAACTGTTCAGAAATGTAAAGTTGGCTTGGGTAGGAATGCGTTGCTAGACGGGATGATGGCCGCTTGTTGAAAATAATGATGGCAGTGACATCCAAAGGAGAGAACAATCGAGACGACAACGACCACCAGAGAGATAGAGCGATGAGATAAGCTTTGGCGCAGGTGCGAGGTAGGTTGCTACATCGCGTGACTGTGTGGGACAGCTACGCCTTGGGAATTGTTATCCTCTGGGTATGGAGCTTCATTAAGCAGTGGATAGCTCACACCCGATGATGATATCAGAAGCATGTACATTATTGTAGTGCACATTACACTTGCATTGGGATTAATCCATTGCTATAGCATAAACTTTTCGGAACCGTCTCGTTTTAGTTTCTCGACAAAAAAATGTATGAGCAGCTCTAAAGGACACGGTCCATTGCCACTTCTTGTTTGATTTTATGGGTATCATAAAACAGAAGAGACAACACAAAAAGAAGCCAGCCTCGGCACGTTGACGTGTTCACTGTGTGCTAGCCGGGTGGGACGGCCAAGACACGGCTAAGCCGGACACACGTCAGTGGATTTGGAAAAAAAATAAGAAAAAAAGCACCCACCCTCTCTATTGCCATTACCACATGGTACAGGGTGGGACTTTTGTCATTTGTTCTTGCGACAACTCGCAGTTTGGCTAAGCAACTATTCACGGGCTTTTTTGTTTAAAAAAAAAACACATAATCCTGGGATAATTATAATGACCGAGATGGAAAGAGGGCAAGGGTGATCTGCAATGGAACCAAGCAACTCCAGGTACTGAGCCGTGTTTTGTTTTTACATTTACCATTTGAGTATTTTAGAATTGATGGTACAGAGTATCTTTAACGTGTTGTATCCTCAGTTCCTTTTAAACAAGTATCGAGTTGCTGCTTCAGTGAGCCTATGTATACATGAAACGACAGTATATTAAACGTAACGATTTGTCACCTACACCAAGATGAAAGGATCTTGCAAACGTTTCTGCTGACTGTCGGTAAACAAAAAAGTATTTTAATTAATTCGTAAAGTTTATACGTTTCCTTCAACACATACCTGATGTGCCGGTTCCTGTGTAATTAATGTTGTGATACAGTGTTTACAATACATTATTGTTAACGGTAATGCTGTCCCTGAACTCTGCGTTTGGTTGAGAGTGATGTGGCATTAGCAAGCAAATGGAAGGCTGCACTTATAGTATTTTACAGTTCTGTGTGGTATTTGCAGTCACATCGAAAAATATTATTCTTTAGCACTTTTGAAAACATATTGGAAGTTCCTAGCCAACATTTTTCAGAGTTTGCGATTTGGAGTTTAGAGCACTTATGCCAATGTTAGCATCTATGCTTTGTAACCTTTGGACTAGCTGTAGTTTAAACAGTAACTCACATTGTTATCTGCGGTGACACAGGGCCTTATGTACTACATTTGAGCCGCATGTCACCGAGGCAGGACAGCCTGTAACTGAAGCAGTGTTGCTTCCAGTGGCAAAGAAATAAGATATGGATATTTACACTTTCAAGGACAGTAGCTATGTTTATTAATACGTTTCTATCGCAATTAAATTGCTGGGTGGTATAACGATAGCGTCTGAGATAAGGGTGGACGAGATTGGCATGGTGGTTTGAGCACAAGGAAGCGGTGGCATGATGGTGTGTACCCATGGGGACCTGATTCTGATTCCTGGCCAGGGTTCACATTAGTGATAAGTGATATCTGAACTGATCCTGCGTCACCCCTTCGCCAACTCGCGTGGTGAAGTATCAACAAACGACCTCCACAACTGACATGGCATGGTCCATAGGTTGGTTTGAAACATAAATAATTATGCTTAAGATGTTAGAGGTGCTGCTAGTGTCAGAGCTGTAAAAGTGAAACGCTTTTGTACCCTTACATCTATCCTTGAATAATATCATTCTTCGTGTTATTTGTGCTTTTCTGCATATAAGAGGAGTAACCTCAAAACTGCAGGGAATTGTATGGGGTTTCACTGAAAAAAGCAGTGACTTGAACCGGTGGAAACGTCATCCTGATATCCACTTTTATCCACGTTTCTTGCCATGGATAAAGGAGTAACGTGTGCTGATAAGCCTGCTTAATGGGACCTGCCCTTGCGCCATCACATCAGTCCAGATAGATTGATTTCCTCTGTCTTGTGTTTTATGTGTTAGATTGTTTGTTCAGAAGTCATAGCATAATACAGTCCATACTCTATCTACGTGGCTTTACCCAAAGAACCCAAAGAATGAGTCCATACTTTTTTCAACGTTTAGATTTGCTATGTATTATTATTACGTGCAAAATACCATTATCTCGTAATGAATGCATTACGCACTGTGATATTGACAGGAGTTACGTGAAATGTGTTTTATCGCCGTAATTTAATTTAGATTAATTGTTTACATTTTAAAACGATGAACAGCTCCTGCACAGTGTCGTAGTGGCTTATTGTACAATTTCTTAATGTTCAAAAAAGGTTTTGAATTCACAGTGTGAATGTATTATGTTCGGCAAAAATCACACTATTTTCCCACGGTTTACCCCCAAACATGTACCAGAAAAACTATCGGTAACAGTTGGAGCCGACTGATTAACTGGATGAGCGCACATGGCAACATCTGACATTGTTTTGCATAATTTGCATATGTTTCCACTTGCTTGTAATGTGAATTCAATAATGCCAATTCACTGATGGGTAAAGGCCTGCTAATGCCATGTTCTTCATGGAAGTTGCTTCACCATACTTCACCACACTGGTCAGTGCGTGGCTTGGGGTGGGGGGGAGCCCAGGATCGGTTCAGATACAATTTTCCACTGACGTCACCTAGGCAGGTTCATAGTACAGTGTGCTAACCACCGCAGCTTGACCCCTCTAACCCTGTATTATTGTACATATATAACCCAGGCTGATATATTTTTATATATATATATATACCCCACCGATTCCTAAAATATCCTCTTCCCTTTCAATAAGTGAAGTTATATTGTGAAACCAGTGGCTTTGTGTTAAAAGGTGTAATAAGTGGAGAGTACTGTATTGAGATTGGTAGGCTACACAACACAGTCGAGAATTTCAAATAAAATAGTTAAGATATGTTTAATTGAGGCCATCGTGATGTTACTGGGCACTCTTGCAAATGAGATTCTGCCCCATTCTCGGAGTTCTCACCTGGTTAAACAAACAAAATGCACTTGATCCTATTGACATCGCATTCCCCGCTACATGACGCTGTTACTTCGACCGCGTTGGCTGCCGCTCACGGTTGGGTTGGCAGCCACGGGGCTATTTCGGACACTACTCTAATGTGAATGCCATTTGAGATTCAGCCGTAATACATTGACTTCTATGAAGTTGAATTACCCCACAGTCGTTTGATGACTTAAAATTAATGAATTTCATTAAGTAAAATTGCACAATAACGTTTGCTATGACAGTAATGGAATAATAACAATAATATTTAGCGCAATGATGTCACCGCGTGTTTGGCGGGGGAGGCGATAGTCGGGTTACGCCACCTCCTATGTATGATTTTAAAACGGGAATTGCGCCATGTGCCAGGAAATTGTAGTCGGATGGATATGCAGTGCTGAGGCTGATAAGCCATATTAGTCAAATGATCGGGTCAAAGGTTGCATCGACCTCGTTCGCTTAAACTTTCAAGTGAAACCTCATTCCTCCAAACCGGTGGGGTTGTCGAGAAGCGGTTCTCCAAACTAGCATGTACAAAGATCCCCCGAATCGCCCTAACAGATTGTTGTTAGCGAGCACCTATGAAGGCTGACATGGCAACATGAGGGGGTGGATGGCCAACACCACACCCAGCCACCTTTGACTCCCTACTGACGATGTTTACACACTACACCAGGTACTCCTTTGAGGCTGAGTAGACCTAGGAGAGGCCCAGAACCGGTTCATGCAATTGTTAATGGTGTTGGCCGTGAACGGGAATAAAACTCAGGTCTCTGGATTCATAGCGCAGCATGCTGACCACTACACCACCGCTCCCCAAGCATACACACACTCATAACAAACATGCTTACAAATTAGCCTCATATTGTCCACGTTCCAAACCTTGCATGTTTTTAAGTTGGAGGAGGTGAGTCGGAAAAAACGACTACGGGCAACTATCGCCGACGGAAAAGGTCGTGGTGCATGCTTTGGTTTTTCATCTCTGAACAGATGTTCTTTGGGTCTTTCGGTAAAGTCAAGTAGATAAGTACAAATTAATAAAAATGATACATATAAAATAAACAAAAATCTACGACGTTTCGATCACAACACAAGCGATCGTCATCAGGAGGAAAGAGGGGGTAAGCTGCTGAATGCAGACTGTTTTATAGGTAGGAACAACAGTTCCACACTGCCCACCAGGGATTATTTGTCTGTCGTGCATAGCCCCTCCCAAACATGTACGCTCCCGGATTGGTTGAAGTGCGTCACGTGACCGCGAGCTTTCTGTCGTGCACGAATGCGTTGTCCAACCAAGTTCCTACCTGCCCACTCCGAAGGAACGTGTTATAGGGTGTAGTCCTAGGGTCATAAACGAAGTGGGTGGGGATAGTGATGTTAATGTGAGAAATTAGCATGTTAATGTAAGATCGGAGAGCGGCCTCCACTACGAGTGCGCGGGTGGCTATGTTAATGTGAGAGATAAGCGTGTTAAAGTAAGATCGCAAAGCCGCCGTGACGTAGAGGTCGGCGTCTGGAGGTGACCACATTGGCGCGAGAAACCCGTTAAAGTGAAATCAGAGAGCCGAAGCCAAATCTTGACTTGAAGCTTTCATGACTGCAGGAATTAATATTCTTTGGGTCTTTCGGTGAAGTCACGTAGATAGGTACAAATTTATAAAAATAATAAATATAACATGAACAAAACTACGACGTTTCGATCACAACACAAGCGATCGTCATCGGGAGGAACATAATTTTCTCTAACCGCTTTCAACAGCCACGGGAATGTGACTGAACTGTGCCGCTGGCATGTTTTGGATATGTAATGCATGACGGGGGTTGATATTTAAGCAAAGCAGGAGAGTCGGAAGTTTGCGTTTGGTAAAAAAAAGACACCACCTGGAACTGGTTGGCTCGCAAAAAAAATCATCTTTAGACATTCCTTTTGTGATAAAGACCATCGGTATTAATCATAGCATGCGATCTGTTTATCTCATCAGCAAGGTTGTACGAGTGGCTCCATGTTTCAGCAATGTTAAATCACTTGACTCTTTCACAGTCCATTTTGGAATGCACCTCTGTGGTAGGCTGTGTTGTTGGATTCACGAGAGACTATGTTAATGCTGTGTAAGGTGTGCGTGTGCTGTTGGATGTTAGGTGGTATTTAAACAGCGGTGAGGAGAGCCATTCTTTGTGCGAGGTGTGTGTATAGCGGTTGTGTGCATACTCCATTTCAACAGACCCCACACCCCCACGGTACGGTGAGGATGCAGGCATGTTTGTGCGTCACACATGGCCAAACACTTACGATAATAGCCGGCGACACTGGTGCACATAAACAGCGGCCAGAGGCCCATAACACGTGGGTTCTTGTTTGTGACATTGAAAAAAATGTGTTGCAGATTCACTTCAGCTGACATGGCACATAATGTTGTCCCAACCCGCTTTAGCATTGAGATGGTTTATTACAGGCTTGCATTTTGTTAGCACAGCAATGGCAAGGAACTGATAAGGCTGGCATCTTTGGACAGTAAATGCGAAAAAGCATTTGAGCTTGTGCGTATGTTGTGGTGCTGTAATCTGCCTGGGGTATGTTCAAGCAGAAAGCCAGACTCGTAAAAATATAGGGCCAAAACCATGCTTGTTAGTGTTCCGGTTATAAAAGGTAAAGCCACAGCCCTACAATGCTTGCTCCCGTCACTGCTGGGGGAAGGGCCACCACTTGAGATAGCTTTAGAGCCCCTCGAGAGGGTGTTTAGCCTACTCTTCCACGATGGGTAGATGTTTTTGAAGAAATGGGAATACCCATACTTTACCCCACCTCACGACATCTGCCAATTGATGAACTGTGATGTACCCATTAATATTGCTGGATGAACAGGGGTTGGGATTTTAGAGACTTGACAATTGTTTCAACTGCCACACCGGGAGATCGAACCCGTGATCTCCAGTGCCTATACGGTGCTTAAACTATAAACAATTTTTGTATTTTCCCAGGTAAGGCCCACTGGGCTCTATAGCTCTTTATCAGAAGCAATCTGGCCACAAATTATAGCTCAACGAAGTGGCTTATGTGGAAATGTATCGCTGCCAATTACTCTAAACACATGTTTATAAATGTGGTGGGGGAAAACTGGAGGACTCAGAGAAAAATCCACGCGACCACGGGGAGAGAGACACGCAAACTTGATTACAGCACAGTCGTATTCCCTAATTACGGTCATGACATTTTCTTGCGAAACATTGTTTATCTCCAGAGATATTCATTATAAAATCTTGACATGTATGAACTTGGCGGTGTGCTTGTGTTTTTTGCTTAAAATGATAAATGTTGGCTGCTTTTCTTGGAGGGTACGGGGCCATGTGAGAACATCCACGTGCTCTTTATTATGTCGTCGCCTGTGCACAATGGGAGTGGGATTTGTCATATGGAGTTGGGTAAGGGAGGGCAGAGGGGGTTGGAAACAACTATTTTAGCAGAAAAGCAGGCTTCTACTAACGTGATTAATCAAGCTGGGGCTGTTTCCTGTGGCTGTGTTTGAAGTCATCATCCTGTCCTGTGGGCGTTAGTCGGTGAATGGATGACGATTCCCAAGCATTAGGTCGATCCCAATTGGTGGCTTACTTGTTAACGATGACGATGATTATTTGGAGTTTGGTTAGAATGTGGTGTGTTTCCCAAGGGGGCTTGCTTCATCGGTTACATTTAATTCTACCAACTTCAGATAAACATCCCCTTTACATGATCACTTTTGATTTAAATGAATGCTGTACGTATCATGGCTGCATGATAATCCATGGTAAACGTTCAATATTTTAACAGTACAGTGCAATCCTGCAGTAGTGCCGTATTTGGGAACAAGCTAACGCAAAACCAAGAGCAAAAGTTGATCATTCTAAACATTACTTTGTACAGTACTGTAACGCCACGTGTTTCAATGCCATGTGCAAAACGTCTTTCTTTGATTCATGTGCCAGTACTTTTAAATGAATGGTACGTCTTTCAGAAAGTAATGTTTTGTTAAGTGTAACCGCTGTGTATTAGTCATACAGCTAGTCATCAGTATGTGATAGTAATTATGTTTCACATCTGAGTACTCCTCCTAAATGTAAGTTTTCAGGCTGTACAGTACGGAACAAGAAGTTCCTTCATCCCATCAACAAAGAAACATCAAGCAACCACCAGACTAATCCAGCTTAGTGTCAAAAGACTAATCTTATTGTTGTTACGCCTCACCAAGACTGTAATCAGGGCACACGTTTCTTTTTTAATTATTGATTTTAATACATATTGGCTTACAAAAAGAAACAGAGGTGGCAGAATATGATTCTCGTTCCCGTTCTAAATAGATTCCTCAATCTAATTATACCTTCACGTTATGAGAAAGATTTCGATAATCTACCCATTATGAAATTTCCTTTTTTTTCGCAGTGTTGCAATGGAAGCAGTGTTGAGCAAATTTGTTCGGGAACTCTTTAAGTTTAAGAAATATAATTTCACAGCTTTTACTGATGAACTCAGTCTAAGAACATTCTGCACTGTTCAGGCTGGTCCAGATGTCTTGTTTACCCCCAATTAATTGACCCCTCGTATTGTTCCTTTGCTTATTAATTTCTGTTTTCACACGTATTGGTATACATAAATATTAAGTTTTCGAGAATTAAATGGGGGTCACAAGACATCTTGGGTGCCACGGTGGCAAGATGTTAACTACCTCGCCTGGTATACAGGAGGTTGTGGGTTAGATCAAGACCCTGACGCCTGCTGCTGTATATTTCGAGTTTGCATGTTCTCCCCGTGGACGTGTGGATTTTTCACCAGGTCCTCCAGTTTTTCACTCCCACATTTAGAAACATGCGATTTAGAGTATTTGGCTGATGTACATTTCCACGTGACAAGCCACGTCGTTTAGCTTTCACGTGTGGCCAGTTCGCTTCTGAAAAAGAGCTATATAGGTCAAGTGGACCTTACCTGGTAAAATAAAAAGTGTAGTTTATAGCTTATCTGGACCGCCTTATACATTGCATAAATGTACATTTCTCATTGTAAAGCTTGCAGAGTACAATACAAAAAGGTATTTGTGAAACCAAGACTGTTATTTATTGGGAGCAATCTATGTGCAGGTTTTATTGTGTGATTTGGTTTACAATTCTTAGTGCTGTACAATATCAATGTACAGTATAGTGTATTACACACTGATGTGCAGTGCATTTTCAGAATTTATGAACAAATACACGCAGTGTACAACATCGTTGTGGAGTACAGTATTTGACAAGAGATACAGTTATTGAGAAACATGTCTGTTGCACATACACTTTATATTAAAAAAGGACGCTAAACACAAATTACAACTTTGAGGTGTCATGCCCAAAATATTGAATTTTCTACGCCGCTTGACCTCATTAAATGCACATAAACACACACACGCAGTCTGCATTGTCTAGTTTGTTTTAGACCAACTTGGTCAGCTTCTCAAACCAGGGTTTACTGAACCTGCCTTGCGGTTGGAAGGCCAGCGGCAAGCTCATGCCAAAAATCGAGTTGGTTAGGAAAAGCAAAACGGAAACTTGACAAAATTAGCAGCCATCTGTGCTAATTATTCCCCAGCCTTAACCGCATGTGCACGTCGTAAATAAGTCCACGTAACGCCACACGTTGCCGTCAATATGATATCGCCAGCTGTTTACCAGGTCTTCAACAAAGAAGCCCCATTTTCCTTTGGAGCAGCTTTAAAGTCGCCTTTGGCTGATGATTGCCCAACAGCAGACAGACAGTTTTGCTTTTCCGAAGCAGCCTCAATGGACAGGTTGAAGTTTGTGCCCTGTGTGTTCGACGACCTTTGGCCCACGTGACTTTTACACGGCCAAGGTTAATGATTGCCTTCCTAGTTCAATTCCAATCTAGTTTAGGCTTCTACCTAATCACATTTGTTGACTTGTGTCGGAGGTATTTTACTGAGATTATTAACAGCGTTGTGTAACGCGGTACAACGTTCTAAAGTACGGTACAATGCTGGAGTTGAAAAAATGGTCCGTTCACGTCATACCATATTGAGGATTGCATCTGTTTATATTTATATCAACACAGTGCACATTGAATGATAATAAAATGGTAGCGTACAATATACAGTACAGTAATAGAACTGCATCCTTTTTTATACTACCTACAGAACATAAAGCAATATGCCGTATAGACCCCGAGCACTCTAAAACCCAGGAAGAGCTGTTGTCTCAGCAGCTTGGCATGAGTGTGGGAAAACATTAGGGCACTTTATTGTTCAGTGGGCTTTGGTGAATCCATTCTGACCAAACATCAGGGGAGAGGATGGTTTTCCTGCAACGTCAGCTGTTGCCTTGTTAACTCTGCTCCCTCAGGCATGCAAGGCCTGGCATGCCTGCTTCTTGAGACTTGATGAATTTGGTCTTTGCCAGGTACCTGGCATGTCAAACACTCCCCACTCAACTTATCCACAACACAAATCCATGCGGGATTCTGTCTAACCCATGTTCAATGTCATTTAAACGGCCATGCAATCTATATCTTCAGTTATCCAGATTCAAACGTAAAACAAACAAAAACTGTGTATAGCACTCTTGTGTATTGTGTTTCTGTCTGCACTAATGTAAACACAATAAGTCTGTTTCCTTATAAAGATTGTTAAATCAATAGAATTGAGATAAGACCCCCTTATTCAGTAGATTAATGTAATCATGTTTTGATTATTGGGTGTGGTACAGTATAGCAAAGCTTGCTTTACTTGTCACATTTATGGGCAAGATTAGACACGTACTCACTCTACAGCCATCTAATAGAATTGCTGCACAAATTCCGCAGATTATGCTCTCCATCTGTATTTTTGTGTCTCAATAATCATTGCCCTAGCTTGTCGTTGTTCAATAAATCACCAAATAATTGATCATATAACTTCAAAAATGTGAGGGTATTCTTTTAATGTATGCATTCACTATACAATACATTACGGGAGTTCCAGTTATGGCAGTGGTTTAAGTTGTCTTTTGTATTCCATTTGTGTTATCGGAATCGTGTCACGTGATTAAGTGTCCATTTGGAACTCTCATAGATTTGTGTATCAACTCGTTCGTTCGAGGGTGGCCTGTGGAAGCAGATATCGCTTATCTACTTTACTTTTAAGATCCCTTCAAAGTGTGACCCTTTTACCCACACACATAAAGGGCACAACATGTTTGTCATGTGGCAGTCAAATTCATGTGTTTTTGTAATTCTCATAGCTGGAAATTTAGGCCAATTAAATTGAAAACCCAATTTTAATGTGACGGGGGTTTTTTTTTACGGGAGCATTGGTGACCAAACTGACACGATCAACTCAATACCGTACAAACTCAAGGGTCTGGTTTAATCACTGGTGGCTACCCGGAGTTTAACCTAGGCTTTCAGCTGTGATGACTTAGTGCTCTGACCCCCTAAGTCACTTGCCACCTGTGGTGGGGGGTTTTTTCTCTCTTTATAAGTCAAAAATACACAAGCAGCATCTGTCCTAACAAGTGTTATCATTGAGTCGTCTAAAGACATGATTGAAAGCAAATATTACTTACTTTTCATAATAGAGCTTCCATTAAAGCAGTACAAAACTCACATATATAAAATGCAGACATTTATTAATGGACTTCTATTACAAATAATAAATGATGCAATATACCATCCTGTAATAACAGATTAAGTACAACATCATTTGTATTAACTACAATAGTTGTGGAAATACAGTATGTATGTTTTATTAATGTCACATTATGAAATTGAGATAGTGGTTTGTATGCGTTATTTTGAAACACATTTCTAACGTGCCATGCGACCATTCATCATTGAAGTTGTTGCACAATGGTCTATACGGTATCACAAACGACACATTGGACTGTGCAGGAAACTGTGCAGCGTGACCCTATTGACCTAACAGTCAGCGTGAAAAGCATTTCCTCTTGTGAATGGGACATGGGAGGGCACAACTCTTATTTACGCAGCCATGCAGGGTGTAAAACCATCCCTCAGCCCCAACACTCCACCCCATTCTCGAGAAGCCTTCCCCCACCATTTCCCATATGACCTTTGAACTGGAGCACTCGAACACTCCTTAGTCGCCTACAACCCTTTCCTTCACAACCAAATGGGTAGAACATTCAAGAGAAAACAGCTGTGGGCTAGCTGGGGCTTGAGTGTTTTGGCCTGGGGGTTGGGTGAGATAGTGGTGAGATTCTTCCACAGGAACAGAAGATCTCAGTTTGATGGTTTGGGCTGCTGGTCTGTGATCAGGTTTCCCAGCCTGGAGTACACAAGGGAGAGAAAAAAAATGTGTCATGCTGAGAGAATAAGCAGCATACATTACATGTCATTTGAGAACTGGGGCTGTTAGTGTTAAGGCACGTAACTTACAGATGTGTCATTTGGGCAACTACATGTCCAGTTAGAATACCCCAACCGAGTAAAATGTGCCTCATTTGTTTATAGAAGAACGCGAGGCACCTGTTTCTCTCCTATTTGTTAATAATACAGGATGATTGGATTATAATAATACCATATTTTTCACCAAGGCAACTGGAAACAATCTAATGCTATTTTACAAATTAATCCTTCATTTTAATTCAGTTGCATTTTTTCTCTGTCAAACGTCTGTGTTCAGACTCCTGAATGCTTGCCCCCTATATCAGGTGACAGACATGAGGCAGTGTTATACTGTATTATGACAGAGTAATTTTATCATCTAAAGAAATTGATACTATACTTTACTTAAGAAAGAACAAACGGAAGGGCATGTACTCACAGCCAGTTAAAGAGTATTACATTTTTGTTGGGATCTTGGGCCCATCAATACAGTCAAATCAATGAACTTGTATTTAGCAAATATTGTCATGGTGTTCTTCAATTGCAGTTTTTTGGGTTATGTTTAACTACCAATTTGTCGTTCGTGCATGCTTACGTCTGATTACATTCTGTAAAGTATTTGCAAAATGTCAGATTGTTTTTTTGTCATGAGCTACCTGTGAATAGCCATGGGTTGTCAGGAACATTCATCGTCAAGTGCAGGGTCGGAGGAACTGACCTTTGTTAGCATGCTGTACGGTAGTGCTTTTCTGCATGGTTTCAAAATAAGAAGTTATTGATAGAGGTCTAAAGATTGCAATCGACTCTGTAGTGCAGCAAAAATGTTCCCACATATGTTGAAAAGAACGTATGTATTTCGTCACTTAAAAACAATGTAAGCAGACTGGTGCTTGTGAAAAGAAAATGTATTGCAGTACTGTAATGTATTTTACAGCACTGTATATGGTGCATATGCAGTACATTGTTGCAATGAATGTATACAGTTTTAACTTTAGTGTATAGTATTTTAGTACAGTACTTCCTTATGAAACTAGTTATTTGTTCATACTGTGTTGGCAGTAGTGCACAAGCACCAATAAAAGAACACTCGACACATTCGTCAATAACTGCCTTAAAAATAAAATGTAGATAATGGGTGACGTTTCGGGCAATGTTCCCCTCTTCACAGAAACAGAGAGGTCAGAGATATTGTGTCACGAGGTAGAGTGTCACTCGAGGTCGACTGGCATTGTGACTCGAGCTGGAGTGAGTTTTTTTTATTCTTCTTGTATCATTCATGCAAAATTCATGCACAGTATTGTTAATGTCAATATAACCGCGAGGTGTTGTACATAGTTTAACATTGTAATCTCCTTTGGGTACTGGCTGTTGAATGTCATATCCAGCACCGTAAGCATCTGGATTAAATGTGCGGGCTCAGTGAATAATTGATCAGTTTCACCCCACTTGCCACTGTTAAGTGAAGAAGGTAAATGTAATGATGTTTATGCAACTTAGTCTATGCCATCTGCCATAAAACCGGATTTCATGGGCAGACGGCTGTTTTATTGATTATAGAAAAACGCTACTGTTTTATGCAGATTACATATAGCATATTGCAGTACAGCATATTTAACATTTGATTTCCACTGTACAGGTTTTCTTAGTAACATCGTTCAATACCAATTTTGTAAAAACTCCAGCAATGACGGTTGCTGCATGTCGTGACTCACTTTGACTGAAAGGGCAACAGAGCTTCTTTGAAAAGCATCTCAAATACAATGTCATATTTGATGTCACATGATAGATGATAGATATACAGAACGTCACTGTATAATATCTAAAGTACATTCAAAGACATTTTTTTTTACCTGGGATCTGAATCAACAAACAAAGCCCGATATAATTAAATCTCGCAATTTAAGGGGACGGAACCTGGTTAGTACTCTGCTACCCTGTTTAACACGTAGGCTTTCGCGACCAATATCATCCATAATAGAGGTTTTTGGGTTAGATTGCGTAAATATATAAATGTATCGTTAAAACCCGCCACCACCCGACACATCCAACTAGTAAGGGTTGTCACTTAAACAGAACGTGGCCAATTCGTCACCAGTACAGCACACCGGTGTGTTGGAGAGCCAAGCCACAACATTTACGATTGTCGAGTGGTGGCGGGTTTTAACGACACATTTTTTATTTATGCGATCTAACCCAAAAAACTCTTACTCTGCTACCCTGTTTGTCTAGGTTTACCATGTTGGCGAGATGTTAACTACCTCGCGTGGTATGCAGGAGGTCGTGGGTTTGATTCTGACCCCGATGCCTGTATATTTGGAGTTTTCATCTTCTCCCTGTGGAGTTTTCTCCGGGTCCTCCGGTTTATCCCTCCATGTTTAGTAACATGCATTTCAGAGTATTTGGCTGCTAAAAAAATCCACTTGATAAGCCGCTTCGTTAAGCTATCATTTGTGCCCAGGTCGCTTCTGAAAAAGAGCTATTTAGCTCAGTGGGCCTTACCTGTTAAAATAAAAAATGTTTACTCGAGATTTGAAGTTTTCTTGACTGCAGGGATCCATACTCTTTGGTTCTTTCGGTAAAGTCTTTTACCTTTATAGCGTCTTGTCACAGCAGTCCTTTTGCCCACTTCAGCAATTGTTTCTGATGACGGACGCTTGTGTTGCGCCTGAAACGTCGTGATTTAATTTATTTTATACCTACGTGACTTTACCGAAAGAACCAAAGAGTAGAAAATGTTTTTAGTTTAGACCACCATGGCCTGCTCGGTGTTGTAGGCGTGGGGCTACGTGATGGCCAGGAGATGGTTGTTGCCGAGTGCCAGGCCCTCGTGTGCTGCATGGGTTGTTCTGGCTACCAAGGTGTCCTCCCACGTGTACGCTTATATGTGTCGTAATTGTTGCTTATCAAAGAACCCACTGCAAGACTCTCCAGAAAAATACAGAACAGTAATTCACTGAAGTAGGGGTTTCCTGGGTACATGTGTCTGATTTCAGTGTTATTATTATGTATCACGTCTGGCTCATGGTTCGTTATTTCTCAATAAGTCATACGTACTGTATTAGCTAAACGAAAATGCTGTATGGTGTACTGTAGAGTAGAAATATATTTATTATATTTTTAGCATTGAAGTAATAAACACTGTACGCGACTCTAGTTTTATTTTAATACAATATTGCCAATTAATAATTTCAGCACAAACGTGATGACATCAAGTTCAAAGATTAAATGTTCCACTTTTGTTTTCATCACTGCAAACCGCCCCCCCCCACCCCCACCACATCAGTACGGACCCTGAACAACATTCAAACAACACATGGCCAGACCATGAGTCTCACGAAGTAACCCAGTAACAACGTTTACGACATGACCTGCATTTTAGTCATGCCTGGACGTGTGTGCTGGGTGTGTGTGTGTGTGCTGGTTGTGTGTGTGTGTGCTGGGTGTGTGTGTGTGTGCTGGGTGTGTGTGTGCTGGGTGTGTGTGTGTGTGCTGGGTGTGTGTGTGTGTGCTGGGTGTGTGTGTGTGTGCTGGGTGTGTGTGTGTGTGCTGGGTGTGTGTGTGTGTGTGCTGGTTGTGTGTGTGTGTGCTGGGGGTGTGTGTGTGTGTGCTGGGTGTGTGTGTGTGTGCTGGTTGTGTGTGTGTGTGTGCGTGGGATTCAGTGAACAGCAGCAGTCACCACCACCAAAACCCACATTGCCAAGTGCATTTAGGCGTGTGTGTGTGTCTGTCTGTCTGTGCGTGAGTTACAAGCCACAGAGAACCCGCCCACCCAGAGCGAGTCGCTTGCCAAGAGCCGTAAGCAGTCTGCCCAGAGACCCCGAGCGAGATGGAAGCTATTTTTAGGGCAGGACCCAGAGGTCTCCTCCTCCTCTTCTCTACCCGCAAAGTCGCAGGCATCACAAGCCGAGGATAGAACGCAGTGTCCACACACAAACCACGTTGCACCACCGGATCTCGCTTAACTCATACGTCTATTGTATTCTATCGTCAGAGATAGGTTACGTGAAAGTGTGGGTCGTTTCGTTACAAACCCATGGTCGCGTTTGTTGATGGCAAGATAGATAATGGAGATGTGGCTTCGTCGGTCTTTCTTGGCTGTTAACAACTGCCACGGGCAGGGTAATGTTTAAGAACAACTGCGTGGTGGTGGTGGTGGGGAATTCCAGCCAGAAATAAATAGGGCATTTGTATCCCTGGCTTTAGTAGGACAATCATAAAGGGGGCTCGTGTGTTGTGTTGTGATAAAAAGGCCGAATCATTGCTCCACAAGGACACCCTTTTTATTCATCTTTACTCATCTCTGGGCTACTGCTGTCATTTGGTAAGTGGACACTTTTGTTCTAACCATACTTGTGGTGTCAACTGCGTTGTCATTTTTTGTATTTACACACAACACGATGCTCGGTGTGTATAATAATATAATTCAACGTTGCGTTTTTAGTGTGGTGCCGGATACAGCGAATAGCAGAAACGTCTCTCACGTTGTTGGGTGTGCTGGTTATCCATACTCTTGTGTGTGTGTTTAGATTCTATATACTATAAGCATGTGTAGGAACACCTTATAGAATACTGCACAGTCTACACTACCTTGTAAGGTTATAGTGTTGTTTATGAAGAACGTGTACTGCCGAGTAGATATGATGTGGTTGCGTGCTGAATCATTGGAACACGAGGGTACCGAAGCATGCCACGCCACGTATGTCATATACTCTGCAGCACAAGTTGTGCTTTGTGTAACACACAATACTCTTAACTGTTATGTTTGTAATACAATAGTGTATACCGCATCGCCTAAGTCATTGTACAATCTATGCTAAGATTGACTGAACAGACGTACAGAATGCTGCAGTGTATCGCAAGGATAATTGAAAACCAGAGGCAACGATTGGGAATAGTTGCGTTGACGACTGTGAATGTTTGTGACAAATCGAACGATGTCTGGGGCAATGCAGCAAAGCCACTGCATCATTAGCAACATTAAATTCAACGTTTTTATCTGTATTGACTGCTTCCTGTAATGCGCCTTTTGAATGGTGTTCTGACAAAGGCTGCTTCGGTAACACAATTTAATTGTCACTTTTACAATTTTAGATTGTCCATTATTGAGCAAAATGTTTATGTACCAGCGACTCGGTAGAAGGTCACGTATACCCGAATTGATCGGATGTGTTGGTTGTGGGAAACAAGACATTGATTGGTAACGTGTATCTATTTCTTTCGGGAGAATACAATCGTGAGATACATAGAGTTTTAACGCAAGATGATGGGTCAACAAGGAGGGGTCTAGCATTCTATGTACAGTCCTGTAACCACGTTGGTGGAGTGGTGGGTGTAGTGGTTAGCGCATTGCGCCATGTGAACCCGGTGACCCGAATTGCAGTGTTCATCTCGATCAGCCCCCAGACCTCACCCCTAGCCCACACCCAACCAGCGTGGTGAAGTATGGTCGAACAATCGACGATACAGAGTGGGGGAAAACCTCCATCGGAGCAGTTGATTCACAAATGGCTGAAATGTATAACATTTTATTTATGATGCAGTACTGGAAACACCCATTGCCTAACCTCCATTGGAGTGCGTCATTGGACACTGGTGGTATTTTTTGCGAGAAAATGTCTCGCTTGACACGGCTCATATTGAATAAGTAAACATTTGTGACTTTTAGTTGGAGAAATTGCATGCGTGGCACTCCGGTGCCACCCAGAAAAACACAAAGCCATAATAGTTCTTGGCTGGGGTACGGTTTGGAAATTACAAGAAACTACTACTGTGCTGTATGATAAAACTCAATGATAATTATCAGACTCGTGGTAGAGAATATAAATGACAAACTAGATAATCGGACAATGTATCTAATTCGTATGTCCATCTCTCCACGTAAAAGTACTGAATTTCTTAAGTTAGATGACCCATCGGCTTACCGGCCTTTCTGGGAGTGCATCATTTCAGCAGTATTGATTCTAAGACAAGCAAACTCCGGATGGGTTTCGACACAGCGTGTCTCATCAGCAGTCAAGCTTTGCCTTGAATAAATTTTGGTGAACTGATAGACGTGATAGGCGAGGATCTTCTCAATGTATATAGAGTCCTGTGCTGGAATTGTATAAGCGTAATGCAGTCCGGTATTATATAATTGATCAAATGTTTCACAGGAGTCTCACTCTTACTACTCTTTGGTCAAATGAGTGCGCTATAGTGCCTGTAGTTGGGTAATATCCTCATACATTTGGTCTAATTTATCATCCCTTGTTGGGGCATACACAATAACCCTTGAATGGCCTTAATGGAGCAGTGGATTGACCATGGCTAAATGATTCACTCTTTACTCAAGTATTTTATTATTTAGCATATACAGCTTACATTACCGTAGTTAATGTAGTAAACTGGATAATCTTGCTAATTAGGATATTACTGTAAATGTGTATTCTAAAGCAGTTTAATACTGTCCAGTAATACTGTACATTCTTTGTTGTGATTGTATTCATATATGGTTTAGAGTCGGCCAGCCAGACTTGCCTTGGGGTGTGTCCTCAAAGCAGGATGTTATCTGTTTTTATAATGTTTAAAGGGGCTGTTTTGTGTCCTTGGCATGGTTAATCTTTAATGCGAGTCACAGGGTAGCATGTGAGTAAATCTGTAGCTCTTGTTTGATTGTGTACAATGATCGCTAGTTTGCTTGTTAGGAATCTCTGATTCTTGTGCAATGTTTATGGGTGTTTAACTTTTCGAGGCACCTCATCCAAATCGTGGATTGTGACAAAGGACTTTGACAAACGTGGCACAATGTGCACATGTTATTCTGATAGAAACTACATAAAGTACATGTACGCACTGCACATGTCTAAGAGAGTTTGAGTCGTAAAATTGTCACTGAATAACTTGAAAGTACTTATTTCCCACTGGTTATATAAAAACAAAAACCTTTACCCAGTGCTTTCAGGTAAATATCTTTACAGGGTGGAAGTATCCCAACGTGCTGTGACGCAGTGCAGCTGTGTTGTGACCCCTCTGAATGCAATCTTTCGATCTACAAACTCAAGAAATGGGGCACTGTTATCGTGGCCCTGTGATCTGCGGCGTTAAAAAAAAAATATTGCGCCATGCAGGGCTCGCTTTCCTAACGCCACGTGTTCAGCAACATTTCGTCTCCGAAAACTACCGTACATGCTTGTGCACAAGCATGGGGGGGCCAAGAGAATGTGTGGTTTTGTGTGTGACTAAATCTAAACAGATACATCCCCTCTCAGCGTTAACATTCTGTTCTCTTTTTGATGTTTAGGAAGATGCTGACCCCCCCCCCCCACCAACCAGTGTTTGAGAGCAAATATTGCTGTGTTCTGTATAGTACTCACAAGCCTGTCTACGGTATTTTCACGCATTACTGGATGTATACAAACACAGTACTGTATCGATATTCGTTATATCAACGCAGTGCAGCAACGGGCCCTGTAGTTGGCCAAGAGTGTTGCAAGCATTTAAGTGAAAGCGCAATAGAATTCCGAGTTTTATTTTGTTTTTACGCAAAACACACTGCATTAGTAGTATCACGTGATCTCTCATGCCAGCGTCTGTGAATTCGCATACAATGAATGGCTTGTCTCGTACAGAAGACAGACATTTTGCCAAAACATGTCCACATTCCCCGTGTGTGACTCAACTTTCCAAGCAAATGAAGCCCTCCAGCCTCATAGGGGGGAGGGTGGTGTGGGGGATGACTTGTGTGGTGTGTGTGTGTGAAATGCATGGGAAGTAGGGCACTTTTGCACGCCCTTCCTTTAAGCGATTTAGATTTAAGTAAATGAGTAGAATTCCCTGAAATTAAGAGAAAAAACCCACCGTTCAGTTCGTAACAATCGGTCTTAGGATGTTGCCACGCAGGATTTGGTTCTTTGTTAAACGATGTTTACTGCGAAAGTGAGTCGTAATTCAACATCCACATCGTGTGACCACAAGTGTGGCATGGAAAAATTATCAGATAAACAAAAACACACACACACATCAGTGATTACAGCATCGGAAGTCAGAAATGGGTTTACGTTTTAAAAATTGACTACTGCGCTGTTGTGTTCGACTGATGTTTGTCCAGACGGACTGTACTTTTACATGGCCTCCAGTAAATAAACATGAAATACATCAAATGTTATGGCACTCATGCGCAGTACACAAATGTACCGTTAATACAACACTACATTGTGTCAATTGCAAATCGTACCCTTCGTTGGTTTACGTTGGTGCATTGTCTCTTCGTTAGAACTGTTGTACAGTGGGAAACATTTAACCTAATTGCGTCTTGTTTACCCGCTGAGAATGAATTGTAATAGGGGCCCCTGTTTATCTCCCAGGGAGCTTGATGCAGTCAGTGGTGCTGACGCCATCTCCCACCCTTAGCAGGTGTTGACATGGTTGCTTTGTTACACGCATTGAATGCACAATCATTCAGGGCTTCAGTTTGACCAAATCGCTGTTGCATTTGCCGTAGCTGTTTGATATTCACTTGCTACCCGTGTAGCTAATTATTAAAATCCGGGGCACGGTAATAGTTTGCTTGTATGCAGTATTTGAATGGGGATGTGGATAAACCAACCCCGAGGGATGTTAGTTCCTTTTTACAGTACGCGTGCCAAGGGCATTCAAATGTTGATTTGTATTCACTGCGTTTCCTCTAATATCTCTCCTTTGTTTATGTGTTTTAAATGACGCGAGCTATATTACTGTACACGTGTAGGTTGCTCTCTTAAGCCGAACACAGCGCTTCAAATGCTGGACAGCAATAGGCTTTACCGGGATGAAGAAACTGCGGTCAAGATAATCCCCACGAACGCTTATTCAGTCACTCCCACAACACATTCTGTTGCCATGTTTTACCCGCATGGTAACGACGCATGTCAGATGCCCCAAATAGTGTATCGTTCAGTGACCGCTCTTCGTTTTTCCTCCTCGGAAATCGTGTTGTTGGTGGGGTTTGGTCCAAAGCCAATGAAATTGTCACGGCCCTCTCTCCTCTCTGGCTGCTCTCTCGCCATCTCTCTGCTGCTGGGCTCTCTTTCGAGTTTGATGTGGCAGTGGCTGGCCGAAAAAAACGTGTCTGATAAACAGTTCTGGGAAACTCCACGGGGGTTGGGGGAAGAGGTCAGAGGAAAGATTGTGTCCATGAAATGGAGGTCTATAATTGCGTGCACATGTGCCAGAGAGAGGGGGGTGAGTGAGAGAGCGAGAGAGAGAAGAGAAGAGAAAAGAGGGGTAGGAAAATGGAGATAAAGGAGGCGAATCTTAATACAGTGGCCACATTGTTGTTACAGCACAGACGTTTGATGCGCATCTGTAACTTTGAGTTTAAATAGCGATTCACATCTTACGATGATTTTTGTAAATCTCCCATCATTCGTTGACTGGGCATGCCATCAAAATCTGTTCCAGGGTTACCGTCAAGTGATGTGTGAGTGAGGATGGTGCTTATTATGAACGGTGATGCATCTGGGGTATGTGATACACAGTGTGTACAGGATTTTAAGTGGTGTAGGCGTTGTCTCGTCAGTGTGCAGAACACAGTTGCTAAGGGTGTTGTACGATATTGGACATTAACAGTGCATTAACCAGAGATGTAGATAATCAAGCGTTAAATCACGAAATGGCTCTTTTTTTTGGTTTGTTACTTGAGGATGGTTATGTGTCGGCCAGATTAGGACACTCATTCGGATGGAAATAACTCGTCTGTCTTGATAAGGGGGGGAAATGCTCATTCAGTATCACGGTGTCGGACGTGCTGGGATGGTTAATGGTGCATTTATAGTTTTGTGTATCAAATGATTCTTATTCCATAAAATAAGCCAGATAATTTTTTATTTAAGGCTTTCGTGACTCCAGGGATTCATATTCTTGGTTCTTTCGGTAGTCACGTGACTTTACCGAAAGAACCAAGAAAATATGAAGCCAGATAATGTTAACATTTCTGCACACAGGATATATGTCATGGGGAGTACACTTAAACAATACACGGGATGTGTATTAATTGTGGAACCGTACAACTGTAAGAGATTGGGTACACCATTGGGGAAGTTTAAAGCCAAGGTTTTGCGAGACAGTGACACAAAATGTAAGTGAGTAAAGGGCAGTTTTGTGGTGGAGGAAGGGAACGATGTATGATTCTCATCACGTATGTGTAGCCAGCCACCGAGAATTTACTTCTGGTTTATGACTTTTGGAGGAAAGGAAATGGCACATTATGGCAGAATACATGTGGTCCACATACAGTTTAGTACAATCTTGATAAAATAATGGAGCTAACCTTTGATTTTGTGTTTTTCTTCTTTAGGATGGATATTCCGGAAACCATAAACACAGTGTATTTATACCGTGGTGGTTTTATACTGTAGCGTCAGTGAGCTGCCGGATAATGTTGCCTTGCTTGACAATTTAAAACTATTTTGTGTTAGCAATAATATAGTAATTGTGTCAAACTTCTACACACTAAACATCGTGTTTTTTTACATTGCACAATACTTGGTAGTGTTGTGTACAATAATTAATAGATGTGGTACTGAGAATTGTAAATGAAATCACTGTACTACAGTATACGTATAACCATATTGCGATATAAATTACAGCTCTTTATTATATCAAAGAGGTATGAAGGCCTCTCCACACCATGTTAGTCTCATGGGGTTGTTTTTACCATACGTCACCAGACTTGTCGTTGTGCGTTGGTGAAGGGATATAACTTTCCACTGATGTTGGCCATGTCCAATAATTGAACTCAGGTTGCCGAATTCATGGTAGAGTTCACTCACCGCAGAGCCACCACTCATAAATATCACAGTGAAGGAGCTGGTTTTTACGTACTTGTATTAGAGTGCAATGCTGCATTTCGATTTGTTTAAAGAACCAGCAAAATCCATTAGGCATATTCACTTAATGCAACCCTGCAGTGATGACTCAGGATATATCAGTGGCTATGTAGTGGCAATTGTGAACAAGTAGAGCTTGACTCATGGTCATTTATAATGCAAATGCATGAATTATTCCTTGAGCAAGATAACCATATCTCTTTTTAGACAATACATGTTTTGTTTTAGCTCAATTTGGTAAATGTGGCAGTTGGTGGTTGGGAGTGCTGAGCACTAAGTAGTTTTTCTATACTCTGAAAAGAGAAAAGTGTTTTCTGAAAGATGGATGTCTGCCACTGTGCCGTTCCCACAGAACGCCGGAAACATTTTCACTGCTACTCCATCTTTGGGTGAATTATCTAACCATATTGGCTTCGTAATAGTGCCAAAAGGAGCACTTGTGAATGCTGCAACCACGAACGCCACACATGCTTTTCTGACTGCAGGAAGGATATTGTGAAGGATTTGTTTTTTCAGTTGTTGCTTCATAGCACCTGCTTTACGAAACCAGTATGAGTCTCGTGTTTACAAGAAAACGAATGTTAAAAACAGTGAATCCTCGTTTAACACGGTAGATGTGTTCCTGAAAAGTGGCACGTTAAGCGAAAACAATTCCCTTGGAAATAATGTAACGATAAAGTTAGGCGATATACGATGTACGCACACACATTAAGGTGGCGGGACAAAAGACCGAGGGTACGCGACCGCGTTACTGTATCATTACGCGTACTGTAGCATACCACTTAGCCGTGCAGGTCAAGAAAGTATGTCACCGACCACTCAGAAACCGCGTTATAACGGTGCACGTTCCGCGTTGCACAACAACTGTACCCTCATGGAAGAACCACGTTGTAGCGAAAACGTGTTGTGTGAACACGTGGTAAAGGAGGACTTTGTTATTCATAATCTGACATGAAGGCCCTTTATATGGGTTTTGGTTGATAGTGTTGTGTTTTAGGACTGTATTGCAAATGTTCTGTCGATGCTGCACTCATGCAATATTTCATTGTATCAGATTACGTAAATTAATTGTGGATATATACTGTACAGTACACTATTGTAGTAAAAAAAAACACTGCAATAACACTGTCACGTAGCGACTACATTACAATCAGCCTTGATAAATGTGATCCACCGGAGGTGTTTACCCTTTTGTCATACGCTGAGCCTGTGTGGAATGTGGGTCATACAATTCTCACGTGTTCGTGCATATCTAATCTCATGCAAATCAATAAAAACATCATTAACATTAGCGAATGTTATCCGAGTCATTTAAGGTCAAATGCTGCATCTTTCCACAACCCCATGGAATTTTGCCACCGAAAATAATGAAATGCTTGTCTTTTTATTTGCAGACTTTCAAACCACTTGTGGATAAGGTTGGGCTGAAAGGCGTGATCCCGTTGGAGTTTTTCAGCGATCACACCCGAGCCTTCATTGAAAACGAGGAGTCAATCAGGCCATTTTCGGTAAATATATCTTGTCAAATGTGTTTTTAAAATGTCAAATTTTTGCCTTTTTATTTCATTGCTGTAGAATGCAACGACGAAACTTTGTGCTCAGCCTTTTTAGTTGACTGCTAGATTACAAGGATTATTCAGCCAAGTGATAGAATTTTTGACATGTGGAATGACTTTGTTGGTTATGCCCGTGTCACTGTCACAATCTAAACCTGAGGTTGTTTTTCTTGACGTATCATTCTACAGTAATTACGTTTTAAACGTTATTTCATTCATCAAGTACGTCGCCAAAATGTTACTAACTTGCACAATGATAAGATATATACGGTATATTAAAGCGTCATACAATGTCAGAATGCGTTTTTTGTTTGAAAATGCGAGCGAGCTGTGTTGGATTCTTGAAAAGCCTTGTCTCTATTGAGCTGACATATTACTACACTGTATTTAAAGGCTTTCTGGCTGTGAATAGGGTGTTTTTTTTGTGACAAGCTAAATATGAGCTGTGACATTTACTTGCCACAACTGCATGATTGCTGCCAGGCCATCTGACACTGGCAATGCTTGGGAAATGCATTCCGGTCCAATTATTACTTACCAAGAATAAAGCTAAAAATTCTAATATTTCATATCTCCATGGTGAATGTGGGGATGTGATGGAATACTACAGTTATATTACAATGGTTTTTACTTTACAAGTCCAATAATGTTGAATATCTTCTGTGGTGCAGTACTCTGTTGCACCGTGGTAAAGTACTGTACAAGATATTCTTGGTTTTTTTCGGTCAAGTCACGTAGATATAATTTTTTAATACAAATAAAGTGAATAAAAATAATAAAAATTAAATAATAATAAAAGCACAAATGTAGACTGTAGCCTGGTTATTAAGTTTGATGAGTGTACTGGCAGTCTATAATGTAGACTGTAGCCTGGTTCTTAACCTCTCTAAGTGTACTGGCAGTCGTATGTTGTAGACTGTAGCCTGGTTATTAAGTTTGATGAGTGTACTAACAGTCTATAATGTAGACTGTAGCCTGGTTCTTAACCTCGCTGAGTGTACTGGCAGTCTATAATGTAGACTGTAGCCTGGTTTTTAAGCTGGTGAGCGTATTGGCAGTATATGATGTAGACTGTAGCAATGGTTGTTAAACTGAGTGGCCGTACTGGCAGTCTATAATGTAGACTGTAGCCTGATTCTAACCTGAATAAAATAACATTAAAATAATACAATTGAAATGAAAACAAAAACCACGACGTTTCGATCGCAACACAAGCGATCGTCATCAGGAAAAGGGGGGTTAGCCTCTAAAGGCAAACTGTTTTTAAAGGTTTAAAGATGGGCGTAGCCCAAGTGTGTCAGCAGCATGGGCGGGGCAGCTCATGTTAATAATTTATATTTTTCTATCTACGTGACTTTCCCGAAATAAACTGAATATAAATTCCTGCAGTAAAAAGTACAAGATCACAACAGCTTTTACAAAAATCCATAGTTTGACGATGTCACCAGAAATCATCTAATATTAATTCGCAGCACACTGTGAACCTCTTCTTGATGAAATATATTGTACTCTTTTTCTATATTATTATCATTGATGTGTAATAATCACACATTAACAACATGAACAACATTACATGTCTTTACTAGTAAACAGATCTGCAAAACTGTATTGAATGTTTAAAGCTGGGATATAAATTATTTAAGTAATTCATCATGCTACCCGATTATTGGTTCAATTGTTCAACTAATTAAATACATATCAATATTTGTGGGGGGGGGGGGGGTATCATCTGATTGGTGGGGCTTGGAGACGGCATTAACATCTTTATCTACATGACTTTACCGAAAGACCCAAATAATATCTTAAGCTACATCACGCTGGGCTTGTATGGGGTTTCCTGCCTTCGGATAGTAAGGGTTTAAGCATGGCCGCCATGTTTAAAGGGGCCTGATTAATCGACAAAAAGACAAGTAGTAGATTACAATTTTAGTCTAAATTAACTCATGGCTAAATCACATCGCTTTGGCATTTTTCATGCCGTTCGGTTTGGAGCCCAATGAACAATGCATGTGCATTTAATAGGCTGAATTTTATGACGCTTTTGAGCTTTTCCATGAATGTGCACACGTGTATATAATGGTGCACGTACACTCTATAAAGTTATTACATTGTGCAACACATCCAGACATGCGACTTTGTTGGAATGTTTTTCTGATGGAGTCATAATTTCTTGTGTTTAATCAACCATGCATAGCACGAGTGCTATTTTAAACAAAGTGTTTAGAGTGTAGCTGATAACAAAGATTTGCTGCCTGACAGGTCATGTTTATCATAGGATGCTGGTACAAGGACAAATTTGGTGTCAGGCCTCATTCGAGTGATTTGAGAATTCTAAATATACTAGGAGTGTAAATGTTTCTTCTTGGTGTTGATTTATTTACAAGTACTTGTGGGACGTTGACAATTCTAGATTTGAAGCTTTCGTGACTGCAAGGATTCATATTCTTAGGTTTTTTCGGTAAAGTCACGTAGGGACGTTGACAATATCTTCTTGGGTGTTTGTGAAACATTTGAATCCAGTTCAAGTATGTTTTTTGCTTTCAATTATAGTTTGGTAATTCGATACAAAAGATCACTATTGTGCGTGCGCTGAACATTGTTTAAAAATTTATCCAAGGTAAAGCTACTTAAATTGCATGGTCTGGTTGTTTGAAATGTATAATATGAATGACTACTGTAATTTATCACTGTAATGTACAGCGTTTTTTGTTTTATTTAGCGTTTTCATTATTGGACAGTATCTACCGTATGAAATATTTAATGCTGGCTGCAGAAAGGATGTCAAAAAGCACTTAATGGTTTAGCGAGTGGTGAAAATTCTCTGCCGTCTCTTTTTTTTAAAGGACAGTGCTGATGTGAACATCCTGTGAGACATGTGGATGGGTCGTATTTCAGTGAAACTTTGAACCAGAGTAGGCTGGATGTAGGCCAGATTCCACCCAGAGCTCTGCCATAACAACTGGTATTTAGTATGTCCATGGGGGGAGGCCAGCAAAGCAAATGGACTAGCTAAGGGGCTTGGCACGTCATGTAGTGTGACTATAGTTTGTACGGGTGCTGGGACACTGGCGTTGTACTCGAAACGAAGGGCAGATTTCCAAAAACTTATAAATGATTAAGCTGTGAACAAAAACATAAATACACTGCAGTAATATGATAAATTATTTTAATTTATCCATCAAATACAATGATGTCAAAGTGGCATCTCAGAACACGACTGCAGTGTTTTTTTACACTTATATTTGAAAGGTTAATATAGTGTAGTGCTATAGAATATGTAAAACGAATACCAACTTATACATGAATGTCCTTATGTCACTTTGTCAGACAGCCCAGAAAGCATCCAATGCATTTATCTGCATTGTAATATTTACACAATTTTGGTTATGTGCTTACAGATTGTATCTTATTTAAAGTAGAGCACTTGAAGATTGTAACCTTTTTAAATTACAAGATTCAACTTTCTCTAACTGAGCTGCAACAACTTAAAAAAAACTGTTTATGAATACAAAAAGTATCATCAAGCTGAAACAAATGTGCTATATTTGTTTCATTGTAGCTCGACAAACTTTGCTGTCGGAATGTTGTACGTGAAGAATGTTATTGTACTGGGTGACGTTTTGGGCAATGACCCTTCATTGCACATAAAATCGCATTGGCGCTGCTTCTTTTACTAGCCTTTTGCCCGTCCAAGGACGGGTGTATTGCAGTGAATCTGAAACTTGCAAGCGAAAAGCAGACCCCGACGTGATATTCATTGCATCAATTTGTGTCGAATTTGTGAGGCCGTGGTGACACAGACTTATTTAATTTTAAGGTTATAATCCCTTGTTCATCATGACATCCTTTTTACTTCTATGTCTCAATAGCGTTATGGAGATCGCGTGACGTGAGGGGAGGAGGCGCCTCGCCCCCCCATGTGGAGTGACGTCACCCGCTAATTATTATTAATGGAGGGGGGGGGTGTCTATTTGGAAGACGTCACCTACTCATGATTATTAATGAGGGTAGAGGTTCTCCATGCGGAGTGACGTCACCCACTCATGATTATTAATGGAGGGGGGGGGATCCATGTGGAGGACGTAACCTGTTCATGATTATTGAGGGGGGCTGGTCGACGTGGAGTGACGTCACGTGTGGGACACACAGATATTATTGGCTCATAGTAGTGAATGTGCTTTGAAGGAGGGGGGGCATTGCCTGAAATGTCACCTAACATTTGGTAGTGTTATTGACGAATGTGAGTGTTTTTGATTGTTCATCGTACCTGTGCACCACTGCGCCAATGCAGCATCACCAAATAATGTATTTAAACATACTGGAGTTAGTTTAACTTGTTGGGCAGGGCATGCTTGTATGTAGGCATTGCATGTATTGCGAAGTCCATCTGACCCACATGTGGAAGCTGGAACAAATTTAATGCCAGATAACAATGCCTTGGCAGTTATCTAAGAAAATAAGTGTAGCCACGGCCCACGCAAGACAATTTGCATACATTACCACATAACGACAATTGGATGGCCTGCCATTTTCATATTTATAGTTTGTTTAGCTGTGTTTAAAATACCTCGTTTTTGTTTAAACCTTGTAGGGTACTTTATGAAAACGGAAGGCAAACATTTTAAATAAACTTATTGAAATTGTCACCACTACAGTAAGCGATTTGGTGTATTGTGTTCATTCTGGACACCTCTGCGATTATGATGAACTACAGTTCCAATGTATGATGTGATGGAGTGACTTTGAAAAGGAAATCAACTGCTTTGCCACAATCTATTGTTGACATTTGTGAGTGTCATCAGTAAATGCTACACATGTTTGCAGATTGGAAATACTGCCAGTCTGTTAGTATCCTGCGGTTAATGATACATTGCACAGGAATTTGACTGGTTTTATGAGGATTATCCAAAGTGGTCACACTGACTCATATTATCTTGAATTTATGCAATTGGAACAACTACAATTTCTCATCATATTATTGAATCGTCACTTTATTAAGAGGCACATGTTAAATACACACAGGTTTCATTACTCTCAGAAAATGGACCACTGTGTCATTCTGTTAGTACGATCGACAGTGACAGCGTACAGCACATATTCTCTCTTCATTGTCATCAATGACAGATGGGATGTTTTTAATGAGGCCTTGGCAGCTGTAATTCTTATTTACTGTATCAGGGGATGTTCATACGTTTTAAAGTCCTTAAGCATTTTTTTCTGCGGCACAATATGACCATCCTAAGAGTCCTCTGAATGGTGTTGTCGTTTGTAAGATGCACGCTTTATCCCTTAATACTTTATCGTTGCAGTACTCGCTTGTATTTTGAAAATACATTCACATTTGTGTTTGCACTGCGGTTGTGGGTTTCTGTAATAACAAGTGGTGGTCTTGTGAGATTATTTGCAAAGCCAAACAGGATGGGTAGCAGCAGCAGAGACGTGTGTTCCTGTTTGTGTTGTTGCCAAATATGACAGCTGTTCGGGAAAGTGGTGTCGGGGAAATACCATGTCTATTTAAAGCCCCCCATCATCTTCCACACAAGAGTTCCATCGTGTGCCGTGTTGCATGTGTGTTACCGTACTTTGATTTTCTTTCTCGGTTATGCAGCCACATTTATGTGACGAGTTGTGGCGATGGGAGAGCCAAACTACTGCTTTTTTCAAATGTTTCATGCCGTCGTTTTCGTTTCATTAAACATTAAAGGCGATTTAAAGCATAGGCAAGGACACATTCACGCTGCCCCCCCCCCCCCTCTCGATACTGTTATTGTATGTACTATAGTCATATAGTTACACACTTTGACTGCGTTACAAAAAAAACTACGTTGTTAAATCCCATCTCGTTGCCCGGCACGGGGTAGAGAGAGAGGTCCGTGTGACTCGTGGTCACGAGACCGCTGGCGACTTCACAAACAGTCGGGGACATTGTTACCGCTGCTGTTCACAGCTGCAAACCCACACACAACGGCATGCGTTTGTTGTGTGTCGTCGTCCCCCCCCCCCCCCCCCCCCCGTGTTGGAAGTTGGAGAACATTTTGTGCTGTTTGCTCCTCTTTGCACCACGAATACACGCACTTGAACTCTTGTTTGCATGTGTACATGTACAGCAGCGCCTTTGTCGTTTTACTACTGCTGGATGACGGCTTCCGTTTCGAGGTGGGGGGTTAATTGACGTGCAACTTTGATTACGGTGGTCAGTGAGGGTTGGTGAAGGTGGGGGGGGCATAGCATAATAGAATAACATCCGTTCTCCCATACGTTTTGTTCATATGCTTCTGGAATAAGAATGTGTTCGGGCAATTCGGAACTTTTTGATCTTTATAATTCAATGGCCAAACGAGACAGTAAATGTAAGTGTGCGAGAAATAAACTGCATAAATAAATAGCTTTTAGCTTAAAATAACATTCTATTGGATGTGTTTAATATGTGTTCTATATTTTGTATTTACATTGTTTGGCCTTCATCCAGCGGTGGATTGATTGATGAAAAGGTCTAAATAATGTTCAAGGTGCATGTCTTAAAGTGTATTTGTTTTACATCCTTTTTAATGACTACTGTACTGTTGGCTAATGCCCTTGTGCATCTGCAGTCTTGCCAATGAACAGTTAAACACTCAACAATACAGATTATTACAGTCCTGGCGTTGAGTGGCTCACAATTGGAGCCCAAATCGCAAATGGTTGGTGGTGGATTCGGCTTGTCATCCCTCTGAGGTTGACACAATAAGTGACACTTTGTAAGTCAAACAGTGGTTGTCATTCGTATAGACTCGCCCTCCGCCATAGGAATGTAGAATTTTCACAACTGGCTCAGAGCAGTATTAACTGCATCCAATGCAGAGTCCGAATCTGTATTTAGAGTGGAGGAATCCGATGAGATATGAATCTATTTTTCACAGATGTCCTGCTCTCAAATGGGCAAATCGCTCTTACGATGTCCTGTGAGTTCAGATGGAAACGCGTTTGCAAACATTCAATGTCCCGGAAGGTTCGTGCCAATATGACCGGCTCGTCTCGCCATGTGTTTGTACTGTAGATGTGTGTAATTCTGTGAGCTGTAGAGTCTACATAGAGCTCACAGTGTTCACTCACTATTGGCTATGGTTAGAGATATGGGCCGTTTCTCTTGGCACCATCATTGTCTGTGAATTCACCCATTCGTTTTGCCCTTTGTTTTGCATCCCTTTTTTCTCGTTTCGCAATCTGTAATGCTATGACAGCCAATTTCCTCATGTCTGTCTCTTATTAGTCAAACCGCCATAGGTGGCCCTGCAATGAAAAGTAACGTCACGGCTTTAGAGAAAGGTCTGCAAACACCCCCACCACGCTTCAACCCCACCTAACTCCCGCAAGCAGTAATCTAATTCCTTTCTTTGGCTCTCTACAGATTCTTAGTGATTAATGCACTCATTCTCCCTGTCTAGCCTGTCACGTGTAAAGAAATGACACCCTGGGTGTAATTCTTTCCACGTCTCTGACCTTCACGGTCAAATGCCTGCAGATCCCTCCAGGCTGCCCTCCTTTTATTGCAGACCTGAAATATGGATGATGGAGTGGCTGGGTCACAGGGGTTCGAGGACTAGGGAGGGAGAACTGGCCGGTGTGTTGTCATCAGAAGACCTCGGGCCCATCACTCACATACAGTGGCTGAGCAAAACAAACCCGCCCAACATAACTGGGGGATAATGCATTAAAGTACAGTGCACTTATTTGCATGAACATAGCCGGAGGTGTGTGCAAGTCATCACCCTGGATTTTGCAGCTGAATGGCATGTAAGGTATTCGAGACATGTTGTACAATAACGTACTGAATGGCATTGTGCAGTTACTAAGAAGGTTTTATTCGAGATATTCGAAATCTGACAACGTGATTTTGAAAAATGTTCATCTGCAACAACAAAGATGTTATAATACACGATGAGTCATACAGCAACACTCAAATAGGGGTTGGGTATCCCTGTTTGTTTGCCGTATGCAACACAGGGTTATATAATGGATACATATTTGCATTTATATAGTGCTTAAATTCTCACTACGTTACTGCATACATATAGAACAGTCCATTTACTTTGGTGCTTCAAACTGCATTAGAGAATAGAGTGAAATGGCTATTATCTGAAACTCCCAACTTTCCGTGGAGTCTGGCTGTTCTGTGAATCTCTACATTATCCGCAAATTGACCTTTCAGTTATCCATGATTTCACGGAAAAGATTATGATGATGGCGATGGCCGAATATAATGATCGGTCGTCATCGCTGCCGACGTCACTTTTCACTGCTGCCGCGGCCACAACCATCTCGGCGACTGATCATAGATGACAAAGCTAAACATTTTTTATATTAGTTGTCAAGCATTTCCATCACCAGTTCCACATTATACTGCGGAGACTGCCAGCCTGGACGTGGTATTGCACCAAAGGAGGTCAGCAACCACACGGGAGATGAACTTTGTACTCTGCCCCACGTCGTGGGATGGATTAGTAAAAAATACCTCTGAGGACAAGTACAAAGCAAATGTTAATTCATTACAAGTGTTATATGATGCATCATCACTATGTTTCAATAACGTTGGTTCTCAAAACCGTGGATGGTTAAGATGATGATGCGGGATTAATATTTGATAACATCGGTGGTGATGCCATCTTTACTTCCACCACGGATAGCAATTGCGGTCAAATGTGCTGTTTTTGCAGATTGTACGATATAAACAGTGGCCTCCCACGTTGGGGCATAAGGGGAATGTTAGGGTACTGTGTCTATTACTGTACTGTATACACCGTGATACTGTGCGGAATATTTGGTTCTGCTGTACACGAATACTGTATAGTAAATCAAAAAGTCATTGTCCCTTGGTGCCTGGTCTCAAACATGGAATGGGCATTACTCACCCCTCGGCCAGCAGCATCGGTGGAAATGCCACAGCAAAAGCAGCATTGGCAGTTGTATGTTCACCTCTTTTTTTTCCATGTTTCGTTATACACGCTGCAAAACAAAGCACTCTTTAGTTGTCGAGATGGAAATGGACCGAACCCGTACTGCAATTGGCTTTGTAGGATAAGTGCTTCCAGGAAGGCTTCTCTTAAAATAAATCTCCAGAGCACGAGGTATAAAATTATAGCCAGCATGGCAAGCCGAACAAATGAAATATTTTCCCGTATGTTTCAACTTCTCGGAAGGCAGATACCTAGAAATATAATGACGCAGGCCGTGTGTGTTTTTTTTTGTTGGAAAGGCAATGTGTGTGCCATTTTTGAAAATTGGTTGTTCGTGATCAAAAGAGATGGGCTCCCATACACATTCCCAGGAGAAACACATCTCTTAATTAAGTGTCGGCTCACTGCCTTGATGACAAATCGTATCAGATTTAACGTCTTAATAGACACTGCAATGTCTCGCAATATGGCATCTCGTAGCATGGTAAGCACGACTGCCCTCGTGTAGTCGTGTGTAGTCGTCTCGCAACACAATTTACCGTGTGTTTGCCCACTGTATTACTGTTGGTAGCGTGGTTTGCATGCTGTACAGTGCATAGTTTCAAATGTATTTTGTTCTAACCTAATGAAAACTCACGAGACCCAGGATTGTTCCATTGTTTAAAAGTGATCTGGGTCATCAATATTAGAACAGCAAAATAAGTAAAAAAAAATACTGTAATAAATAATTTGTACTTGGGGACCTTTTAAGAATGTCTCAAGGTGCCATGCATGACAAATGAGAAAGATATATTAAAGGAAGTGTTGAAAAGCTAATTATAATAAAACTTTCTTTAAAAAATGTTTTTAGTCAAGAAAAAATAAACTACAGCACTGAAGCAAAAATAAATTGGAATAAAGAATCACCCTATTCATATACTATTATTGGTTCTTTCGGTCAAGTCACGTAGATAGAAAAAAAATTACAAAATAAAGATTTCAAATAAAAATAAATAGAATAAATTGAAAATCTTAAAAGCAAAAAACCCACGACGTTTCGATCGCAACACAAGCGGTCTTCATCAGGCAGAGATTTTAAGTAAAAATATATTCATATACTGTTAGGTACATGCACATTATACAGCCCTTGGCCATTCCACTGCTGGATGAGGGTCCCCCAGACATTGCGGATCGTGTGTATTGTCTGACCATGCGTTACAATACTGGTTTAGTGCCAGTAGAGAAGGCAGGGAGCTTAGATGTCGGGGGAAATAAAGCACAGTACAGCTTTTCGGCAACCTGTTTGTGCATGGTGGTCACCCATTTAATAATTAACAAGGCACCACCTAGCTTCCAAGATCTGACAATCGGGACATATTGGAATATTTGGTCACAGGTTACTGTTAGGTAGGCATTAACCTTGTCGAGCAGATTTCCACGAATGAAACTACCGTATTCTGATACATTTTACCTTATTTATGGATTTTTCAACACGTTACACCTTTGTTTTTTAATCCTACCTGTTTACTAGTAGTAGTACCTCTGACACTTGCTGAAAGTAGTACTGTATTTTGGGGGTGCCAAATATTTTTTGGTTGACTCTGGGCCACCATTCATGCCGTGTACTTTTGCCTCGCCGTTAACACGCAGGGTTTGTGACAACAGTACTTAGCTTAAGTTCCATTCAATTTCTTACAAAACACATGTTGGTTTTATGGTGAACTCTAAAGACCCTGTAACCCACCCAACCCCCGCTGCTCCGTTGCCACATTGATTGCATGTTTCCGTCTAGCCCTGCCAGCAGTGTGCATCGTCACCACACTAATTCTTAAAGCCCACATTCACGTGTTTTTTTCCTCTCTTTTAAAATATATCTAGTCATTGAAATAATTGCCATTTTCATTTACACTATGGAAGTATGCTTATATGTTTTCACCTCGTCTTTTTGATACATTTTTATTGTAACAAAAAAAATAAGGAACGCTCTTAAATCAAATAAACGGAACCCGAAAGGTTTTCGCAACCAATGTTATGATTCATAAATGTTGGGTAAGGCCACATAACGATTTTGGCCTAACCTACACACAAAAAAAATGATGAACCCTATGATAAAGTTGTACAATACTGTTATTTATATCCTTTGTGAATCTAGTGCTGTATAAATGCCTCCCCCACACCGCGTCAGTCACGGGAGTTCTTTGACCCATACTTCACCATGCGGGTCAGTGAGGCTTGGTGAAAGGGGAGGGACTATGACCTGTTAATATCACTTCGTACTGATGATGTTATCTGCGGCTAGAAATAAAATCGAATTGCCTGGTTCCAGAGTGCTTTGCTAAATCAACTACACCTACGTTACCACCCCTAGATACATAATTAATTTACAACTCCCATATATCTAACTTAATTTGGCGCTTTCGTGACTGCAGGAATTACACTTTGGTTCTTTCGGTAAAGTCACGTAGAAAGATAAAATAATATTTTAAATAATAGCATACGACGTTTCGATTGCAACACAATCAATCATAATCAGGTACAAATGAAAGAGAAAACAAAACCTAGTAAACTTAGAAATATAATGCAATACAATACAGATGGTCGGCTAACATCACAGTCAATACCCTACCTGGTTGATGACGTTCTTTCAAAGATTGCTAAATTTAAGAGAGATTAAACACAGAAGCGGAGACACATAGACAGACACGTAAGCACGTATATCTGCACAGTGATAACTGATGGAGTGTCTTTGCTTAACGACAAACTTTACAGCTTGGGAATCTATGAACCTGTTATATTGGCAGTCTGTGGCCCTATTGAGTAAAGCCACATCGCTTAGTCATTTATTTTTGTTTGCTTATCTTGTGTGTGCATACCTTACTGACCGCCTACGGCATCTCTGGAAAATGTTAGCCTTAGTCATCCAGTTGTGATTAACATTTGTTTATATTTCCCATTAAGCGTATTTTTTTAAAAATGTGATTGTTAGAAGCTCAATCCACAGGTCCATAGCCTTTGCTGTACTGTATTGTATTGTAAGTAAACAATCGCATTTCCTAAACTGATGTCAACAAAGGTCTGGATGTTATTGTACATGTGTACATTTTTGGAATAAACAGTGCATTCTTGTGTTTGATAAGCAATCAATTGACCTTATATCTAAAATCATGCTCTAAGTTAGCTTCTTCATTGATCATTATCTTGTTTTATCTTGTTTGCTGCTGGACAAAAGCCTCTTGGGCAGTGGTCACCCTCTTGGGCAGTGTTTTCCCTTTTTGGCTACCAATCCGTGACCATCTCTTACACCAAGCAACCTTTTCTTCGAGCAGTATGTCCTGCCTAGGTCTACTTTCCTTGAGAGTCAATATTGTCGTAATATATCTGGTTTGTAGTAATAGCTTTTTACCCTTTCAACTGGTACAAAAACTGACACCTTTATACAAGGCATCATGTTTGCAATAACCACAACACAAGCAGTCAAAATGCAAAAAAAATAAACAACTCTGATAATGATATGCACTGTCCTTGAAGTTGATTCGTCCACACCCGAGACAGCTTTTCTTAGAGCCTAGTCTCCATTGGTGTTGGACCAGATGACGCCACAAGGCGTACGACTCAAAAACAGTGCACTATCAGAGTATTGAGAGCTCAGGGTAAGCATTTACACTGAGACATCTCCTTTACCAGTGGCAAAATATAGTAATAGGTTTTTACCCTTTCAACTGGTAGAAAAAATTACAACTTTATACAAGGCATCATGTTTGCAATGACCACAACACAAACAATCAAAATGCACACCTTGTGCTATTAATTTTAACACGATGAGTTTTGTGTAAATATTTATTTGATCCAAAAGGTGATTTTAAGTTAGAAGGATTTTGTATCTATGAAAAGCGTGCGCGTGTAAAACTTAAATTTAGCCAACTGTTCATGAAGTAACCGACGAATGCTCTCTTTATTCCCCCAAGAGTACATATTTAGAACGATGTTAAACGTGCTGTGGTGATGTGGGGATGAGATCAATCCCTTTGATTTTCCAAACCTATGCAGTTGGACATTTTCACGTGGGCTTTGTGATGGAATCATATTTGAGTGTACATCCAGTACTGCAGAGAATTAGAAAATTGATTAAAAAATAATGTTATGTAATTCATATAATTCGAGTTTAACACGTAGGCTGTCGCGACCAATATTATTCATAATCAACGCGATCTAACCCAAAAACGTTGATTATGAATTCATATAATTGTCATACTATAACTCTATAAATTAATAATATGGTACAATATCTATGGGGTATTTTTGCCAGTAACCAAAATTATGAAACAGGTGTTAAGATGTTCAAACACCAAATATAAACCTTTCGCAAGGCATCAATTCTCCATTAACCACGCAGACTTGTAGCAAAACATGCAAACAAACATGCCCTGATAATAGATGCATTGTCTTTGAAACTGATTGGCCTACACCAGAGATAGCCTGGTATAATCCATGCATTTTTTTATTGTATTCACTGTATATTAACAATGTGAATTTCAGCACTGAGTCGTTTATACATTCTTTCATCAATTATGTACATTTCATTATTTGGTTTGAAAATAATATTGTGTGTAATGCAATATCCTCTTGTGTTTGTTGTACTACTGATGATGGAATTGGTGAGTAACTTTGTATATTCTTATATTGTTCCTACAGCAGAAAGAGGGTGATAGCCCTCCCTCTCTACTAGAGGGGCAGCCTGAACTCCTCGATGAAGTGAAGGACTGGATCAAGGAGCAGAAGGTCCAGGAGATATTTATGCATGGTACAGTTCTCCAGCATCACGGTGAATCTAAACACTGTGTGATTGCAGAGCATTTAATGCAACATATAAAATGTGCTAACGTCCTCGCCCAATCCTGTTTGTTGCTGATGTGACAGGAAGGCAGGGCTGACTCAACTTGCTGTGTTTTCCTTTGCTTGACACCCATTAACAAAACATTTCCTGCCAGATTTCTCAGCATTGGGAGGGCAGTTTTCCCTTGTGTTCATGTTCCAGTTTTATTTTAGTTTTATTGTTCACTGGCAAGTCTCATCAGAATATAATTAAATTGGGCCTAAGCGTCAGAGTAATTTTGTAAAGGTTTGTTCATTATATAAAAAAATGTTTAACTGTGTTGGCAGTAGTACATGAGCACAAATAACAAAAACTCAACACATTCGTCAATAACGCTGCCTTAAAAATAAAAAAGAAGGCCTGAAAGTTATTTTTCAAGACCAGATCTATGTGCTATGAAGGACTGTGGGCCAAAACATCGCCTATTGTACGAAGTTTATTTTCTTTTTATGGCAGTATTATTGACAAATGTGAGTGAAATGTTGTTTGTGCATCATTTATAATTCCACTGTTATTGGTGACCTCGTGCATTTTCAGTTTGATAACTTCCGCGAAGCATTATTAAATTAGTTTTCTTGTGCCATGAATCAATATTTCTAGAATTGTTGCTCAATCTCATCATGGAATCTTGTATAATGGGATTCTCATGCAATGTATTTTCCCTACCAGGTCCTTATTCGCTTAACGGCTACAGGGTTCGTGTATATCGTCAAGATTCGGCCACCCAGTGGTTTACCGCCATCATTACTCACCACGACCTCTTTAGCCGCACTATGATCGTCATGACTGACCAGGTGGGAACCCTTTTTCATACCTTGTGTCTTTTATTGCCAAAAAAAGTTTCATTTTTTGCACCAGCTACAATAATTAGTTGTGGCTGTATTTATGAAATGTCAATTTTTTTTAAACTACAAATATCTTTAGAACCATCGTTTACTTTCATAAAAAAATTCATGTTGTGGTAATATGAAGGTACAAAAAAATGCTTCCTGTTATTGAACACCAAATTTCCCAAATTTACCTTGGGAATTGCTGCAATTTCTTTGTTTTGGCATCATCTGTACTGCTGGTTGGATTCCAGGTGCTGGAGCCTCAGAACGTGGACCCTGCATTGGTTCAGATGACCTTTCTGGATGACGTAGTGCACTCGTTGCTTAAGGGGGAGAATGTGGGCATCACTTCACGCCGTCGCTCATGTGCCAGCCAGAGCAACAGTGGCAGCGGCAGCACCAGCGGCAATGGAAGCAACGGGGGCACGGTTACAAATGTGCACGTGAGTCTTGTTGCACTCCACAGCTGTACAAAGGTGTGCCCACAAACATCAGTATAGATGAGCAGATAATGTCTTTTTCAATCTTTTTCTGATTTCGACATATAGTGTCCAGAGTTTGCGTATACTGAATAAATACTGTTGAAATCATTTACTCCCAGAAGGCTGAGTGGCTGATGGGTTGTGTTAAGATCGTTTTTTTTATCAGGAGAGACAGATATATGAAGGAGACATTGTCTGCTTATCTATTTAGCTATTTTTTTCTCCACAATGCTCAGCCTTGTCTAAACCACCAGCTCAGCAGAGCAAAATGTTTAGCTGTATTATTGTTTGTACACATTTTCTGGTTGTGAAGGATGTTCTCATCATTTACAGCAAGTGTTGGAATTTAACTCCACAGAAGTTAGCCTTGGCACCTTAAGTCCGTTTATTCATTTTGTGCCATGCCATTCATTATTTTGGATTGTTAGATTGTTCAAATATGATGGTATATTTTTTTAAACTTCTTGAATGTAATATTATTGAGATTGTGATATGTTCAATTAATGATAATTTTCTTCACATCAATTTCTAGCTGAAATTAGTTGTTTGATTATAAATAGTTGACAAAGGCATGTCATGTAAGACTAAGAATGGGCCACATGTATTTAAAAATGGACAATAACATTAAACAATTCCTGCCCACCTGCTTGAAATGTTGTTGGAACACAGTTGAAACCTCATTTTACCCTGAGGCTGGGCACACACACACTGACTGCATGCCTTAACAACAGGGTTGGGTGGCTTTGTGGGATCAGAAAGCTTCTGAGAACATGGCTTGCCCTCATGCGGTTTGAGGTTGGAATTTTTGGTAGCCCGATGCGAAGGTCGGATAAGGACGTTTCCAATACTTTTTCACTTTACGGTTAATTTGTTCTAAATTTTTCAGACAAGTTGTCTCATTTGGTGCTGCCATTTTCCACATCCTGCAATGCATTTCAAAATCCTCATTTTAATCTTGAAAACATGCAGGGGAGTGGCTTTTATGTAGAGTAAGAAAAACTGTGCTTTATGGGGCACTGATAATCGACATGGAAGTCGTGTGAATGCTGGAGGAGGCTTTGATGTGCCATCAATCGTCAGCACAGCTAATAATAAACTGCAAGAGAGTGAGATGCTGTGCTCTTATTACCCCTGAAGTCTGCTCCTTACCGGTCATTATGAAAAGGGTTATTGTTTTCAGGGGACACACGCTGGTTTGAACATTATTAGAATGTTCACAATGCATTGTGAAGACGGTCTTTATTTTATTCATTTAGCTTAAATGGAGCAGCTAAATGCATTCGGGTGGCTGTGGGTGATCTGTGTTTTTAATGGGGGGTATTCGTCCATAATCAGTCGTACTGCATTCACAGATATTAACCACCCAACCAAATACCTTGTCAAATATTGTATTCTAGAAACTTTTTTTTTATTTAAAAAGAGAATGCCCGAGTAAAAAAAGTTACGTGGCTTGTTATTGTCGGTGTAGCACACTAATGATGGTGATATATTGCAAATAACTATACTGTATAACCAAGAAAACCAAGAGGAAGTTCAATATATATTAGGCTTAATCGAACATATCTCAGCGAGTCCGATATTAACATACTGTATACTTTTTGGTTCTTTCGGTAAAGTCACGTAGAATGGAAATAATACATGACTTTACCGAAAGAACCAAGAAGATGAATCCCTGCAATCACGAAAGCTTTAAATCGAAATGTATACTTTTTGCTGATTCAAACACAATCGTAATATATTTTGTAATATCACACAATATACTCCATTGTATTGTAATATGCATGGTTTGACATTTAATGATACATTCTCAATGCTATCTTTGAATTTTTGTCCATTCTTATAAATTTTCTCTGTTGCCAATCATTCTTCATCCTTGTTGGCGTTTGCATTGTGGTGTTGCAGAGTATATGCTGTTTGTTGTACCTTTTAGAAATAAACCTTCAGTCTTGCTGCAGACGCGGTCTCCTGAAAGCCACGTGTTTAATGCTTGCAGGGCCACTTCACACGCGGACAGAGTGGAGCCCCTGCTCCAGGTGCCAAGCCTTTGCAGCTGCGTGGCACGGCACGCAACGGGCGAAGGAAAGGCTCTGACAGCAGCACTCCAGATGAGGACCGCAAGGAAAGGGACCCCGAGAGAGGTGCTTTCTAGAACACTGAGAAATGGCATCCAGTGTTCACGTATTTTGTCATTTTGCATTGGCAGTGGTGCACGAGCACAAATAATTATTTTAAAAACCTCAATAAATTCGTCACAGAACACTGGAAGTAATTTTTGGGTGGTGTTAACCTCTGTTTAATTTCTCACCTCCATGGATTTGTGTGCAGTGTAACTCCTCTTATCCACGCTGATATGGGGATCACTATTATTGAAGGATCATATTAACCGTGCAGTATCCTTGTATCCGTGACAAGAAATACACAAAAATGCGGATAATAGGATGAATCGGTGTTACTCATATCCATGAAAATGCATGGAAGATATGTTGATCGATTCCGTACTCCGAGGTCAAGGCTCATTTTCTGGGGTGATCGGGCTTTTGCCGTTGCATCTGCCTGGCTTTGGAATGCTTTGCTAATAAGGCAGAGTTATTAGACATTATTAGACATATTTAAGCCTTTACCCACTAGTTCTGGAAATGTATCCTGTTTCTGTTTATTTCCTGCTGTCCATAAATGGGCGCATTGGGATCCACGGATGAAATGCATCTTACAAATGTAAATTATTATTCATTATTATAATAGGCAGGTAGATTTTAGGAGTTTCACTTTAGGGGTATCAACTTCCATATAAAAACTAATATGGTGAAATAAAACAATGCAGGTCATTGTTACCAAAAAGTACAATACAGTTATTTAAATATAAATCACTTGTCATACGGTAATCGTGTACAACTTGAAATGGGAAGTACTGATGGAAAGTACTTACACTGTGGTTTTTTGACACTGACACCAAGTGTCGGTTTTTTTCCATTTCAGAAAAGGGGAAGAGCAAGGCAAGGCAGGAAACCAGCAGAAAAAGGAAGGCACATGATGGAACAGAGAAAGACAGTTCATCAGGCAAACGGTCAAAAGCATTTGACAGCTCTGACTCTGAAGGTAGCGAGAGTGAGAAATCAATTGATAAGGTCTCAGTGGATGGCGATGCTTTTGAAACCTCCTTACGGGAGAGAGAGACGGGGAGCAGCAACACTGTGAACAAAGAAAAAGAGGATGACCAAAGCAAGAGCTCAGAAAGAGAGAGACCAGATGCTACAAATTTTAGAGTGTACAGCTCAAAGACTGATAACACTGCCACTACCATGCAAGCGGGTGAATTTGATGTGAAATTCAGAACACATCAAAGAGTGGAGAGTGCAACGGGGAGTCTAAACGAAGAGAAGTCTCTTCCAGTGAAAACTGCGGATGTTAAGGAGGGCAATCGGACTGACAACATTGCCTCCTCTTCAAGACACATCACCTCCAGGACTGGTGAAGTAGCAAGCCCAGCAACGTTGGACGTCAGGCAGGCAAAGCGCCACAGTCAATCTCCAGTAATATCGGAGCTGAAACGCACTGAGAAGTGCAGAGATTATGCCAAGGACTATTCAACCATTAATAGAAATTCATCGATTTTGCCTGCTAAAGGACACATTGAGCAAGGCAACAGTGGTGTGCTGAAATCTGAACATGCATCAAAAAGTATGTCGTCAGTACAACCTCATAGTAAGAGATCTGGGGGATTCTCACAGGAAGATGTGCACCATTTAGGGAAAGGGATTGACTACTCGGCTGCAAGAATGGATTATCTGAACGTTGGAAAACCTCGTTCCTCACCGCAGCAGAACAGAGTCAGCCCCAAGACATCGAGGTCTGACTCGGAAACCTTGAAATCGAGCTTTCAGCCAGTACCTCCCAGGTCCTTGCTGGTTGAGAATGTGAAAGGGATGCCCATTGTTGACAAGAAAGAGCAGTTTATGTCTGCATATAGCAGAGACTTAGATGCTGAAGCCAAACACCTGCCTTTCTACTCTCATCCCTTCGTTCCAAGTTCGTCTTCTTCAGCTGTTCATCACGCCCTGGGACTGCCTACCCATGCCCATCTTCTCTCGTCGTCCCCCAGTCAGGCCGCGCTTGCGTTCTCTTCGTCTCACCTGGCACCTTCTCACCACCTGTATCCATCGGGAATGGCCTCGGCCGTTCACGCGGCCTCTTCTCCCATGCTTCCTCCGCACCTCAACTCCCAGCCCACCATGCTGCCTTCGGGACTGGATTACCGGACAAGCTCAGCCGCTCTGCTCTCTGCGGGGCTGGATTCTCGTTCCGCGGCCTCCACCGCCATGCTGGCTCCCAGCATGCACGCCAGCAGCCTGACCGCGCTGGCGCTGGCCCACCAGCAGCACCAGCATCACCAACAGCAACAACATCAACAGCATCAGCAGCATCAGCAACACCAGCAGCATCACCAGCAGCAGCAACAACAGCAGCAGCACTTACTGCAGGCATCTGCACATCTGATGCCCTCAGCCGCTGCTTACGCGAGCCAGATGGGGCTCTACCCTATCCTGTGGCATCAGCAGCCCAGCATGAGGCTACCCATGCATCCTGCAGCATCGTGCCATCCAAGCATGGCAGCGTGGTCACACCTCGAGTCAGCTGGCACTGCTGCAGAGAACACCTCAAAGAGGGTAATGCTGCCCATAATGAAAAGCGGGAATATTCAGCCTAGAGTTTTTTTTAAATATCCGTTTGAATACATTGGGTGTTAATTGTAATCCGTTTTATTAAATATTATAACTTGGTGTTTTAATGAAGTAAGGAATGTTCAGGAAAGAAAGTTTTAATTATTAAACACATTGCCCATTAAATTAACTGATGTTCCAAATACATTTAATTAAAAAACAAATTGTGTGTCTTTTTCAAACCTTTTTTTTTCACAAACTTATATTAACACTCAAAAAACAACACGAGAATAAATGTTTTTGTTTGTTTACAAAATAAATATGCAAAGATTTCAAAACAATGGCATTTATAAACACTTTGTTTTCATGTTCCCTTTGTTGACCACCAGAGCACGCACAGCCCTTGGCCATTGCACCATGCGACTACGCTGCCAGATCAGAAACCCACAGCTGGCGCAGACACGGGGAAACTGCACAAACCACTGCCGGTCAATGCCTCCCCTCGCTCCGGGATGTCTGACAACCACAGGACGTGAGTGGTCTGCAGTTTCACAAAGTGTATACACGTGGAAGTTTTAAAGTAATTTCCTGCACATTTGTTTAACCTTCCACATTTTGAGAATGGAATGCATCTTAAGATAAAAAACAACTTAATTGTGCATTACTGAAATTCTGTTTAAAAAAAAATGTTGATTGTATACTGTCTAAATGACATTATACAGACAGTGAAATGGGGTCATGTGTGAATACACGTGTGTTTTATTATAGAAATAAAAAAAATTACAATTATCTGTTGTGTGCAGAGAATCCGACCGAAAGCACATGGCAGCCATGACCCCTCCCAAGTCGGAGGCCCTGCCTATGCAGGGGCTCTGGCTGCCTCACTCTCACGATCCTCACAGCTTGGCTCACAGAGGACACGCGGAGAACGAGGGAAAGCAGCATCACTCGTCTTCTGGCAAGCAGGACAGCGAGCTAGCGCGAAGAGAAAAGGAAATGGCAATGTACGCACAGGCGTACAGGGCGAAGGAGTCTGAGCTGGAGTACAGGAAGTCCACAAAGCGGGACATGGATCAGAAGCATAAAACAGATGGGCCAAGTGAGAAGTCACCTCTGGGGTTGGCAATGTTTCATCCACTGATGCATCACAGAGTGCTCCCGAGTGGCTACTTTACATCTCTGTCACAGAGTGTGGTTAATGAGCCCATCAGGCACAATGGAGTTAAAGGCAGCAGGGCCCTACACCGCCAGTGTAATGTCTCCACCACTACGTGAGACGGGTGTTGATAGAACAAAGGGTGGAGTTGTGATGGCACCGTCAGTGCAGTCTCTAGCCGGAAATAGCAACAGCGGTAGTAACAGCAAAGCTCTGTCTCGACCGCCGCCACTCATAAAGCACCAACCAGAACTGCAAGAAGTGAATAGGGATAAGATGTCTGATCGCCTGATGCCCTCTAGTGGTCATTCTGTAATCACGGGAAGCAGGAAGCAACCTCTCGATGCTCTGTCTTCAATGTCTGCCTCACCACTGCCTCCGCCATTGCTGAAACCAGTGCCTCCGCCACCACTGGCTCAGCAGCAAAGCTGCCGCATGATGGATCGCGGGGAGGCACCAGCTTGCCTGTCGCACGTTCAGGCCAACAGCGAACGTTTTGAAGCGCCTGGACTGCGGGCACCGTCCCCTCTGAAAGTGGCTTCGCCACAGCAGCTGCAGGCCGCCATGATGCAACCTTTGGAGCTTCAGAGGTCTCGTGGGATTCCGGGAGAAAACGGACCACCTTCACATCAATTGTCCAACGGGCTGAAAGGGAATCCTGAAGGTGGGTTTAGAGACTCGACAGGCGGGTCTTACTTGGATGAACTTCGAGCCATTGGGGACATGAAGAAGGTGCATGATGCACAGATGTACGATTCGAAAAACACCAGTCGGATTGTTGCTGCGCCGGCATCTGTCATCGTACATTCAAAATCGGCATCCTCCACTCTGCTGGCTGCACGTGTAGAGCCAAGCAACCCCAAGCAGCATGGCAGCATTGTACACGGCACAAGCCACAATATGTTCATACAGTCCCTTTCGCCGCCAAATGTGCCCTTGTTGACTCCATCAGTGATCTCAATTCCCGACAAATACTCAGAGAAAGCCGCGAGTAGTCATGCACCAGACACTTCTTTGAATCTGTCATGTTCTGATCTGAGGACAGTAACAACAGTATCAAACTCTGCTGTATCAAAAGAAAGCACAGTTGTAAATATGCCCACGTCCTTAAACACAAGCTGGAGCAGCTCAGTATGCCCACCATCCAGTAAAAGTCCTGCTTTTAGTACAGCCCAGATTCTTCCTGGAAAACCTGCAGCAAATTTAGTATCAAGTTGCACAACTCAGACCATCACCATTTCACAATCTGTCGTCGCATCTGTGGCTCCCAAGGCTGCTCCATACCAATCTAAAAAACAAAAGGCGTTACAATCATCAACCCACGCTCAACCGTCCAATCCAGCTAGTAATGGTAATGACAGCGACACAGCCAGCGTGAAAAGCGATGTGAGTTCATCGTCTTCCAAGGGGAGTATGGAAGTTTCAGCCAATCCAGTGAGCTCTGGCAATCCCAATGGTGGTGGCAGTGGTCTTCACACCAAGCTGAAGAAAGCCTGGCTAACTCGCCACTCAAAAGAGGACCATATGGTAAGCAGCGACAAAGTGGACCCATCTGCAAGGCCTACGGATAAACTTCCAGCATCTGAATCTCCTTCCTTGCAACCCATTCAAGTGGCATCTATAAAGGAAGTTGATGAGGATCCAAGGCAAGAAATGGTTAAAGTAGAGAGGAAATTAAAGAAAACTAAAGAGGATGCTGCTGAAAACAGGCGAGTGAAACGTCAAAAGAAAGATCTGGAAGAACAAGGAAGAGTAAAACGTGGGAAAACCGATGAAAGGCGGGCAAGCAGTGGAAAGGAAGAAAAGAAAGAAAGCAAGCAAGCCGCGGCATCTCGAGAAGATGTCAAGGAGGAGAAACGGGGAAAACGTACAAAGGAAGATCCAAAAGATGATGACAAGTCAAAGCGTGGTAAGAAAGAGCATCAGGAAGAAAAACGTGGAAAACAGGCTAAGGATGATTCGGGTAAAAACAGGAGAGCAAAGCCAGAGAGGAAAGATCTGCGGCAGGAGAGACGAACCAAGAGGGCAGCCAAGCGAGCACTGGAGTCTGAGGGCTCGGAAAGTGATGATTCAGAAGGGCCGGAGAGTCGGGCAGAAAGGAGAGCAAAACGTCTGCCTAAACCAACATACAAGAAAAAGGAAAATGACATGCAAAAGAAAAAACCTCAGAACGACGATGAAGCTGACCGAGAAAAAGAGGAGACCAAGGAAGAAGGGAAACAATTGGGCAGTGCCGATGAAGTTGAAAGCGAGAAAGAAACAGCAGCTGGGCAAGAGAAAGAATCTGTTAAAGAGGTGACGAAACCCTTGCCCATGGAGTCTGACAAAAAAGAGGAGGAGCCTGAGAAACAAGAGGATGAGAAGAAGAATGGTGTCTTCAATGCCGGGAAGTTGGAGGAAAAGCCGAAATTAAAACTTGATGATGGTAGGATATCACACTCTACATTTTCGTTATTTCCCAATTGCTATTATTTTTAATTATTATTCCTATGTTCTGAGATATTGGAATTAAATGGCTTTCAAAAGGAACTTTAATACTTTGCCTCTGCCTGCTGTGTTGCAATTTAACAGAGGAGTTGCCGGAGAGTGTGCTGAAAGACTGGCGCAAGGTGAAGCGGCTCAAGCAGACCGGGGAGACCTTCCTGCAGGACGGGGCCTGCACAGAGATCACGCCGTCGCTGCAGAAGTGTCGCGAGTGCCGCATGGTGCGCTACCGCAAGGGCCAGGAGGTGCACTCGGCGGTCTTCTGCCGCTTCTACCACTTCCGAAGGTATCCCCGCAACTTTTTGTTTTTCGGTGCGGTTACATTTAAAGTGCATGTAATATTTTTTCATCTTCCATAACTTTTGACTTGGATATCTTTATTGATACATTGTATAAATATTGCCTGTGCCGGTTATCAGCACTTTTGTTAAACCGTCATTTTAAGGTGCTAGTACCCTGACAATGTTGAACTTTAAGTTTTACAATTCCCTTTCTCTCCGTCCTCTATTCTCTGCATTGTATGATGATTCAGGTTATCCTTCAATAAGAACGGCGCATTGCGAATTTATGGATTCTCTGCGCCAAACGACTGCACAGCGGAGGACCTTAGCCTGTGGGTACCTGGAGGCACGGGTGCTCCAGCGTTACGGGCAGAGGGAGGAATAGAATCCGCCAGGTACATCCTATCTCACGTGGGACCTCAGTTCTGTCGGATGGTCCAGGCCGAGAAGGATGCCAAGGCACGCATACCGCAAGATGGTAAGTAAATGGCCGTGCCTGAGAAACACGCATTGGAATTTGCACCAACTTTATTATTGTAAAAATGGCACTGGTAGGTGCTTGCTTTGTGATCTCACGTGTGTTGACGTCCTGTCATCTTTCTTGTTCACAGCTAAAGTGGCTTGGAAACGTGCGGTACGTGGAGTTAGAGAGATGTGCGACGCCTGTGAAGCCACGCTCTTCAATGTCCACTGGGTTTGCCCAAAGTGTGGCTTTGTGGTCTGCCCTGAGTGTTACACTTCACGTCGGGAGAAGCGGGACACAGGTATTGATTGTTAAGATTTGTACTGAGAAGTCAAATAAATTAAACAATGTGGAATATAGACTTGTAAATGTTTAAAATTCTGATTTCCATATCTTTCATTAAACGTAATTGGTGGACAACATGCACCTCCGATTAGATATGGTTGGCTATGCACGGTGCGAAAGAAGTTCAACATACATATATACGTACATACACAGTCCTTTCTGTGATTTTGTTTGTGGCTTTTCTGTTCTTTAGAAAATGAAGGGAAAAAAGAAACGTTCTCCTGGATAAAGTGCGTCAAGGGCCAAGTACATGATCCCAAAAACCTTATCCCAACACAGATCATCCCTGGAACAGGTTTGTAAATTTTGGAGGTTTAAGCTATCATGAATTGGAGAGTTAAAGCATATTTAAAAAAATGATTATGACATGTTTTTTTTTAATATATGGGTTTCCTTTATATCTGAGCGATTACTTTTTGTTGTTCTTGCAGCGTTGTATGACCTTGGTGAATTGATGCACGCTACACATGAGAGGCTGGGGATGGCGTCAAACTGCCCGTGTTTTGGAGATGTGCAAAGTAAACCATTCCATAAGCTCCTCAACACCAACGGAGTTTCCCAGGCAAGTGTGTGTTTTACATAAATACGCCTTGAAATGTATACAAATTACTGACTCTTTATCTGTTGCAAAAGCATGTGGGTTTGATCGAAATGTAACTTCCTGTTTAGGTGCTGCATGACCTTATTGCATCGACTCTGAAGAATGGCATTAACATAGTGGAGCCGAAGCAAGAAGTGTCTGTAAACAGCCCTGCTAAAGATACAAAAGGTGAAGTTCAAGATCTAAAGGAATTCCCAAATAATAATGGAAATGATAACAAATGCACTGAAACGCAGAAGCACTCGCCTTCTGACGCAGGCAAATCTCAGTCTGAATCTCAGACAGCACTGCACTGGCTAGCTGACTTGGCAACACAGAAGGCAAAAGAAGAGAAGAAAGGTACTTTTCCTTTCCAACAGTTGTTGGCAGGTGACTGTTTTAAAAATTCCAGTACTGTATATCACTCATATATGGCAAGTGCATTATGTGCCTCTTTTGTCAAGTTTCCTTTAAACCACGTTTATTTTTAGCCATCCGGAAAGTTTTGCGGATGCAAATATACCGACTAATAAAACGATTGCTATCGTATTCGTCACCAGATGTCATGCCGATGAAAGCTGACCAGAACCCCGTTGTCGTCCTGGAGTCCATCCTGAGCCCTGCTTCGAGTCTGGCCCCGCGGAAAGGCATCAAGGGGGAGCAGCGGTCGCCGGTGGTGCTCCTGGAGACTTTTAGCAGTACCTCCGTGCCGCCGGTAATCAGCTCTGCTTCTGGAGCCAGCTCTAGCTCCCTCAGAGGATCTGGTGGATCGGGAGGAACGCTGGAGCATGGATCGAGCTCCTCCACCCTCCGTGACCTGCTCACTACCACGGCCGGAAAGCTTCGCATCATCTCCACCGATGGCGGCATGGCCTTTGCCCCCGTCATGCCTCTCATGTCTCATGTACGCTGTAAAAACACCCTGGCACATTCACGGCATTTAGATTTTTCATGCACCGTAGCTGTTTTTTGTACAGCCATATGGCCACATCTGCACCATTGTTTATGCACCGTAGCTGTTTTTCTTTTTATACGGGCTGCTGCTCAGCCAAAAATACTCCACTCAAAAGTCTTTAAGCCATATTATTAAGTGACCTTTGGGACAATAACCTAAATTGTAAGTGTCAAAATATGTTTTTGTCATTGAAAATTATTTTGGTTTTCCATTTGCATTGACATGTAACAACTGATTAGAAGTGAGAGGTGTCCTATAAGCTTGGAAAGGCCGGTGTTTTAATTACCTCATTTGCTTACGTCTTCAGACGGACAGAAGCTCGCGGAGCATGCCCAACTTGCTGGATGACATCATCGCCTCCGTAGTGGAGAATAAGATCCCTTCTGGGTGGCCCAAGACAATGCCGGCTGCGTCGCGGGTATCTGAAGCGCTGGCAAGGCACGAGATGCAAGAACCCGGCGATGGGAAGCTACCCAAGAGGGAGGAGCTGCATGGCACCGTGAAGTCCGAAGGCTTTTCTCACCCTGCGACAATAGCCGACATGGCGCAGTCAGTCAAGAATGAACCTCTTGGAGAGCTGCAGAGACATCCGAAGACAGATCCCAAAGGTAACACGAAAGTTATTGTTTTTAAAAATAATCCACACATTTGTGTTAGGAAAATAAAACTGCTGTTACTTGACAGTTTTGAAATGTGAATTTACCAATGTTGTTTTACTTAAACTGAATGGAAAGGAATCAAATAACCTTTTGCGTTTATAAACAGTAAAAATATTCACAGGAGGCTGAAATTTTTTCCATAAAAATATTAAATTATTTTTACATCTGCTTTTTAGTGGAATAAATGTGCATTTACTTGTCTTGATGAAATTATAAAAGAAAGCAGTTGTTGTAATAGGTTTTTACCCTTTTATCTGGCAACAAAACTGACCTTTATATCTTGCTACTGGCAAAGGAGGCCTCATAATGTAAAGAAAACAGTTGCTTGCATTGCTTGACATGCATTTTTTCTATATTGAACGTATGTAGCTGACAAGCAGCTGAAAACAGATGTGGGTCAGCCAAACGTGACGAGCGGAGAAAGTTCCAGGTCTCAGGTGAAGTGTGAGCAGCTGGACGAGGCTCTGGGGCATGCGCCAATGAAGGTTGATGGAGTGGCAACGTGGAAAGTTCCCCATGGCTGGCTGTGTGGAGGATGTATTCTGCACCTATACAACCCCACAGAGCCAAACAACTGGAGGGCCTTCAGAGAGTGCTGGACTTGGGGCCAGGTGAGCTCCATTTTTTGGAATTGCGCATTTAATTTTACCACCATGCAAATTCTAAATTCAATGTCGTTATCTATACCTTTTTGTTTCAGTCATTCGCTGAAAAAAATTTTGTATAAATTTTAAAGATTTTTTTTGTATAATGTAGGTCGGACATTTGTGTAAGTGTAAACACTACAAAAGTTAATGTGTAACATTTTCTTAGTAAAGGATAGTGATTGTTTGAAGGACACGACTGGAAAAACACAGTAGAATATGTATATGACAGCATTTATTTGAAGGTAAATTTGGATCAAAACAATGAAATGGAGGTAAATAAGCGCAGGGGGGCAGTGCTTTGAAAAACGAATTTTGATCATAAAAAGAAAAATACCAATTTGTTTGCAAAAGTCAAGTTAGTGTATATCACCTACCATATTGGAAAACACGCAAAATATCGAGACTTTCATGCTTTTAATTAAAACTGACTGAAGAAGTATGCACGAATCAATGAACAAAGGCAAATGAGACCACCATATTGACTGTTAAGCAGAGTTAAGTGTACTTGGGCAGGACACATGGACACATCACAAGTACAGATTATGACTGATGTCCGAGGCTGGTGACAGAACGACAGCCAAAGGAGAACACATGACAGAGAGGATGGTTGACCACGGAGACGGAGTGATGAGATTGGTTCATTTGCAAGTAGCAGGTGGAATTGTGGCATTGTGGGACTGTTGGAGTATCAACAACGTGGAAAATGCCTTCATTTCAACAGAGGATTGACAACGACAGATGATTGTGATGCTGAAAAAGGGTTAACAAATGCTGGCACGTTGATTTTAAGACATTGTATTCTGTGTATTCTATCCTTCAGCCTGTGGTCGTGTCACGAGTCCATGAATACCTGCGCCAAGAGATCTGGAATCCAGAGAGTCTCGCAAGAGACATCTGTAAGCAGGAAACTCACTTGGTGGATTGCAACACTTTGGCTGCTCCCTCCAATACCATTCTCAAGGACTTCTGGGAAGGCTTCCAAGACAACTCTGGTAAACAGTTTTGCTCTTTGGCAATAATATTCATTATTTCTTTATTCAAAATGCCAGTAGTATTTAAAGTATTAGAAATTACCAAATAAGTTTATGATTTTAAAATATACATATTTTTGTAATGCATTGCAGTACGGCCGAAGAATGAGTCTGGAGAGCCCATGGTTCTCAAGCTGAAGGAGTGGCCGACAGGAGATGATTTTAGGGATCTACTACCTGACAGGTTTGTTAAGCAGAATCATCATTCAGCCATGGTCAATCCACTTCTGGATGAACGCCCCCCGTCTCACAATCCTGTGATGCACTAATCAACCGAGCATCCACACATGAACTGATTTCATCACGCCATCTCCTTCGGTGGACATGTTCCATTTCTCTTGGCTAGATGAATATATTGGTAAATTATGGGACCTCCTTTACCAGTACCAAAATATGAGAATAGGTTTTCCCCTTTTTTCTGGCAACAAAACAGGTGTTAACATGTTAAAACACCAAACTGAAACCTTTTACAAGGAATCATGTCTGCATTAACCACAATACTTGTGGTCAGAATGCAAACAAAAAACATACTCTGATCATATATGTATTGTCTTTGCAAACATTTCATGTGTCTGGTTATATATGGAAACATTTCTTATTTCCGTTAATCCAGAGAGCCTTTTCTTCATTGTGGAACAGGTTTGAAGATCTGACGCGGAATGTACCCCTTGCGGAGTACACCACGCGTGAAGGGAGGTTGAATTTGGCGTCCCATCCACCAGACTTCTTTGTTCGGCCAGAGCTGGGACCAAAGCTTCACGTTGCTTATGGTAAAACCTTGATCCTTATCTTATTTTCATTTGATGTTTATTTCATGTTTATGTTTGGTAGGCGGAAAATGGCTTCTATAATAATGTAATCATTTTGTTTTATGTGCAGGTCTTTTAAAGGAGGGCGATATTGCTTTTGGAACAAGAGGTATCCATTCAGATTTGGCAGACACAATAAATATCCTGGTCCATGTTGAAGAGGCAGCAGGGACAACTAATTCCAGAGAAGGTAATATAAATGAAGCAATAAATGACAAAAATGATTAACTCTTATAAGGGTTACATAAAGTATAAATTTGTATTTCAAATGTCACCATATTCCTTTGTATTTGAGCCATAATATATTGTAATATGTAGACTGTTGAGGATTCAACTCCGTGAAGTAATCTACTGAATTATGTGGAATGTGGTGGGCGAATTCGTATTTTTTTTTAACAACCTCCAACCAATAAACCTGAAATATGAGTAAAATTTTTTATTGCTATTTTAGCAGTGTTATTGTTGTTGTTAATATTAGTCCAAGGAATTACTGGATATCCTAATATTTTCTCATCAGCAGACACTAGTTCTAAGATGTTTTTCAAATCCAATGCATGATGGAGTTATCGAATGGCACTTCATTGATATTGCTGTGTATTTAAATGACACTTAACTCCTGAATAAACTATATTCATACATGCCCTACAGCCAAAGTTTAACTTTATCATTGCTTACTTTAATCCGCAAAGTTGCTTGGGCTTGGCTGTTTTTCATTTGTTGCCTTGAAATTCCAGATTTTTTACTATCCATATTTAGTTGTACTGTTTCAATAGGAATATTGATGTAAATATATTCAGTAAAAAGGTTATCAATATTCTAAGTTTCGATAACTATTTGGAAAGTCGTATAATTTTTCACGCTTTATTAAATCCATTGTTACCTGGCTCTATATATCATTCTTATTTCATCTCAACATTTTCAGTGCTTCAAAAGGCACTGGAGGTTGGGGAAGCCGATGAAACAATGAAGCTGCGCTTCTCCGAAGCGGGCCAAAAAGCCGGAGCGCTGTGGCACATCTTCTCGGCTGGTGATGCAAGCAAAGTCCGCGAGTTCTTGAGCAAGGTCATATTTATTTAGTGTTTTCATGCAGAAAAAACACATTTATCTGAGAAGCCTGTTAACCGTGACTGTCATATTCGGTTGGCTACGTTGCGGGTGCGTAAGAAGTTCAATATACGTACGCAAATAATAGAGGGTTATTTTTTGGGTTAGATCGCGTAAATAACCCCCAAAAAAACGATGGATAATATTGGTCGTGAAAAACCTACGTGATAAACATACATACCCTTGTTTTTATGTAATATAAAATGCATATCAAAAGATTTATCCAGTATTAATATGCACAAGCCAGAAAAAGCAAGATGATTAAATCATTACAGTTTTTAGTGTTGCCTTAAGCTGAGAGAGGCTGTATCATATACATCAATCGTTTCTATTCGCTCTACCTTTAAACATACGAACAACAACTTTGCATTTGATGCTGCAGGTGGCAGCCGAGAAAGAGGAAGAAGAGGAACCAGTAGAGGGAGATGTGGCACCGACACCGAGCATCTATTTGGACGCAGAGCTTCGGCGCAGGTTACAACAGGAGCAGGGAGTCAGGCCCGTTGCACTGGTACAGTGCCTTGGCGATGCACTCCTCATACCAGCAGGGAGCCTCTACCAGGTAACTACAACACCTTGACCACTATTATCCTACATTCACGTTTACAGACAGCACTTTCGTCAATCCACTGCTTTGTGAAGGCTTCCCTATGTTATGTGGGGTTATGGGGGTTATTTGACCTTGCTTCACCATACTGATCTCTGTTGCGGGTTCGATAAGACTTTTAGCGGCGCCACAACGGCGAGATGTTAACTACCTCGCCTGATATACAGGACGTCGTGGGTTCAATCACGACCCTGGCACCTGTATATTTGGAGTTTGCATGTTCTCTCCGTGGTCGCATGGATTTTTCTCCTGGGTCCTCTGGTTTTTCGCTCCACATTTAGAAACATGCATTCAGAGTGTTTGGCTGTAATACCTTTCCACGTGATTTGTGGCTCGGTTTCTTCTGAAAAAGACCTATATAGCCCAGTGGACCTTTTCTCGGAAAATAAATATTAGTAGTAAGTGTTGGATTGTTGTGCAGTACAAGAATGTAATTTTCCACATTTACCTCTGCTGATAATGTAGTCCTGCAACAGCCTATGTGTGGTGGTCACCTACCCAAGCATTGTCCTTGCTCAACCCTGATTAGCTTCTGAGATCTGTTGAGATTGGGCACATTCTGAGTGGTTATACAATCACACTTCATTTACATGCATCAGTGTCCTTTGCGTAAATCACATGAGAGGCTGTGGAGATGCATTGATATGCACGTTAGTAATACAGCAGTGGTTCATATTCATAATGCGGCTTCTTCCTTATCCATCAGGTGCAAAATCTGTACAACTGCATTGCGGTGTCTGACGACTTTGTGTCCCCGGAAAATGTTCAGCACTGCCTTCGCTTGACACATGAGCTCAGGCAGTGGCCTGATGGTAGTCATGAAGACAAGCTGCAGGTAATATACTTTGTATAAATACACACAGTTTGGACACAAATTATGCCTGTATATATATCTTGTTTTATCAGATGCAAAACCACCGTGGAGTTTCCGTAACTTAACTTAAGTGCTTCGAATGCACGACAGCAGCAAAGGATATTACAAAAAAAATCCGCAATGTTAACGCTGAAATGTTGTTTTGCAGGTGAAGAACATCATTTACCATGTGGTGAAGAACATGGTTGGAATTTTAAGTGCACGCGAACTGAAAAATGACTCTCAACCAACTGCCTGCTGAAGAAAATAACACCCAAAATTGCATAACCACAAGTGCACTATTTTAGCTTTAATGCGGACTAGTCTAGAGAAAATAACCCCACATGGATGATGAATGCACTATCTGTGCTCCATAACAGGTTTGATATTAAAAAATAAGCCATCCTTGCAGCCATTGTAAGATAAAATAGAACAAGACAAAAAGTGCACTATCTAAAATTCATCCATAGTGGACGAAGAGAGCCTAGGGTGACCCCGATATGCACTATATTTTTGCAGGACATGCTTGCCTAAAAGGTAAACTGGAACTGAATGTTCTTTCAGCCGCTTCAAGTGAAAGTAGGGTCAGTCTGGGCAACTGACATTGGAGTGCACCGCAGATATTTCCAGTGCAATCCTTAAAAGGTGGAACTTTGAACCTGGGGTTGTGCGTGTACCACACTACAGTATAATGACTAGTTGTTTTTGTATGCGACGGTTCATGTGAAAAATGTATATATATGTAGGACTTGCTAAACCTTTTACTTGCACTTGTGTCATGGTGTATGCCAGCAACTTTTTTCAAGCCGCGGCTCAGATATTGGCTCAGACTTTCTAATACGGGCTGAACAAAAAATGGAATACGATTATCCTTCAGTTCACACCTAGAAGCACTTCGTATGGTTATGATACCATGTGCAATTAGGTACTTCGTGTCGGAAGGAAAAAAATGCTAATATTGACGAACCGTGCCGCTTTGTTTTTTAGCTGTTATGTACAAATGTGTGATATTCTTGAGCACAATTATTGCGAGTCTGTTTAAATCCACGGAAAAAAAACTATTACACTTGACATTTTCATCTTCAAAAGGAACGTGTTTTTTTCAGTGCTAATCAGGGGGGGGGGGGGTACCATGTTATCAAAACTCAAAGTGACAGTTGTACAATTTGATTTACCATTTTATCCACGTGGTATAAAAATTCCAGGACATTTCTTGTAATAAAGTCTAGTGTAAATTGTAAATATTAAATATTGAGTTAGACCAAGGGCTTAATTGTACAAAAACGAAACTGCTCAGGTCTAAGGCTTGCACCTGTGCATTTGTCATGTGTTGCTCGTGCCTGTTACGTTTTTAACATGCAGCGGCAAATAGTTATTTGTTTGCATTGTCTCATATTTTATACTATGATGTTAATGAGCATGCATTTATCAAGAAAGATCAACAATGAGTACATAATTGGTTGTATTCTATTATTTTATGCATACCTTTCAGTTTGCAATTAAGCAGTGATTTCAAGTGTACATATACAGTATATATACCATAGTTAAATCTATCATCACAGAACCCAGAAATCATTGCTTTATACATAAGCTACACGTTTGTAATATAGCATATAATATAGTGGAAAACCTTTTCATGGAAAGCATTTATGCTGTATAATGTTTGTAACTATCTTGAATACTGTTTATATTGTACATTACTCTGTTGTGGTTTAGTGTTGCCATTATCAATAGTAGTGATACAAAAAGGTGTATTTATTTTATTTACCGATATAAATACAAAAATACATGAAGAGACCGATGCCTCATACAATACAAATATTTTGTAAAATCTCGATGTGAGGTATTTTCTGTATCAATTTATAATGTGTCATTTATGGAAACATTGAAAATTTACAGTAAGGTGGCCCATCAATTTTGTTATATGTGGAGAAATTTATATATTAAAAACATAAATACATAACTGTCTTGCGTGTTTTCCTTATACAAAAAACCCATTCCAGTAACCTTTCGCTGTTTGATTGCTGATATATCATGCGCGTGTGTGTGATGTTGAATTTAACAATTCCAGATACAAATAAGACGACATTGGTAACATTTATTTGAAGACCCCCCCCACCCTTTGCTTAAAATGCAGTCGAAAATGTACACTTGTAATATTTGTCTCTATATTTTACTGTTTTTCTGATGTCTAATTTTAAGTGATGTGATGAAGTACAGTATCGTATATCAGGCAGAATTCTCATGTTAATTCAGGACTTCATTATTGAGTGTAAAAAAATAAATTTAAGCTTTGATTTCAGTACACATGAGTGCAACAATTCCCATCAAAAGCAGAGTGAAATAAAAACTGCCAAACGATGTTGCTGATGCATTTTATAAAAACATGAAATGGATTGAGAATTTATAGTACCCAGGCGCACAAATGCGTGTGGCTCATTTTATGTGGGCACAAATCTAATGCTGCGGCTGGAGGCTGAAATCTGATTTACAGTAAGTGCTGCGACAGAGATTGTGTAACTGGTACCAGTCTTGCAGATATTTGGTAATGACGGCAGGAGCTGGATGAATAGAGGTATTGTGGGGTGTGTCAAATGAGTAATGATGATTGTGGCAGACAATTCTATTGTAATTGATTATGCAAGTCTGTTTCTCAAATTTATGCCACTTGCAAGGGAATGATGTTCTGTGTGCGAATGCGTGTATGATTTCACAATCCACTGGCTTCGTATCGAAAGCCAAAAGAGTGTATTTACAGACACCGAAAGAGGTTACAGGAGGTCACATTTGTAATGTGGCTAACAAAACCTGCTCTAACGCATGAGTCGCAAGTCAGGTTTGCTCCTAAATATCAATGTTCAAAATCAAAGGTGGTGCGTACGTGGCCTGCCGTCTACTGGGACGAACGAAGTTGGTTTAAAATCCTGCATGGAGGAATGTTACAGATAATGCGGCATTGGTAAACATTCCAAAATACTCGTTGACCAAATAATGTTAGCTTGCTATTGCATTTTATACCCCACTATCCAATTAGTTTTTTTACTATTCGGTGCCCACACATAAAACAAGCTGTTCAAATGTTGAATTATTTGTTATACCGAGCAAAGAGTCAACTCGACATGAATTGTCATGCATCACTTGCATCCAAACAGGACATTTCGCTGGAATCTGCTGGCTTCTCTCGAAACAGAAAGGCATGTCAATGTCCTTTCACATCAGTTTCCTATGCATGTAATTAATTACCACATTGTCCACGCACAAAGTACACACTGTCCATCCCTAAATTCTTAGCACAGTGTTGTATTTAGTTTACTGGGCCCTTTTTGCAATCCACTGCTGTATAAAGGTCTCCGCATGCTTTTCATTCATGGGGGTTGGGAGGTTTTTTGACCATACTTCACTTTGTTCAGTGCGGGTTAGTGAGAATGGTGGTAGCAAGACCAATTTAGCTATCACCACTGGTGTTGTTGGCTATGGCTAGGAATCAAACTCGAGATCACTGGCTTCATATAGCAGTGTCCGAACCTCATTGCCACCGTTCGACGCCCTGCATTGTATATTTTAATATTTAAGGAGAAATCTCTTGAGTAAATATACGCACTTTGTGGGCAGTATTACACTCAAGTTAGGCTTTAATTGTAACAGTGTGTTAGACATCTGTGAAGATGTGCCTGCGTGATTTATTGCTCGCAGAATGGTTAACAGTGTGGCTTGGAATGTGCTTTGTTGGTGTGAAGATTGGCAAAAAAAATGTACTCTTCGAATGAAACATTCTTATTATGGAAAACATCCACTTGTAATATACAGTATATTTTATGCAAGAGTGGTCTAAGCATGTTAAAGTATAACAATGTTATAATTATTTTGTTGTAAATTGTACAAATACCGTAACATTTTGAAGACCCACGTTTGCAGAATGCAGATTAAAAGTGTGCAAAGTATTTAAATAAATGTTTACATGATCCATCTGACAAACCCCCCCCCCCCCCTTCGCACGTGAAGGGCTCACAAGTGAAGCTATCACATCTACCCCCCTCTATTTAAGAAACAAAACAGGGTTTCTCCACAATATTGCTGTCTGCGCGATGATGCTAGTTGTAATTACTGGCAAAACGTCATACTTAGATTGTAAATGTTGCGGATTTGCTTTCCAACACACCGGTGTGCTGTACTCGTAACGCATTGGCATGTTCTGTTTATGTGACAAACTTTACTTATTGGCTGTGTCGGGTGGTGGCGGCTTTAACGACACATTTGTATTTACGTGATCTAACCCAAAACAGCCTGTATTATGAATACGAGTATTAAACACCTTCCTTCACGCATGCACCTCGTTACTGCCGAAGCATTTGAGTGCTGTTGTAAATTTGACATTTCCCACAAATTATCATAATATTGCTTCATATTTGTAATGGAGTTCAATTACAATTTAATTAACTGCATTATCATACAAAACTAGCTCGTAAGTTGAACTATGAATACAAAAAATCTGTAAAATTTACAATTCTCGGCAGTGGTTCTCTCATTTGTCTTGCTTCAACTGGAGTTGCCAGCATCTCCCCCCAGGGTTTATGGGAACTCGCTGAAAGGTTTATGCATCAAGTTGGCATGTATTTAACAAACATTTAAAGCCATTCTCTGGAGATAACATCCACAAGTGTGTGTTTTCTCCTACCCCCAGCCATCTGGACGGCTTGTTAACTATAGAAACAGTGAATGTGGTTACAGCACATTCAGAGATATCTACTGAAACGTTAAGTACTTTTTACTTCTCCTTTATTCCTGCACCTGTTACATACTCGAGCCCAATACATTAAGCTAATTTAATGTAAATGCCATCATTTAAGAATGCTTTATTTTGAAAGGTATTGCCTGAAAAGGAAAACAATATATACCACGTGACATGTCGGGTAATGGTCCGTCTTCATCATAGCATATAAATCATAGCCGATAAATCATTGATGTGCTATAAATCATATGTGCTATGAAGAAGGGCTATTGCCTGAAACGTCACCAATTACATACTTTTCCTTTTAAGGCCATACTTAGATTGACGAAGTTGCGTTGTCTTATTTGTGCTTGTGCACTGCTGCCAACGTGGCATCAACAAAAATGAAGTTTAACATTTAAAGATGCATCATCATTATCAGCAACTATGATCTATACCCTGTTGGATGAAGGCCTCCGAAGCTGTTGCCATCTCATTTTTAAATCCTTTATATTAAGTTCGCTTGCTTGCTTGCGTGCTTGCGTGCTTGCTTGCGTGCTTGCTTGCTTACGACCGTGCAAATCTTTCGGTCGTTTTTTAACCCACTTCCCGTGATCCAATCGAGCTGACATTTTCCACAGACTCGTGCGTGACAATTTTCGTGAAAATTTTTTTCCAAAATTTTACACTGTTTAGGGAATTTTTTAAAAATATTTAATTACCAATTGCTTAATGCTGGCAGACAATCATCTGACCCATAGGTGGCAGCCATCTCAAGTCAGAGGACGAGAGGACTCTAGCCGCCACGCATATAAAGGATTTATAGTGAAAAACTTTGTTTTTACGGGTTAATTTTTCACCATCCAAATGAGCATCCAGCTCCTTGCACACGAGCCGATCTCATTGCTCCATCTCGACGATGGTCACAACTTTGAGGTGTTCTCTCATGTGGCTGCTACCGACGGGTTTCAGCAACCAAACATGGTCCCTTCTGAGCAGTGTATACAGCCTAAACTTCAACTTTCTATCCCTCAAGTCAATAGGATGTCTCAAACTTGCGTGTTCTCTGTTCCATTTGTTCCTCTTTGTCTCTCTGTGTTTCCAAGCATCCCACCCACCCCCCTCCATGCTTCTTAAATCTATATATCATAATCAATTATATTGATTGTACTGATTGCATATGAAAAGGCACATATGACAAGTTGCTAAGCAATTTAATTGTTCGTTGGAAGAACACGTCACATGATTACATGGGGCAACTTTTGAAGAAGGAATGGAATAAAAATGATGAAATGAAAGAGGCAGACGAAAGCAAGTGAGATCGTTTTATAAAACATTTTCTTTAATGAAAAGACATACCAATATGCCGGAACATGGAAAAGTTTCATCACTTGATATTACCTGCTACGACATATACCTAACGCACAATGTTCTAATGATTGTGTGACTGATTTTACTGTCGCTTCCTTCATACAGTGTCTCTTAAAGTTTGAGTTTAAATTATAATTTTTATTTGTTACTGATCGGTTCATTCAATGGGTACGTTTGTGATTAAACTATATGATTGTGTACTCTGGTTCTTTTTTTATTAAAGTCACGTAGGTAGAAAAATAAATAATGAATCACGACGTTCGACCGCAACAAGCAATCGTCATCAGGTAGAAAGATACAGCAGTAGAACTGCTGAACAAGAAAGGGCTGCTGCAACAAGAGGTAATTCTGGTAGGAACCACCTGGTTCCACCAGCCCACAGGGGATTGTGTCTGTCCGTCCGTCGTGCATCCAAAAATGGGAGGGGTGGGGCTGGGTGGAGAGGGGAGGGTGGGGAGGGGCTGGGTGGGGAGGGTGGGGAGGGGCTGGGTGGGGAGGGGAGGGGCTGGGTGGGGAAGGTGGGGAGAGGCTGGGTGGGGAGGGGCTGGTCACCCCGTGGTGCCCTTATACAACTCAACGTTTAACCTACTCACGCCGGCTTGTGCCCGCCCTCACAGTCGGCCATATTTGCGGAATACACCACGCCGCCGTTGACCCTGGCCATTGACCGAGCATCCCAACGTTCCTACCAGCTCTCTCCGCAGGAATGTGTTATATAGGTTTGAGGTGGGTGTCACCCAAGGGTAAGTAGGCGGGGTCAGAGATGGAAATGAGCCCAGCAAGCCAGCTGCGGCGACGCTGCACGTGTGCGACGACGGGGATCATTTCCCATTATATTCGTTTGCATCAGCATGCCAATCCTCCTTTGGCGCAGCTGTTGTGCGTGCGTACGGTGAAGGGACTCCTTTCCATCTCTGACCCTGCCTACTTACTCTTGGGTGACACCCACCTTAAACCTACATATAGCCTCTTGTTGCAGCAACCCTTTCTTGTTCAGCAGTTCTACTGCTGTATCTTTCTACCTGAAGACGATTGCTTGTGTTGCGATCGAAACGTCGTGATTTATTATTTCTTTTTCTACCTACGTGACTTTACCAAAAGAACCAAAGAGTATGGATTCCTGCAGTCACAAAAACTTAAAATCAAGATTATATTATTGTGATGATGAGTATATGACATTATTTGGTGGTGTTCCATTGGCAGTGGTACACAAGCACATAAGAACAACTCCAGCACACACTCGTCAATAACACTGTGACCTTAAAATAAAGAAAATATATAATGGTAATGTTTTGAACAAATACCCCTTCTTCATAGCAAGCAGAAAGGCCAGCTAGAGTGGATCATTAGAGTTGGAGACTATTTTACACCAAAGAGCCTGATAAGAATATGAGCATAAGACAATAACACTTTCTTTTTTTGACAGAAAATTTTAGTTTGAGGGTACTTAAAACATGTTTATGTTACTCTACTATTCTGTACATTATTTTATTGTACACATTACAACTATTTTATTATACAGGAATGCGATGTTGTTTCTGTTCGTGCAGCCTTTATTTACTTGTATCACCAGTGTGTGCTCCAAAACCATACAGGGTATGCACATTTTATTTCACCAAAAAAACAAAAGTGCAGCATAAAATACCGCAATATATTTAATTTCACAACACACTGTAAATTACACGGTACAGTTATTAATGAAAAAATGTATTACACATTAAATTAGTGGTAAACATGTACATGACAATTCAGTTCTGAATAGGCTTGAACGAATGGTTTACAACATTATGTACAGATGAGCAAAAGTCTACTTAGCTTTTGGCAGTATAACTGCCATGCTGAAATACACTGTCGTTTCCATACATTCACAAAGTATTAGACATTCTATGCAGCAGTCATTAATTTATACGGTGACAACTACACTGTTGGCACCCCAGTTCTGTATTTTTTTTGCCCCTGTTTTATACTTTTTTTTTTATAAACAGGGGCTACAATATTTATATTTCTGTAATCGCAAGTTCACCAGTAGTAGGTCTTTCAGCATGCACATTAACATCTCCCCTTTCTGTGTCATAATTCGTTTGTGAACCCATGCTGATGGCCATTCCACGGTCTTGGCTGAGTCGGGCATCTCTCTTGAAGCGGCGGCCCCGAGTCACCCACTGCAGAAAACTTCGCAGCTTTGACCCTGGAGTAACGGGGGGGCCCGAATCCCGATAGCAATCGGAAAGGTCACGGGAACTGCGCTCGCGTGCCGGGTAAAAATCATCCACGAGGCTGATGGAACTCTTCTCTGGCTCCAAGTAAAAAGCTGCCGAAATGTCGTGGGAGCTACTGCGCGATTGATAGCTGTGGGAGCTCCTCTTCCGTTCGGTCGAGCAGAAGTCTGCGACGAGGTCGTCGGACTTTGACTTTCGCCGCGAGTAAAAGCTGCCCGCCGGCCTCTGGGCGTCGGTGGGGCCGATCGTGGTCCGGCTGCAGTGGTGGGGCGGGCGGGCAGAGGTGGCGGCCGACCTGCCACAGACGGAGCGGTGGCCCCGCCAGGCGGGACGGTGGTGCTTCTGACGGCACCGACAGCGCAGGACGTTGAGGAAGGCGCGCTTGAACTCCTGGCTGGAGCATGGATAAATGAGCGGGTTGACGCCACTGTTCAAGTAGCCAAGCCAAAAGATTATCTTGAAAACAGTGTCATCCGGCTTGCACTCTGGGAAATACGAACCTGAGCACATGGAGAGCATTTGGTTGTATCAGATTTAAGCGTAATTTTTTGTCGTTTCTCATAATGTATTAACAATGCAGTATTCAGATACAAATGTTGTTTACGGTGCTATGCACACTGGACTATATTATGCTATTTAACGTGACGAGAAACAGTACTTTAGTTAAATTAAATCTGTCAACAGAAACATTGATTTAAGCAAGTATAAGGTTTCTAGAACGCAGAGCCAAAGACAACATTTCTCATTAACTTTACCGTGCTTGTAAAACATGAACTTCATTAACAAAATTGCTTTATTACATTTTGAAGCTTGCTAGATTAAATCAGCTGATTATGAACAAAACCACCTATTATATTTGGATATTTACTATATTACATAACATACCAGTGTGTTAACAGAGAGTAAATATAACTCTAAGAGACTACTTCACATGTAATTTTGTTAATAAATAAACAAACAGCACAGCTGGGAGGGGCCCTTACAAGGATTTCTTCAGTTTTGGATGGAGCATATTTTTTTTTAAATTTCTGCTTGAGATTTAACACAATGTTCCTGTGGGCATTCTGTGAATGATCAACTGTATACTAAAATCAATGTGGCTAATGGTCCAGAAGCTAACCGTGCTTACATTGTTTATATAGCATCAATGCAAGTGCATAACAAACATAATTATCTAAAATTGTGGGATGTAAAAGTACGTGCAAATGTGCCACTTTTATAAAATATCTCTCGGTGAAGAATTCATTCCATAATCTCTTTGTGCCGAGTACTTTCTCAAAGACATCGCCAATCGCAGCTTTCCATTTAGTGTTGTCCGTGATATTCACTCAAGAACTTTGTATGAGATACTCTCAATTTCATCCAGTCGTTAAAATCGCTTTTGTGCTTAATTAGCTGTCTTTCCAAGCTTCATGCACCTCTAAGTGTCCCACTCAAAATATATTTGTTCTCTTGTTTACTCATTACATGTCTAAGAATTCAGATTTGCCTTTTATATAATTATATATAATTAATAAAAATTTACATCCTTATAAAATACCACATTTCTGTTGATTTTAGTTTGCGTTGCAGGACTGCTCCGTACCGTCTCACGCTAAATGAGTGATCACAATGAATTATTGATCACAATGAAAACAGTTTCCCTACGAACTGCCATGCCTCACCACTTGGAATACTCACGTGGGGTGGGGGGGAGTGTAAAAGATTAGGCAAATTCACTTTTATATTTAATTTTTCCATAGATTGATGTGTTTTCATGCTCTTAAAGTATGTATCTTCATAGGAGTGAGAACTGAAATATATCACAATATTGCCATTAACAGTTTGCATTTGATTAGATAGAGCTTTGCTTTGAAGCCATAGCTTTCTGCATATTTGAACAAAATCCTGACGAATGTTGTTCTAAACTGTCCAGGGTGCCGTGTTTCACAAGCGCAAAGAATAAAGATGTCAAGTGAAAATTTATGTTTGTGTTTTCCTCAATTACCCAACACAGGAATGATATGCCTCTTGTCTGTTTGGGATTTTGAGCGTAGCGTACTGTTATTTTTACACCAAATGCTATTATTTAAACAAAAGACAAACACGATGTTTACACACATTTCAGAACAGCAAAATGGTCTGATGTATTTTGACTTAATCGACAAATTAATTTCAGGAGCTGAAAAAAACCCCGAAATAAATATTTTTTATATAAAGCATTATTTATATGTCATGTAATATATAACACATTTTCTAGCATTACGTGAGTGATATTAATTACACCATTGTCAAGTTTGGCAGGTTATAGCAAAGCATCATATGAATTTCGTTTCTCTTACACGAGGGATCGTGATACAAATATTGTGTTGAAATGAGTCTCAAGATTCTTGGTCAGGAGGGGCTCGCATTGCCGTGTTATTTTTAAACCAAATAGTATTGTTTAAAATAATAATAGGGGTTTTCCCCTTTTTTCTGGCAACAAAACTGAAACCTTTTTACAAGTAATCACGTATGCATTAACCACAATACTTGTGGTAAAAATGCCAATAAAAACACACTGATAATATATGCATTGACCTTGAAACTGATTGGTCCACACATTTCATAACAGTGAAATGGTCAGAACAGTGAAACAGTGAAACGGTCTGATGCAATTTGACTCAGCAAACTAATCTCAGGAGCTGAAAAACCCCTAAATATATTTTTTGTCAAAAGCAATATTTACATTGCATGTACAGTACTGTATCACTCATTTCCCAGCGATAAGTGAGTGATATTAATTACACCATAGTCCAGTTTGGCAGGTTATAGCAAAGCATCATGTGAAGATCAAGGATCCATAAAGGTTAAACACAGCCGACGCTTTTACCCATGTTATGAGGACACGGGAAAACACACAATAAACATTAACATCTATCAATTCTGCACTTCTTCCATTAAATTATTTCTAAAGTGGATGAGTGCCAGCCCATGGTGGCAATTTTATTTTATCCTCCAGCTGGGCTCGCTTCGTGACAGCACAGTATGGGGCATGATTTGTGACCCAACAACAGCCCATGAATAAACAAATGAGGGAAGTCTGATATTACGGGCATTACTGTAATTTATATTCATGACTCTAAGGCTATTCCTGAGAGGCTATCAAATACTGTATCGGTGTAGATAATGTATGATAACCCATTCTCCCTACTGTTACATACACAATGCAAACATTCTCTTGCTTCGATATACAACTATGTACTAAGCATTTCATTTCTTTCCTACACATATTTTTTACGCACAGAACCATGGTTACTGTTTCCGTGAACTTCACTCATTGATTTCTGCAGTCAGTCTGGTAGACTAAAAACTAAACCATTTTACCAGGTACGGGCACCGAGCCATATAGCTTTTTTTTATAGAAGCGACCTGGCCACAAATGGTCACTCAACGAAGTGGCTTATCACGTGGAAATTTATAGCAGCCAAATACCCTAAACGCATGTTTCTAAATGTGGAGGAAAATACTGAAGGACCCAGAGGACCCGGACGAAAATCCACACGACCACGGGGAGAACACGCAAACTCCAAATATACAGCAGGCGTCAGGGTTGGGGTCGAACCCACGACACTGTTTCACCGGACCGTGCTCAAATCACCACAACACACACACAAATTCCCACCCATCTTTGTAGCCCAGTGCCTGCCCCCCCCCCCCCCTGCTCTGTGGGCCCTGCTGCAATTGCACCATCTGCACACATTAAGTTACACCACTCTCCAGCTCGCGAACAGCAGAGATGGTACATACCAATCAATCTCCTGGGCCAGTGGCATATCGTGATTTCTATAGGCCCTGGCACGGGAATTAAATGGGGTCCCACCACCACTACACAATTCCCCCCTTCGTAGCCCGGTAACCTGGGCCCTTTTGGCCCATTGTCTCTGGTGCAGTTGCACTGCCTGCACACTCGATAGCTAACGCCATTGCCCTGAAGTCAACGGTGATGGAGATGGTACAAGTCAATGAGCAAATCAGTCGCTCGATGAAAGAAATATTTAATTTACTCCGAGCGTGGGTCTACCGAGGGAAACGTTTGTCTTCCAAATTTCGTTTTTTATTGAAAGTCTAAAGCTTCTTGATCAGGCGGGACTCGCATTGCCGTTTTTTGGCCACGATTAACACATACAAGAAAGACACGGTCGGAGCTCGGCAGATGGAATCGATCCAAAGACTCAATCAATTGAGTGGGCCAAATCTATCGAACGACGGTACCCATTGCTGCACTTGCAATGATGTTACAAGCTCTCGGAGTCCCACGCCTACAACACTTGGCAAACACCGGTGGTCGCCCATCCAAGTAGTAGTGTTCCTACATTAAGAAATTGCCGACGCAAGTGAACCAGACAGAGCTCACCAGCTCAGACTGAACACCGCACGTGGTGAGTGGCGGCTCAACCCGAGTCTCAAAAGGTTGCCTGGAGATCGCCACCAGCTAATTAGCACCTCCGGCTAGCACGGTTGGCTACGTACGGTGCGAAAGAAGTTCAACATACATCATCATCATAATTTGTATTTATCCTGGAGGAATCCGATGAACTATAAAGCTCATTTTCACAGATGTCCAACCATTTTCAAAGTTGTGATGGACTTCAATTAGCTTAGAATGTATGCTCTCTGCACGTGCTGGAAATAAAAGGGGGGCCATAAAATTGATGGTGTGTTCGTGATCGTAGTTGGACGTCAAGAGAGAGCCAAGCTTGGCTGCAGAGAAAGATCTGGTTTTACACGACCAGAGTGTGAAAGCGTGTGCAGTACAGCACTTGGAAGTGTTGGTGTTGGCAGTGATTGTACCAAAGTTGAGATAGATAGCAATCAGTGTGTTGCTGTACAAGTTTCCCCCTTCAAGCTGTGTTGCTCACTTTATTTTTTCTCTCGTTAACTGTCAATGAACCCCCAATAAAGCCGCTACAAAACGAGTTTTGGGGTTTCTTCCAATGGCTGCTTGATTCGTCGAGAGTTGTTCACAACCACCGACGAGGACACCTCTACGAAAGTTGCTCGCGCCTTCGATGAGTGCGGTTGGCTACGTACGGTGCTAAAGAAGTTCAACGTACATACATCCGTGCATGCATACGAGCACTCACCAAGCTCTTTGACCCTCCTCAACTTCCGAAATCCAACGAGATCAGGCGCAATCGAGGAGATTTGCTCGTAGACAAATAACTTAAAATACACATCACATTGTTAAATTGGCAATGTGCTGCGTCACATGCCCAACTCAGGTGCGTAGTGCTAACGTGGTTATTCTGCAGCTATGAGTGCAGCATACAACTGTTGCTGCTACTGAAGCTGTTGCAGCTGCTGTTGCAGATATAATTGCTGCTGCTGCAGTTATTGCGTTGGTTGATGTAGCTCCTGCAGCTTGCTCTTGAAGAAGCTCCCCTGCTTAGCTCCACCACGAGGCTTCTGAGGTTCGGTTGGGCTGATCAGACAGCGAGCAGAGGCCAGCCCGGACATCTCCGTCGTGCGCTAGCTCTTCGTGTCAATATTTTCATTGCTATTTAAATCACAATTACATTCTGTGGTCTGTTTTCCCTCCTGCCCAACACCTCCCGCGCGGAAGAGAAAGCGCTGCCTCGATATATCGACTCACAACTCGGCGTAAATGAAAAATGTATTCGAGCGATTGATTCGCTAGGTGATTTGTCAAAATCTCCACCATCGTTGATCCCAGGGCAGTGTGCGTAGCAATCGAGTGTGCAGGCTGTGCAACTGCACCAGGAGTCCATGGGTTGGAAAGGCTCAGCTACTGCAAGCACTGCAGCAGCAGTTGCAGCAGGAGCAGCAGGACTAACAACTGTATCAAAACTGCAATAACAAGTGGTCCGATAAATGTAACTTGTGTGTTTGAAGCAACACATTGGCAATTGTAAATTACCATTCAATGTGATTTGTATTTCAAAACGTCATTTGTATACCCGTACCTATAAATTAAATACCCAAGTGCCCGTTAAAATGCTCACATCTAGGATATGGTGATATGAAAGGTTTGATAGCAAACAAGGAAATGTGCAAATGGAGTTAAAACTACTTCCACTACGACTAAGCAAGCTCCCAAAGAGGCTTCCTGTGTTGGCCCCACATGAATAGATGATATCATCGTTTCCAGTTTCTAATACTGAAATGCTTTCACCACTTTTCGATGTGTTTTTCTTGTAATCGTCTATGGAGTTCATTTGTTTAGTTAGTGAAGCAAATGTAATGTTTTCATAATTTTGTTGAAAAGAGGTTATATCAATAACTTAAATTATTAAAACGTCTCCCACTGCAACTTTATGTATTGACTCTACACAGATTGTGGTTAGTACAATAATAAATTACTAAATATTTCAGATTTTGCAGCGCTCTGCCTGATCCAGTCCCTGGTTTCTATGGCCCCGAAGTTCAAACCTTTAAGGGTGGGGGGCACTCCTGGAAGAACCAACCCTCAGGATTATAAAAGCCTACGCGGAGTAAAAGCCTTTTTGTCCTAGTCCTCACGTGTGGTTGTTGAGCTGGAAAAACGAGCAGCATGGTGCTTCTGTAGGGGGACATCGATATACATCTCAACCTGATTATGGCTGATGCCATCATATCTGTGAGAACCAGGAAAAAAAGTTATTTTACCCCACGTAGGCCTCTTATTCCACCTTACCATATATAGCATCTTAATACTACCACATTTATATAACACTGGAATTTATATTGGACAGAAGATGTTTTTTAGGTTAGATATTTGGTGGTATTTATGATGACAAATGCTGCTGTGGGAAGTGGACAGGGGTCAAAGGGATAAGCAATAGGAGGAAGATCCAGGCACTATAATGTCATTCCGGAGAATAGGTTTTTTTCCCCTTTCTTCTGGCAACAAAACAGGTGTTAAGTTTTAAAACACCAAACTGAAACCTTTTACAAGGAATCATGTTTGCATTAACCACAATACTTGTGGTCAGAATGCTAACAAAAACATACTCTGATAATATATGCATTGTCTTTGCAACTGATTGGTCCACACCAGACAGCTTTCTTTTGAGCCTCGTCTCAAACGGTGTTAGACCAGAGGACGCCAAAAGCCTCAAAGACAATGCATTATCAGAGTAATGAGAGCTCGGGGTGAGCATCTACATCATCCTTTGCCAGTACCAAAATATGAGAATAGGTTTTTCCCCTTTCCTCTGGCAACAAAACATGTCATTCCTGTATTATTTTTTACCTTTTGAATGGAATAGGAAGCGTTTTATTTATACTTGCCAACCGAGTAGTGGAGGAAGCCAGGTTCTGGGGTTGCAGGAAGGAATTTATTGACCTGACGAGGGATTTAGGGTTTCCAGCACCAGTTGCAGTGAGGGCAGAGTAGAAATATGAATTGGACCTTGCCAGAGCTGACTGAGGGGATTTGATGTGAGGCTTCCAGATCTGGCCATATATTCCAAGGCTTGATTTGTTTTCTTCCATTGTCTCTCAAGTCTACACCCAATGATTAGTTTTATTTGCTCACGGAGAGAAGCAGCAGGGAGGTGCCGATGAGGTTCTGGAAGAGAGTTTAGCCAATGGGCTCATTGAAACGTGCGTTAGCTGTGTACAATATGTGTGGATTGTTTTTCACAAACTTTGGAGAGTAAAACTATGCTATGTGGTCAAGGTTACAGCAATTATCTCCAGATGCTGTCAACATTGTAATCAGCACGCTATACAGCAGAGCATTGTGTTTTATTTTTTAACACGGTATATACAATTTTGTAACTGTACATGCTCTATGCCTGCAATGTTCAAAGTATGCCGAGTGATAACAAAAGTCGTGACATCTTTAAGCGTGTTATCAAAAATGGCAATACACTACAATAATTGCTTGCAGGCCACAATTGTAGAGGTACTATAGTTGCGACCCGAGTTATATTCCCGGTGATGAATGGCATCAGTGGTGTGTAATATTTGAATCGGTTCTTGGCCTTCCTATTCATGAACCCCCCCAACTGAGCAGCATTGTGAAGTAAGGTCAAATAATCCCAATTACCGACACGACGTGGGGAGGTCTTCATCCAGCAGTGGAGTGATACAGAGCTGTTTATTGCAACACTGCAACTCGCATTCGTATTCTCCATTTGCTTTCGTGTTTCATTATTTACACTGTATCTTCAACGTGCTGCTGTCGATTAATTTATAAACAACTTGAACAATGTCACTATTTTGTTTTGAAGCTTTCGTGACGGCAGGAATCCATACTCTTTGGTTATTTCGGTATAGTCACGTAGGTAGAAAAATAAAATAAAATATTTCATTTTACCGAAAGAACCAAAGAGTATGATGTCACTTCTTCTTGGTTCTTTCGGTAAAGTCACGTAGAAGGGAAGTAATAAAATAATAAAAATAAAACATAATAAAACAATTCTCACGACGTTTCGGCCACAACGCAAGCAGCCGTCCTCAGGCGAAGAATGAAGCACCACCAAGCTTGGAGCGTATATTTAAGCTGGGTTAGAGGGGGGGAGGTGGGAAGAAGAGCGCCTAAACAAAATAATTTGCATATCAAGAGGAATTATTTTGTTTAGGCGCTCTTCTTCCCACCTCCCCCCCTCTAACCCAGCTTAAATATACGCTCCAAGCTTGGTGGTGCTTCATTCTTCGCCTGAGGACGGCTGCTTGCGTTGTGGCTGAAACGTCGTGAGAATTGTTTTATTATGTTTTATTTTTATTATTTTATTACTTCCCTTCTACGTGACTTTACCGAAAGAACCAAGAAGATGAATCCCTGCAGTCACGAAAGCTTTAAATCGAAATATAATGTCACTATTACTTAAAAAAATGACAATTGGGTTTTAATAACACACACCACTGCCATGACATTGCATTTAACCCGTCCATGTGTTTTTTTAACGGGAGCTCTTTGATTCAAATCCTTGAACAGAGAATGTTGACACTTTGCGCATGCATGCATTGCCTCTCCATAATGTGCCTTTTGTGTGCCGAACCGTCTCTCATAGCAACAATTTATTATTTTTTCAAGTCAGTGTATGGGCTTTTATTGCTATGCTTGCGATATATGTCCATGCGTTCAATGACATTCCACACGTTTTTACAAAAGACCAACACGCAACACGAGTTCTGAAGCAGCGGCTTTCCTGAAATAAAATACCAAGGAATGTCTGTGATTGGATGAAAATATGGTTTAAAATTCGATAAAAAAAAAGAAAGCTGCCGTGACAGTAGTTGCCCAAGTCTTGGTTTCACATCTGTATTTACAGAAGCCGTTCCCTTCTCGTAAACTACAAAAACTCTAAAACCAAATTGCTCGGAAACTCACAAACATCTCACAACATTTTTATATTCTCGTTAAATGAAGGAAACGTATTCTTAGATTTGTTTACCAAGAAATATCTCACCGCGTGGAAATACCTTTTTTCAAGAGGGTCCTGCTGATTTTTCACAGTAGGGGTGTGTGACAATTACTTTGTGTTTCCCAATTAAGTCATTTCCAAGTATATGTCAATATAAAAAAATTAAGCCCTGATGCCAGCACACACGTCCTACTCTTTTTAGAATAACGTTACGGGATTTTTAATAACAATAATGATGCAATTTATAACGCGCGCAAATTTGCGGACGTAACGGCCGCTACTCAGAGGCAGGCGGCACTTATTTTTCTGTTGTTGTCATTAATATGCCCGCAGAATTAACTAGGGTGGCCGTGGGTTCGAACTGCGAAGCACTGCAAAAAGCGGCAATGTCACCACCCTTTCAATACCAAAGCCAAGATCGGCGTAGTTTCTGGGCAAGATAGGCCATGAGTTACATTATACAAAAACGCATTTGGTTAATGTCGCATGCCGCACATGAAACATGTGTGGGTATGTCTTGACGTGTGCGCCAAACGGACACGGCGGGAGATGGTATTCTGCCCTACATTGATGTAGCCTAACTCGCCAAGAGGGCGCCATCCCACACTATTGACAGAAGTCATCATCACTCACTTGTTATAGATGTATATCAGTATGACTCATATCTTTTATTTAGGGTATATTAGCTCACAGGCTTGTGTGTAAGGGGAGTTGTGTGAATATACTTCACTATACTGGTTACTTCTTCACTATGCCGTGCAGATTGGTAAAAGGAGCACATTTTGTCCCTTTACTTTATTATATTTTGGTTGTGCTTTGGATATATTGTCGTTTATTTTACGTAATGTACTCAGCCTCCTTTCTTCCGCCATGCTTTCATGATTCGACGTGTTCACTCAATCTTCTGTTGTGTTACCTAAAACATTCGTAAAAGTATTTTTTAATCGTTTCACAGAGTTCTGTGTGGGTCGACATTAAACAAATTGTTTGGTGATGCTGCATCGGCAGCGGTGCCAAGCGCAGTTAACATAACGCGCAACATACTCATCAACAACACTGCCTCAAAAGAAAAAAATATGTATAATCGGCGACGTTCTGGGGAATAATCATTTTTCTTTATAGAAGGGCCATTACCCGAAACGTCACCGATTATATATTTTTATCTTTTAAGGTAGTGTTAGATGACGAGTGTGTTGAGTTTTTGGTATAGATTGTAGGTTGGCGATTTTCCAGTCGAAACTGGTTAGCCCTTGAAAAGACAGATGGAACCATAGCACGTGATAGAGATAGGATCTAAAAATGTGTGCCGGAATGCTATGAAAATCACTACAGAAAAAGTAATATATCCCAGGATTCGAACCATTTTGCAGATGAAGAGGAGGAAATTCCATACGTCGCACGGTATTGTTTTCTGCGCTTGTTTACCCAGGAAATCCTCACTGAGTCTCAAGACTCTTTTAATGGAGGGTTCTGCCAAGTTTTTCTGACCTGCCCCTATTGGAAATCTGTGAAAAAGGAGCTTTATAGCTCATCGGATGCCTCCAGTATAAATAAATATTCTGATTCTGGTTTTGTAGTAGGTGACAATGTTGCTACGTGCGATCGCAATTAAGTCATTTGTTTAGAATTTTACAGCAGGAGAGCGTTTGGCCAATTCCATTTCAATTGTATATTGTTAGTTATGGTAGGAAACCGGAGAACCCAAAGGAAACCCATGTAGGGCAGGGGGAGATTACAACGCCGTGCATACAAACTCCAGGAGACGAACCCAGGTTGTGCCACCGTTAAATAAGTAAAGAATTCCCCTCGCAGTATGAATAAAGATACATCTCCTGTACCAGATTAAATTACTGTGGACATCATCAAACAAACAGGACCAGATGTTAGAACAAAATGAGTGTGACCAATTTACTAAATGTTTACACAGAAATGAAATAATTAAAAGAAGAAATGATGGCTAAACATTTCTCGATTCAAAAGGGTAGCCAAAACTGGCTTGAAGGATTACAGAACCCAGGAGCCTATTATTGCATGTTCATAAATTGTTTATGGCTACCATTGGAAATATAAGAATAAACAATCTATAGGCCACGCAGCAACGTGAGCAAAGATAAATTTAGGTCCAGTTTTTTTTTCCTCATCAGATTTTGGTAGACGAATTAATATTAAAGTCCGTTATGCCTAGCCTTTGCAGGCTTTGGAAATACATTTGACACTAGGTGGAAATTGATGCGGTAATCCAAGTGCTCACAAACCTCTTGTACAAAAAAAAAACCATTTGGAAATAAAGAAAAAAAATGTGCAAGAATGGAACGACTACACTTTAGATGTTATGAAGTAATCAACATTGTACATTTCAGAAGGGGAGTCAGAATTCCAACCATGTAATCAACAGCCAATTTGAAGATATTTTACAATCATTAGATTGGAAAAATAAAGGCATAAATATAAATTAGGAAGATTTCAACCATCGCAGATTTGCGGATGACAACAAGCAATGGAATTGAACGAACAGGAGGAATTGATTGTGAATAACTTCATGAATAACGCTCTAAAGTCGGGCTCAAGATAAACATGAACAAGAGCAATGTACTTATATTACAAGTTTGTATCACGGATAAAGATATCTGTAAGAGGGACATACCAAGGGAATGCATACCTATGCAGTTGTTCAAGGTGGATTAAAATGAAAATAATTAATTAAGCGGCAGACGAGAGTGGGTTGGAGTGCTTTTAAAAAAAAATCTGAAGTTGAGAATGTAAAGCAGCAGACCAATGTAAATGAAAAGAAAAGTATGTATCACCTGATGTGACATGAATCATAAACATTGACACTGACACAGAATATGAAACAAAAGCAGAAAAGTGTGCAAAGCATGGAGCGATGCATTTCTGGGAATACCACTAGCAGACAGAAAGAGTAACATATTGATCAGAAGACAAACACAAGTGAGAGCTATTATTTTGACTGTTAGTAAAAAAAAGTGGGCTTAGGTAGACTCCATTGCTAGATGCGATGATTGGCCAATGGTCGAGACTAACAACGGAATGGCAGCCAAAGGTGTTTAACAATATAACCACATCAGGATAATGGAACCAATCAATACTCATACTCTTTGGTTCTTTCGGTAAAGTCACGTAGGTATAAAATAAAATAAATCACGACGTTTCGATCCACTGCAGTTCCACTGCTGGATTATATTTTTTCCGCCTGAGGACGACCGCTTGTGCTGTGATCGAAACGTCGTGATTTATTTTATTTTATATCTACGTGACTTTACCGAAAGAACCAAAGAGTATGGATTCATGCAGTCACGAAAGCTTCAAATCAAGATTCAACTCAATACTCGCTTGCCATATGTGACATTACTTGCACAGATCTGGCAATGAGCCCTGCATGGTGGCCAGGAGATGGCAGTGCAACATAAGATTGAATCCATCTGTGCGGAACTTTGAGAATAATCCCCTTGTAATGTGCGGGTTTCCCCCAGGAACCCCAGTCTTTCTCCCACATGCTAAACACCTACAATATGAGAGCAACGACATTAGCCGAACATGCAATGCAGGACTCCCTTGGAAAACAATTTTTACGAACTTGGTGAGTTTACAAAGATCGAAATGTCATCATGGCCAAAACCATTGATGCCACCATACCTCACCAACGCTTTCTGCCCTATCCCACTGATACTTGCACAGCAGACGCGCGGCGTTCAATGTTTACCCGAAGAGAAAGGGGATTATGATCATGACAGTTCAGTAACTTACCCAGCGGCAGGACCAAGAAGAATGGAAACCAGCAGAGGACAAAGACCCCCACGACAATGCCCACGGTCTTGGCCGCTTTCTTCTCTCGGGAGAACTTGAGGATCCTGACAGAGAGGGACCCCCGCAGGTGATGGGGCTCCTTGGCCGAGCCGTCATCCCGGCCACGGTGGATGCGCAGGGTGACTTCTCTCATGTTGGCCCTGGCCCTCTTGACCCCGGCCTTGAGGCTCTCGGTTTGCCTCTTGGCCGCGGTGTAGACCTTGCAGTACATGCCCAGGATGACGCACATGGGGATGTAGAAGGACAGCATGGACGAGAAGAGAGCATAGCCTGGCTCCTCAGTGATGCTGCAGATAGTCTCGTCATCCGGCGGAGGCTCCTTCCAGCCGAGCAGAGGCCCCACGGAGATGACGATGGACAGCACCCACACGCTGACCAGTACGAACAAGGCCCGCCGCTCGGTCATGATGGCCGGGTAACGCAGGGGATACCCGACGCCCACGTAGCGGTCCACGGAGATGACGCACAGGCTCATGATGGACGCCGAGCAGCAGAGCACGTCCACCGCAGCCCACACGTCGCAAAAAGGCCGCCCGAAAGCCCAGTAGCCCATCACCTCTAGGGCGGCGGAGAAGGGTAACACGGTTGTGCTCAGCAGGAGGTCCGCCAGGGCCAGGTTGGCAATGAAGTAGTTGGTGACCGTACGCAGGTGCCTGTTGCAGAACACCGAGAGGATGACCAAAATGTTGCCCGCGATGGCGAAGATGATGAAGGAGCCGAGCGTCAACACGAGACCCACGACGCGGGCTTGGTCCTGCAACAGCAGCAGCAGCTGCTGCTGCTGAGGAGATTGAGAGGTCCCATTTGCGTCTGGGGCTGGAGTCACTGCTGAAATCGACAGCGGGGCGTTGGTGACACCCCAGGAGGAGTTCTTCATCTTGGCCGGGAAGGTGAGCTCATCCTCTACCCGATTGGGATTCCACGCACACAGGGCTCGCCTGCATGCTGCACACGGGGTCCTTGACAAGAGAAACAAACACATATATACAAATATATCTCTGTGTGGTTATTGGGGAGGAAAACCCGGAGGATATGAATTGCGAGCTATAATTGGCACATTTTGTTACTTGAACACGTAGGCTTTCGCGACCATATTATCCATACGAGTTTTTTTTTCAGTGTAAGCGCTACCGTGAGATAAGTGAAACCACTTGGAATGCGCCGGATCTTGGAAGGTCAGCAGGCGTTGATGTTGGATACGTGACCGCGGCAGTGCGAACACAACAGTTGCAGTAGGCGCCTCGGGCAGTAGAGGGCAATGCAGCGACAACAGCGAAACCAATCCCATTGTTTTTTTGCATTCCACCCATCCACAACATCACACCGAGGCACACTGCCCAGCGTGAAGGATGGTCGAATACTCCTTCACGGCCACGTGAGCGCGTGGTAGGGGACGCCCTGATATCCAGCACTTGTACTGCACGGTTATTGTATTGATGCGGCTTCGTGTTCCCTCCCACACAGAGTAGCAACGCGTGCGAGAGTTGGTGCTCATGAGATCCATACCTGCAACTGGGCGGAAGGTCACTTGTCCAAACGAATGTGTAGCTCGGTAGTAGGCAGTGACGATGACAGACGTGAAGTTTTTTTTTACAATACGGATATAGTAGTCGTACTAGGAGTCAAGCATCAAATAACTTGTGACTCCTTAGGTATATGCCTGCGAACCGGACGCAGATGCCTTCTTCAGCGTGTACATATAAGACGTGGTTGTGTTGGTATTTTTGAACTGTGTCGGATTGGTATTATTCTTCATGTAAAGCCACGGTGAATCGGCATCTATTACTCCTGTAATCTTAAATATAATTTACTTGAAAACTTTTTTTTTACTTTTTTTAGAAATAAAGCCACTGCTGGTTAATGTATCTGTTAATTAGATTTGGCAGGACAAAGCGCGCCTCTGAAATCTTCTCACTCGCTGAACGTATAGGAGCTCGCAATTCCTTTCTTTACATGTCAATTTCCTTTCACAATAACTGATATTTGTTTTTTGATAGCACTGGTCTTCCTCTGTAGATCTGTTGCTTCGCATTTCCTATGATCGTTTGAAATGTCCCAAAAAAGGTGTGTTATTCCCAGTTTCCAATAATATATATAATTTAATATTTTAATCAGCGACTTTGATCTTGAGCGAGAGAGCACGCGTCACATTGGCTGCATGTTTTTGTGGTCACTGGTTTGTTGCCTGGAGTTATGTAAGTTTTTATTTATCGCTGTTTACAAGAAAAGTCCGTCTCCAAGTTTATAATGATCATTGATTCGCAAGTCCATCCCTGCACGACTGAGAGAGAGAGAGAAAAAACGGACCGTTCTAAGCACCCGCATTGAATCAACTCCAGACGCGACAGATGAGTGAATTACCTTCATTGAGCAGGACGCATTGCAACAAAGAGGACGGGCGGTAGGCAATTACTGCAGACGATGCATTGTCCTCTGAGAGACGTCAGCTCGCAAAACTTCATCACGTTGTTGAATTCTCCCCCACCCCACCCCCGACAAATCCCCGGCGCCGACTGGACTATTGTTTTTCCTTCTTCTCCAAGAATGAAGCCAAAACTTTGCTCCTCCTACGCGGATTCCCGGCAGCGTGGAGGAGGAGATGAAGCAGATGAAGAGATGGACTGAGCCGAAGTTCTTTGCAGGATGGCGCTCGAGGGAGGGAATGGGAGCGAGAGGCAAGTGGGAAGGAAAGGGCAGGGGGTCTGCCTGGGAACGGCCAGGGAAGGTGGGAGGGTTTGGTGGGGGGTGAGATGATGACGTCCGATTTGTAGCAGGGATCAGAAAAGCACACCGTGGGATGCCGAGAGAGAGAGAGAGAGCGATGGAGCGAGGCTCGGGGAATAAATGTGGCTCGCATAAGAGCATGAGTTCTATTCAAGCAAGGAAAGAAAAACACCTGCCAGTCTTGGCATGACAACTTATATGTTTAGCTTGGTGAACCAAACTTTTGAAACGCCAAGATCACATTCTAGTATTGAGATTTGGAAGCCTTGCAGTATATCAATGAAGCGATTAGCCACGCCGTTTCAAACATGTGAGTTGCTTGACCGCACTGAACCTCGCTGGTCAGGGCAGTTGGGTGGAGGGCTGGTTCAGATATCAGTCGCCACTGATGTTAGCCGTGGGAAGAACCCATACTCGGATCGACAGGTTCCATAGCGCAGTGCGCTAACCACCAAGCCACCTTGCCACGTGATTGAGATTAAGCACCCATATTAAACACACATTTTCTCACAGCGTAGTAGTTATTCTATTTAGAAATCATTCAGTGGTCATACATCAATGAGATAACTTCGTTTTTTTTACTGCCGAATGTTTTAAAATCCTCGTGGGATACTCCATTCAGCTTACGTGCTATATGTGTTTTGTTTTGTTAAGAGTCGCTGCTCAGAGTTGATGGTGAAACGAGTATATTTCCTGGTTCAGGAGAATACCCTTCGTTGACTTTGTGGGAACCCTCATCTTTAAATAGAGAGAAAGCAACAGCCAGCTTGCGGTACTGTACTGGTCTCACGACACAGGACGACTCCAACTTGAATGGAGAGGTGAAGGCAGTACTTTTAGAATAATAAAAACAACAATAACGCACACAATGCAATATGTCGCAGACAAATTACTGTGACTCTGAGGGTGCCACTTTAAATCCAAACCTCTTTTCGATCTCGCAGTTTTACATTGCAAAAAATAACGAAATTACACATTGCTTAATGAGCTTTCTGTCCAATTATTCAGACCGAATTACATCTTTAAACATTTGTTATAACAATTCTCGTTTATGTAAAAAATAATATTGTCTTTTAAAATGTTGCGGTACCCAGCGCGAGTGAAATTGGCTGCCTATGAGCATTGTAATAGAGTGCCGTAACAATTCCCAGTGAGGTGATTCGGGTGACTAAGGGATCAGAGAGCACAGAGCCAGGACCGTTGAGATGGAAGAAAAACACCTCGTAGATTAAACTGGGTTTCCTTGCGTAGCGAATTGATGGGCTACACGCACACAAACACATCACATGTAATTGTGTTTACCACTTAATTTGTTATATCCCGGCTCTGAGAATTGAAAACGTAGGTCTACTGAAGCAGTTGCATAAGCAGTGATGTGACGTCGATCAGGGTCATTCTCTGACACAGGGTGATGCACTGCTAGCTGTAAGAGTTTCAAACGGAATTTTATTTTTCTCATGATATTATTCCTATTATTGGGGAGGGAGTAGGGACGCAAAAAACAACGATGACAATGGGGTTTGTCAGTTAGCTTACATGAGTTTAAATAACAGTGATCTCACAATGCCAATACTACACATTTTCGAAGAATAACGCCAGTTTAACACGTAGGCTTTCGCGACCACATTTATATTTACGCCATCTAACCCAAAAAAAAACCCCGTTATTATGGAAGGACAATGTGTTGCAGTCCCACACCTCCCATTAGCACGGTTAACTCCATATTCTGCGAAAGAGGTTCACCATACAATACAAACAATGTTACGTCAGTTAAATTTTGATTTAAAGCTTTCGTGACTGCAGTGATTCATATTCTTGGTTCTTTCGGTAAAGTCACGTAGAAGGGAAATAATAAAATAATAAAAATATAAAACAATCAAAATTCTCACGACGTTTCGACTGCAACACATGATGATTGCTTGTGAAGTACCGGTGAAGACACTTGACGCCGAGGTGGAGGCACACGGATATTTATTCAACACAACTCGTATGTGACATACAGCACTGGAGGGGGTATCGGCCCCCTCACCCGACTAGCTAAGGATTCACTTCCTGGCTAAGTCCTAGCCTACCTCACAGTCCTCCACTACTGGGCTAGGGGAGGCTACTTGGCCCGACACTGGTAAGTCGGGCCGGTACCCGGAGTCCCAGACCAGCTCTTAGAAGAGCACCGGCTCTGGCTTTCGGGACCACGCCGCTGGCTCGGTCCTGTTCGGCCCTGATAAGGACATCGAACGAGGGAGTCCAGGGCTCTATCTAGGACGTCTTCAGTCTTCTTAGTTAACTATAACATAACTAACTCCCGAGCCCATATAACGTCCCCTTTTATACCCAACCCTCCTTGAGGGGTGGGGCCCCGGGGGATCATAACGCCAAACCAGCCCCCCCCAGGGTGTCTGGCTCGGACGTCGCAGAGGGCATCTCCCTGTGCACACACGTAGCCCCGCCCACTGTGTTTCTTTCCCATAGACTGCCATACATAACGGCCCTCTCTCTAACATCCCTACACTTGTGTTGTAGTCGAAACGTCATGAGAATTTGTATTGTCTTCTTGGTTCTTTCGGTAAAGTCACGTAGAAGGGAAATAATAAAATAATAAAAATACAACAATAAAATACATTCTAGATTTGAAGCTTTCGTGACTGCAAGTATTCATATTCTTAGGTTTTCGGTAAAGTCACGTAGGTAAAAAAATTTTAATTAATAAAAGTAAAATAAAAATAAAATTAAAATCACGACGTTTCGGAGGCAACACAAGCTTCCGTCTTCAGGAGGAACTGTCACAGCACGATAGTATACTTGATACAGCTATCGTGCTGTGACGGTTCCACCTGAAGACGGAAGCTTGTGTTGCCTCCGAAACGTCGTGATTTTTATTTTATTTTTATTTTACTTTTATTAATTTTAATTTTTTTACCTACGTGACTTTACCGAAAACCTAAGAATAAAATACATATCTGTTCTTAACCTGAGGACGGCTGCTTGCGTTGTGGCCAAAACGTCGTGATAATTGTATGTTATTATGTTTTATTTTTATTATTTTATTATTTCCCTTCTACGTGACTTTACCGAAAGAACCAAGTATATAATAATAATGATGTCTCGGCAGTTACAGACAACGAATTCTGAGTTGCATTGACATACTAGTGAACAATTCGAATAGGCACCGTGTGCAATTGTTTGATGACCAAATCCAGGAGGTGAACTCAAAGAGTCCAAAAAAAAGTGTCCGACTCGCAACGTTTGTCCTGGGTCACCGAAATGACAAAATATAACTCAGCAGGCGAAATGGGACGCAATCAGAGCAGACAATGCATACACACATGGCATGAGCAAATGTCTTCTGGTTGAAACAATTCTGTGTGGATGACAGCAAGGTTGCATACATTATGCACACTTCAAAGGTTTCAAAAGAAAACAGCTGTTACCTGTTATGCAAGCCCCGTGGGATTTAATGGAGGGTGGCAAATCGTGGGGGACCTTGTGGATGGATTGCCGTCAGTGGTGTCACTATGGCAGAAAATATGAACACATTATAAGTGTCAAGTGAGCACATTTGTTATACAATAAAGACTTTGAATGTGGCAAAATGGAATTCAAAAGATGATTATTTAATTATAGCTTTACTCTCCGCTTTTAGAGTCATTCTAATGCATCATCTGTCAATATAAACTGTCTTTAGATCCTGTTTAAAAAAATTCCATATACCTACTTTACATTCGAAGTTGTAAATCATTGTTAACCTTTGGGCTGTACATGCCAATGGTCCGCTTTAGAATACATCCCTGTACATTGCAAAACAACAATGATTTAAAACAAAAAATCACATGTATACATTTTGACTTTCATATACATACACACAGTGCATCCCTTTTGTAGGAATGCCTCCCCACGCCTTGCGGGTTCCTGATGCTGATTTAACCTACACTTAACCATGCTGATCATTATCATTTGGTGAAGGTAGGGATCATAGGTACGGGAGCATAGGAGTACAGTACAACGATTGAAGTAGATGCATTGCCTTCTGCTGCAACATCACAACATAGTCTCACATCCAACCACTATCCAAGAAAAATCCTGCTTGGCTTCTGAGATCTGCCCAGATGGGGAGCATTCCTTGTACTTTGATCAACACGGGCGCATAGGACATCGTCGTTATAGCTTTGCGAAATGTGGCCTTGCTAACACAGTTCTTTAGTTAATAGTGTTTGAGGCAGTGGTTGGGAGTTGCCTGCTTGAAAGTGGTCCACTACCACGTGACAGGCAGGTAGGTATCTTCAACAGCCCACATTGACCCGCGTGGTAACGTATAGAACCACTGGTAGTGAAGACTGAATCACAGTCCTCAGTCACTTGCGCAACTTTTATTTCACCAAACATGACATCGGCAGGGTAGGTGAACAAGCAGGGGAGTGTTACGAATCATTGGGGATTAACAGGATAATTTTCTGACTGTGCATAATACAGGATTTGTTTTGGGTTAGATCGTCTAAATATATAAACGTGTCGTTAAACCCACCACCACCCGACACAGACAATTAGTAAAGAGTTGTCACGTAAACAGAGCATGCCAATTCGTCACTTGTACAGCACACCAGTGTATTGGGGAGCTAAACCACAACCAAATAATCTGGCTGTCGCCTGATGAAGCTAGTTATAATTACTGGCAAAACGTCGTACTAAGATTGTAAACGATGTGGCTTGGCTCTCCCACACACCGATGTGCTGTACTAGGGACGAATTGACATGTTCTGTTTACGTGACAACTCTTACTAATAGGCTGTGTCGGGTGGTGGCGGGTTTTACGACACATTTATATATTTAGACGATCTAACCCAAAAAACAACCTGTATAATGGATGATATTGGTTGCGAAAGCCTACGTGTTAAACTTTCTCACTGAGACTATTGCTAGATTCAACACACAGACTCTAATTTGGAGCTGGTGGAATGTTGCATAATTAGACCGTGAGGGATGACGATATCTTGGGGAGACCTTCATCCAGCAGTGGATAGATCATTGCTGCTGCCCCTGATGATTATGATGATTATGAGAGAAGTGTCATATAATGCTGTCATTATTGCAACATGATACAGTGCTTGTATGCTGTTACGTAACAGTATACATTTTGTCGTATGTAGGGAAAGCAGGTTATGATTCTTTTGCGATTTGATCTGATGAACATTTCTGATGCCATTTGTACATTTGGGGTACGTTCTGTGCACACAACAATTGCGTGCTCAAGAAGTAAATGAAACGTGGCCTTTTCATTTCGTTTTGTCAACAACGCAGGTAATTTAAGCCACACAATTATGTCTGTGCTCGGTTTTCTCTCTCTCTCCCAATTATGTTCATGAAAGGAGTAAAAGCTCTGCTGTTATCATGCGTGCATGGAAGCACTTTGGAGGTACTCGCACGCATGCCACCACAGTCAGCATAATCTGCTGGCAGCACATACACACAACTTTTTTTGTTTAAACCTCTTCGCACTAATTTTATAATCCAGACCATACAAACAGTTTGGCCTAAAAAGGGAATTTAAAACGTAATTTTCACTTTTTTTTGTTCTAAATCCATTGAACGTTAATATGTATTCATAAGCTGCGTTAAAACACATCCATAATCAGTAGATATCGTTTGTGTGAGGTTGGTTTTAAATATAGCTAGGGTTTTGGTTTTAAGGAGTGGGGAAGAGTTGATATTATAAAGCAATAATTATAATTCCGTAGTCCAGGCAGTAGATGCAGCAAAGTTGCATATTCCAATTTTTATCACGATGAGATTGGAAGGGTTAAAAGGCAGGTTTTTTTCCTGAGATGGAGGGAGTGGGAGAGCAACAGAGATTAAATCAGAGAAATGGGTACAAGCAAGGTTAAGAACAATTCTCCCCAGAGATAAATCTGTGAAGCATATACAGCAAAATATAAATCTGCATTAATGTTTTCCTTTGTTGTACTATGTGTAGGATGCACCATTTCCAAACTGCCCCATGCCTATAAAGCCTTGCAGATGTCGTTACTCTGCTCTTTGCATGTCAAGTCTGCATGCTGTATCCCTTTCTGAAATGTAAAGCTTGACATACTTTGTTGACCAGGCTGGATTTAGTAGGATTTGTTTGAACCGTTATTGTATTTGCATTTTTGGAGATCAATCCCGAGCTAGCGCTTGAACAACCCAGAGTTTGTAATAACTCTCCAGCAGGAAGTTGGCAGAACAAGAGGCTTGTTAATGGGAGAGAAAAAAAATCCTTAAGAGTGTACAACCTCAACTACTGTGGTCCTGGCAACGTTTTCTTAGTCAGAGACTGAAGTTGCTAAACTTAATTGACAGCACTAATTGATGACTCATTGGTCAAGTTCAATTGCAACAAATGTATATTTTCATCATGTAATTATAGATCGTTACTGAATTGAATCAATAATGAGAAACTCGAAACTGTTATTAAGTAACACATTTAAATGTGGTGATCAAATTGCTGGTATACTTGCTATATTAATACAACATATGTATACAGAATTTCCATATTCATTAAGCCAATAAATATACCAATGTATCATAGTTCTGTACCTGTACAGCCCTTTGTCAATCTAATGTTGGTTGAGGGCCTTCCTATGCCATGCAGGATGTGGGGATTTGCTCCATACTGGAGTATAAACGTAGGGGTATAGAAGTACAGCGGAACAATGGATTTTACTGTACTGTCTTCTTCGACCTGAAGCCTAATTAATACAAACTGTTGTTCATAGAGGTCACCCATCCATGGTCTGTCCAGGTTCAACTCTGCTTAGCTTCCGAGATTGGATGAGATCAGGCACATTTAGGGTACCTTGGCCATTGGCCATTGTTATCATGAATTTACAATTAATGTCTACACGTAAAGTTTAATTTATTTGTTTATTGATCTCCAGGTCTTCGGACCAATGTTTTCCAGTAACACATACGCAGGCAAACAGTGGAATGGTTTAATCATTCAGGGTGTCATCAGAAGAGTCAGGCCTACCAAAAACTGTTTCTGGGTTACCACATGCAAAGAGCTCTCAGCCACACCAAGGGGCCCGTTTAACACAGACACAGAAATATTACATGAAACTCATTATGCGCTGTGGTGGACGATCATGGGACACAATTATAAATCAAAATTGATCTCACTCAGTTATAGGCTCTGACAATGAATTAGCCTTATCAGACTGCAACACAAGCAATCGTCATCAGGTGTGAAATCCACAGCAAGTAAATTTGAAAAAAGTGGATTTCACACCTGATGATGATTGCTTGTGTTGCAGTTGAAACATCGTACATTTTTTATTGTTTTCTATTTTTATTATTTTATTGTTTCTACGTGACTTTCTCGAAAGAACCAAGAATATGAGTGAGATAATTAAATTTTATATGACATCATTAATCGAGTATAGGCCTACTTCAAAACCGACGTGTTTAATTTCCAATGTATTTTCCAGTTGAGGCTTCACATTAAAGTGGTTTTAGAGAACGGTTAAGTTAATCTGAATTCTGAACAGTTACCTACACATTTTAAGCATGATACCCAAATGTTTTTTCCCCAATATTTCAAATAACCTGATAAATTCAACTATCAATTGGTTTGCTCTTTTGGGTATTGATGTACAATGTTCTGCACTACTTCCAGCCAAGACGTGTTTAGCCAAAGTAAGTGTTGCATAAAAACAACAGTCGAATATGAAATTACTCATGACAGCAAATGCTCAGGCAGTTCACTTTACAGGACATATTTTCTAATTTGTTCCCAGGCGGTGTTGTTGAACACAAGAAAGTTTTGGGTACTGTAGATTCTATTTGAATGCAGCTCCTGCCAGCATCCAAGTGAGCCATGGACTTTGAATCCTTGATCCATCTAGAAATCTTGTAAAATATTGTTCAGAACCAAATTAGGATTTGTGAGATTCTGCAGAAATACCCTGAAACTCAGATAAGCCAAACCGAATTTCTGATTAAAAGTTTTCGATTCGCAGTTTGTATTATTTGTTTGTTTTAAAAGATAGCAATTCAAGACAGAACCAGAAGAGCTTTGATTGATGACGCAGTTGCTTGGACAGGGCTCAGGGTGGGACAAATCACAAGAACTGTCAAAGATGGAGATATTTGGCTTTGTGTAGTGAGTCCAACTGAGTCGCAGGCGTTGTCTTAGGAGCAACACGTTTGTTAACTATTTGCACAACATACTCCAGGGCTATTAACACAACATACCCTCGGGTGGTGACCACCCAAATCACCACGCTACGGCGGAACTAGACACGGTTCCACTATCCCAGTCCAGACCACAAGCTGGGTCCCGGACCGCGTGGCTGGAGGCTTCTTCAAGCTTGACGTGGATCTCCTGCCTCTCCAACAGTAAGAAACCCCGAGCCCCTCTCAGGGCCCCCCTTATATCGGGCCGGGCTGGGGCTGGCTCCACCTCACGCCCCGCCCACCTTCTCGATCTCTCTCGCCCTTGCCCGAAGGCTCTCGAGAGTTCTTCTCGGACCATGTGACCACCCATTGGCCCCCTCCACCGGTGGCCCCCCTCCAGTATCATCAGGTCACATGTCCCCAGGTTAGCCAGAGTTTCATGCCTCCAACGTAGCCCCAGCTGGCTGACACTCCCTCGCTCTCTCAACGGGAGCCTGCACCGCACGCTGTGCATGGCCACCGCGCTTAACCAGCGCTCACCCAAGCCCCCACTAGGGCTGGTACTACACCCCGTGTCCGGGGTGTACACACAACAGTATACATCCCGCCGTGGCATCGCAGGCCCGGCACCACACTGACATTCCCAGTCACTACATTTGGATAGCTCATCTCACGGACAAGCCCTCGAATCGAGAAAGGCTAGAAACAGAACAGAATGGCTTTAGTGTGAGCCTACTTTTGACCAGTAGTTTGGGCTCAGTGTGAAGTACTATAGAAGGAAAATGAAAATAGGCAGAATATAAATGATTATATAATGGCATCGGCAGATATGAATAATTTACTAAAGCTTGGTGAAGTCATCTGCTGGTTATCATGGACGGTCACAAATGCCACAAATCCTAAACATTTATGAAACCGATGTTAATAGAGCCATTAATAAATGTAAGATGTAATATATAGTATTTCAGTATTTTATAGGAAAAAAACATGTCATCAATATTTTACACGGTACATTTCATGCTAAAGATGTATAAACAGAATTGAAGTCGGAGGTATATGGAAAATATATTTTTTACTCAGGGGAACAATTGACATTAAGAAAGCAATTAAATTTGTGTTGCCTTCCTTGCAAAAGGAATATATTAAGCTAATCTATTCCCAAATGCTACCTTAACAAAAAGCTGCAAGTAATGAATAGTTTTTTTCGCAGACAATGTGGGAAGGGTGAACAACATTCACTTTGAATTACTGTATACGGCGATTACGTTGTGTATTTGGACATGGTTTCTAGGCAACTTGCGAATTTTGTTTTGAACTAAAAAAACTGATGTTTAACCGCTGCAATGAACACTGTAAAAACATTTGATGGGAATGTCACAGGCTGGACTGGCACTTAGGAAAATATTAAACATAGTTCAAGTGGTGCTATAAATGGTATGCTTTGGTGTTTTTGACATTACCTATATGAAAAAGGTAAGTTAAAATATATTTGCAAAGAATATATTAGGTTTATGATTATTCTTGTTTTCCCAGGAAAGCCTTAGCAGTCTTAAGACTGTTTTTCAGGGAGGGTCCTGCCAGGTTTACGCTTTAGGGGGTAATGTTGCTGTGTGTAATCTCAATTGAGTAATATACAGGTCATCTTTCAGCAATGGGATGTTTGGCGAATAGCAGTTATAATGGCATATGTCTTGTAGCTTATGTGAGGAAACCAAAGAACTCAGAGGAAATCCATGCAGAACAAGGGGAGAACGTACAAACTCCACACTCAAAGTCGCCCGAGTCGGAATCGTATTTCTGGGCCCTTCTTTGCTGAGGCAATAGTGTTACCACTGCACCAACCTGCCACCCAAGAATATAAACACCAAGCGATGGCTCAGTGAATTAGGGATCAAAATGCTGAGCTGCCACTTCTGAGATACTGGATCTTAATCCCCATAGCAGCTCGTGATTTAACAGATATTTTAAGCATAGCTCGTTCGTGGTCTCAGATCGGCCACCAATGAATGTACAAATAAACCCCATTATATTAACTTGGATTTGCACTCAATTTGCCGAATTCCAGCTCTGAGAATTGAGAGAACAACATTGGTTTGAGCGTCTTGGAACAATCTCATAGCAGAGCCTGTGGGAAAGTGGGTCCCATACTGTGTAATGGATAAACATGCAATTTGAAGGATTTTTCAGAAGGACTGAAAAAAATTGCTCCCGTAGATAGTTTTTGAGGCAGGATTCATTGCTCTCTGAAATGTTATGCATTTATTCTTCATATAATGACATGAAGTATATCGCACTATTAGGATCAATTGTGGGGAAAAGGAACAAAAACTAGGAATATTATCACCATGGGGATATATACTATATATGAGCATCTGCCAAACAGCCGAGTTATACAGCCCAAAATGAATGTTTTGTTATAAAATCCATGCAAAGGCATTGGTCACAGTGTGCAGATGGGCAGTATCATGACCAAACATTTGAAAATGACACGGGTTAATGAATAATGCTGATGCATCCTTGCACGTTTGCTGACAGAAGTTTCTGTGCTGTGATAGCTACATTAGTGAGAAAAGTAATTACTTTTTACCATTGGAACCTCCTTTGTCAGTAGCAAAATATGATAATTGGTTTTTTACCCTTTAATCTGGCAACAAAACTGACACCTTTTTTACAAGGAGTCATGTTTGCATTGACGACAATGCCTGCGGTCGGAATGCAAACAAAAAACACAACTCTGATAATGCAAACATGACTCCTTGTAAAAAAGGTGTCAGTTTTGTTGCCAGATAAAAGGGTAAAAAACCAATTATCATATTTCGCTATTGGCAAAGGAGGTTCCAATGGTGTAAATGCTTACCCCGAGCTCTCATACTCTGATGGTGCATTGTCTTTGAGTTGTGCGCCTTTAGGCGCATCTGGTCCAACACCATGTGAGACGAGGCTCTAAAGAAAGCTGTCTCGGGTGTGGACCAATCAATTTCAAGGACAGTGCATACATGATCAGAGTTGTGTTTTTTGTTTGCATTCCGACCGCAAGTATTGTGGTCAATGCAAACATGACTCCTTGTAAAAAGGTGTCAGTTTTGTTTCCAGATAAAAGAGTAAAAAAACAATTATTATAATAATTACTTTATATCAGAATGATTGGACTTAAAAAAGAGCACTTCTATGGAAAATTATTCAATTATGTCCTAAGTTGTATTGGAACATCATATAAAAAATAGAAGTGTAAATTCATGATTATTTAGGATATAATTTAAAATCTAGTAACGATTTCAGAAACATTTTATGATGTAGTCTTTAAAGTATTTCTGAAATACTTTCAAAAACGACCTTTTATTTGTTTTTATCAAAGCAGTTTAATAATTCCTATTGTCACACAAATACAGTACCGTAATCATCACCAGCCATGGTTTATCCACTGCCAAATGAACGTATCCCCATCCCATCACCATTCCTCATAGATTTGTGACGCCACAACCCATCTGGCTTCTGCACAGTAACCGGACTCCATCTCCATGGAGGTATCCCTGGTATCTTCCCTCCTGTCATTCTGTCACCAGTCTTTGGCCATCATTGTTTCTATTTACGTGTCTTGCACAAGTCCACTTGCTTTCTTTAAGACTGAATATAGTGTCCCTGATTTGCTTTAGCTCTCTGATCCACGTGTTCCTCTGTCATTGAGTATTATTCAAAGCATGCATATCTCTGATCTTCTTTGTGCACTTTTCACTGTGTTATATTTCCTTTGTTAGTGTCCGTGTTTCTGATTTGAATGGAATAGTGGGTTGTATTTACTGTTTGAAATTCATAGAGTAAAAAGATATCTACAAAACCATTTATATATGCAGTCGTCTCACAATGAAACTCAAAACTGTTCGTTTATATGTTTAACAGGCTTTGAATTGAAAAACAAACATTGTTTTAAAGTTTTCCTGTTTGCAACATTTTAAGAATTGAAGGAGGTAATGATACATTTTTAATTTTCCTTTGTGTTCCAATTTGTGTCTTGAAAATAGACACATTAGTGTAAAATGCCGCATGTAAGGAGGTGAATTGAAAAGCTTAGGGCCTTTAAAAAAGCACGTGCTCCTATTCCATTCGACACAAACGGGGTTTGCTTCCATACTCTTGAGAATTAATCATGTTTGCTTCACTTTGTTTTCAGCGAAGTTCATAATCCACCTCGCACAACTGAGTCAATGCCCATTCAATGTGCGCTCTATGTTCTACGGTGATGCGAGGATAACCTTGGGTGGCAGCTGCAAGACAGTTGTTGAAGTTTGGAGGAGGATTTTGGCAGGAAAATGCTTGGAATATATACGGTGGGAAAAAAACCCATTGCATAACACCTGCTGTGAACCAATTATGTTTTTATTTTAAGAGAAAACCCGCAAAGGTATTATGCTAACTAAGGTTACATGTAGCCCTAGACTTCACAGAGGTGTTGGTATTTTCTCTTTAATGTTGACACGTGTTAATCACACTTGCCAACCCCACTGATTTAAGATTGCCAGCGAAAAAATATACCCAATTATGTAAACCATTTATGCTGCAAATGTATTTTCAAAGCAAAATTGAAAAAGAAAATAACAAAGCAGCGTGATTAGTTTTGAAAATCTGCATGCAGTAAACGGGTTTACAAATCGGCTCCTAGCCGCCACATCGGAAGCGTTGGCAAGTGTGAATGTTTTATTAATTAATGTTCACTTTTCAAGTTGTATTCATCCATTTAATGAACATGCACTTATCCCACTGCATTGCAGAAACTTTCTCTCACGTGTTCCTTATCCAGAGGCTCTCTCTGCTAAAATTTCAAACGTAACCAATGAAGTCTTTATTGTTTTGGTCACATGGTAATATAACCTGTTGTTTCACTCGGACAGCTGTGGTTGGGTTCACGTTTACATACACAACTTTGACCTCTATCCTAGTTGAAGATTTTTTAAGATGAGCTAAAAGTAGTCAAAACTAACATGTGAAATGTTGTGTATACATATTCCCATCGTAAATGGAGAGACTCAAGCAAATACATTTATTTTCTATTTTTTTTTATAAGTAACCTTCTTACAGGACATAATTGAACTTGGCACTAATTAATGTTTTAAAATTCATACGTTAAACTGTATGTTTAACACGTAGGCTTTCGAGACAAATATCATCCATAATACAGGTTGTTTGGGTTAGATTGCGTAAATATGTGTTGTTAAATCCTCCACCATCCGACACAGCCAATTAGTAAGAGTTGTCACGTAAACAGAACATGCCAATTCATTACTAGTACAGCACACCGGTGTGTTAGAGAACAAAGCCACAACATTTACAATTTAAGTACGACGTTTTCCTAGTAATTACAACTAGCTTCATCAGGCGACTGCTAGATTTGTGGAGAAATCCTCCTGTTTCGTTCCTTAAATAGAGGGGTAGATGTGATGACGTCACTTGTGAGCGCTTCATGCGCGAAGTGTGTGTGGGGGGGGAATTAATGAATGCATATGACTATGGGTATCCATTGCGGGTTTGGTTAATTATACAGCAATAAATATATATTATGCATGTGCATTATGCAAGCCTATTGTTTTTGTACCTCCTGTCGATTGTGCGCACTGATTTTGTTCAACGGTAATCCCAATTGAAGTATGGTGACCTGTAACGACACATTTATATATTTATGCGATCTAACCCAAATAAACCTGTATTATGGACGTTGATTGTATGTGTGTTGAACTTCTTTTGCACCGTACGTAATCAACCGTTCTCAGCGGTGGTGCGATTCCAATTATTTGCATTCAAATCTCAGTCTCTGGATGAATAATGTCAAAAAATATATATTTTGCCTTGCTTTTAATGATTGAATCATCGCATTTTTGTTATTTTATTAAAATCTTAATACAAATACATGCGATCGACATAGTACTTCCACTCTGACAATGAGTGTTATGGCGTTGGATAGCTAAAACACTTTTAAAACATTTCCCTTTGGGAGGGGACTTTATGTTGCCTGAGGTGCATTGCTTTAATTCAATCAATTTGCAATAGTACTTCTGGTAATCCCTCCCCCCTAGTAAAACCGATTATGGCTGATGTGGAAGCAGAGAAACAACTACAATTTCGCATTCAGGTGATCAAGCCAGGGTGTACCGCTGTGGCGTCTCCCTTCGTATTTGTGGATCGGGTATTGCCGTCGTTATTATGTTGTACGGTCTGTTCTGGATGCTCACAGTCGCACACGACTGGAGAGAATTGGGACTTGAACAACGATGATGGTACGGAGCACAGAGCTTGCGAACTGTAAGGACCATCAAGCACGCGGATCTTGCCCTTGCCGCACTCAACGCTTCCTGCGCATCGATCCCAGCGTGCCCCCGTTTATTTTTCTGCCGTGCACTTGGCCGCGTGTGCAATCACTGCGAAGTCAGCTTGTTTGTTTTAACTCCTGGAGCATTTGGAATGGCTTAGTCAATCACAGACTGCCGTGGTGATAGCTCGACAGGTGCGGCCCGCGAGTCTGTTGTTTTTGTCGTCTGGATCCCACTTCATACGACAGCCCCGAGGTCCCCTCTTATACTGTCAGCATGGCCTGGCTCCGTCCCGGCCACGCTCACTTCTGGAATCTACTAGCAGGTTCTCGATGCGCCCCTTCCGTGACCTTTCCCCTACATCCCTGTGTGGTCTATCACATGACCTGCTGTCAGTCAGGGCTGCTGTAAACTCCAGATCCCCTTCCCTGCCAGCAGCCAGCGCTATGCTGCTATGTGACCGATTCTATGTCACTACACATGTGTAGTGAGTGATTTCCGACACATGTCTAGTAGAAGGCTTCTTATTTATTAAGAGCACACAGGGTGATACACTTCTTAACGCGGCTACACCTAGGCTGTACAAACACGCAGCCCATCTCTGTCCTGCGCTACACTGGCTGGTTGACGAGCGTAGCAGCGGCGAAAGAGCTGGTCCCGCAGAAAAACAACCACGTGGTCGAAGATGAAGAGATGACGAGGGCAGCAACGCAACCAGGACCCAGACCCCACACTAACAGCCAAGCTCCACCTCTGGCCACACCCCCTTTCTAGAACCTTCTCAACCCTTCAGAATGGTTCCCGGAGCTTCTCGACTGACTCCGCCTTTCACCTTTAACCCAGATACGCCCCTTCATAATAAGGCATTATGTAATGCAGCTATAACTGTAATTACCCCTTCAGGCCGGCAGGTGTCACCCTGCCATTACACGTGTAGTGACATCGCTGGATGTCAACAGGCTGTGGGTGGAGTACCGGCCCTAGAGGGGCACGGCGTGTGCTGAATAATAGCGCTAGATGGCACCACGCTTTAAGTGCAGTGCCGACCCTACAGGACAGGGTGTGTGGGTGCTGACCGAAGGATGAGGTTGTGTGAGGCCATGGCACTCTGGTTGACCCGGGAAGACACGTGACCGGTTAAGTTGACAAAGGGGCTCTAAGAGGGGGCTAGGTGGGGTCACGTGATTGGGACCCAGATCCTTCCCGAGGATTCTGGAAGGGGGACATGGCCAAGGGCAGAGCCGGCCATGCCACAGATAATATAAGCCGGGTCCCAAGAGGGACCAGGGTTGTTATTCATGCTGGAAGAATCCCTTCGTCTATGTTCTCGGTTCAACGAGTCTTCAACACGTGGACCCGGGCCGAAGTCGTTGGTCCCGGTCCGTAGTAGCAGTTACGTAGTAACTAGTGTAGTTAGCCTGGTTGTTATTCTGTTAAGGGGAAGTTACCCCGTGTGTTGGAACTGAATAAATGTGTTGTCTCCAAGTCTACGTCTGCGACTTAGTTGAACCCATTACACATGTATAGAGGGGTGCCCCGTGTGTTTCTACAGTTTTGTAATTTAAGCATATGTTTAACATTTTATTCCACGAAGCAGGCTCATTATCCCAATTGATACAGGGGATGTGTGCAGATTTGATTTAAGTAATCACGTTTTCAGTTATACGAAGAACATTATACGGAGTTGTTAGCAATTAGTAGGATGCCTATAGCTGCTAAAAGTGTAATCCTACAAATAGCAGTTGTATTCTTAAAGTTACAAGTTTCTGGGAACTTTTACAGAGGACATTTTCTTCAGTTCTTAACCGAGTATAAAAAAAGTTTTATCTTACCCGTGGAAAAAGGGTAGATTAAAATGTAATCTGTAGTTATAGACTCATGACCACATTGTGTGTTATGATGTGTTGTTTTGATGGTACAGAATGTTTTAAAGTAAAAACAAGTCATTACAAAACTTATATGTAGGCACCGCTCTTTAATAGCATTATCATTGTTATAGTCATCGTTTTATCAACAGTGGGTTGATGAGTAATTTTGAACATACAATTTATTTCTAACATCAAATGCTTTTCAGTACAGTTGTTTTATTAAAGCTAATATGTAAATATGTCCATAATTTTTCAAATGTATAATAGCTATCTAATTGTTGTTTAGACATCAGCTAGTAAAGCATTACATTTTATTAATTGAAAAGTGTATTTGGGTTAAAAACAATGAGTCATTTCTATTGTTTGCTTCCTTTTTTAAACCAAATACTGCAGTTTGAATATTCTCAGTCGCATGAAAAGTCCGTTGAGCATGACAATTTTCCGAGAAGGGCTGCTGTCCAAAACGATAGCCATATATAAATAAATGTACCTGTTGTAAGACAGTGTTACTGATATCCATAACAGAGGTTTTTTTGGGGTTAGCTCGCATAAATATATAAATGTGTCGTTAAAACCCGCAACCACCCGACACAGACAACTAGTCAGGGTTGTCACGTAAAGAAAACATGGCAATTAGTTACTACTCTTTGATTCTTTCGGTAAAGTCACGTATAAAGATAAAATAATGCATTAAATAATAGCATACGACGTTTCGATTGCAACACAAGCAATCATCATCAGGTATAAATGAAATAGCAACAAAAATCTAACCAGAAAACTATAGACAGACATATAAGCAGACAGATATCACCAAGATACATAGAGTGCCTGTGACTTTACCGAAAGAATCAAAGAGTAATTCCTGCAGTCACGAAACCTCCAAATTTAAAATTAGTTACTAGTTCAGCACACCGATGTGTGTTGTAGAGTAAACCCACAATATTTACAATTCGAGTATAATGGACAGTGTAAATTATGAGGCTGCTTGTATACCTCTGCTGTACGTATACTTATACTGAACTTCTTTTGCACCGTATGTAGCCAACCGTTATAATCGGAGGTGCGGGGGAAGGACCACAAACTAAACACTAAAAGCAGTATACCTTAAATTGTATACCTCTACCGATGCCTGTTTTCATACCAATCTAAAATGTTGTTTCTGATGTTTTTAGGTTCAATGTATTAATTCTTACCTTATTATATTTCTGCATTCATAATTTTATATAAAATGTTTAAATGCATCGCATTTATAACACCCCTTTAAGTTAATCGAATTATGTGGCGATACTGCATTGGCAGTGGCGCACAAGCACAAATAACACAACTCAACACGTTCATCCAGAACACTGTGGCCTTAAAAGGGGGAAAAGAGCAGTTAAGGCAGTGCTATTGAGGAATGTGTGGTGTTCTTCAAATTCAAGTTGAACTAAGTAGCACAAGCCAATGACCAAATCACAAGAAATGCACCCAATCTGGGAAAATCTCAGAAGCTAAGCAGGGGTTTGGGCCTTCACGGTGCTTGGATGGGGTGACCACTATTCGTTAAACAGGTATTGGGTTGTTACATTGTCCGCAAAAGGGCAATGCAGCAAAAAACGTCATTGTATTGTATGATAATCCAACCTTATGCTTCCCACCATCACCAACCCGCACTGACGAGTCAGGCGAAATATGATTAACTGGCCAGGAAAAATCTGGTTAAATAACCTCCCACGGCCCTGTACTGGCTTTGAGGGGAGGTCTTTATCTCGTAGTGGATTTTACAAAAGGGCTGTACATGTACAAATAGCAAAGCATAAAATGTAATTGAATGAAATAAAACAGTCTTTTGTATACAAATGTGATACTGCAATAGAGTGTTTACATTTCAAGAAGGCTGTGCTTGCTGTTCAGGGATATAAATCTCAGTAGGAAAATAGACGCGTTTCCCAGGCTCGTATTGTACTATAATCCAATGTACTATGATTCTTACGCATACGCTCCCCACCATCACCAACCCGCAATAACTAGCCAGGCGGGATATGGTTAAATAACCTCCCACGACCCATATGGCTTTGAGGGGAGGTCTTTATCTAGCAGTGGATATTACAAAAGAGTTGTACATGCATACATAACAAAGCGTTAAACGTAATTTAATGAAATAAAATTGTTTTTGCATACAAATGTGTAACTGCAATAGAGTGTTTACATTTGGAGAAGGCTGTGCTTGCTGTTCAGGGATGTAAATCGCAGTGGGAAAAGAGACGCGTTTCCCAGGCTCGTGGGTTATTGCCGAAGCCTCCAGTGGAATGTTCCTCTGACATCTGCAAACCCTGGAGAAAAGTCTCACAATTCCTTGAGGAAAAAAACATTTGCATGTTGTGCCTAAATATGTATTTTTTGTTTGTTTTGGGGATGTAATTGAATTAAAAATGTTCCATGCAGGCTGACATGTCCCTCTATTCAGCTTTGTATTGTACAGGTTGTAATAATAATAATAACAACAACCATACTTTGAACTTATTAATATGATAAATATTGGAACATCTGAAGATGTTGTAATAGGCAAGCTTGTAAGCATAAACAGTACACACGAACAAAAATAAAATGTTTGAAAAATATATGAATAAAATGTCCATGTATTCAGCTTTTCTTGGAAGAAATCACCCAGAATGTGTCGAGTCTTGTCAGGTCTCACAAGCAAAGCAGAATTGAGCCTGGATAGTGCTTAGATGGATGACTACATGAAACAGATTGTTTCAGGAATTAGAGGGCAGTGGAGGAATATCCATTGTTGTACTGCACTATGCTTGCCACCGTGACCCAGTGTGGGGAAGTGCACTCAAATGACCCCATGATCCATACAGCGCGGGAGGCCCTCAGATCACAGTGCAGCAGGTACTGTATATAGTAATTGGATCTATGATGTTAAATCGCTGAACATATTTTCAATGCTACAAATTAAAAGCACATTTTGTTACGAACTGCAAATGTGCCTTCTTATGTCTTCAACTTGCACGGTTATTTTCTCCCATCTGCCAGTTGCAGAGAGATGGCATCCTCCCAATGTTTACAAAGGATGTAAGCTGATTGAGGCTAGATGCCGTCCTCTGGGGTTGTGGGGGTGGCTCAGCACCATTGGTCATGGAAATACTGTAATTCCAATATAAGCAAACTGCTTATGAGTGCAACATGTTGGGAACATTGTAATTTTTTGCCTGCTAATTATATTTGTGTTTTTTTGTCACGGCCTTTTTTGTTACTTGGATATAAAATCCCACCTGAACATCTTGGAACACGAGAGTGCAATCCAAAGGGCATGTGGCCTGAGAGGTGTAATCCACAGGACATGTGAGCATGAGAGTGCAATCCAAAGGACATGTGAGCATGAGAGGTGTAATCCTCACATGCCCTTTGGATTGCACTCTCATGTTCACGTCCTTTGCATTGCACTCTCATGGTGCTAATCTCTCATTAACACTGCTGTTGTGCGCATATGCGGGCATGATACTCTTATGCGGCGACGGACGCTCATTCATGCTAATCTCCCTCCCTAATCCCTCTCTCCCTAATCTCCCCCATTAACACAACTGACGTGCTTGCGTCCGTCCGTGGATGGAATTCCTTTCCAGCTCAGACCCCACTTGCTTGCCCATCGCCACATATATAACCTATTGTTGTAACAGCTCTCTCGCTGGTTCAGCAGTTCTACTGCTGGATTGTATTTTTTCCGCCTGAGGACGACGGCTTGTGTTGCGATCGAAACGTCGTGATTTATTTTATTTTATTATAAAGACAAGTCTAGTGTGTCATAATCGCAATTGCTTCCAGTTGTCAGGGAATTGTCTTCAGGCTGTTTTAGTTGGGGTTTAATGCAGCAATGCTTATCTGTTGCATGATGCTTCAGGGGCTTTTATAACTTTTGAGTAATTGGCTTGATGTTCGAGATTTCAAACAAATATATTGTTCTGCTCATTACTGTCTGGCGAACTGGAAATTGAAACGTGCAATTAGATGCTGTAATCGCCGATCCTAAAAACTCGCTTCAATATTTTGAACGCTTTCTAACTATGGTTGAAAGAATGAAAGTATTAGCTTTATGTATCTGTCTGAAACAAAGTGGCATATGATAACCATTGTAAAGAGGATGTAATATGATCTTGTTTGAATACAATTATATTGCTATGCGGGACTTACCCTGCAGAAAACATTTGAAAAATGTAATTCTCATCAGGCCCCATGGTATTAAATGCAGTCTCCAACTCTTGTTAATTGCAGCCTCTCTGGTCATTGCCCAAAATGTCGCCAATTTATTTTATTTCTTTTAAGGCAGTGTTATTGCTGAACGTGATATGTTTTGTTGTTGTAAATTGTGTCTGTGCACCACTGCCAATGCAAAAATATTACCAACTAATTGTCTTACTCTTTGGTTCTTTCGGTAAAGTCACGTGGAAAGAAAATAAATTAAATAATGTGTTAAGGATTACTTAAAGCTTGGCTGAAAAAAACCAGTGAGAAAAGGATTTGCCTTGCCCTGACGTCATGATGCCATTTAGCAACGTTACACATCATGCGCCTTGTGACGTCAGTCTCTTTCTGTGGCTTGAAATGCAACGTCGTTGTTGCCAGTTAAATACCTCCGAGGAGAACGCATGCTCGAAAGCATTACAGAAGCAATGTATACGCATGTTTCTGCCTTCTTAAGAATTTAATTGAACGCTTATTTCCCCACAAAATATGTGGGGCTGATACAGGCAAACAGTAATTAATGATGGCTTATTCTGATTGACGCAATAAGTGCCTTAAATAATATTTGTACAACTTTAATAATTTCAGAAAATGTTTCATTGGATTAATTGGTGTTTAATAAAAAATGTGATTTCTTGAATCGGGTGGAACCATAGCTTTTTTGCGTATTGCTACGATTTATGAGTTCTGAAATGTTTTTTTAAACAAAGACAAAGCATAGCTTCATCATATTTTGATTGAAACCTGGACATAACTGTTTGCGCACTCAACAGAATACCATTCTTGTTTATTTTATTTGGAAGCTGAACACTCTTTGGCTACAACAAAACCAGGTTAGATCAAGTGAGCGCATTCGCGTGAAACTATTATCTGAATGTTTTTTAATCTGTACAAGTGAAGATTATATTTCAACCAAAAGTGCTATATATAAATAATTTTAAGTATCATCATCATTACCAGCCAAGGTCAATGCACTGTTGGATTAAAGCCTCCAGCAATCATCTCTCACGATCCTACGATACATTTTTTAACAGCTATAATTAATCAAATTTTAATACATTTGTGTCAGGTTGTTAAACACACTCATGAGATGCACACACTATTTTTTAAATTGGAACCTTAAAAAAAATTTCCCATTTAAAAACAAAGTATCCAGACATAAATAACTTTGCATGTCTGTTTAACATCCACGTTATGAAATTAGGATTAAAGTTTTGTTAAATAATTGGGTGTAACTTCGCATAGTTTGGCAATGGATAGTGGACTATTAAAGGTAATATATTCACAATACATGGCAGGATGTCGTGGAGTTACTTATTGGCTTCAGGCACTATTGGCACACAGTTTTAATGCAGTAGGTGTCCCTGTAAAAAATGTAATGTTCCACATCAAGGACTATATTAACAGAACCCCATAATTATAGTGCACGAAATGTTCTGCATGACTTGCTTTGTCAAGCAGCACAGACACGTCGATTAAAAGTTGCAAGTGCTCGTACCAAAATAGTCTTAATGGAATGTCATGAAAAAAATGAAAAATGTAAAAAATATATGAATAAAATAGCTTGCGTAAACTCAATCAAGTAATATTGTATAAAACAGCAATGTTTTACTTTTCAGTAATGTTACAATATGTTAGGTGTACGTAATTTCTTTCGTTTAATTCTATCCACAGTTTCATGCACACTATCACTCCATTATGTTAATATTTTCCAGCATTTGCACTTAAATGAACATACTGCGAATAAAACGTACATTTCTTTGTTACTTTGAACACGAGCTAGCAATCTCTTAATATATTCACATCACGTGTATAACATTTAATTTATTATAAAGGGATTTGGGTGGGTTGTAGGGAGGGTCCGTAAGTTGGATGTGGTTTCTGACAAAGTGAGCAATGGGACAAGATAATGCTGTATTCTCAGCATTAAGATGCACTCTTTCTCCCCATGTATTTTGAAAAAATAAAACACATTGGAGGTACGTCTTACAATCCGGTATGCGACCAGTTTTCTATAACTCTGTTAACACTTGGCACACATTTGGCATTCATCTTACTTTCAAAGCATCTTATAATCCACAGCATATGGTACACACTAACAATTATCTTCCACGTTCTTTATAAAATAAAAAAACATGCATTAAAAATATTGTCCTTATTTCTGAAGCACGTTTTGCTATTGTTTATGGGGCATTATTTCACTCCGATTGTGTTGTTTATCAGCAATTATTTCATATAAAAGAGAAGACATACTTTTTGGACAACAAGCAGTTTATCAGCAGAAGCAACTTGCATCGTTTACCTTTGAGATGAGGTCACTTGTAAACAGCAAAAAAAAACATGCTGTGGTGGATTTAACTCAACGTCTAATGCGTTGAGGTCAGGTGCAAGTGAAGGAACTATACCCACAAGATAGGAGATATGAGCTTTCACTGATATGAAATTGCATGCTACTACTCCTAAATGCATTGGGTTTTCTTTTTTGTTTGTTATCTTAAAATTTACCACATGCACTATATTGTGCCGAGTGAGTGTGTTTTTGTTGGGCTGTTAAAATACAGATGTTAAAGACAGCCTCAATTTGTGTTAAAAGTGTTTAATATATCGAATGGCAATTTGGCCAAATAAACTCAATTTGGCCAATAGGAATGGGCGGTGGGGGGTGAATAAAGATATAGTAGTACGCACATTGCACTATCAACCCAGGGGCCTGAGGTTTGATTCCTAGCCACGGCTAACATCAGTTGAGAGTGGTATCTGCAAACGTTTCTGCCCCCCACACCAAACCCAGACTGTTTGGCATCGTGAAGCATGATCAAACAACCCGCATAACTGAAACACAGCATGGGGAGAGGCCCTGATCCAGCAGTGGATTGACAAATGGCTGTAAATTGTTATACATTATTAGAATTGATTAATGGTCATTTTGTCTGTTTGCCTGACAGATCTAGACCATTGGTGTAAAGGCCACATTGGTGAGATGTCTTATCGTCATCATCACACGTTGGTTTCATTGCACTGAAAACACACAGACTCTTTGAACTTTTGAAATATTTCAAATTAACGTAACCTAAATTGCAGCTATCGGGTTGTTTTTTCAACACTTTCCTGTTTTGATTTAAAGCTTTCGTGACTGCAGGGATTCATCTTCTTGGTTCTTTCGGTAAAGTCACGTAGAAGGGAAGTAATAAAATAATAAAAATAAAACATAATAAAATTATTCTCACGACGTTTCGGCCACAACGCAAGCAGCCGTCCTCAGGTGAAAACCAGGTCCGTCGAGGCGACAGAGTCTGAATGACTCTGTCGCCTGCGTTGTGGCCGAAACGTCGTGAGAATAATTTTATTATGTTTTATTTTTATTATTTTATTACTTCCCTTCTACGTGACTTTACCGAAAGAACCAAGAAGACTTTCCTGTTTGGTATACCTCAGTTACAGCTCCCAAATGCTGTCCCGGATGTAATCATAGACGATAAAGTTCTATATGGTAATATACACAATCTACTAATTGTGGCACAGTGTTTTTTATAAAAAAAAATTGAGATTTCGTTTTGGGCCTTAGAATAGTAGGATTAATGCAATGGGTTTAAAGTCCATTTATATTGTTGGCATTCGACCACGGGGATGGTTGGTCATATATACCGTGAGTACTAAAGAAATCTGACACTGACAAATTGTTCTTGCGTGATTGTTTTTGGTAACTAAGCTAATGTATATTTAACAGAGACTGCTATAAAAAGGCATTAATACAAGTCACAGCAAGGGGTTCAATGTGTCACGGCCAGTAATTTACACTTATGGGTGGTAAATTATTGTGATTGATTCGTAGACCTGCAAATACATTAGGGGTTTGCGCTAAATGTTTACATTCGATAGTGCATGATAGAAATTACTTTGCTTACTTAATAGCTAAAGTCACTGTCACATTTTCGTCTATGTGTACTACATATATAATGGGTTGTTTTTGTTATATTGGGTGTAACAAAAAAATCTGCAAATTACTTAAGCAGTGAGGTCCATCTTGGTAAGATGAAATAATATGTGTAGGCATGTCTGTTATTTGTTAATGCCTCTGTTTGTATGCTATGAAGAAGGGCCATTGCCTGAAACATCGCCTATTTTATGTTTCCTTTTAAGGGTCGTGTATTATTGACAAAAATGTTGAGTGTTCTTGTTCTCTGTTATTGTGCACCTTTGCCAACGAAGTATCAACAAATACAATAAATTGCCTTTTTGTGAATAGCCTTTATATTACAGTAATGTCATGGTGCTTCTTGTCTTATATGTATATTAACAAATAGGGTTTTGTAAAAAATAACACATTACTCAGAAATAAAAATTTAAAGCGGAAGCACACAGTTTTAGCAATAAAACTACTGTACCCTGTCATGTTACATTGCATATAAATGATAATCAATGTGCTACGAATGATGTATGTGCTATGAAGAAGAGCGATTGCCTGAAACGTCATCCATTAGAAATTTGTCCTTTTAAGGCCACAGTGTTATTGACTCACGTGCCTTTTTCAGTTGGTTGAACATTTCTGCTCAAATCTTAATTTAACATGCTTACTCTGTCCACTTTAAACAATATCACCACGATTCCACAGGAAAGGTGGCAAATGTTGTGAACATTGCAATGTTTGCCAAAATAAGAAATACACAGTTGTTTTGTTCGCTGCCCCGTGCGTGGCACGTTTTGCATTCACAGCGCGCGTTCTGACACAGCTCGACACACTTCAGTTTTCTTAAACATGGTGCAAGGGAGGCATTCTACAAAATCCATTTGGCGGATTGAAGTGTGTCTATAAATCTCACCCTCTGCCTTCATGCATAATTTGGTTTCAGTACAGTGTTGGCTAACCACAGGGCGGTGGTAGCTCTGCACGCCTCTAATCCAGCACTGTGGAGGCAGCGAGTGTTGGTTTGGTGAATCGCACAACAATGTTGTAAAACTCCCCTCCCATGGGCGTCTAAGTGCCATACCCTGGCTCATCAGGAGAAGGCGGGACAGCAAATGAGGACGAATATAATCTGTATGGGGATAGAGCAGTGGTTCTCAGTTGGAGAAGTACGCGGACCTCTGGGGGTTACGAGGCAATGTCCCAGAGGATACGTGAGGTGCTTTCTAAATGCGTGACATTATATCATACACGAGAGTCAATGGTGAATAATCATGTATGAATCTACCAGTATAAAATAACCAATATATTATTATAATCCATATGATAACATGGAACTATATAAAATACCTTTTTAAGCGTATTGATCGTAAACAATGTGGTTTACAAGAGTAACCAGCGAACGCGAACACATTACATAACGCATGCAGAGCCTTCATTGATTATTTTAATTTGCTTGTAGTTACTAGCTAGTTAGGATAACCTCACAAAATGGACAATTGGTAAAAATATTGGTGTTCATTATTCGTATATTTATTTCTCAGAACCATGTTGGGTTAGGCAAAATTCAACAAGGGGTATAAGTTGCCAAAAACAAGTTTGTTAGACACTGGGATAGAGTGTTGCCCCCTTGCACGCGTGAGCTTTCTCTGGGTGCTCCAGTTTCCTCACACGTGTATAACCATTCATCGTTAATTGGCTGAGAACATCTGAATGTGTACGCGCCTCATCGTGTCACAAATTGCACAGCGTGGCGTGATGTCCGGCTGCGTAAGAAACGCCCAATAAAAAACTAAATTTGTGGAAACACTGCACAACTTAGAGTAATAATTTATATTGTACTAGTGGGAAATACCCGGCGTTGACCGGGTGAAAAAGACACACACATATAGACTTACACACACATAGACCCCCCCCACACACACACATAGACTTGCACAAACATTGCCCTACACACACATTCGGACTTACTCTCACATATGGACCAACACATAGAGCCACACACACACACAGACTGACACGCATATATATTGACTTACACACACACAGCGACTGACACACACACATAGACTGGCATACAAACATGGACTGACACACACTTGGACTTACACACATCGACGTACACACACATCGACGTACACACACATATTGACTTACACACACACATGGACCCACGTACACACATACATGGACTTACACACACACAAATATGGACTCACACACACAAACACATGGACTTACACACATACATTGACCCACATACACATCCACCTGCACACACACACACACCGACTGACACACACACATAGACCCACACACACACGTAGACTTGCACACACACATGGACGTACACACACACACATCGATTCACACACACATCGACTCACACACACAGACACATCGACTTAAACACACACACATCGACGCAGACACGCACATCGACTTACCCACACACATATCGACTTACAAAGACACAGCGACTCACACAAACACATAGACTTACACATCATACATCGACTCACACACATGGATTTACACGCACACACAATTGATTTTTGTTTTACTGACACACACACATCGACTCACACACACATGCACCTACATAAAGAAATGGACTTACACACTCACATGGAGCCACACACACATCGACTCACGCACACACACATCGACTCACGCACACACACATCGACTCTCACAAACACATCGACTCACACAGACACATCAACTCACACACGCACATCGACTCACACGCACACATGGACGTAGACACACATTATTTTGTAAAAATTGAGTAACCTAATAGTTAAATATTAGTTGTGTACACACAAACACAACGCACACACATCGACTTACACACACAAACATCGACTCGCACACACATACATAGACTCACACACACAACGACTCGCACACACATATGGACTAATACACACACACATACGAATGTACACACACACTAACAGCGTCGCAGACACACACATGGACTCACATGCACACAAGGACTTAGACACAATAATAATATGAATATTTACCATGTAAATGTAGAAATGAGTAGTCACGCCATAAGCCCCGTGGTGAGCCAGCGCTACTCCATTTTCACATCTGTCAAATTTAAAGTAGTTAAATGAACAATCTAGCGCTATATCTTATAATTTATTTATTTCCTTACACCGCTCAGCACGCGACACAGCTGACAGGGGTTGCCCCTAGCAATGCACACGTGCCATCGGTGGAGGGGAGGGGGGTAAATTCTCATTCGTGTAAAAAATTCAATAAAAATACACAAAACGTGGAGGTAAATTCTTCAGTACCATCTCCCCCCCCACCCCAATGTGTGCACTTGCTACTATAGAGTCGGTAGATACTAATATTATAGCGTTCAGATACTATTATTTCATGGGACCTCCTTTGCCAGTACCAAAATATAAGAATAGGTTTTCCCCCTTTTTTCTCAAACGGTGTAACATGTACTACTGTAGAGATAAGGCAAAAAAAAAAGCTGTCTCTGGTGTGGACCAATCAGTTTCAAGGACAATGCATACATGTGTTTTGTTTGCATTCTGACCACAAGTATTGTGGTTAATGCAGACATGAATCCTTGTGAAAAGGTTTCAATTTTGTTGCCAGAAAAAATGGGAAAAACATATTCTTATATTGTGATACTATTATTCTAGAGTGGGCAGGGAGATGGTGGGGGGGGGGGGGGGCAGCGACCCAGCCCTCAGCTTGCCAAGGTGCCACCTCGGCCGGCTGGGCAATCTAGGCAAGGACAGGGGCTCTGCATGGGACTAGGCCTCACGACGGCACTCTGTAAGGTTAGTAGTTTCTGCTATAAAGTCGATAAAACTGCTATAGAGTCATCATGTACTACTGTAGTGATAGTAGGTACCACCACAGTTGGTATGCACGGCTATAGTGATAGCAGGTACCACCACAGTCGGTATGCACTGCTGTAGTTAAAGCAGGTACCACCAGAGTCGGTAAGTACTGCTGGAGTTAAAGCAGGGAACCACCACAGTCAGTATGCACTGCTGTAGTGAAAGCAGGTACCACCAAAGTCGGTATGCTCTACTGTCATAGCAGGTACCACCACAGTCAGTATGCACTGATGTAGTCATAGCAGGATACCACCACAGTCAGTATGCGCTGCTGTAGTTAAAGCAGGTACCACCACAGTCGGTATGCACTGCTGTAGTGATAGCAGGTGCCACCAGAGTCAGTATACACTGCTGTAGTGAAAGCAGGTACCACCACAGTCGGTATGCACTGCTGTAGAAAAAGCAGGCACCACCACAGTCGGGATGCACTGCTGTAGTGATCTCAGGTACCACCACAATCGGTATGCACTGCTGTTGTGATAGTAGATACTGCTATCGAGTTGGTAGATACTAAAACAGTCAGTATATACCACTAACACTCAGTAAATACTGCTACAGTCAGTAGATACTACTATACAGTCAGTACATACTACTACGGTCAGTAGCTACTGCTATAGAGTCAGTAAATACTTCTGTAGTGTTCACAAAAGGAGATAAAGGCTTCTTTGGAGGTAACACGTTTATTTAACAATTCAGCTTTAACACAAAGGGGTTAGTCCCCTTCCACAGATAACCTAGTGAGGTAGTCTCTCCGGGCTAGCCAAACCCTAACACACACTGGGGAGGCTATCTTAGACCGGACCCCGACTCGGGTCCGGGTCTTGTCTTCGGGTCTTTTCTTCCAGGTGACGACTTCGTGTCTTCATTCAAACAACAGCAGCCGGCCCCGTTCAGGGCTCTGGCTTATATTCTCGTTGAGGAGCTCGTTCTGCCCCTAGCCATGCCCACCTTCTGGAAGCTCCCAGAAGGATCTCGATGGGACCTATGGTCCTCCAGCCCCCTCTTTGGTGGCCCCCCAGTCGGTACCTCCGTGTCACGTGTGCCGCGGGTTCACTCAGAGTGCCATGGCCCCCTGTGAACCCCGCACCATGCCCAACACTCTCGCCTCCTAACCTCTGGGGGCTGGCACTACACATGGAGTGCACATGGAGTGCAGTGCCATCCATCCCTGACAGGTTATCTCAGCCGGCCCCCACTAGGGCCGGTACTGCATCCCCAGTGCTGACAGTGGTGTGCACGCCATATATTGTGCCTCACACAGGCCGGCTCACACCACATGCAGTGGCATCCCACGATGCCACTACACTACTATAGAGTCAGTAGATACTGCTGTCCAGTAAGTAGTTACTATATTGTCGGTAGATACTACTGTAAGGCCAGCAGATACCACTAAGGTCAGTAGTTACTACAGTCAGTAAATACTACTATACAGTCAGTAGCTACTACTGGCTCAGTATATACTACTGTACAGTCAGTAGATGCAACTACACAGTCAATAGATACTACTTACTCTGTTGTATGTAGGGTGTGTAGGTATATATACCTATGCGGGGGTAAATATATTTTTTGAGGAGGGGGGGTCGACAATTTTCGGAAACCTTTGAGATCAACTATTTACCCCCCACTTTCTATTACTTTTTGGACTCCTGCAAGCCTCTTATAATTTTGATGGTGGAGAAATGGACAAACGGCCCACTCGGCTTTCACAATAGCTTAGTATCTGTGTATGTATATGTAATGTTTTAAAGACAAGTTTTGAAATATATTTTTTGCCCGGGCAACGCCGGGTACTTTCTGCTAGTGATTTATAAAACAGCATATACATATATTCTCACGAAATGTAAATAATTATGGAGCTGAAAATGTCAGAGCGCATTTCCAATAGTTATATCGTGGGGTCACATATGTAATCAAATGTACTGTGTTATTCAATTAGTGATGTACTTGACGCATCAAGGTACTTCATATCGCTTCGCACAATACACATAAAACATCTGCTCTCTTGTTAAATCTGCCAGCTGCCTCGTTCAGTTCTCCTCTACCGAACACTATATGTGTTATGGGGTGGTGAGACTCAATAGTTCACTGTAGCGGCCACAGCAGGTTCAGTATCCATTAGGTATTACTTATTAAAAATAATGTAAACGTTATCTTAAAAACAGACTAAAATATAGCTGAGGGCTACCCAGCCGTGTCCAAGGTACCTGCTCAGCCATTCCCCGAAGAGCTCGTCGATCTCTGGCTCTCCCTTAATTATTCAAATATTAAATCCAGCTGTCCCCCAATTGAACCTTATGGCGGGACCCCGGGGTCCCATAAGCCCCTGGCTCTCGCATAAACTTCGCTGCGACGTCATTTTATTTCTGTTGAAGGCGAACGATACAGCAATCTATTCCTCTCAACGAGCTCTACACGACGCGCCAATACAAGTTTGAAAGATTTGTTTCTTCTGTGCATTCGTCCTCGCTGCGCTTGGACGACATAACAGAATGATCCGCGCCAGGTGGCTCGTGGCGTTAATGTGCGCGGTGGGACGGAGTTGCCAAAAATAAATTAACTACGATTTTGAATTCCGTTTATTCGGGACCCCGGGGTCCAGCTATAAGGTTCAATTGCCTCACTCCCTGGGGAGTTGCCACACTGCCCAAGCAATCATTCCTGGGTGTGCGTTCACGTGCCCAACAAACCCGCTCGTCCCTCCAATCCCCCACAAAGTGGCCAACTCCCAGTCACCTTCACAGGCGTGACCACAGATCACAAACATTTGTTTCAGTCTCCCATATCAATCTCTGTTGTTCAGAACTCTTTTTTATTATCCACCACAGGGCAGTTTGTATGTATGTATGCCAAATTTCTTTCGCACCGTACGTAGTCAACTGCACTAATCGGAGGTGCAGTCTTGTGTCTGCCCTCTACAACATCCCAGTCACTTCCAGGCCACGACCTCCCGGGGGGGAGCATGTCAATGAGTTTTCGGTTTCTACCGCTTTTTGTTCGACGTTTCATGCCACATGCTGGGAGCTACTGCAGGAATCTAAATAATAAGTACATCAGAGAGCTAAATAGCACGACAGTGAACCTACATAGTAATAATACGACGCTGGGATGTCTCCACTCATGCATTCGTATGATGTGCTCAACCCATTTCAATGCTTTGTCAGCATGATCTTGGTTGTTCTCCATAGCTCTCTATTCTCAAGATGTTCAGTCCACTACACTTTCAATATTCTATTTCTGCTTGCCTTAAAATTAATTCAGCTGTGATACCATCTGCCACATTTACACCCTGTAAACTTGTGTTGTTATCACCATCACGTTACACCACCTCGTCTTAGTCTGAATGGAGAAACTGTTTCCAGATGTTCAGTTGTATGTTGAACTTCTTTTGCACCATACGTAGCCAACCGTGGTAATCAGATGTACGGGGGAAGGATAGCAGACTATGGGGAGAACAGTTACAGCAACATGGAAAGAACAACACTGACTTATCTCCATGTTCTTTCAAGCTTTCGCTTCCTGATCCTATGCTCTGTTTAGATTTTTCCATCACTTTCAATGCAAATTTCTCGATTTCGTGAACCCATCTAATTTATTCCAGTTGAATGCCATCCCATGTGACTCCCCTTTGGTGTGGTTTTATAAAGGTCTTGCCATGATTTCAATTACTAACTTTTTCAAGTCCATCGTACACACCACGTTGAAGGACACTATAAATGATTTAAGTGTCAATAATCTCCAAGTCCATCGTGCACAACATTAAGTTGAAGGGCAATATGAATGATTTAACCGTCATTAGTTCTAAAGCTGTTTAAGTTTTAGTATTTTGTTCCTGTGACCCCCTTCACTCAATGTAAAAAACACCCATTTGTTTAATATGTATATAAGAGTAATTACCCACTGTGAAGATGTCCCATTTTACTATGATCACAATGTCTCGGAGAGATTCCATTTTGCATGTATACTTCTGTATCCCATTTATGGGTAAAATAATTTTCAGTATAATTTTCAATATATACTCCTAAGTCTATTAACGGTTATAGATTTTCCACACCTACACATGTATCGCCTTTCTACAGCTAGTTGTAATCAGGCAATAGCCAGATTAAAGATGTTTCGCCAGTAATTAATAACTGGCGAAACGTCATTCTCAGATTGTACATGTTGTGGCTTTGCTCTCCAACAACACACCCGTGTGCTGTACTAGTGACGAATTTGCATGTTCTGTTTACGTGACACAACCTTACTAATTGGCTGTCGGGTGGTGGCGGGTTTAACAATATACGCAAAAAAAACTGTATTATGGACAAATACATTGGTTCCAAGTTGCTTCTCAGCAAAATTACCTTTAAATATAACATGCAAAATAATATGTTGCACACTCGAAATGAAGGACGTGCTCCAAATTGAGGGCAAACACATGTATTGTGGTAATCTGTAAAATGCAACAGCACGTGTGTTACACAGCAATCCTCAACCGAGTTGCCATTAACCACGTGACTGGTATACAGGTCAGGTTACTCAATAATAGTTTCCCTTAAACCCAATTCCACTACTGATAAACCATCTTCGTCTTTAATTATAACCTTTACACTTTACTATTCGAATATTACTTTAATTCTAAGCTGTATGTCTATTTATACCTATCCACTTATCTTAGTAATCTTACACCCATTATCTGTATTGTATATATACTGTATAGTACTGTACTTGTCACCATTGTACAACCTACTACTGTACATTGTCTATTCTTAATAGCATTGCAAGTAGTCATATTCTGGGTGCATTGGGCATGGTTATAGAATAAACAGTATTAAGGTTAGAAAATAACCAGTATTAACTACAGTACGTCATCCTTTACAGTGCACAGTGCTAAACCCCTTCCTATTGAACATATCACAAACTATCAATTCAAAGCCAAGCTAAAAGATTATAACATTTCTATAACTATCAAAAACAACATTTGGGTCCTTTACCTGTAAAATGCAACAGCACGTGTGTCACACACAGCAATCCTCAACCGAGTCGCCATTAACCACGTGACTCGTGAACAGGTCAGGTTACTCAATAACCCTGCGGCCCACCTCCAGGCCCGACTCAGTATCACATGCTGGTGTGTACACGTGCATTGATGTACTTGCACAGAACATAAGGGCCTTCACAAAATCACACCTGACTCCATTGCTTTACGAGGAAATAATTAAAAAGTGGTCCATTCCTAATGTGCTACAAATACTGTAATGTGAAAATACGTCACGTTATTCTGTACGGTGTGGCCAATATTTAAATAATAGACTTACGCAGATTGTTGTCATAATATCTTAATTTAATGCTATGCTTCCACTTAAATTATTACTGTTCCGTATCTTCAAATGTTTTTAAAGGTGCACACGTATATTAGAAAGTATGTGGATATTTAGAACATATGGGGGTGTTCAAGATTGTCTCTAGAATTAAAGTGAACATGAGGTAGGGGGGTGGCTATTTGGCAGTTAATTTGTGCCCATGAGAGAGATGAGACGGGTTTTTAAAATTGCAATACGTGGCAAGATGCTGCCTTAGAGTTGGCGGAGCAGATTTATATAAAGGGACAGCTTGTTTGTGCCAGTACGTGGGAGAAGGATCTTGTGTATCTGGTAATTGCAGCAACTTTAAATGTTACCATACATCTCCTTACACACGTAATATACCATTTATATATAAAATAAAACAATGCGACTCAAAAATTATAATTAAAAATGATCTGGCATACAAAACATGCTTGGAATTAATATTATTATTTTTTGTTTCGGAGGAAATCGTGTAATTTTATTTATCAGAACAAATGGAAATGTTGGTTTTAAATTGAAGAAAAAGGTATATAGTTCCATATGAATAAGAACTATTAACGATAGTGATTTAAGGATGCATGCCTAGGAATTACATGGAGAAAAAGAAACACGAACACGTGGATTCGTGACCATATGCAGGTTAAAGACAATTAAAACTGAAAAAAAGTGGATTTGGATATATCATGTCACCAGATGGGATTATGGCCGATGGTCAAAAATACCGACGGAGTCGCAGCCAAGGAATGGAACGCAGCAGAATATACGTCAATAAAGAAGATGGAGTGACAAAATTTGAATTTGTGCAGGTGCTAGGTGGATCATGATGTCACTAGAGATGGTGGTGACTTAGGGAAGTCTTGATCCTGTGGTGGATTGACCACTGCTAATGATGATGTTGATTTAAGGTTGACAGGGGCTAAAATCCAAATATGTTCTTACATGTTAGTCCTTACAGATACACAGAGAGAGAGAGAGCGATGAGAAAAAGTATAAATGTGATCAATATTGTATCACTCCTCAATGAATCAGAATCATAATAATGGAAGTGCTGTGCTTGGGGTATTTATGTGTTAGCTACACATTACATGCCTAAGGCTTTGGCTTGTCTTAAATTGAAAAGCAGAGGTAAAAATCAAATGTGTGAATGTCAAGTCTCACTTTGCCCAGTTATTCTCTGTTTAAATGTAGCAGTTTTTACTTCATGTTATCATGAACTCATTTTGCATGCAAGCACTTGTTATGGAATTACTGCGCAGCATGTGTTGCTTAACCGTACAGTGTTACTGAGCTGAGCAGTGTAGTCACGACAAAAGTAAAAATACCAAAAACAAATACATTGTTTTGACTTCAAACCTTCGTGACTGCAGAATTGCCCGATGATGCTGGATGCAATTACCAGCGAAACGTCGTACTCAAATTGTAAATGTTGTGGCTTCAACACACCGGTGGGCTAAAGCAGTGAACTATTTGTCTTTTGTTAACGTGACACTTTTTTACTGATTGGCCGTGTCGGGTGGTGGAGGGTTACGACACATTTATAAATAACGCGATCTAAACCCAAAAACGTTGATTATGAATAACATTGGTCGCGAAAGCCTACGTGTTAAACTATAATGTAGACTGTAGCCTTATTTTTAATCTGGTGAGCGTGTTGGCAGTCTATGGTGTAGACTGTAGCAATGGTTATTAAACTGAGTGAGCATACTGGCAGTCTATCATGAAGACTGTAGACTGGTTCTTAACCTGAATAAAATAAAATTAAAACAAAAACCACGACGTTTCGATCACAACACAAGCGCTCGTCATCAGGAAAAGGGGGGTTAGCCTCTAAAGGCAAACTGTTTATAGAGGTTTCGAGATGGGCGTAGCCCAAGTGTGTCAGCAGCATGGGCGGGGCAGCTAAGGAAGCAACGACAACGCAGTGGGTCTACACCAGTCAAAGGGCCGCCAGGCAATCATCGCACCTAGCGCCACACACTCACACCGCTGATGGTAGAGGTTGACAAAAAAACACAAATCAAGTCATGACCTAAAGTGGTTGATGACATCTTTCCAATGATTGCCGAGTTTATAACCATCCTCTCGGTTGAAATTGTGTCTGTGTCTGACATAACTCTGCCTCTTTGTATATAAACTTTGCCTATCCTTGCTATATAAATATATTTCTTCAAGAAGAAATATTGGTTACATTTTTTTTTATCATACAAAAAAATGGTCACATTTATTTCGTCGGACCTTTAGGCACAGTAGGCACTGTGCCAATTGGATAATACGGTCCTGATACAGGGCATGTTATGTTGCATTGTTTCATCCATTTGTATTCATGATACATCTATCAAATTGTGAACGTAATAATCCACGATTATGTTTGTAATATATGGCCAATTATATTGATATGCTACTTTGATGTTACATTTCGGTTAATGGAGCAAACAAAGCTGTAGAAATGAAGTAAAAATAGTAATGAGACCCTAAAAACATAGCAAAAAATATTAAATTATTGAATCTAATTGTGACCATCAATCATGACAATTCATGGAATCACTTAACGCACCTTTGCTACGGTATATGGCTGTGTTCTTCACTAATTTTCAGAGGGAGGCCACTTTCGCCGATGAAACGTCATCAGTCTGAGGGCCGCCACACATTTTAAACCATTGGATTTGACAGTACGACAATGAGGTGTTTTCACATTTGTCTATTGTCGAGGGCCACACGCCAGGGGCAGCACTAAAGGCCACCAGGGGCCGCCATTGGGGCGCGGGCCTTACAATGAAGAATACTGGTACAGGAATACCTTGCACTTTCGTCTGGTTAAGGACTAGAGCATGCACGAATGTCAAAAATGGACGAATGTCAAATCAGAGCCTTTATTAGCCTTGCTCATTAAGTTTGATTATGTCAAGCTTTTTTTTAGCAAATTGAGAACCTTATGGGTTCTTTCAGCTTTACTATCACCACACGTAGGACCCATTATGAATATATTAAAACACAAAAAAGCACAGTACGAATAGTGTACACGTGTTTTATAATCACGAAACTAACTATGAACACCGTAGTATTATACTGTTATCACAAAAATAACTATGAATTGTTTACAGCATAATCACAGACAAAAGTACAGTATTAATAATATATGAATAAACACAAAGATAAGAGATGCTCACTGAACGACTTCTATTCAAAGACTGAACGAAAAACATGGCGCGTGGCACCAACGTCGTGGAAGGTTGGATGAAATCGGACGAAAGAGGAAAGCACGAGGACGAAATTTGAAATGTGGTTATATGTGATTGAAAACGGCCGAAAGAGCGAAGCGACGAAAGTCAAGTGGACAAAAGTCAAGGCATCGCTGTATATGACATCTGAATATGAGCTGGGCCCTCTCATTGGTTGTCTGGGATTTAAGTGAGTACCTGGCATGGTTTGTTAACCTCAACACCACAAGAGCATTATACATTTCACTATTTAACAAAAATATGGATTTGTAAACAACAATAATAAAACAATTGGTAATAATATTTATTATGCTTTTGACAGACCTTAACTATCTCTATTTCCTATAACACACTGTTAAGGAATAAAGATTCAAATTGGAAGTAACATTTTGTTTTATGAATGTTGAACTTCGTTTGCACCGTGCATAGCCAACGGTACTAATTGGATGTGCGGGGGAACTACAACAAACTGAACACAAAAAAACAGTTCTAAATAAATGAGATTTCAATCTCGAGTTAATAGTGCATGGCTCCAGTGGCGTCCTAACATTGGAAGAAAGAGCGTTCCAGACAGCCGCAGAAGCGCACCTGAAAGCGCGCGATGCAGTGACTGTCTTTGTTCGATGGTCATCCAAAATCTGTTGCGAGGATGACCGGAGTTTGCATGATGGTTTATGCTTCTTGGTGAGATCAGCAAGGTATTGTTGTTCATTTGTGGCTAGCACTTTATGTGAAACGAGTGCTGGTTTCTTACACATAGCACAATGGACTCGTCTTGTGTGCAACGTGTCCCGTGCATTGGCTTAGGGGCAAAAACCTATGAGAAGTGAAGCCACATGAGCTGGTATATTTATCTAAAATGTCAAGAATTAACTTGGGTAGGCAGCTTTAGTGAACCAGCAAGGGGGCATGTCAAGCTTGCATTCCACTGCAGTTATTTTCCCCCCAATGTTGCAAATCTATGACGAATCATGTATTCATATGCTTAAATTAGTAATATATTTAAAATACATTGGAATATAATTTTTTTACAATTTCGTACCACCTATATGTACGAATATTAATCAATCGGCAGGTTGCACGTGGTGGGAAAATGTGGGTACTCACCTGTTTTCAAGATGTCTGGTCGGTGTGGAAGAGTTGGCCAATCCTCCAGTACTCCATCCAGCAGAGGCTCTTCCGTGAGCAACAAACTGCAGGGCTGCACCTTTAGATCTTATAATCTAAAGTCAACTGTGCCCTTCACCTGCCAAAATATGTAAAATGTTACGGCACGCTTCGTCGAGAAACAATATGCTTATTTTATTCACCCCTTGCGCTTGGATACGTTTACCAGTTTGGCATATTGCTTCAATTATAAGAAAACTCGCTTTCAGTGTGATGTTCCAAAAAGGGCTCGCTGGACTGTTTCCATGCTGCTACTTACTGACCCACGGTCTCCTTTCCTGGGGGCAGCATTCCCATGAAGTGTTTATTATTAGACGTCCTGTGTTGGAGCTTGCAGCCGGACACATTGTGTCACTCTACATAGCTTTGTACATGCGCAAAAGTAATAAAATAATAATCTGTCGTGGTTTTCATTTTTAATATAACGCACGTGCAAATTCAATCGTAACAGAAAACCTTTGGTTTTAAATAATAGCAAATGTTGTTATGCATGTGAGCACACATTATTAGCTGCATTACGGTAATAGCTAACCCTCGTGATGTGCAGTGGTCTTCATCTGCAAGTGGATTGACAAAGGGCTGTACATTTATGTAATTATTCCTATTAAGAGTAATTTTATGTGTTTTTTCCAACCTTGCACTTCAACAATAAAACATGTAACGGCAATTGTAGCCTGGTGATATAATTGGTGGGAAGTATATTGTCACTGGGTGATAAGGAGGCATAGTGCAGCGTGAGCCATATTTCCCTAATTTCAAAGAAAGTAATTTACAAACAAAAACCCAGGATGGTCATATGAAGAATTGAGAATCACTGAAAAAAGTTCTGGAATGGTTGTGGCCTTTTATTATCAATTAATCTGAAGAGCTTTCTAGAGTATGATGTCGAGGTGCAATTAAGCATTGAGGAGCACTTCAATGTTGCCAAGCTGCTATTGGTCAATGTTGTTTTTAAAGTCTCCACAATTCGACATCCACAAAAATCCTCACAACAGCTTGCTAAACACTGCCATGAGAGGGATGGATCTCTCTTGGGTCTCATGCATTTTGTGGCCCTCCTTTTTGGGTAATGGTGCTGCGTGGGCTACCTTCCAGCAATTGGAGAGAACGACTCTCAACTACTAAAGCACACGTTGCAGATGTGGAGGGGGGGGGGGTCAGCCAGACACAGTCAATGCCTTCCTTCTTGTGAACCATCTTGGCATGAAGTACTGCATGTAGAAAATGTAATATGTCACAGCTTATGCAACGCAACATCATATAATAACCATAGGCAATTGCATAATCATCTGTTCGAATAACACATACATTCAATGCTGGGTGAAGGCCTCCCCCAAGTCACGTCAACCACGTGAGCTGTTCGACCATACTTTATAACAGGCGTCACGATGGCGAGATGTTAAATACCTCGCCTGGTATACAGGAGGTCGTGGGTTCTATCTCGACCCAGACACTTGTATACTTGGAGTTTACGTGTCTCTGTCCGTGTGGTCTCGTGGACTCTTCTCCGGGTCCTCCAGTGTCCCTCCCCCTCAACATTTAGAATGAACAAGCGTGTAGGGTATTTGGCTGCAATAAATAATGCACATAAGGCACTTCGTTGAGCAATCATCCGTGGCCAGGTCGCTTTTTATAAATAACTTTTCAGCTCAGTGGGCCTTGGCTGGTAAAAAAAAATAGATTCAGATATCGTTCACGACTGACGTTAGCCATTGCCGGGAATCAAACTCCTGGTTGTCAGGTTCATAGTTCAGCGTGCTAATTAATCACTGCACTCTGGTTTTCTCGTTAAAAGTGTACAGTATATCAATATAATGATTATGTAAAAACGAACAATTCTATGTAAATACTGTGTATGTACTGTGTGTATATATTAAAACAAATCCTACAAGGCTTAAAATAGTAGTTTTGGAGTTTGTTTAGAATAATCCTGTCGTTTAAAATTTTACTTGGTGACTAAGACTGAGATATGCTTGGGAAAAAGGAGTGATAGAGGTTATTATTTGTTGAGAGTTGATGGCAATGGCTATAAATGAAAGATAAGTTTATATTGGCATGAGTGTAAAGGGAGATAACAAAAAGTCATGCTCTGCAACTTGTCCAGATATGTAATGGTATAAATGTTTGTACATACTACCATTTTTGACAGTTATTAAAAATATCCAGTGTTTTGTTTAACATTTTTATATTTGTGCACGATTCATTACGGCGTGAAATGTTTGGAATGTATCGTAATGCATTACGTGAGGTTGGTCACAACTTATGCATTAAACACAATACCATATTCACTTTTGAACAGTTTTAAACGTTTGCGTGTAAGTACGTTTCTATTTTTTATCAGACGTGAGTGTTGATAAATGTTTTACATCTGACTTCATTTGTAATGAGGCACTGGTCACATTTATCTGGGGGGTGGAGGGGCGGGGGGGTCTCATGTCTTTCAGAAGCAGGAAGTCCTTTATATGCTAAAAGTGATAGCCAATGGATAAAGTGCCATTTGCTTATGCAGGTCGCATGCTGAGCCAGAAGCAGGTCAAATTGGGTCTCATCTCGAAGGGGCGCTTAAATAATGTTGTTGGCATACGTGGCTGCAATTTAACAAATGTCAATTCATTTCCCATGCTTAGAGCACATGCACGGACTGAATATATTCCGATGCCTCTGATAACACGGGCATTTTCTATAAACATGTTAAAATCTAGTGGTATTTACTAAAATCAAATCCCCACTCTTTGGCAAAACACTGTTGCATTTGGTTTAAATTATCTCTGGATTAATATTCCCCGCAAGGCAAAAACATAATTTTGCAGAGTGACAAAGCTCGGCACAACTAACTGAATTAAGACTATATAGCATGCAATCTCATAAAATTCGATTACCTCTTTGCCATAACTTATGTTGGTTCCTTAAAAAAACGAATCTCATTTAAATCACAAGTTTGGAATGAAATAATTGTAACCATGCATGTGAATTGCAGATTGTAGACATTATAAGTACATTTCACATTATTCTTTAAACACTTTTCTCTCGAAAGAAATATATTCGAATTTGATTCCAATTAAAATGTGATATTTTAAGATCATTGCATCAAGGGAATGCTCTGCAAGTAAAGTTGCAAGCTGCCTCCTAGTGGTGAGAAGCATGCTATTTGTGTTTATTGGAAATAACATAAAAAAATATATACAAATGTTACCTACATTTAAGATAGTTCTATGTCATTACATTCCTTAATTGTGTACGTGTAAATATTGTCATTATTGCAGAAAAATAGTCATATTTTAATACACCAAGTAAATTAGAGTGTATATTCTTGTTATTTATTTCTTATTTTAATTCGTCCATAAATGTTTTTCATTGGCAGGAGAGAGGAACGACGAGGAGGCTTGAGGAGGAACCACAGACGTGTGGGGAAGGCAGCAACAGCAGCCTGGTGGTGAGGAGCCGGTGCCAAATTCTCCATCACAAAGCTCTGCGGCCTTCTATATATGAAGGTGTTATGGGCCAATCAGTGAATGTTTGCATACGGGAGATAACTAGACCGTCCGGAGAGAAAACACACACACACGTGTGTGAGAGGGGAAATACTCTGTCCCACATAGATACAACAGGTGGAGCCCACATGTTGTTGTTCCGCCTTTGTCTGGTAAGCCAGGTTAAGGCACCTCGACACCCACGCCATGGGAAGGGAGTTTTACAACATGTGTGCTATCCACCAACCTTTGGCTCCACAATGCTGGATTCCATCTCTGGTGACTGACCAAATCCGTATGAAGCTACCACAAGCATCTTCTACCGTCATAACCTTGCAGCACGTCTCCCATGATGAGTCCTGTGGTAGTGCATTGCATGATGACCGCACTGCACGATATTTTCGGGTTATCATCGATAGAAGCCTGACCGTCAAGTCCCACATATGTGGAAAGACCAGATCAAAAATCGCCATGCTACCGAAACTTGCAGGTAGCTTGGTGTGCCTTAGCTGATGTGCTGTGAACCGCTGTCCTATTACTGATTTACTCAGTGGCAGAGTGCTGCACTCCAGCCTGGTCCAGAAACTCGTACACAAAAAAGGATATGCACAATTAAAATAATGCAATGCGCATCATAACCCGAATGCTTAACCTGTTCTAGCGAACATTCTGTCACCAAATATCTGCAGAGACATGCAAAAAATGGAGCTTACATGTTTTCTTGACAACAACAACAACCTACCCATCAAACAAGACCTCAACAATATGCCCTTGCTCTGAATCAAGTCCTGATTCCCCTTCTGGCATCACGTTGCCACCATCCTGGAATCTCACCCAGGTCCTGAAGTGAGCTATCGAACAGAGTGGAAAAGTGTGAACGTTTGGAATAAACACCATATTCGAGACCTAACCCTCATCGCATCTCCTTTCTTTAACATTCCTCTAAGACACTGGTGGAATCTTGAATCGCATCAGAACATCAACATGCACACGTCTCCTTCATAAATGGAAAATGAAAGAGAAAGCTGCAAGTGCGATTGTGACCACGCAACCCAAACTACACGAATTCTTTCCAGAAGCCCTCTCGTGGCTATCAGACCTCGACATTGGCAGTTAACTCCTGAAGAATAGAATAGGTGTGCATAGCCACCATGCGTATTGTATATTATAATATAAGAAATGCAATTTGAAGCAATGTTTAGTAATTTTCACAAAGATATCTGCTTTAAGATTAACTAATTCTTGCATGCTGTGCCGTAGATACAAACATAAGCCTTTGACTTTGAGTAATATTAGTGTTTCATTGAATGCTAGAAATAATTGCATGGGATATTGAAACGTCCCCAAAATGTGCATTCTCCGTAATGCATGTGTTTTTAATGTCCTGGAAGTGATTGTCCTCATAGCAATTGTTATGCATAATGTGCAATCACAACCCACCACTTACAGAAACATAATTTGTGTGTAAGATGACTAGTTTTGTGTGCAAGATTACATACGAGTTAATCATTCAGGCTCATAAAATAACACTACATTTATGGGTACAATTCTGTTTACAACTTTGTAAATAGATTGCTTTTTGTGACCCAAATACATTTATGGTACAATGCTGTTTACAACTGTGTAAGTACACTGCTTATAGGACCTAATCAACTTGTCTTGTGCACAAATATGCGCATACATGCAGGCCTAACAGGTTGTGTTTTAGTTTTTGGTGACTCAATATTCAAGAGAATAGAGCAACCTGATTGAAGCAATTGATTTATGGGAAGTGAAATAAAAAAGATATACTCCAGTACATAACACAGATACAAGTGAATCGAACACCTGTTTTACAGTTGAGTCCCAGCTTTGGAATTATTGTTTTAGGATTCCGATGCAATGAAAGCAGTAAATGCACATTTGGTGCCTGTATTTAAGTTTGCAATACACCTCAAGGGATTTGTAATCACATTTTAGCTCGTACATTAGGAGCCATCTGGATTCATTAGCAATGTGTTTTCTTCTAATGTGTTGGCCATTTTAATGTATTGTAAAACATTAACGTTGGTCGTTGTATTATTCGAAACAGAGTACTTCATTTTTGTCATCTCGAAACTGCTTAAATGTATAGTCTCTAAATATTCAACATTCTTGAGAAAAAAACCCCTAACATGACAAATAGTTAGAATGCATTCGCTTTTTTTCATCATGTTTATATATATTCAATTAATTATAATGATTTACATCTTTTTTGTCAATTACTGCTGGATGAATCATGATATGTATTTATACCGGAGGAATCCGATGAGCCATACAGCTTTTTTTCACAGATGTCCAGTAGGAGCAGGTCAGAAGGTTAGAACACAAAAAAAAACCCAATACAAAAACCGATTGGAGTGCAAATTATAGAAAAGGTAAGCAAGTCACTAAAAATAAATTAATACAAATAAATGAAATATATAAGTACATACATTTTTGCCTCCCGCACTGTCAGTGCTGAGTGTTGTTTGACCATACTGCATAATGGCAGTTGGTGTGGATTGGTGAAGAGGTGGCTTTAAGGACCGGTTTTCAAATATCATTACTCACCACTTATGTTAGCGGTGGCAAAGATCAAACTCAGGTTGCCAAGTACATAGTGCAGCACACTAACCACTGTACAGACGTTACCTACTTTTTAGGAAAAGGTTACAATTTATTAAGATGCTACAATTCCCATACAAACGTGCATGGATTGGAAACGAAACAGGAACGTAGAATTATTTGTAATAAAATAAAGCGGAAAATAACAGCACAAAAAATGTGTTGTTATAAACAAGAGGAAGAATGCATGAGTGCCATCATGCCTTGAATGACATGTGGCTATCACATTCCATGTAAGGAACAATGCTCTCGGCCTTGTCCATTCTATTTGTTTTCAGCCGACGCACATTTCCCTGCTGTGTGGATTTACTCGTCCTTTACATCAAAGTATTGGATTTGATAATAACAAAAACCAAGGAGACTTTAACCAGACTCGTCATTATAAACCACCAGGTATTAATAGACGCTGCAGAGCCAATTGATATGCTCTGCTTGTCTGTACTCCACTAAGTGCATCGTTTGATGAGTTAAATTAGAAACCTGTCTCTCACCACATTGACATTGCATCCAGGAGTTGTCAACTGGATGGGAAAGTTATAACATTATTTAACGAGGAGATGAAGTAAGATGGTTGGGGAGAGTTGGAGGTAATGCTCTTGAATGCAACTACAATCCTGTGCAAAATAGGCACTTCAAACTAAGGAGAATGGGCCCATGCTAACTGCATCACTTTTACAAACCTTTAAATTGTGCAAACTGCAATTGGGATTTTAAAAGGGTCATGTAAGCCTAATGAGTCCATTTAAGCAGGAAATCGAAGTATCTCGCCTAATTCCCAAAGGTTTAATATGGTATTGGCAGGCCATAAAACGAACTCGCTGCTCAAGTACGTTGAGGAATATGGAAGGTATTGTACCAAGCAAATATTTAAGATTATTCTCCTCACTTAATTTTTCAATCAAGAAAACTGTTGGCATGCTTTGCTTAGTTTTGTTTAAAATTGACATTAATTTCCTTAAAGTAAAGTTATTTGGTGTAACATTTAAGTGTAATGAATTTAAAATAAACGTTTGTTGATTGAAATAACCTAAAAGAATATAATCCAGTATTGAACCACTGTTCCCCAGACTATTATATCCGAAACGAAAACCTCTAATTATCCAGGAACATACATTGTTTTGCAATGTGTAAACAAACAAGAATGTATTTAAAGTTGTTTTTATTAATGCTGTGTTGTTAAACTGCAGCCAGTAATGTCATATTCATGTCCACAAAGTAAACAATACTTTACTATTAGCAAAAACATTATTTTATTCTCAAACATGAATTATGTGGCTGTGGAGTATTGTTATATATAGATTTAGGAGAGATGCTGCCTATTTAAAGCTGTAAGCACATGTTTTAAAAAAAAAACCCCTTAATATTTATTATTTTGATGTTATAAACCAAAAAATTAAATACGTTTTCTAGTCTTTTACGTCTTGCTTATATGATGTGTTTATTTTAATAGCACGTATATATAAAAAAAACATTCGTGTTTAATGAGACCCGGGCGTAAAGAGGGGCCTGCTGTGGACCAGTGGAATTGAACACATTCCCGTAAATGTCAGAGCTAAATGTTACAAAAAAATCGGAATGAATCAATACTGGAGTAAATGAGGTATTGCACCCCCATATTGCTTTAATTTTTCATTATCTGCACCCGTTCCATTTACAAGCCCATATTTATTTGTGTTCTCGCCAGACCACCCCCCCCCGTTTTCCCATGACAGTTGGGCTCTCGTTGGCTCCTGCCGAGCGGGGTCATAGCTCCTGGGTTATGAATATTGGGTTTACAAACGGGTGTACGGCGTAACAGAGAACAGCAGGTGGCGAACGTAACCCCTGTTGCATCTATTGTTAGAATTTAGAGAACACAAAATACAAAAAAAGAGCTGAACTTGATTTTTTCCCCCACACGCCATTCTCGTTATAAAGCGCCGCGTGGATTATTTAATTTGAAGCATTAGGTGTAGACGTATTGGCAAGCTCTGCCACATTTTAACTCGCAAGGGGACTAATATGTACTTCCTCCTCCCCCCTCATATCGTACTGTATGCATTAGGAGGGACGGGGATTTATAGACAATTTGCCACACGCGTGCATTGGGTCTCATGATCGGCTTGTGATTACTACTGGTAATAAGTCTGAAGAGAATTCCCACAGGGGACATTTCCTCAAACCAATCCAGTTTTCGCAAAGCACTTATGTGCAATATCGACATTTTTTAAATTAATGTTATCCAAACGCTTCCATTATCAAATTTCCTTTCCTTGACAAATCATGGGTCAACTTCGTTTCGATGATGACTTTGTTATCAGCTTGCATGGATGCTGGTATCTACCGAAGTCTGCCACAAAAAACGGATGGAAAGGTCATGCTCTTACATAGGAAAGTGACATCATCGATATATGACAGATTAGAGCTGGAATATACGAAATTAGTACAGCTATAGTTTGTAGTCTTTTAGTGTAACTTATTCCGCGTGTAATTTTGTTTTCGGAAATTGTTATATGGTCAATATTAAATGCTACATTTGTTATACATCTTCATATTCCACAGCAATTAAATACATTTTTAAGATTCAGCCACGATGCGTTAAAATAATTGTTTAATGTTTGTTGCGTCTCGTTTGTTAGCCTTAACGTAATTATTATGAAACAATGTGCATTTTGCCAATCCACTGCTTTATGTGCCTTTGTGGGCTGCGAGGAATATTTGACCATACTTCAGCACGTTGGTCAGTGCGGGTTGTGGAAGCTGGGCTGGAGTGTCGCAGACTGCACACAATTCCGAGGACACCCTTTTTATGCCCACGGCAGTGGTCACCCATCCAAGCATTATGGAGGCTCAAATCCCGCTCAGCTTCTGAGATATGATGAGATTGGGCACATTCTGGCTGCTATTTGGTCACATGAATTATTTTCACACATTTTAAATAATCCATAAGTACAGTTATCGATTCCCAAATGCATGATTTGATGCATGTGTCATGAACATAGTAATACATTTTAATAAATCAATGAATGCATCTTTACATTCCTGTTAAATACTACGGTCGTAATTAAGCAATTGCATGATTAAATACGAGACTGCATATTATCGACTTTTCAATTTAAACAGCTTTGATAATATTCAACACACGCCCTTTTATGCACGCGAGGCTTGCAATTCCAACCTCGCTGATTGCATTGTCTGTGTCGTAGCGTGTTTGGACCAGAGTTGGAGGGCCTTCGTGTTTCGCCCCACAACGACGTCTTTGCAAGTTGCCTCCAACTGGCAGATCGGGAGAGAAAAAAACCCCATCAGTGCCGAGCGTGATGAAAATGGAGCGTGCGCACCACATCCGTCACCAAAATACCAACTCCGCTCCATAAGCACCATCCTCGCAGGCGCAGACACAGAAACGAGCCTTTTCGAGATTCTCACGGGTGACGAACATTCCCCTGGTCCCGATATCCACCTCCCCCGGGTCGTCATCATCCCCGCTCCACCTGCCACTTGCCTTTCGCCGATATGCAACATCGCTATCATCGTCATCATCGTCGTCGTCTTCATATCTTCATCATCATCAGCAGCAGCAATCATAGCAATTATCAGCTATTGCTGGATGAAGGCCTCCACCAAGTCGCTGCTATCTCTCACAATACTGCGACGTAACACACTTGCCCGATTTGAAACGAACAAATTGCTGCAATTAGGGCCCCAAGTATCAAAGTTCTACGTTTGTGTGCTCTTCGCTTGTGCATATTAACATGTGACTTTATATTTTTCAAAACATTTTAACACCACTTTTTTGACATGCGTTTTATATTGCCGCTCTAATAAAGCAGTGGGGACATCCTACTCATGATTGTAGAAATGAGGAAACTTTGTATTTAAAATACACATGTATGCATTGTATAAAAAGTTACATTTGATTAAAAAAAGAACTAAATAATAAACGCAATTTTGTCTGTGTGGTTTCTACCCCCTCCCCCCTGAAAGACATTAAACGGAGCCGGTACAAGTGTGTGCGTGTTGCTGGCATTGTCGGAGCTGGCAGGGGTTAACGGTATCTGTGTTTATAATTAGACAAGTAATTTGTCCAGAGTGGCTGCTTGTGCGCGATCGATTGCAAGGGTTTCTTCCCGGCTATTTGTGGACACCATGAAACTGTTGCACAACAGGGAGAGTTATCGTTGAGGGTAAGCATATGGCATGGCCTGCATGAATCTGAATGGTTATTGATTCTTCACCATCACCACCACCATCCACCTCCCCACTCCCCCATCTCCTTCTTTCATTTATATTCTTTTTGTGCATTTTTGCAATGTGTTCATTTACATATTTCCACCATTCGTTCACATGCGGAAGCTTTTTTTGCAGCATTCCACTTTCAAAATTGAAAGTCAAATGGCAGACAGACATGTCCCATTCTTTGTGAGGAGCTTTTTGCAGTTTCTTGTTATATTCATGTTTGAGAAAAAAAAACACTTTAAAAAAGATCTGCATTATCCAGTTTTAATGTTTTAATGGACATTTCAGAAACACACATCCGAGAGTATTTGCCTCACAGCATGTGCAAGTGGACACGTGGTCGTTCTTTGGGGATACTTCATTTGGATTGATGTATACATATTCTCAACCTCGCCAGACACACACTCTGCCTGATTGAATTGCACGTTCAGTGAATGGAAAGCTGCCGAGCCTGCTGTAGCCTGTAAGCAATCACTACAGACCAATTAATAATTTCAATTTGGGACAGAATGGAGACCCAATTAATTGTCTGTGCATCCTGCCACTGCATGCGCATTGTTTATGTGACTAACGAGCATGTAAATGCACATCACATGCCAGCTTAGGTGTAATGCAATGTTATAAAGTGTTGCATAGCCTTTGATTGATTTTGTCACTGACATCAAACTCCCAAAGGGGTTTTAATTTAAAACATATGCAATGAAAGAAATATAGTCATTTTGGAGTCAATTTCGAAGCTGGTGCAATGTTTCCATTGCATGTTAAAAAGGAATCGCTGTATTAAGGTTAAGCAATGAATGGTAAGTTCCCTGTTTTTACAATGGGGCTCAGAAATGTAATTAATCATCATCAACCATGATCAATCCACTGCTGGATTTAGGCCTCCCAAAGTCACCTTCAACCTCTCGCAATCCTGTGATGTAACAACCCATCTAGCATGCAAAGTGGTTTCATTGCTTCATGACATTGTCTTTTCTAAATAAACTTTGAATGCCAACAATACTAAATTTAGATTGAAAGCTTTCGTGACTGCAGGGATTCATCTTCTTGATTATTTCGGTAAAGTCACGTAGAAGGGAAATAATAAAATAATAAAAATAAAACATAATAAAATACAATTCTCACGACGTTTCGGTCACAACGCAAGCAGCCGTCCTCAGGTGAAGAACAGGTCTGTCGGAAAGACAGCGTCTCATTCAGACGTTGTCTACGTGACTTTACCGAAAGAACCAAGAAGCTAACAATACTGTAGACAATAATGGCACTGCACGTACTGTGGAAGTATGTTCGCTGAGAATCACGTGTCAGTTTGTTTAAAATATAAAATATGTTTCCCTTTGAGATAATCACAGGCTACTGGAAATAGGTTAATTTGCGATGTAAAAAATGTAACACTCAGAGTACCGTTGCCTATTTCTAAAAAAAAAAACGTTGCCCCTAAGTGGTGTGCAATGACATCAACTCTTCGTTTTATTAACCGAAGGAATTTTTGGCCGAAGTTAAATATTATATTTGAACTTTTTGAAGAAATGAAAAACATGGTAAACCTTGTTGAGTTGACTCTACTTATTAGTGAATTCGGAGATATATTTCTCCAAAGGGAAAGAGATTTATTTTCACAATTATCCATTGTATGTCATTCCAATATTCATACAATTTGAATGGTGCCACCATGCAAATGATTTAATGATGGATTTAATGTCCACTTTACAACAGATGGCATGCTTTAGTTATGCCCTGCAGAATTACTCAGCGGCACGAGGAATTGAACCACTGACCCCATGTGAACAGGCTCTCTAGCTGTCCTATTAACCAGAGTACTACTAAGCTATCTATACAAAACATACCATATTTTTACATATAAGAACCTCAATCATTTTGAGCCTTTAATTGTATTGACCCAAGAAAACATCAAGGCAGGTTCAAGATGAAGACGAAGCTGACCGCTTGTGTTGCGATCGAAACGTCGTAGTTTTTTGTTATTTTTTGTTATTTTCTTTGAACCTATCTACGTGACTTTACCGAAAGACCCAAGAATATAAATTCCTGCAGTCACGAAAGCTCTAAGTCAAGCAATACAACACTTCAGTTTAAAATTCAAAGCATGCCTCAGGATTCCGGAGTATTCTTGTAGTCTGTTCCTGGAATTATATTTTAGTGTAGGGTCTTCAGACAATGGACTGACAGATTGGTATGTTCTCAGCAACGTCACTTAAATAAAAGAACATTAGGAACGTTGCTTAAAAATATAACATGAGCAACATTGTGATTGGATAGGAAACTTTCTAATACTGTGATTGGCACTATCTTTTTCTTGTGTTCTCTTTCTGCAGCCTGATATGTCTGACAAAATAATTGTTTCATTGAGTTGGAAGAAGATGTGGGGTGAATTGAGCAGTGAAAGATGTCACTCATTTTTTTATCCATAATTGTAGACTAAGAAATGCCTCTTGCTCTAACCAGGGAGTATTGCAAATGTGAAATTTGCTTTGTAAAAATATATACGGTGAAAAATGAAACTAATATGGATAATGGCTGCACACTTTTTACGAGTATTGGATATGTTCCAGTGGGGATAATAACCTTTTCCTTTAAGATCAACATTAATTGTTCTAAAGATATATCGCTGTGTAAGTTAACATGGTTATTTTCAATATTATAACATAATACTAATGTTCATATTGTGATTGGTGTTGCATTGCATAGTAACGTAGCATTGTGTGCTGTTATTTTTTGTGAAATTTTCTCGTTCCAGGGCAATGTGCCCAGGTCATAGTTTTGCCACAGCAGGGAAATTATTATTTATAGTGTACTCGCGGGAAGTACCCGGCATTGCCCTACTAACTCTATAGCAGTATTTACTGACTCTATAGCAGTAGCTACTGACCGTAGTAGTATCTACTGACTGTAGCAGTATTTACTGACCGTAGTGGTATATACTGACTGTTTTAGTATCTACTAACTCTATAGTAGTATCTACCAATTCGATAGCAGTATCTACTATCACTACAGCAGTGCTTACCGACTGTGGTGGTTATCTGCTATCACTACAGCAGTGCATACTGACTGTGGTGGTACCTGCTATGACTACAGCAGTGCATACTGACTATGGTGGTACCTGCTATGACCACAGCAGTGTAATAACGACTTTGGTGGAATCTCCTTTCACTACAGCAGTGCATACCGACTGTGGTGGTACCTGCTATCACTACAGCAGTGCATACCGACTGTGGTGGTACTTGCTATCACGACAGCAGTGCATACCAACTGTGGTGGTATCCTGCTATGACTACAGCATTGACACACACACACATCGACTCTCACACTCACATCGACTCACACAGATAGACATATCGACTTACACACGCACATCGACGCAGACACGCACATCGACTCACACGCACACATGGACTTAGACACACATAATTAAAAAAACTTACAAACTTGATTTTTAAATATTAGTTGTCTACACACACACCATGCACACACATTGACTAACACACACACATCGACTGACTCACACACATATCGACTCACGCACACACACATCGACCTGCACACACACACACATCGACTTAAACACACACATACGGACATACGCACACACACACACACATCTATGCACACACAAACACATCGACTTACACACACACACATCGACTGGCACACAAACATATCGACTCACGCACACACACATCGACTAGCACACACACATATCGACTTATATACACACACATACACGGAGTACACACACACACAGATCGTTGCAGACATGCACATCGACTCACACGCACACAAGGACTTCGAAACACAAATTATTATTTTAATATGAACCAACTTAATTTGGAAATATTAGTTGTCTACACACAAACATTATTATTTCATATTTACAAACTGATTTTTTAAATATTAGTTCTCTACGTGAGTTTAGCGAAAGAAGCAAGAAAATAGTACTTACATTGCTGTGGTGAGACCTAGTTCCGTGCAGAGCCCCCGGCCTTGCCTAGATTACCCAGCTGGCCGAGGTGGCACCTTGGCAGGCTGGGGGCTGGGCCGCTAACTCCCCCCCCCACCATCCCCCCGCTGCGCTACAGTAATACTATCTAAGCGCTATAATATTAGTATCTACCGACCCTATAGTAGTAAGTGCACACATTGGGGTGGGGGGGAGGAGAAGAGGACATGACACTTTTATGAATTTACCTCAGCATTGTGTATTTTTTTGCATTTTGAATGCGAATGAGAAATCCCCCCCCCCCTCCACCGATGATGCGCGAGCGTTGCTAGGGGCAACCCCCGGGCAACTTTAGCGCTCTCGGAGCGGCGCGAGGAAATAATTAAATAATAATAAATAGCACTGAATTGTTAATTTAACTACTTTAAAGTTGACGGATGGGAAAACGGAATAGCGCTGGCTCACCACGGGGCTTACGGTGTGGTACCTGGCTACTTTTTAAAAACATAAACCCCACGGTTTGCGAGCCAAATCCTTCTCAAGTTGCATCCACACACACAGAGACAGACAAAAAAATACACATTGTTAATGCATAGTGTTTGACACGCAAGGAAGGATCATCAGGTGACCAGTGAAAAGCAGTTAACCTGACCACATAAATCATCAGTTAAGATTTAAAAACTACATTAAATTGAAGTTGAAGGCTTGATGATTATAAATGTCAACCTATTTTATTTTTTACATGCTTTTATTTAACTCACTCTGGCTGTTGTCGTTATTGTTGTCGTTGTTGTATCCTCAAATCTTGTAACTCAATTTTAACCCACTTCCCAATGTGGTATCGACAGAAAACTTCGTATACTTATGTCTTACTGATGACAATAATATATTATATCATAAAACATTTTTTTTAAACAATCTTTTTACACGCTTTTTATTAACTCACTCTGTCTGTTGTTGTTGTTGTTGTCGTATCCTCAAATCTTTAAACTCAATTTTATCCCACTTCCCAATGTGGTATCGACTGCAAACTTGCTATACTTCTGTCATACTGATGACAATACTATATTCTATCATTAAAAATAAATGTATTTGTACTTTTAAACCATCTTTTTATATGTTATGTTTCAGCTTGGGTCTAATTGTTCACGCTCAACTCACGTTGGCTGTAAATCACCACAGTCCCTTGCGTTATGGCAAGCCTCGGGGCCACTTCCTGAAGTCGTGGAGTTCTGCCATTACTCGTACGGTACATTTCATGAAAGCGTGTTTAAAAAAAAGTATTTTAAAATATTACTTATTATTTTATCGCAACTTGTATTCAGGATACCTAATTACAGTACCATGCTCGCATAAAAGTGTTTAGGAAATATGTATACTTTGAATACGTTGTGTAATATGGTAAGTAGATTGAAAAACTCTGATAATTTAGATTAATAATAAACATACATCCTAATTGCATACTCTTTGGTTCTTTCGGTAATTGCACTTTGCAGGTTTTTCTGGGTTTATAAGCACTAATTTGATGTATTACAGTGTATGGTGTAGTTTTTGGATGAACTTTTTAAAGTGTTCAGGCACACTCTGTCCACTTTTATAACGCCTATCAAAGTACATTTTTTTGCCACAAAAATGGGTGTCCTTTGTACATTCAACAACAATACGAAATTGCCTTTCTTTACCAGGGCACGAGGGTTTTTTTCCCCCGTCAGCTTTTGAATATTTAAACGTGGGATGTCCAATGTTGTAAATAAAATGTAATCTCAAAAAAGTGTTTGACCCGAAAAAAAATTTATATAACTGCATCACTTCTCTCTAATTGGTCGAGGGTGAATGCAATTACATAATTTGATGCGAATAAATAGTGTTGCAGCTGTAATGAAGCCAACTCAGTTGGTAATTTTTTTCATAAAGGCTGAGAAAATACAAGACGTGTAAAATGTATTTGCTAATCAGTTCATATCACTGTACTTTAATGTAATAAAAATGTGCAACTGGAATTCCGCAAATGACCTGCAATAGAGCAATATCTGTACAAGTCTCCAAATTACTGTACTACAGTAATATTCATTGCAGGTCTCATGATTAAAGCACAGTGACTTTACAGTTGTGCGTCATGCAATTGATCATTGCTTAAAGGACGGATATCTTGGTACATGACAAGCCAGAGCTGTTAAGCTACTCACAAAACAAAGCCATGCCTTCTACAAATGTCGAAGCTGGAACATTTATTCAGCATCGCTATTTGTTTATTTAAATATCATTTCATTATCTTGTAGAGTTTAATTAGCTATTAGACTTTCTTTTTTTTCAATCAGAGCCAACTTAAAAAAGCTATTCTGACAAAAGCAGGCATGCCATATGGCTTAATCAGTTTCAGCTTTGAGCAGATGTCATGGTAAAACACCAGCATTGCACAGTCTGCGCTGGCTTAGCTTCTATCACTGTTAGCAAGGAGTCGTTATTCGCCTCTTCTTTTGGTCTGCTGCACAAGGTTACATTCTGTGAAAGAAAGAACCAACCTACCTTAATTTTTTCTGCCAATATTTTTGTTTACCCTGAAAAGAAACTGTTAAACTGTTAATATGGAAGGTAATTAAAGAGACACTGATGGTGTTATACAATTAATTGTAATTGGATTTGGGGGCTAGACTTCTAATTAACTTCAGATTTCCCTGGTGAGAAAATACATCTGCAGTTTGCTTGTCTCTCTTTATGCAAGTAGACAGCAACTACTGGCATGGCAAGACACATCTGAAGTTAATGGGAAAAAGTTAGTGTGCTTCTTGGAAGATGGTTACTCTTAGTTTGACATTTTTTTCTTTCTTATCAAAATGCTGTACCGTGATGTTATAGTCTGATTTTTACAAGCCCTCATTGACACCAATTATTGCCATACAATTAAAATATATTTAAAGTATGTGGCTTAAAATGTTCGCAAGTAAGTTAATCGTATAATTATGTTTTTGAAAGGGACTAATTGGATTTTTAGCATCAGAACATATGTAATGCGAGCAAGGATAGAGGGGGGGTGGAGTCTGGGTCACGTGGGGAGTGGGTGGAGTTAAGGTCACGTGGGGGGAGAGGATGTAAGGAGAGAACCGGAAGGGGAAAGGGGAGTTGAGACGGAGTGAAATACGAGGAGGCCACGCTGGGCAAGAGGGAGAGTATGGCGCGGTTGCCACGCGGTGAGAGACGTCGACACCGACGGCCATCGGTGTCAGACGAAGAGAGCTAACGGGGCTGTGAGAGGCTAGCTGTGGAAGGGGCAGCAGTGACGCTAGAGAGCGGGGCAGCGGTATGGCTGCAAGGATCGCCTGACAGGGCAGCAGTGAGACTGGATATTGGAACAGCAGGGAGCCTGCACAACGGGGCAGCCGAGGGCTATGGAGAGGTCGTCGAGCGGGACGCGGGCCTGAGCGAGACGCCGTGGTACGGAGATTCTACGAACCCAATAAAGGACAACGGAGATCGACATCTGAGAGAGAGTCCTTTATTACACATACATAAAGCATAGGATGGAACATTTTGGCTGATGTTATGTTTAACAGTATAACATAATCAGATGTTTTAAATTTTTACTTAAAAGTTTCGTGACTGCAGAAATTCATATTCGATGGTTCTTTCGGTAAAGTCACGTAGATACATTTTTTATAATAATAACAATTAAATAAAAAAAGAAAGTGAATAAAAATAATAAAAATACAGTAATCCCTCGCCACTTCGCGGTTCAAGTTTCGCGGCCTCAGTGCATCGCGGATTTTTCGAACTGATTTAAAGGCCTCATTATACCTGTGCAGTAACACCATCATCATCATCATTCATCATCACATTCATCGAACTGCACAGGTCTGCCATCGTCGTCATTGTCATTGTTATCGTCGTCGTCGTCATTACTGGAGTCAAGTCTCAAGATACTACTGTCATTGGTGAGTGTAGAACACCATAATATGTATCGTATGAGAGAGAGAGAGAGTGAATGTATAATATGAAGGTTTTATAATTAAATAGATTTAAGTAAAATATATATATATAAAGTATAAATCTACATATTTTAAACATTCTGGTACCCACATACACATATACGGAAATTCCTAGGGGGCCAATCCTACTTCGCGGATTTTCACCTATCGCGAGGGGTTCCGGTCCCCATTAACCGCGATAAACGAGGGATCACTGTATCACGACGTTTCGATCGCAACACACGCGGTAGTCATCAAGAACAGGGAGATTAGCCTCTGAGGGCAAGCTGTTTATAAAGGATTAGAGATGGGCAGGGCAGCTAATGTTAATGTAGGAGAGATCTCTGACACCGGCAGTAGGTCTACACCAATCATAGAGCTGTTTATAAAGGTTTAGAGATGGGCGGGGCAACTAATGTTAATGTAGGAGAAATCTCTGACACCGGCAGGAGGTCTACACCAATCAAAGCATTGCACCTCGCTCCACACACCCACGCTGCTGATGGTGGAGGTGGACAAGAAAACACAAATCAAGTGATGACCCAAAGTGGTTGATGACATCTTTCCAATGATTGCTGAGTTTAAAACCGTCGTCTCGGTGGAAATTGTGTCTGTGTCTGTATATATGCATGGCTTTGTGAACGAATCTTTGTTGATAGGTAGGCGGCTTGCAAAGTACCATCGTCTTAGAGAAATTAATTTCATGTGAGCCAGCCGCTTTAAAGTAATGATCAGCTACGGCAGAAGTATTGGTCCTGCCGTGTTTCAGATCTGCCTTATGTTCATGAACACGGTCCGAGAAATGTCGTTTGGTTTCCCTAATGTAACTGCTGCCGCAGATACAGCTTAGTTTGTAGACGCCGGGATATTGCATGTCAGGAATCTTGTCCTTCACAGATAGGATCAGGTCACAAATTTTAAGCACTGTGTTAAATCGGACCTGGATCTTGTGTTTGTTCAAGATTTTGGAAATATTTTTGGTTATCCCTGCTATGTAAGGTAAGGTGATGGTTTTGATTGGGTCTTCAGATGGCTCCTTCCTCACGGTTGGGGTGATGGCTTTGCGGATTGTGTAGTTAGAATACCCATTCGCCTTGAGAGCCTGGTGTACGTGTTTGAGTTCACTGGTCAGGTGTTCATGGTCGGAGATACATTGAGCTCTATGGTGTAGCATTTTGATGAGGGCATTCTTCTGGGATGGATGGTGGTGGGAATCAGGTTTTAGGTAGGCGTCAGTATCGATTACTTTCCTGTAGACAGAATGGCTCATGGAGCCATCTGGTTTATTTTTGATTTAGACATCCAAGAAGGGTAGCATGCCATCCTTTTCTACCTCCATGGTGAATTCTATTGCTGGGTGTATGGAATTGATGTGGTTGAGGAATTGTTCCAGAGCCGGTCGGCCATGTGGCCAGATGACAAACGTGCCATCCACGTACCTCTTCCACAAGGACGGGCGTAGAGTGATTGCCTGTATGGCGTCCATCTAAAATTTTTCCTTGAAATTTTGGCCACAACCGGAGATAAGGGAGAACCCATTGGGGTGCCTTCAGTTTGTTTGTAGAATGTTCCATTCCAAGTGATGTATGTATTGGTGAGGCAGTGTCTCATCAGGGCTGGTACATCAGCATTCAGTCCTTGTTGGACCAAATCTTCAATTATTGCAATGGTGTCGGGCACAGGAACTTTGGTGAGCAGAGAAACTACACCTTGGTTCTTTCGGTAAAGTTACGTAGAAAGAAAATTAATTAAATACTAGAATACGACGTTTCGATTGCAACACAAGCAAACGTCATCAGGTAAGAATGAATGAGAATGAGCTTAGGGAAGAAGTCTTGAAGGTACTTGAAGGCTATACTCTTTGTTTTTTTCGGTAAAGTCACGTAGGTAAAAAATCAATAAAATAAAATAAATGAAAACAACTAAATTAAACCATGACGTTTCAGAGGCAACACAAGCTTCCTTCATCAGGTGTAAAAAAGGCACAGCAAAATAACTGTAGCGAGAGTTATTTGTGATGAGACATTGTTATATAGGGTAAGAGGAGGGGGGAGCCATAGAGAATGGGCGCAGGATGGGGGGGGGGGAGCCAGGAAGGTGAAGGTGTTACTACACGATGGAGCCATGGAGGGGGGAGGGGGGACGCAGAGCGGGGGAGAGTAGCGGTTGAGGTTTAACATGGTTAATCACATCTTTCCAATGATTGCTCAATTTGAATCCATCTTCTCGGTTGAAGTTATGTCTATGTTTGTATATCTGTATGGCCTCATGGACAAATCTTTGCTGGTATCTAGACGGCTTGCAGAGTACCTTGGTATCGGAGAAAACAATATCATGATCACCCACAGCGTTGTAACAATGATCAGCAACGGCCGAAGAATTTGTTCTGCCGTGTTTCAAATCTGATTTGTGCTCGCGAATTCGGTCCGAAATATGTCATTTCGTCTCCCCGATATAGCAGTCACTGCAGGTACAACTCAATTTGTAAACACCAGGGTACTGTAAGTCCGGAATAACATCCTTTACGGATGGGATCAGATCACGGATTTTGTGTACTGTATTGAACCGGACCTGAATCCTGTGTTTGTTTAGAATTTTGGAAATCTTTTTGGTAACGCCTGCTATGTATGGCAGCATGATTATTTTGATCGGAGTTTCAGGTGGTTGTTTCTGCATGGTGGGAGAAACAGCTTGGCGGATAGTACGGTCTTGAGGGCCAAATGTACATGTTTTAATTCACTGGCCAGGTGGTGTTGGTCAGAGATGCAATGAGCCCTATGGTATAGAGTTTTGATGAGGGAATTATTTTGAGCTGGGTGGTGGTGGGAATCAGGCTTCAAGTAGGAATCTGTGTGGGTGACCTTCCTGTAAACAGAATGCCCCAAAGAACCATCAGGCTCCCTCTCAAACAGAACATCCAAGAATGGCGGCTTGCCATCTTTCTCCACTTCCATGGTGAATTTAATGGATGGGTGTCTAGAATTGATGTGGTCTAGGAAATGGTTCAATGCTGGGAAGCCATGTGGCCAAATGATGAAAGTATCATCCACATATCTCTTCCACAGGGAAGGACGAAGGATGGATGTCTGGATGGCATCTGATTCAAACGTCTCCATGAAAACATTGGCTATCACTGGTGATAAGGGTGAACCCATAAGGGTACCCTCATTTTGTTTGTAGAAGGTACCATTCCAGGTAAAGTAAGTGTTGGTGAGGCAGTGCCTAACCAGCGCAGGTACATCAGGGTTCAGTCCATGTTGGACCAAGTCCTTCAATTATTGTTATGGTGTCAGGCACTGGGACCTTGGTGAACAGATAGACCACATCAAAGCTGATGAGGATATCGACAGTACAATGTCCTTGACCATAGAAACCAATTTGGTTGAGTTAAGTACTGCTGAGGTGGTCTTGCCAGTGAAGGGAAGCAGAGTATCCGATAAAAAAGCGGGCTAGCTTGTAGGTAGGAGAGTTCATCGTGGACACAATAGGCCGTAGTGGGGTACCTTCTTCATGGATCTTGGGAAGACCATATAATCTGGGAGGTCTTGCAGCCGAGAGTTTTAGGGAGGGACGTATGATTGGTTCGATTAGGGAAGTCGAACTAGTGATGATCTTGTTGGTTTTTGTCGTTAGGCTGTTAGTATGATCACTTTTAATTTTGGAGTAACTACCATCATTGAGTAGGTCCTGGATTTTGTTTTTGTATGAGTTTTATCCATGATAACAGTAGCATTGCCCTTGTCGGCCGAGAGGATGACTATATCATCCCTCTTTTTCAAATTCGCGAGTTCAGAGCGTTCGTTTTTGCTAATGTTGCTAGTGGGTTTCTAAGTATTCTTGAGAATAGTGGCTATTTCAGCTCTCGCAACGACTGCTTGGACGTGTCCTATGCCTCTGAGGGCTACATCGACCTGAGAGATCACATCCTCGACTGGTATATGTTTAAGGGTGACAGCGAAATTCAGCCCTTTAGCCAATACCGTTTTCAGATTGTCCGAAATCGGGATGTTACTCTGATTAATAACGATCTTGTTAACATCCAGCTTTGTGATGTGTGGTTCTGGCTTCTTCTTTGATAGGAGGTTGTATTTAGCGATCAGGTTAGCTTTGCATTTGGTTGACAGTGAATCAGCAGAGGCAGCAGTCATGTTGTCAACGTGGTTCCAATCAGACGGGGACATTTTTTGTGCTAACATTAAATGTGATTGTAAGAGAGTCTTGTCTAAATTATCGAGTTCAAATCGGAGTAATCTTATTCTCTCTAAGATTAGTAATAGGCTAGCTTTAAACAAAATCCCTTTAGAGTTCGGTGAAGATACAGCAGCAGATGTGAGTGTGAAAGCGATGGGTATTACCTTGTTATCGCGGCATCTCTTGAGGAAGGTTAGCGTCTCGATGAGTTGTGACTTCTTGTCTCGTTATCTGTTAAAAACTCTAACAGATAAGTGAAATTCCTCCCCGTAGAGGGCATACTTGAAGGCTGCCGACTCCTTATCTACAGCTCTGACAAATTGTTTCAAAAAGCCCAATTTGATGTGCAGTGGTGGCATCAGCACATTGACGTTGTTCCTCCCCACAGAGAACTCGGTCTGCTGTGGCCAGTCCCGTCTGTGGTAGTGGGCCTTGGTGTCCCTGCTGTCCCAAAAGCAAAAATAGCAGGGAAACTTGGTAAAACCGCCTTGGAGACCCATCAGGAATACCACCATTTTGAAGTCTCCGATGACCTCCCAGGCATACTCATCATACTTCAAGGCATCCAGCAATGTTTTGATGCTGTTGTAATCCTTTTTGAGGTGCACTGAGTGAGCCAGGGGAAGAGATGGGTACTTGTTACCATTATGGAGCAGCACGGTTTTGAGGCTCCTGGATGAGCTGTCAATGAAGAGGCGCCACTCATAATGGTTCCAGGCGATTCCGATTGCCTCAAACAGACTGGTCACATTGTGGCAGAAGCAGAGCGCATATTGACAGGTGAAGAAGCTGGAAAAAGGTTGGTGACGCTTCCTCTCATCTGCGACTTGCACACTTGCATCCAACAAGTTCCACTGCTTGAGCCTAGACGTCAAAAGCTCGGCATTGGACTTGGTGAGACCAAGATCTCTGATCAAGTCGTTGAGGTTTTTTTGGTTGGGGTAGTATGGGTTTCTTTCCTCAGTTCCACTTCTGAAAATGTCATCTGGATTTACAACGTCTTCCTCGCTCTCTGACTTGCTGCTCTCTTCTAAAGACGGTTGCTCACTCTACGGAGGAGTGGGTATGGGGAGCTCATGGCAGTGTGGCATCGGGGTGATGGATGAAGGTCCGGATAAGTGATAGCAGGTGCATTCTTGCCAGTCCGACGTTTGGAAGGGCCCACCATGCAGAAGTAGCAGTTGCTTAAGAGGTCAGTGGGTTCCTGGCAAATTCATGGGATAGCGAACTTTATGGCTCTCTTTTCCCCTCTGTACCATCCTACAAAAATACATTTATTTCACCCATGACTAATGTGTAAGATATTCTCGCAACATTTTTCATATATGATATAATTTTTTCAATAACATTGAAAATTGTAAAACATTTAAAAATTTAAAACTATTACAATTTAAAAAATGTTAACAAATTTTATAACATCAAATTCCGAGCAACAATTGTCCATCTTACCTTCCAGAGTTGTTTTGCATTGCCTGCATGTGAAATGAGGTCCCCAGGTTTTGTCTTTATCCTCGAGAGGCACGCCGAAATATGCCTTGTAGGCCTCACACATCTTAGCAGATGCTTCTACAGAGTACTTTTTCACTCTTGTCTTGCTAAATTGACCGCAGACATATCAAAATGCGTCTGCCGGATGCTTGCAGCCTCTTGATTCCATCTCATAAAAATGAGATGGCATCAAGCCTGTGTATTTATACTATTTATATTACTGGAAAGTTCTAGAATATTATAGAAGTTACTCCAAGTTTACTCAGCACTGAATATATCTGGAATGCTCTGGAAAATAGGTACATTTCAAAATATTACTGTCCTGGTCACAAAAGCAAAGTTTGTGGGGAATAATAGCCATTTTCTGTACTTTTCAGGCATAAGCAATTAGGAAATAACACTTACTACCCAGGGACAAAAAATATATAAAAAATTGTTACAGTGTTATACATCAAATAAAAAAAATTCAGCTTTGGAGTTTTCCTGTACAGGTAATAGATGGAATTGCCACCAAAGTAAAATGCCTCATCCAAAAAGCCTATTATTAATCAATTCCATTATTTGCAGCCAAAAATCGATGTGTGAAAATAAGTTATCCAGAGATTCATTCTTTCTTTTTGTGAATATTTACGCACGAGAGGATTCAATTTCAGTAAGCAGATTGCGATAAAAATTATGAAATAACAAAGCAGATGATAGAAGGGTGGAGTCTTTTTGTAAATCTACATTTGATGGTGAAATGCAGCACCATAACATTCCTTCAGAGATGCACATTTCCCGTTGTGTGTTATGGATCAGAAATGTGAAAACTGACAAAGAATATAGAACAAAAGCTGAAAAGCACGTAAAGAACCTCGCAGAAGTACATTCAGAGACAGAAAGAGAAACACGTGGATCAGAGAACAATATACAAATATCATAATGGCTGTAAAAAAAAAAAACAAGGCGGCTTGAACAGGACACATCAAGACTAGAGGGGACGATGTCTCAAGGACGAGACTGGGAATGGAACAGCAGCCAAGGAAAGAACTGGCCTGAGAGGATGACAACCATGGAGATGGAGTGGTCAGATAAGCTCACGTGTTCAAGTGAGATGGTATAAAATATGGCATTGCAGGACTGCGAGAGAGGCTAATGGCATCGGGAGGCCTTCCATACAACAGTGGATCGACAGTGGCTGATGATGATGGAGAAGAAAAAGATTAAGAGGAGTCACTTGGAAATGGTTGTGACCCGCAATAAATGCATTCTCATATTATCCATGGAATCCGCAGATAAGAGGTGTGAGGTTTGTTAGCGGGGGGCCAAGACAAGCCCCAGCAGGAGGCAGCAATGCATCTGTGATATTGTCGAATAAGAGGGGAGATTAAGAGCACCATAATGTAATGTCACTCAGAGATTTGCGAATGAAGTGAAGCCTTGTACTAAATGAATCCTAATATTTCCAAATTACAGGCAGGGTTGAGCCTGTATATCGGTTGGAAGGGTTACCACCGTGCAAAAAAAATGTTGTTTAAGGCTACGGTGTAGGGCTATGTTGTAAGTGGCGGAGAGCAGCGCAGCAAAATCAATCGTTGTACCATCCTCCTATGCTCCCATGTCTATGCAGCCCTCCTTCACCAACCTGCCCTGACCAGATTGGTGAAATGTGGTTAAAAGAATCACAGTGTGGGGTGGCCCTCATCCAACAGTGGATGAACAAACGGGCTGTACATGTACATATCCAGTTTATTTGAACTCACGTGTCATAGAGTGGAGGTTTGTGGATGATGGATGGTGGAACACTCAGCAGTAGCCAATTCTCTCCCAATGGATGTATCGCCATAGGCAATTGGAAACTCATCTGCATTTGGTAATGCTATGATGACCCAGGGTCTCACTACTCTGTTGGGGTGCCATTATCGCTACTGGAGACTCATTTGCCTTTGGTAATGCTATGATTACCCAGGGACCCACCATCCTGTTATGGTGTCATTGTCGCTACTAGAGAGACTCACCTTTCGTTGACTGGTGTACAACAGCAACGAGGACTTTCATAACACTAGCCACCACCTTTAGGTGACTCGTATGCATTATATTGCTCATCTTCCATGACAAAGAAGTGCAAAATGGATTTTAGTAAGGATCTTAGTTGGAACATTTACAGTTATTTGCATTTGAGTTGGAGACTGGTATTAATGGAAGCTTCTCTTAAGTGAAATTGATGGCAATGGTTGTATTCCTCTGATGTCGTTAGGAAGTGAGAATGTGGATGTGGTAGAGGACCTCAGTTATTTAGGTAGTAATGTGCATAAACACAGAGGGTCATGAGAATACAATCAAGAAATGTATTCCGTTAATAGCAGGGTAGGATTTGATGGGCTATATAAACCACTTGGGAAGAGCAGAGTGTAGCTTTAAAAGATGGGTATTTGAGACAGGAGTGATGGTTGTGTTACTTTATGATGATGTTGGAAAGCAGATCCTGCTGTATTTCGCCATTTTGGAAAGGTTCTGCCATTAAGATTCAATGGCTTTTGGCAGAAACAGGTCTGTGTTTCGCACCTCCGATTAGCATGGTTGGCTACATACGGTATGAAAGAAGTTCAACACGTACATATTTGGCGAATACTAGAAAATGCCGGCAGTATAAATGGGGTTCATTGCAGCTGTTCTATTGGCAGGTCGTCTGTTGGGGAAAGCGTTGGCGCTCAAACCGTGTTCCAAGATGTTTGGCCAGCGTTTAAGATTAGACCAAATATCCACTGGAGGGGCTCCCTCGAGCTCCCTCTCGTGAAGGGCCTTTTGTGAGCAGTGGTGTGAGCAATAAATTACCTGGCTGCACCTTCACCTGTATTGGATAAGTCCCTTAACAAAGCCAACTCCGTGTTTAGATTACACCCATTTCTGATTGCATTGCAGCGTGGTTTCATGTAGGTAAATAAATATGTAGCTATACTTTCAATTGCCTCATTGGCTGAAATATGTCAATTGTGACACTCTTTGAAATGATGATGTAAGTATCCAAATGTAATTTAATCAATTTATATTGAAGGCAGATTATGATGCAAGCAGTCATTAAAATTGTAATCTGTTTAAACCTCTGTAAATAAGCATCATATTGGATATATGATTGAATTTTTTTTTTACATAGCCACAAACAAATACTGTGAATTCGGATTTACACAAATACAAATTTTTTTTTATTATTCTGAAATATTTCTAAACAAGACAGGTGCAATGTTTAAACAAAGTTATTGGTTACAACACCTTTTTGAAAGGCATAACAATCGTTAGACAAAACGAATGATGGGAATTACAACCATGGAAGGAATATGTGCCAACCAGAAATATCCTGTAGAGGAATGTTCATCGCACTCGGCGATTCACTTGTCAACTCTTCATGGCCCGCTTAGAAATTCTGTTGGAAGTATAGATTCTGCTGATGTACACATCCTTTTCCTTCATTTGATCTGGTGAAAGGTCATGGGGTTCCCATGCTTCTGAAGCGAAGGAACTGAGACCCAATATTTTCCCCCAAGAGCATTACTACTGCATGCATTTGACATGCTCTGCTGCCAAGAGAGTATGCTGCTCACACATTTTGTGGCAGGAAACAGGGTTTTTGTTGTTGGTAATTTTACAACAAACCTGCTGTAAAAAAAACGGTAAGTTATGCAAAGACGTTGCCAATTTATTTGTAGAGTGCACTCATTGTTATTTGAATATATGTTGAACTTCTTTCACACCGTACATATTCAACCCCGTTTAGATGATGGAGCAATCAAAATCCACTCGTTTGCAGAATTTTTTTGGACTGTTGCATCCTGGGATATTGAGGGATGACAACGGCCTGGGGAGTTCTTCATTCAAGTGTGGAATGGTTGTGGCTGATGATGATGATGATGACCACAGGGAAGTCCATACATAGCATTGGCTGTATAGCACAAACTGCCATTTGAAAATGTATGATAGTTGGTGAATTCCCATGAATTGAATGTTTATTAGACTGTAACATCAGTATTTTGTCCAATTGGTATTTCAGGTGGTGTTCTGTTGGGAAAATACAATGTGATTGTCACAGAAGTGTTTCAGTCACCTCAGTCAATGGCTGCTGGGACATTTGACCAGAGTTCAGACTCCTTCAGCTATTGCAGAGGTAACAGATTTTCAGGTTCATTGGATATTTGACGTTATCACGTTTCCTACAATAGGTATGGCAGCTTTCTCCATCCATTTGTGCCCCTTTTCCTGTGACAGTTTTTCTGAATCATTGTGTCCTTGACTCTTGGTCTTCTCAGTGGAAAATAAATTGAAGACTGATTTATACACTGCTTGACTATCCCTGAACATATTGTCAAGGTTGACGAAGGACTTCAATATAATATAAGGGCAAGTAAATCTCGGGACCTGAAGAGTTTGCTTTCAAGCTTTTGTGGAATTTCAACCTATATCCCATGACGATCCACCAATCCTTACCTCCGAAAGGCTGGATTACAGCTGTGCACCAATGGTGTGTGTACACTGAACCAGGCATCCATTTTGGGCCAAGCTGCACAAGGGAAGACTCGGTTGGCGCTCGTGTTGTTCACGGTTGGGAATCAATCCCGGATCACTGGGTTCAGAGCACTGAGCTACCACTCTCCAACTTGCTACCCTGTGTACACACAAACACATACAGATATCAAAGACAGTTGATTGGTAGAGTTGGGCAGTGGGTGGCACGTGGCCTGTAATCCGGCGCTGTGGAGACAGCGAGGGTTGGTTGATCACCGCAACAAATGTTGTGAAACTCCCTTCTCGTGGGCTAGCCAGGGGAAGGCAGTACAGCAAGTGGACTAATCACCATCTACATCGATCCATACGAGGATAGTGTTGCCGGTTTCCTACTACTTGTATAAAAACACTTGTCATTAATTGGCTAGAAGCATCTAAAAATAAAAACCCATTGCAGGATCCACCCTGATAACGAGTTCTACGACTAGGTGTGGCATTCCAGGATAAATAAGAAAATGATTATTATTTAAGGACTGTAAATTATGCATGTATATTGATGAAGATAAAAGTCAGTGATAAAGGGTGCAAAGACAGACTGCCTGGACAACAGCAACACATAGGTGGCCAGTCAAAGCACTGACAGCAAAAAGTAATAATACAAAATATAATGGATCAGAGAAAAAAGGTAAATTAGAGACATCAAATCCTCTGTGATCCATGTTTTCAATGTCATTCCAGGTGCCCACCGCTCCATTCTTTGCATACCTTTCAGCATTTGTGAATTGTTTTAAACAATGTAAACTGTTCTGATACATATGTACTGACTGACTCAAAGACACTAAGAGTAGGAGGCACTCTGTTTATTTAAACGGCCCTAACAGTTAACACTTGGTAACTACGGTTCCCAGTCAGGACAGCTGGTAGACTGCATTACTGGCGACGCCGAGGCGGTGAAGACTCCAGCAGCACGACGGGGACCCCCCCACTCCACACAACAGCCCCAAGGTCCCCTCCCGGGGCCCCTCTTATACTGTCAGTGTGGCCTGGCTCCGCCCCTGGTCACGCCCTCCTTCTGGAACCTTCTTGATGTGCCCCTTCCGTAACCTTTCCCCTACATCCCTCTCTGGTTTATCACGTGACCTGCTGTCAGTCAGGGCTACTGTAAGCTGCAGATTCCCTTCCCTGTCAGCAGCCAGCTCTATGTTGCTATGTGACCGATTCTATGTCACTACACATGTGTTATAGTAGGTAACGCATGGTCATTGAAAACGCATTACGTCGCTTTTCATAATTAAGTTTAGTTTTACAAGAATGCACTGCATGCTGCTGTCATCTGCATATATAAATCAGCGTCATGATATCGATCATTAAGAAAAAGACAAGCAGGCTTGGGCAGAATATGTCGCTAGAAGAGATGAGGACTTTAGATCAAAACTAACAAATGACTGGCAGCCGAAGGCAGGAAAGTGCCCGTAACGACATCTACCTAGTGGAGTGCTGAGACCAGCTTGCGTGCAAGAATAGATGGATTGTTACAGTCCGTTGAACTATTCAACTATTTCAATTATTTTTATATTTTTATTTTACCAGGTAAGGCCTGCTGAACTATATAGCTCTTTTTCAGAAGCGACCTGGCCACAAATAATATCTCAATGAAGTGGCTTGTTACGTGGAAATGTATTGCAGCCAAATACTCTAAGTATTACCATGAGGGATGGTGATGGCTTTCATTCAGCAGTTAATAGATCATGCGTGGTGTTGATGGTGATACAGTATTGACTGTTAAGCAATTGAGTATAGGGAGGGCACACCGGTCGATGGGATGAAGGCTGACGTACGAGATCGGTGACAGATTGGCAGCCAAGGATGGGATGAGGGCTGATGCACGAGATTGGTGACAGGTTGCCAGCCAAGGATGGGAAGATGCCCAAACGGATGAACACTGTGGAGATTTAGCGAAAATAATTAGCTGCTTTGCATGAGCAGGATGGATTGTTACATTGCAAGGCAGTGAAGAATGCTAACAACATGGTTAGGCCTTCCTCTAGCAGTGGATAGAGCATGACTGATGATTAATTATAATTCTGCCTCTATTAATATAAAAATCACTGCATCTAACATAGGCATATGACCCATAGGGTGTTCATTGTGTTTAATGTCAACATATGTAATTCGTAACACTCAATTCAAGTAAAACATTAATTTGAATTACTCTATGGTGCCTTTCTTGCATATTACTGACATCCCAAGGCGCGGTTACATCCAATACACAAGTTTTAAACTCAAACAATGAACTTAGAAAGTACATATATATAAAAAAAAATTCCTCCGATTAAAAAAAATGAAAGCATTCTTAAATTAATCAATGTGGATAACACAATATCTCTCAACCAACTATGATGGCTGGCAGAATAGGATCACATCAGAACATAAATGCATGTCCACTCTATACAATTTTCAAATGTTGTATTGGTATTATTTACAGCTCATCTCATTAGCATATAGATAATTTCAAAAAAGTATTGCTTTTGTGAGCAACGAAAGACAATGTGGCACATGGATAACATTAATATTTAATTGTGAATGATATTGGGCAGCACAGTGGCTTTCCTGGTTTGTTAGTCATTTATAACTACAGTATTACAATGCATACCCCCTTCAGTGCTGGCGTTCACTGGCATGCGACTTGCCCGCGAAATGTTTTAACAGCTTTTAACAGCAATAAGTAGAAATAAATCTGGACATATTCAGAATGCTCCGAGCATATTGCATTAATAAACAGAAATCATTTATTGCTTTGAAATGCAAAAAAGTTTCCATCTAAATGGAAATGAAACATTCACACTCTATTAGGTTTCTATTTATGTTCCATCATATTGCTAGTGGAGAAACGTTGCCTTTGATGTTTGGGTACTAAAGGAAATCTAATTGGATTTTTTTGTTTTTTCTTCATTTAATATCTTTGGTGAATTGATTTATGTTACCTATTATGCATAAAGCTGCCTTGTTGTTGCTTATACATTTTAATTATTTTGCTGGGCTATGTTTATTATTGTTCACTGTCCAAAACAAAATTTTTTTTGCGATTGAGATAAACTCTGAAATGTTGAGTTAGTAAAACGTGTAATACGTGTGTGGGGGATGTCAGGGGTAGGAATGAAGATGGACAGTGGGTTAAGGGGCATAGTTAGGGTTCCCACCGAAAGGAGGTAGGCAGTGGGGCAGGAACATGGGAGAAGTTAAGGAGCAGGTGAAGAGCTATAAGAGGGGGGGGGGCATCGGTGGGGGGGGGGGGGGGGCTCAAGAGATGCTGGCGGGGAACGGACTGGGAGAGGGCTGTGAGCATTCTTCCTCTAAACGCGTGTGAAAATTTAGACGGGGCCAAAATATGATGGTTTACTGCTTGAATAAAACACTTAATTTGGAATGATTTATAAGATGCAGGATAAATATATCACACAAGCTGCATGCGATGGCAATTCCTTGATGTACTGTAAACTTATACTAAGAGCTGTAAGGTATGATGTAAATTATTTTTTCATTGCTTCGGTAACTCCATGGACTAAACAAAATCAACATGAGTTGTTTTTGCTTTTTAATTTGCCAAGTTATTGTGTAAGTACAAACACTTTATTTACACAACAAATGCAATTCGCTTGCATTTATTTAATTGTTTCTACTTACCAAACAATGTTTAGATTCATTATGTGTATGCAAATTATTACTAATTTTCGAGTTTGTATGTATCTTTTTTCTGAAAGTACATCGGTGGAATTTTTTTATACGAGTAACTTAGAGCGTATATGTCTGGAAAGGCATATATTGTTAATATTCCTGGATTCTGAATTGGATGACGATACAAACATAACATATATATATGACTGTGAGAGTGGTTTGTAAATTAATCCAACATTGACATAAATTCTAACCCATCTTTCTTTTCCGCCAAAACCCCCTGCAACATCGTGTTCCTGTAAATCATGAAGCGGACAAAAGTCAACATAGTTTGAGCTGGGCTCTTCAGAAATAAAGTGACGCGTAAATATAGTGTCAAGAGGTGTACCTCAAAATCCTCTACCTATGGTAGTTTTTCTAATTTATAAACAATATAGAGAGTGATTCCTTTGGGGTGAGTCCCTTAGTTTTGGCTGTTGTCGAATAGTTGGCTCTTTAAAGAAAAAAATATTATCAAGTGGAATTGAAATTGCATGCCGTAATAGTATATTGATTTGAGATTCAGCTCAGTCAAATGGCTGATGTTCACTCCCTTGGTAGACCTCATGCCAAATAAGACCCATCCATGTACTTTGCAAGAAGTTCAAAATACATAAAATAAAAGACAACGGAACATATAAATTGGCTGTAACTCCACTTTGTCACGTGTCGTGCATCGCATCCAAGGGGGAGACAATAAATTCTGGGACTGTGCGGCATGAGCAACAATAAAAGAGCTGCCAAAGTTTCTGGATTTGTGTGCGAGCCACTCCTGATATGATCCCAAGGGCACCATGCTGCAATTGGTGGTGGGATTGCTCCATAAATTCTTTTTCTAAAGAGCGCAGTTATAAGCCCCGCTGACCTGAGTTGTGGACAGTTCCTCCATTCTGGTCAATATAACTGTTTAGGGTCTGAGGCCCTTAAGGCTTGTTAAAGGGTCCCAGGATGAGTACAAAAGTCAGATCGTGGTTAGCAGTCAACTCATCCCATTTGAAAACACCATTTAGCACGTCGTTGCATATACTTGTCCATTAAACTCATATCGTTACTACTCTGGTTGTATTGTATGGATGGTGAGCTTCTTTCGCACCGTACATAGCCAACCCTGCTACTCGGAGTTGTTATTCCTATGAACGTCACTAATTTATTTCTCAACTAATGTTGAGGACTTGGTCTACCAGACTGTTTCATCTCATTCCTACAGTACGTATCCACCATTATGCAGAACAAAATACTTATCTTCATGCTCCCTTTCTCGCACTGCTCAACTTTGGAATTCCCTCCCATCGTCTTCTTTCTCCATGCTCAATTGAAGTGTATGTTAACTCGTATTTATTATTTCTTTAATAGTGCTGTTTGTTACTGGCTGCTCGACAATTTTTGTGCGCTGTGTCTGTGCTCACGAACAGTGATAAATAAAATGGAACAACACTTACAAGCGCAATTTAGTTTTAAAAAACAACATCTGTAACATGGAGCAGTACGCGGGCGCCATGATACGTAGGTATCCACTGACATTAAGATAGTAACGATGTCATAAAGTTTGATATGAATAAAAATGTCTCATATCTTAAACAGAACACTAATTCATTAAATGTAGCATCTTGACAAATATTGTTTGTTAATAAGAAATTAAATCTAATCAAACATTTTGTAATCACTCTTTGTGTTTTTAATTTCTTAAACGGAGTGTACAAATGGTATATACACAGAGCTGTTATAAATTTGCTTCTGTGAAAGCCAGTGGATAAATGACTTGTTTGGCTTTCCACGACGAGTCATTGATTAATATGTATACAAAAGGCATTGTTTCTCAAATTTTGTTGTCAGAATGGCTTTTCGTTTATACTTAACTAATAAAAAAAAACATCAGTACCGGGTTTTCACTAATGTACATGAGTGGAAAATGTACAGGAGCTATAGATGTCTATTTAACATCTTAGAAATGCCAAAAAAATATTCTTGGATTACGATGTGAGCAGCCATATATTATTACAGCACATAGATTCGGAGGGCCCCATTGATACTATCAGATATTTGTGAAAATGTTAAATCAAACTGCATGATTGGACTCACTACATTGAACATAAATTACTTGAGTAAGATACGATCAGTTCAGTTAAGTGTATTTTGATAAAACGGTCATATCAGCTAATTGAAAAAAAAACGTGTTCCCCGCGCCCTATTTAAAAATTCATAATAATAAAAAATGTAATGAGTCTCCCCCTCCCACAATTCAATGAATTGCCATGATTTGGAGTTGTTAATCAATTAATGAATAATTTATTTTATTTTCCCGGTGAATTTAAAATGTATAGCGATTGGTATGCACCTATAAAAGCATATATATTGGTGTAAGTTAATACAATAGTCTATCGGTGTTAATCTATAGAATCCGTGGAATCAGTTGTGTTGTACATTTGTAGAACCTGTAGCGTTATAAAAACTACAAGCAAATAGTAATGGGACGTAAAATATCATTGCACGTATAATGTAACGCATGCATTGCAGGGATGTAGCAGTCTCATAATGGTTAGTCCGCTGTATTATGGACTCAGATACTTGCGTTCAACTGCTGGCCATAGGTAACCATCCATTGCGAGTGATTTCTGAAACTCGCCCTTATTCTTCAACCTGCACTTACCAGCGTGGTGCAGTATGGAAAGCAACCCCTCTGACCAAAATGCTTGGGAGGGGGGGCTTTCTTCAACAGTGGATTGACAAACTGCTGTAAATTATTATAACTACAAATTAAAGAACCATCCCGGATAAGCGTGTGATGATATCATGGCTCAATTTACGAATACATACTTTTTTTGCTCTTGTGGTATGTGTATAATCTACAATGGATGCAGAGTTTCCACAAACAAATTCAAACAACACATACATATATGATTATTAAACGTAACTGTATTGCGAGCATAATCAATTATTTTTTCCAAGTCAATTGTTAAATCCTTATAGTTAATGTAACATAGGATTCTATTTTTTTTATGACCGTTTGTCATTCGACTGCTGGACGAAGGCCTGCCCAATCCATCTTGCATCTGCTCCATGATATTGTCTTTTCAAAACAAACTTTTATTCAAAACAATACTGACTTCAAACATATAAATATGTTTGTATGTATGCACATTTAACTTATTTCGCACCGTACGTAGCCAACCGTGCTAATTGGAGGTGTGGGGGAAGGACAACAAACTAAACGCAAAAAGCAGCTCTAAAGAAATTAGTTTTGAATCTAGATTTAAAAGTGCATAGCTGCAGTAGCTTCCTAATATCGGAAGGAAAAGCAGTCTAGACGATTGCAGAAGCGCATCTGAAAGTGCGCGATGCAATGACCGTCTTTGTTCGATGGCCAGCCAAAAGCCGCTGCGAGGATGCCCGGAGTTCACGTGATGGTTTATGCTCCTTGGCGAGATCAGCAAGGTATTGTGGTTCATTTGGGGTAAGCATTGTGTGTGTAATGAGTGGGACGTTATAATGTATTCGTTTGGTAACCAGAAGCCAATGCAGCCTGACGAGCACTGGATGGACGTGGTCAGATTTTGCAGTCCCCATCACGACACGTGGCAGCTTGGTAATCTTTTAACCAGATGTCCCGTAGAGTAGTGAGTTGCAATAATCGAGCCTTGCCGATACTATGCTACATGCCACCGTGTTGGCCATGTCACGATTCATTAGTGGTCGAATGTGTCGTAGAGCCCTAATATGAAAATTGCAGGACCTGACTATATTTTTCACGTGGTGATCAAACGACAAATGGCACACAATCCCAATTGTCTCCGCCTTGTCCATAATGCATTGGTGGTATTCTTTTTGTATCAATGATTATTTCTTTGCGACTCAAAGATGGAAGTGAGGCGATGGCCGATGAGGTGTCGAAGTCAGGTCGCTTTTGACCTGGAGAATGGGAAACAGAATGCATTTGTTGATTTGTTGGCATATTTCTCAAACCGTTAGTACTCTTGGTTCTCAGAATTATGAGCAGAAAGCCAGACAAAAATCTTTCAATGAATCAAACGTAGCATGAATGGCATGTTTTGTATGTAGAACCTACATTGACACATGAAACATAATGCAAATATGCGCCAATTCAAATAGAAAACCTATTAAGGTTTGAGTGTGATTGTTAAATTACTCTGTAAATACAAAAATCAAGTGATTGACTCTCATTGCACTCATTTCTGTAATTTAAAATACAAACTTCTGACTTTTGAAGTAATCGTCAATTGTATTATATGATAAATGTCATTGTCTACTCAGAAAAATGAATTATTCGGCCATAAATTACCCCTCGAGTCATCTCAAATATGTGGCCATAATAGCTATGAAGTAATTTCTTGTACACTTTTATTAATTTCAGCTGTGTGCAATATTGATTTATGATAAAATCAAATTACACGTCAGAGTATGCTGTAAGAAAAAAAAGTATTTTTCAAGAACAGAGAGATAAATGCATTTGTCAACCAAATTTTTACACAATTTCTAAAACTTTAAATATTAACCTCCGTAAATATTTACAGGAGCTGCATAAACAAAAAAACGTTCACAATTGCATATACTGTGGAACCTCCTCTGTGGAGATGGAGTAATCATATCAATTTAATGTGCATATGCTAGGCTCTTGTGGCATGCTGGTCAGCGTGGGCAGTGGTGGGTGCCCTTTGGCGCTGCAGTTTCCTCCCACTTGTATAAACACTTGTTATTCATTGGTTTAAAACACTTATAAATATATAAATAACCCTATGCAGGACCCCCCCCCAAATAAAAGAGTCCTACAACTCAGTGTAGTTTTCTTGGGTAAATAAGTCAAGTAAAAGAAATAAATTACTCTATTTTAAAATAATTTTCAGTGGCTCTTTTATTCTTCTGATGATATATAAATTACTATGTACTTGACTCAATTTGCAAATGTAAGTGGCATGTCTATAGAAACAGCTTTACTGTTGACACTTTTGATATGGGTGTTAGAAAGTAGTAAAAGAATAAAATGTAATCATGTGCCTGTTGTTTCACCCAATCTGTCGTCAATTTTTGAGATTTTTGTGGCATGAATTATATATGACAATGCACAGGCGCAATCTGCTCCATTGTATGAAGCTTCCTTGAGGTCCCAACTTTGCAAATGACTAAATAGTCAATAAAAAGCTCGATTTTACAGTCTTAAACAAGACCGCAGGCAACACCTTACGGCATCAAATGGAGCATGTATTCTTTTGTACATACATCTGTAGGTCGGCCGTTTAACTACATTTATAGGTGGAACACATCTGTTGCACAAAACGGCACAATAAGATTCCATGAACGTTTCTTTAACGGTTAACCCCTTAAAATTAAGGTGCACAGCAAACATTGCCATTTTAAAGTGCCAATTTTTTTTTAAAGAGAGCAAATTTTGCATCATTTTGGCACATTCTGTAATGACATAAAAATATTTATTTATGGAGCCAACACTCAGCTGGACTGCTCGTAGGCCCTTGATGTCTTTTTCCCCCTCCCCACGCTCTCCCTGCAAGAAGTCTAATCATATTTTGGCACTTGGCCTACTGAGCTAGCATATTGTATATTCTTGCTTGAAGAACCCTTCAGGAATGCATCTGTTATAAGATAGATGAGATCTGCCATTAAAATAATGTTCCTATTTCGATGTACGATATCAAGGCAATTTCTATGCCCATCTCACGTTTATGTAGTGCAATATTAAATCTATCAGAATTATGTTTAATCACATTCAAAACTCTCAGTGAAGTATAATTTAAATATGCGTGGATATTATGGGTTTGTGGAGAATTTCCAAGGGTTATAACGTACACGCGTGTCTTATGAGAGAATTGCTAATGAGAAACGGCGTAATGGTTTTGGAGGTAATGTTAAAAAAATAAACATTAATTAAACACTATAAAGAATTTGGTTTTAAATCAAATGTAGTTACTGACTGTAAAAATATCAAGAAAATGTTTTAAATAATTAATTAAATAATTAGTTACTTAATTAATTGATATGATTAATAGCTCTTTCTAAATCCACTGCTGGATGAAGTTCTCCATACGGTGGTGCTATTCATAACGGTGATTTATCCAAACTCCAAATTCTGTTCAGAGCAAAGTTGGTGAAGGTTGGGCCCATGGCCAATTCTGATATCACTCGTCGCCACTAACGTTAGCCGTGGGCAGGAATTTAACTGTGGTCGCCGGGATCGCAATACGCTCACCACTGTGCCACCGCTCCGCCACTATTGAGCATGTTTCTCCAGAAAAGCGCTTTGACATCTGTTAACATCTCGTGTATAAGTGGGTTCTGGGACAGCAAAACAAACTGTAAACACAACAAATCCACTCGCTAGAACATAAATGTGCAGTCACCCACAAAACATGCATGACAAACTATACCCTTAATACTCAAGTAATTAAATTGTGGTGCAATGTGTATGCCAAGAGTTATGAAAGCAAAGAAACATATCAACCTAAAAAATATAAGTCTCCAGTGTGTCGCGTTTAAATAAAAATAAGCACAGATTGTAACGTGATGTACGCTGCTATTGCCACGTCTTAATGAGATTGGGTCCATTTGCTATGGTACACAGAGAGCAGCAGAATTTTTTTTTATTCATCAAAATTTGATTTCATAGAGTGGAAGCCTTTTAGAAAAAAAAATCCAGAATTTTATTTTTCATGAAATACCAGGATTTTTTTTTCTTGTGACTCTCAAAATGCTATTATGTCAACTGTTCTTGCAACAGCTATAACCGGCTGTCACTGGAATGCAATGATTGTGTTTTTATTGTAAAATTTCTCACATTTTTGTTCCCCTGTAAAAACAATACTCAGATGAGGAGGGTCCATTTGCACACGTTTCATGTAAAACACAGATAGTTATTACATTGATTGATTACATTTTTGTTTCAATGTGAGGTCACGTTTGGTGGTGCATAGAGAGTGGGTATTTCCACCTCGTCCAAGACGACTAGTCAACATGGAAGAGTAGGCCAAAATTTCCTTAAGAGGGACTCTCTGAAGCGCTCTCTCTAGTGGAGGCCCTTCTACATTCAATAGCAAGATAAACTATCTTCCGGCTGCACCTTTACCCTTACTATCTATATTTTTACCATAAAAATGGAATAAGGTTTTAAAAAAGCTGCTTTATTTTCCTTCATGACAATTTCAAGTAGCCAACATAGTAGTAGGATTAGTATCGTCAGCCATGATCAATCCACTGCTAGACGAAGGCCTCCCCGAGCCTTCACCATGCCTACGAGCTCATTCCATCGCTCCATCTCCTTGGTGTACGTACTATGTGATGCATTCCATTCCTTGGCTGCCACTGCCAATATTTCTTGATAATTGACCATCATCCCTTCGAGGTGACGTGTTCTGTCCAAGCCCACTTACTTTTGAAAGACGCCATTAACCTGTGCATGTTCTTGAATGCGTGTGTTGCTATTTTTGTCTCTCAATGTAATTCCAAGAATGCATCCCTCAATGCATTTTTTCCCCTTTGTGGCAATTCCTTTGTGACAATTTTAAGTAGCCACGATGACAATAGGCTTTTAAAATTGGTATACATTTAAGGCACACTGTCGATGTCTGCATTTTAAGAACTAATATTACGTGTACATCGAATTTGTCCGTGCAAATGGTTATCAATACAAATCAAATCAACCTAGGACTCCTGGGATTCCAATTCTTAGCTTCTAAAACATTTAGAACAGCTTTAGTGAGTTTCCAATTATAATGAGCAAACATTGGATTTTACATTACCCATTTAACTAGATGAACTCCCATGCAGGACATGTTTAGAACGAAATTGCTAGAGCTCTTGGGAAAAATAAGCAGCAATCACGTGTTTTATACTCGACGCCCAACGCATGTTTTATATACTGTGTCCGACACTTCGACACGTGCATGCACACATTGTAATGTGAGTTTTCAAAGTCACAAAAAGAAGCTAGATGAGAGTTCGTCTCAAAGCAAGATGATCTGCCCATGCTGGGTGAGTGGCGTTTTGGTGAGATGCAATATTACACACCCCTACTACAAATCCTTCTTCGTCATGAATATTTATGTGTCTGGGAAAATATGTGTGGCAGCTGGGAATATGAATATTCATGAAAACTATTTGCAGCCGACTATAGCCTTTCAATTTAATACGTGGGATATTTTGACTACAGCAAGAAAATTTCAGCCTGAAATTTCCAAACTTTATCAGTCTGGAGATGTGCATGGAAATTAGCATGGCTCCATAATCAACATCCATGCTCAATCCCCAATGCTGGATGAAGGCCTCCCCAGACCAACACCATCTCTCATGATCCCACAATGAAACAATTCATCCAACACCTGCATCTGAGCGAGTTTCATTGCTTTATCTTCCCAGTGGACGTCCTCTTCGATGCATTCTATTCATCGCTTGCCATTCCATCATAACTCTTGACCATCGGCCATCATGGATGATAGTGACACGTCCTGCTCAAGGCCACGTCATTTTAGTAACAGACTGAAATTTGCCTTTTACTTTTTTACGTTTTCGAATTAATTTTTTCCTCTTTCCATCTCTTAATGTCAATTCCAAGCATTCCTTTAATTTCCACATTTTCCGATTGGTCGATGGGTTGACATAGCATGGTGTAGATGTATATTTTATATTTAGGTTATACTTCATATTTGTGCTCATGCCTCTGTAATGTGAGGCACAGTAATATGTAATAAAGAAATGAACTTCCTATGCCGTATGCCTGAAATTATGGCACTGCAATTATGTACAGTACTTTGGCATTTCGGGAAGATGTTTTACTCTGCTCATCATTGCAAGAAAAGTGAAGAAGATGACTGAAGAAAGTGCATTTCCTTCAAGGCATTTACAATATGAAACAAACCAGTCAGTTAATAATTAAAATAGTATAAAAATGCACTTTTAGCATGTACCTATTTTCTTCCTCCAAATTACAGCTGCGGTTACAACAGCAACGATTATGACTGTCTACAGAGAGCTGTTCAGTTTGTATTCACAATAAAATATACCCTTTGGGGAGCTTGAATGTTTCTTTCATGCAATTTACGCAATTCGTTTATCAATGCTGGGCAAAAAAAATGCTTTGTACCATCTGTTTTTTTTCTTTCTAAATTGATACATTTTCTGCAGTGCTTTTAGAATTATGGATATGAGCTACTGTATTCCGAATACATTTTTGTAGCTAGATCCTGCTCGTGAAATTGCAGTCTATCTTGCCCCTTTAACGCTGAAGACCACACTGCAGCAAACACCTTTAACATGCTCATCACGGATTGACTTTATCCATGAAAATTCATGGTCCAGCAGACCTTCCAATCTTTAATATTACAGTGAACCCCCAAGTTATGGCGTTCTCTCCCATAGACTGTCACATTTGTCACCTAGAGACCTTGCGTGTCACAAGGCTATTCATTTTCCAGAGTGAAAACAATGCATTTTTCAAATTGTGTCACTTGATGTTTCATTCATTATTAGGGGGCGGATGGAAAATTTTATATTTCAAATGTAATAAAAAAAAATCCACACGACGATCAGTATTTCATTTTGAAACTTGATTAGCAAAATTAAAAGAAGATTTGATTACCTTTACAATGCACTGTACTAGTAAGTGCATATTTTTGTTGGAGCATTGGCTCAGTGGTTCAGTGCACTGTGCTATGACCCCAGCAATCTGAGTTTGATTCCAGACCATGACTAACATTAGTGGTGGGTAATATCTGACCCATTGGTGACTTATTCCCTTTATTAACCCACATTGACCAGCATGGTGAAGTATGGTCAAACAATTGCTTAGGAGAGGGCCTTCATCCAGCAGTAAGCCTGCAAATCATAATTACTAATATTTCCATATATATTTTTTCTATTATCTGGACATACAACAGATGGAATCCACAAAACCATTTAACATTTGCATTTTATCATTATTTTAAATGATTGAGATATTTAAAAAAAAAAGGTCTTGTGGTAAGACCGATAAGGTCACCGGCGTGAAGCCAGAGAGATGAATGTAAAATTCCTGACGTTATGAATGGCTCATTTTGCAGTGCTCCTTCTATACATGCTTAATATGATGTTACATAGTTGTGTGTGTGTGTGGAAACCCCGTGTGTGCAATGCTGCTAGTTCCAAAATGGCCAGGGGCGCCATTCCTTTCATGAAAGCAACGTGAATAAAAAAAATACCTTTCATATGCTTTTAGCATGCTAGAGTGCATTGGTGTCTTTGTCTGAAATGTGCACACGTTTTTTGGTAACGGTTCACATTATGATCTCGAAAGCATCACAATTGTGGCTTTGTGCCACAATTATATCAATTATATAAGTTTGTTTTCGATAATTCAGCAGTTGCCACATTTATTTGATTGCCACGTAAAACGTTTCTCCCCTGCAGTAAGCAGTGACTATACATTCCAATTGGAAGATAACATATGGCATGGGATAGTGTGTCATTTATATTTGTCCACAAATTTAAGCCCCTCATTGAAATACCAATACTAGCTTCATGGTGTTCAATTTTAGTTAGATACTTTATGTACATTGTAATTCAGTGGCACGACATTTCATCAGCTCTTAAAAAGTTAGTATTACATTCTACTCTACAGTTATGCACGTCTACAATCACAAGGGTTGTAGTTTTTTAACCATAAACCCACTATTCTTGGGTTTTTTTCGGTAAAGTCACGTAGGTAAAAAATAAAAATTAATAACAGTAAAATAAAATAAAAATTATTTTACTTTTATTACTTTAAATTTTTCGGTAAAGTCACGTAGGCAAAAATGGTAAATTAATAAAAATTAAATAAAATAAATATTATTTTACTTCATTAATTTTAATTAAATTTTTTTACCTATGTGACTTTACCGAAAAAACGCAAGAATATGAATCCTTGCAGTCACAAAAGCTTAAATTCTAGAATCATAAACCCACTGCCTTGCAAAGTGGCCATGAAAAAGCAGCATCAGCAAATGAATGTTTCTTTCACAAGTTAGCAAACTTTGAGTGTGTTGTGCCCTCGAATGCATTTTTGTTACCAGGCACTCCGATGTTCCTACAAAATGTAGGTCGCACATCTTAACACAGGACCATCCTGTAAAAGTGCTTTGAAATCCATGTAGGCTTTCTATGGATATTTAAATTGGTGAATGCATTTGTGATTCTCTTTGTGTATTCAGATACACTCTTAGTAAGGATACACTTAATGTAGAATGCAGACATGTATTTCACTGTGCCTTCAGGATAGCTAGGTTGTACTCTGTCACTAAAACTTAATTACTTCACACATTGAGGAAAACATGCTTGATACCTATAAAACTAAACATTTCATTGCTACCATTGCTTCACTAGTTTTCACTGTTGGTTTTATCATTCCTCCTAGGAGTAGCCTTGATACCCATTGAGGCGTTCTCTGGTTATGTAAATTGATGAATGCATTTTAGTTCTGATTTGCCTAATATATCTAGATATACCACCTACAGTCCTGCCAAAGGCCACCGTATCACTAATATAAGCGTCCCAAATTCTAAATGTATAAATTTCGACCGACCTGTTCTTTACCTGAGGACGGCTGCTTGCGTTGTGGCCGAAACGTCGTGAGAATTGTATTATTTTATTATGTTTTATTATTATTATTATTATTTTATTATCTCCCTTCTACGTGACTTTACCGAAAGAACCAGGAAGATCTAAATGTATATACAAATAAACATTGCTGGCTTTTATTTATAAATGGAAAGAAAAATCAAATACATAGAACATTTTTTTTATTTTTGTCCTCCCACCAATTCAAATATCTATAAAATACCATTATTCAGGGATTTCTTCACAGTAAGATTGTATGCAGCTCTGTTTTTCAATATGCAAAACATATTGCACTTTTTTAGAAATATATAATTGTATACAGAATCAGCCAAATGACATGTCCAGAGCCTGCAGTGCTCCCCAGGTGTTTGCTATTTGCATTTTCAAATATTGTAAGCAATTTATTGCAAGAATGTGTGGGTGGGTCAGGAAGACGGGGTGGGAGTAGACCTTGTCTCACGTGATATTGTAATACTTTCGACATTTTTGGAAATGTAATACAATGTGGAATTCACATTTTACTCGCAACAAAGATAAATGTCTGACAATAGCATTCCATGCCGATTCATACCACGGACACTCTAAAATTCCTTTTGTCGATTTGCAAAATAAAAAAGAATTGCACATTGTGCAAACGTACAATTTCAGAGGTTGACTGAGTATCTACAGTGCAGATACATTTCATTTCATATGGCTTGTCCTCCCATAATTCTAGGATTCTGCTTATGGCTACACTCATTCGGGAACATTTTGCAAATGTAATTTTACAAGTGTGATCTGGATAAGTCTGGTTACAATTATACAGTTGATCATTTTCAAATGTAGAATTTGGTATTTTGCATGAATACACATTGACCTACTTTCATAAAAGGTGATGTCGTCGAGTATTTAACATGTAATTTACAGCAGGACCACTCATTTTTTTGGTAATTCCCCACTTCAATTATTGGGTAGTTGTGGGAAGTGAACCACCCATTCATGTGAGTCACTGACCCATGAGGTCACCCATCCGTATACACTACAATAAATGTATCATACAGTTCAACATGTTCGGCTATTTTAAATACATAAACTAACAATGGATATGGATTATACCATGGAATCTGCATAACTAGATTTTGTTTTTATATTGAACATCCCTATCTTGGAAATGTATAGTGTAGATCACCCTATCTGAATTATTTATTTTATTTTCGATTTAAAAATGTTCTGGTGTATCATAACGATAGAGCTTTCATCTTAACGAAGATCACGAAAAAAAAAACTTTATTCACAAATAACGTCATTGTATGTGCACGTGCAAGTGGTGTACGTTCATTCATAATATTAGAATAACATCGATTATGATAGACTGAACTGGACATATCATTAACCATAATTAGTGTATTATGATCAAAGCACACAAAGTTCAACTGCCATTTTATATGAGGCAACCTTTGACAGCGTGCAGCGGTTGCTGTTGGGGATTCATTACAGCGTTAAATTTGCTTACATTGGCACCACTGGGCATGTGAATTTTTTTTCTGGGTCCTCCAGTCTTTCCCTCCACATTTAGAAACACCTCTTTAGAGTATTTGACTGTGATACATGTCCACACGATAAGCCACTTTGTTGAGCTATCATTTGTGGCCAGGTCACTTTTCAACAAGAGATATATAGCTTAGTGGGCCTTACCTGGTAAAATAAAAAGTTCTAGTTTAGTTTATAGATAACCCAATATTAAAATGTTGTTGTCTTTGTATAAAAATGATTGGGCTTTTATTTTCTAATGCCCTTTTCTTTATTTGAATGCTTATAAAATTTATTAATTTGCCTTATTTATGTTTCTTTAACCTAAATTAATCAATATTTCATCGTTGGTTCATTTGGCCACTTTGAATCTGGCTAATCACATTTTAACTGTAGTTTACTGATAAATTCAAGTCACGTCCAAGCTACTTCCTACTCAAATGAGCATTGAGGCGGTGCTCATTTCAGATTCACAGCCCTGAGCCAGTGGTGGAAATGTTACATTCCTATAGTGACGATGAGTCTCTCCATAAGTCAATCGTTGACTTTCTAACAAAATCGTAGATTTTATCGACCATAGAAGGATAATGGGATCAGACCACCCCCAACTAGGATTGACCTTGCAACCTTCTGATTCCGAACCACTCGCTGTACGTCTGAACCACTGATAAATTTGGTTTCATACACGCCAAGGACCGTGGCTGCCTTCGAGTTCTCTGTGGATAAGGAATCTATTCATTGTTGAACATTGTGATGAATGTGTCTTCCATTAATGGCTGCTACAGGCATCACGTTAACCCATTGCACGCAACGTATACAAATTAAATTAATCGATTTTTATACACGTGATTTGATCCATGCATCATGAGCTTGCCAATCAATATTCATCCATGAGCTGTTATATCAATTCACCTCTGGTAAATAGTCGATGATAGTCTTTCACTGCCTAATTATGGCAAATGTCCAAACGTCCACCATTGCATATGCTATTTACTGTTATACATAATAAAATGGTCCTCATGTAATGCCAGCACTACCGATCTATTTGCTCAATACTGTATAGATTGTACTGTATTTGTCTTTATTTATCCATAAACAATGTGCCTCGGGAGCAGCGGTTGTGCAGTGGTTATCACATTTGCACAATGAACGCAGTGGCCGATTATTGTTGTTCGATTCTCGGGTATGCCTAACAATCAGTGGTGATTGATATCTGAGCCGATCCTGGCCCCTCATACCACTTCACCGACACACACTGACCAACGTGGTGAAGTATGGCCAAACAGCCATGTGCGCATGACAAAGGGCTGAACATTATTATGATCAACCAATGGACATTATGTTACATAAGGCTATATTCTTATAAAACAAACACTGGCACGGTGGGCTAAGAAAAAAGGTCACATAGTGCCTCAAGCTTGTTTCACACATATTTGAAAAATCCACATCACCGTGGCTTCTATTGTGCATTTTAAGACTGATGGATACCAATAAAAAACACATTACATATTTAAATTATCTATGCTCATCCAACATGGCGTATATATTGTATTTCACACTGTTTACATTGCAAGGTCAACTATGCATAAGGATGCATTCAAGGCAAAATGTCACGTTTTCAAAAGTTTAAAGAAGGTATAATTTGGTGGACGTGATTATTCAGTTTGTGCCATTTAACTGTTATAACCTCCACATGAATTATAAACATTATCTTAATCTTAACACTGTTTCAGACCGAGGAAATATACTTTTTACTGGGTAAGTGTTTCATCATTATGAAATATTGGAAATTGCTTGTTACATATCGGGCATTTAATGAATGTAATAAAGTTGAACTGGCTAATGAAAAGTGACACATCAATGCGTCTAAAGAGCTACGTACTATGACATATGGTTCATAAACATGGTCATTAACACTTTCAAAAAATGTAAACATTGAAAAGTGCATAAAGAAGAATGGAGAGGTGCTTGCTTGGGATTACACTGACAATCATAATGATGAACACGTGAATTGGTGAATGTATGGAGGTTAAAGGCGTAATCAACACCGTCAATAAAAGTAGGCTAGGGCAGGATACGTTGCTTGGAATGGATGATGACTGATGGTCAAGAATCATGGCAGAGTGGCAACCAAAGAATGGAATGCGTCGAAGAGGACATCCACTCAGAAGATAGAGCGATGAAATCATTTCAGGATCGTCAGAGATGGCAGGGATTTTGGCAGGCATTCATCCAGCAGTAGATCGACCATGGCTGCTGCTGATGATGAAGAATATATGTAATGTGACAGCATCAAAACAAGCTCTTATTCTCTGTGGTCTTGGCATTCACTTCGAAGAGGGCAAACCCATTAAGAACTTGCATTTGAGGTTTAGAAGCTTAAAAATGACATTAGAAATATATTTTGACCTTCACCAAATCTGTGTGATTCATTGCATGGTGTAATTGCCATAGGAAATGTTCCGTTAAGTTTTTTTCTGTTCATAAATAGTGCATTTGCATTTTGAGTAAATGTTGTGAAATTCAACACCCACTACATGGACTGCATATGGCATTGAAATTAATTGACAACGAAATACATGGGAATTTTACTTGCGGACTCATGATTGAAATGACGTACAAGGCGTATGATTTTTAAAAAACCTGTGCAACTGGAACAAACCAGCTTATATATTACAGTTGTTGCAATAGCCCAGTGTCAGAAAGGACAATGTCACAAACGATACGGCAGATAAATTGTTTTATGTCTATTTTGTATATTTTTTAAACTGTCATCCTGCTATGTCAGTTACGATAATCCTCTGACATTTGCTCGTAAAAAAGATCTGTGTCTGCCGCATTTTTCTGTTCTTTTGAAATGTATTTTACAAATACATATTGTACGTATAATTAAAACCATTTCCTTGAGCAAAATTAGTTTCAAGTGGTTGCACGATTGGATCCGATTATGGACCAGATCGATCACATTCGTTCATTCTTGACCCAAATCTGGTCTCAAGCTGAACTGATGCATATTTTCGCGTTTCGCTAGCCCACAAAAGATTATCCTGTTAATATCTGTACACATATTACAAATACTCCCTTGCTGACCCGCACTGCTATTGTGTGAGTGGTTAGGCACACCGCTGTTGAGGTACATAGCTGCTGGGTTTGATTCCCAAGTAGAGAATGAGTTTTTATTTATTTTCTTCAACAGTAAAAACAGCATATGATTTAATTTTACAATGAAGCATATAAAATATATAGATATTAAGGTAAATATGTAATAATTACAAAATAGGTTATTTTCTCTGCTGTTAATTAAAATACTATATTAAATAGACGACCCCCACTTGAGAATTGAGTCCAGCCCTTTGTAAACAAGAGGAGGGGTCTATCCTCCAACAAAATACGGCAGCACTCGTTGTCAGGAGCTAATTTGACCTCATCAAATGACCCTATAAGTTGATCGGCGTAATTAGTATATGGACACATACTCATTGGATCACATTCTGATGATTTAGGCATGGTAGGTCTCATCAGGGAATCCAATTCATTAATTTTATCAACAAATGTGTTTAATCCAATTCCATTTCGAACCAAGAATGCATTTTCTTGGTTCTTTCGGTAAAGTCACGTAGAAGGGAAATAATAAAATAAAACATAATAAAATAATTCTCACGACGTTTCGGCCACAACGCAAGCAGCGTCATTCAGACGCTGTCTCCCTGAAAAACCTGGTCTTCCCAAATTCTAAATGTATAAATTTCGACCGACCTGTTCTTTACCTGAGGACGGCTGCTTGCGTTGTGGCCGAAACGTCGTGAGAATTATTTTATTATGTTTTATTTTTATTATTTTATTATTCCCCTTCTACGTGACTTTACCGAAATAACCAAGAAGATGAATCCCTGCAGTCACGAAAGCTTTAAATCGAAACAAAAATGCATTTCTATTCGTTTCATAAGTTCCGTATATGTAAAGGGAAAGGTGTAGCATTTGTGATTGCTCGCTCATGCCACTGCTGAGGGAGGGGGACCTCCACAAGAGGGAGCTCTAGAGAGCCTCGTGAGGATATGTTGGCCTGCTCCTCCATGCTGACCAGATGTCTTGGAAGAACACGTGTATAGATTCACATAACATGTTTCATTCGTTTTCCATTGCTGTGTAGCATTATGGGTAATGAATGAATACATGAATTAATTATAAAACACCCATTCATATCTATAAATGAGACCCAATATATGTTTTTGAATATTCCATCAGCCTCTGGGTTTCCCAGAGCAGTATTATCTAGCAGCATATACATGTTGATACCGATCCAGAGATTGCTTGTTTAAATACTGCTGGATATAATGAGTCTGGAAAGCCCACAGGCTGATGGGAAAAAAAGTTCATCTTGATGTGGAGGCATAGAATGGAAGTCAACATTTATTTTTCTTTTCCTGAATTAGAAAGGGAATAAAGACAGGAATATAGAGCATATTTTTTTTTATTGGCTATACTAGGTGATCCACAATGCAATTTTAGCAAGAATTGTAAATGGAATACAAACATTTTGTATGTGGTTTACGGGTGGATGAATAAAACCAACAAGCGAAAGCAACGGATATAATATACGGTAAGGATTGTTGGCGCAGTGCTGCTGGAGTTTGTGTTAAAGTATTTAAGCTAACTTTAACAACTGTTTTTTAGAGGCCATGATTACCGACGTCTTTGAGAAATTACATGGCGCATAGAGGGGGATTAATCTATTACACCTGTCCTTGTAGAACTCACACCACTGACAAAGACGTGGGCTTCAAGATTATACAATTTTCATTGGCTGCTTTGAATCACTTAACTGCTTCACGAATTAAAGTTTTGTAGTCAACTTTTGAACAAAAAAATATAGCCCTAAGGTCAATAGGAAGGGAAAAGCTAAGTTTTCAAATACGATTGAAATAATTAGGTTGCTGAGCTGTCCCCTTTATTAATATATATTAAAAAATGTCATCAATGTAGTGAATAAATCAAGATACAGTACTTTGTAATGCTCTCAGTGCGTCACATGGTGTACATCAAAAAAATGTTGTACATTAAACAATATAGAACATGGTGTCAAAGAGGAAATCTGGCTCCATGTGGTTTGGAATACTAATTTCACGTCCAGCCATTTTACAACCAGACCTGGGCTATTTAAATGCAAATGAGTGTATAAACAACAGCATATGTAAACATTGCAAAGGATTATGAACAAAAGTGCGAGAAGAGGACAATGCAAAAATATTTAGATACAATTTCTGACAATGTGTTCAGCAAAATACAGGAGTGACATCTGTTTAATATTGAACTTCATGTTTGTGTAATTGTTATCCAAGCCAGTGCCATTAAAGTTAAGGTCGGCCTATATTGTTCACAATGAGGCCTCATTAAAATTATCATTCTATAAGCGCTTTAAAAACACAAGGCCCTCTTTCTGTACACTGAGCTCCAGAACAATTATAATTGTCTCGGCAGATGAGTAATCTTTGCACCTTCTTGAATTTATATATTGCAGGCAAGGTTAAATCCTTTGAACCTGTAGAATTACCCTCTTTATATTGTACTCCATAAAATTCCAAAAGTCTGAAAAATCACACACGCATGCAAGTTGACAAGCATAATCAAATCTTATGGATTTTATATCCCAGTCGGATTCCACCTTATAAATGCCATCTTTTTTTTTGCTTCAGTGGATGCCTGTAGACCCTTGAGACTATGAGGTGGAGGGGTTCGTATCTTCCTCCATTGCAATATGCCTTATAAAGAGATCTTGACCTGCATTTTCAATTTCCTACCAACAGTACAAGTGGCATATACTCCAACATTCATCACACCATACATTTCAGCATTTCCTGAACGTCAATTTAGCCTTCATCATAAAATTGTGTACCACACGAGAAATTCACAACTCACCGACCCTTGACAAACATCATGAGTTAAAGGAACATCCTGTACACAGTGTGTGATTGTATATATATGTATGCTTCTCTCCAAAAGGAAGTGTATCCTTTTACGGTACATAGTTTTTTGTCTCTTGCTTTTTGTTCCTTAAAAATTTCTCCTGCAGTCTATCGTACAATGCCTGCTGGGAGGAGTTGACAAACTGAGGTACATTTAACTCACATGTCTGCATTTTCATATTTCCCATACTGGAGATCTGATACTGAGGACATTTCTTCACAAAATCCACAACATCCCATCGGTTTTTAGTCGTCACATTGCTGTCTTCTCATTAAGTGCGCCGTTTTCTTCCCGCCAGCGTGACAATGACAGTTTTTACTAGAGCATCGTGTTGCTTCTGTTCTCCGCCACAGCATGTCCCTTCCTACCTGTAGGGCAGCATCTCGGGGCTGTAGTGCTGCGGAACTAGCGGAGGCATGACAGTAGCGATCCCCACGTGTTGATGAGGGAACCCGTGCTGCTGAGATGTAGAAGTTCCAAAGTCCAGGCCCTCTTGTCGCTGTGAGCCACCATGCACCTGAGGGTTCTGGGAGTGATGCTGGCCTTGCAAGTGCTTGGGTTGTGGTGGCAGCGGCAGAGGAGGCGGTGGGAGAGAAGGCTGCATCCGCTCCTGCAGCTCAAACTGCTGGTGCACGTCGCAGAACCGCACCGCCCTTTGCCGTGCCGGCACGGGTGGTGGCTCGGTGTAGCCGAACACGGTCGGAGGGTTTGGCGCCAATGGCAACTGAAATGACAGAAGTCGTGCCCTCACTTTATCGTCGCCCATATCTCACAGTGGACGACAAATTATATAACAAATGCGATGTGCCCGCTATGTTACAATTGTCTTGTGTCGCATCTTAAACCACTTATCAGTGCGTGTTAGGAAGACTCTAGGCTGATTAATGATCTGTGGCTATCACTTCTCTTGCCCTCGTGTGTTAAGGGAAATTAATAGGAACCATTGTTTCAGGACGAAATATCATTGAGAGATTTATTTTCTTGAAATGTAATTTGCACTTTGAGACATGCAGAACAAAAAAAATGTTAACGAGGCAATTTGAATGTGTTAAGAATGTGACATATTTTACATATTCAATCAATGGAATTAAAATTGCATGTGTTTCTGCTTTGCACAGCAAGTAAATTGTACATCTATTAAGTGTAGTGTATAGTGTAATTTTTGTAATCATTTTTTATTGTCTTTAAAGAAGGAGGGGAAAACAACAGATAAGGTATAACAAGCTTGGCACAACGCACTCTGAAAATTCGGGAACGAATGAGGGGCGTCCGGGCTCGCTGCCCCAACGTGGTGGGAGTAACAATCGTGAGCAGCGTGTATAAGGCGGAGGGGAAGGGAATGGGAGAAAGGGGAGGGGGTAGAAATAACGTAACTAAACGAAACCCAAAATAAAATTACATAAACGCGATGTCCAAGTTTGTCAGTCTTGTTATCTCACAGGAGCAACGGTTACCATGTGTGAAGGAGGGTGGTGTAGTATCTAGAGCCCACCCCCCTCTCCCTATTCCCTGGCCCCCAGTTTATTGGCTATTCGTGTTGGACTCGGCAAAAGCGGACAAGAACGGGGACCATATGCCCTCGTATTACCTCTCCTTCCCTTTAAACTTATGGCTCAGATGTTCCACCCCTGCCAGGTAGAAAAGAGTTCTATGCTACAGTCCCCAAGGGGGAGGTTCATGGGTTTTCCAGTTGGCCAGGATGGTTTTCCTTGCCACAATATAGAAGATTATAGAGCAGAGTGTGCTGCTGCATTTTGGTTCTTAGCACCTACAGAGTTGAGCCCACCAAAGGGCTCAACCCTGTGCCGCAGATACGGTTAAAGTAGTCTGTAACTTCATGGGGGAAAAAACCCCTAAGATATCAGGGTATATCCAGAAGGCATGGAGATATGTCTCCACCGTGCCCTGTGGACATCAAGGGCAGTTTGGGGAGGATTCGGTGAATTTGGCAGTCCTGTTGTTAGTCACGTAGGTGCCATGCATGCATTTAAACTGGGTGAGTTTCAGCGACAGTAACCTGGGGCCTGTAGCTGGGGCCCACCATATCTGGTTTCACTTCCGAAAAGGAATGTCTTGTCCCATAAGCCTTTCCCAACGCTTTCCAGTTTTGGGTCTTACCCGTCCCCCTGTCCATCGACCAAGTGGTACACCTCTGCCAGTTTGTATTTTTTATTTCCTTATCTGGAGCTTTGTTTACGGCATCCCTGATTTGAAGGGTATCTAAAAAAGTGTAACCGTGGGATATCGTATTGCACCTGAAATTATTAGAATGACGTCACCCCCCCTTCTTCCTTGGTTAGGTCACCCGCCCTTTCCAGGCAAGTCGCTTTCCAACTGGGCCAGCTAATCCCCGAACCTCCCATCTGCAATAAAGGGTTACCCCACAGCGGGAATCGCCTATGTATAGGGTGAGAAAAAATATTTGTTTATCCTTTTTCATATCCCCAAGGTGCGAGTGACCATCCATGAGGGCTTCATGCCTCAGGGCCCACCTTTAGTGTGTGAGAGGATGATCCCAGCAAGGGGTGTGAAGTGTATTTTAAATTTTCAGATCTTGTCGTAAAATAATCATGAGTACTTCGAATAATTCAGGAAATAATTAAGCAACCAGGAAAATTGTATAAATTATACGTTTGAAATACAGATCACGAATAAGCAAAACAATTAGATTGCATTTAATTTATGCATTATTTATGTAATGGGTTCAACTGAGTCGCAGACGTAGACTTTGGAGGCAACACATTTATTCAGTTCCAACACACGGGGTAACTTCCCCTTAACAGAATAACAACTGAAGGTGGTGACCACCCGGCTAACTACACTAGTTACTACGTACAGTGAGGGAAAAAAGTATTTGATCCCCTGCTAATTTTGTACGTTTGCCCACTGACAAAGAAATGATCAGTCTATATTTTTAATGGTAGGTTTATTTGAACAGTGACAGACAGAATAACAACAACAAAAATCCAGAAAAACGCATGTAAAAATGTTATAAGTTGATTGGCATTTTAATGAGGGAAATAAGTATTTGACCCCCTCTCAATCAGAAAGATTTGTGGCTCCCAGGTGTCTTTTATACAGGTAACGAGCTGGGATTAGGAGCATACTCTTAAAGGGAGTGCTCCTAATCTCAGCTTGTTACCTGTATAAAAGACACCTGTTCACAGAAGCAATCAATCAATCAATCAGATTCCAAACTCTCCACCATGGCCAAGACCAAAGAGCTCTCCAAGGATGTCAGGGACAAGATTGTAGACCTACACAAGGCTGAAATGGGCTACAAGACCATCGCCAAGCAGCTTGGTGAGAAGGTGACAACAGTTGGTGCGATTATTCGCAAATGGAAGAAACACAAAAGAACTGTCAATCTCCCTCAGCCTGGGGCTCCATGCAAGATATCACCTCGTGGAGTTGCAATGATCATGAGAACGGTGAGGAATCAGCCCAGAACTACACGGGAGGATCTTGTCAATGATCTCAAGGCAGCTGGGACCATAGTCACCAAGAAAACAGTTGGTAACACACTACGCCGTGAAGGACTGAAATCCTGCAGCGCCCGCAAGGTCCCCCTGCTCAATAAAGCACATATACATGCCCGTCTGAAGTTTGCCAATGAACATCTGAATGATTCAGAGGACAACTGGGTGAAAGTGTTGTGGTCAGATGAGACCAAAATGGAGCTCTTTGGCATCAACTCAACTCGCCGTGTTTGGAGGAGGAGGAATGCTGCCTATGACCCGAAGAACACCATCCCCACCGTAAAACATGGAGGTGGAAACATTATGCTTTGAGGGTGTTTTTCTGCTAAGGGGACAAGACAACTTCACCGCATCAAATGGACGATGGACGGGGCCATGTACCGTCAAATCTTGGGTGAGAACCTCCTTCCCTCAGCCAGGGAATTGAAAATGGGTCGTGGATGGGTATTCCAGCATGACATGACCCAAAACACATGGCCAAGGCAACAAAGGAGTGGCTCAAGAAGAAGCACATTAAGGTCCTGGAGTGGCCTAGCCAGTCTCCAGACCTTAATCCCATAGAAAATCTGTGGAGGGAGCTGAAGGTTCGAGTTGCCAAACGTCAGCCTCGAAACCTTAATGACTTGGAGAAGATCTGCAAAGAGGAGTGGGACAAAATCCCTCCTGAGATGTGTGCAAACCTGGTGGCCAACTACAAGAAACGTCTCACCTCTGTGATTGCCAACAAGGGTTTTGCCACCAAGTACTAAGTCATGTTTTGCAGAGGGGTCAAATACTTATTTCCCTCATCAAAATACAAATCAATTTATAACACTTTTGACATGCGTTTTTCTGGATTTTGTTGTTGTTATTCTGTCTCTCACTGTTCAAATAAACCTACCATTAAAATTATAGACTGATCATTTATTTGTCAGTGGGCAAACGTACAACATCAGCAGGGGATCAAATACTTTTTTCCCTCACTGTAACTGCTACTACGGACCAGGACCAACGACTTCGGCTCGGGTCCACGTGTTTGAGACTCATTGAACGGAGATCGTAGATGAAGGGTTTCTTCCAGGATGAACAACAACCCTGGTCCCTCTCGGGACCCGGCTTATATTATCTGTTACATGGCTGGCTCCGCCCTTGGCCACGTTCACCTTCGAGAATCCTCGGGAAGGATCTGGGTCCCAATCACGTGTCCCCCCTAGCCCCCTCTTGAAGCCCCTTTGTCAACTTAACTGGTCATGTGTCCTCCCGGGTCAACCAGAGTGCCATGGCCTCACACAACCCTATCCTTCGGTCGGCACCCACACACCCTGTCCTGTAGGGTCGGCACTGCACTAAAAGCGTGGTGCCATCCAGCGCTATTATTCAGCGCACACCGTGCCCCGCTAGGGACAGTACTACACCAAAACGATATCCCGCGATGTCGCTACACCGCACGCCATACTCCTCTAGAGCCTGTACTGCACCCACAGTATGGTGACATCCTGCGATGTCACTACATATATGATACATGAAGTAATTACAAATTGCATTTGACAGGGAAATACAGACTTGGCCAATCCATGAAACTGTGGGCGACTAGAATTTGGGAAAAATACCATCGCATTCCATACAATAGTTGCACATGATCGATAATTGTTACCTCGAGGCTAGCTGATGGATAATAAACGTTGCGAAGTGACATAATTTTATGCCATCTATATGTCGGTCTGTGCTAAGTGCACACCTAATAGAGGCACACATCACCTTAAGGACATCACAATGAAAATCCCCCGTAGGGTCAAAATGACCGGCTGATCCGTTGACACTGCAAAATGTCCGTGGTTACAATGGGGTGAACATATTTTGATTTTGCGTGGCTTAAAAACACTGTACAACCGTGCTCTAGATGAAGTGATCTCTATACAGAAACGACATGTGTACTTATTATGCGACCTTAAACAAAACAACTTGCACTTCAGCATCAATGAAATAAATTTAAACTAGGATTTGTTTTCCCCCTCCTCCCCATCTTTTTTGATCTCACTGCATGGAGCAGTTGCCACCGTTACGCACGAATGTAAAAGCAAATAAAGGGACATGCCCTACATCTTTCATGTTGGAAGATGTGAGCCAGAGGAACTTGTCACCGCTTATTTAAATTATTTGTAAGTTTTTTGTTGTTGCTGTTGTAGTATTAATGTTATCCAGAAAATGAGGCGTCTTTATCTGCTATATAAATAACTGCTGCCATGTAGATGATGAGCATGTAGGGCTAGGAATACATATTTTCCAAAGTGGTATACTCATTTGAGCTCTTTGCTAAATTAAATTGAACCCGTTTATCAAAATTCCAGCATGCTGGCGCGATAAATTGTCCTCAACAAGAAAAAAAAACATCAGCGTATTTTCATTTTGGGTACGAATCAATTATGTTTATTGTTGAAGTTAGGTGATAAAAATGAAATATTGTAGGAGGTATATTTGGAGTTACATTTTTTACACTTTAAAATCCTTTTACACTGACATAACTTCAAAGACCACAGTTTTTAATATCAATTTTGAGTAATGCATTTGCCAAGTCATCTAGATGTCTTTTCTACCCGACAGACCTACACAGCAGGGGTCGAGCGATGGCACAGTGGTCTGCGCACTGCACTATGAACCCTGCTAACCTGTAGTTTGAGTCACGGTTAACGTCAGTGGCAAATTATAATAACTAGGCCTGGACCACCACCCCCCTCCCCCCAACTTTCACCAACATTCACTGATTCGCATGATGAAAATAAACATGGCGTATGATTAAATTGGTCAAACGAACCCCAGAATCGAACACTGCGTGGAGAGGCGTTCATCCAGAAGTGCATTGATTCGGAGCTGTAAATTATTATGATTACTGCCATACAGTAAATGCTTCGTTTTAATTAGTCATGCTCTGTTTGTTGTTTGTGTGTCTTTTAATATGTTCATTATAATGCAACACACTTTGATATGTCGTACTTTGTCCATGTCGGCGATGTACGGTGCGAAATAAGTTCAACAAACATACATACAAACAAACAGTTACGTGATCCAGTTACAATTATACAAATTTGTAATTAAGTTTTCACAATATTCAGCCCGTGTAGGTTGTATAAATTGCGAACGTTTGCTGAAAATTTAGAGAGCGTTCATTATTAATGTTCATTAGCAGAGGCAGAGAGTCGCGTAACATCGAGGGGTTTTTGTGGATGCTAGGATTCACTGCAGGTTAGGCCAAATTAGATCATGTGCAATCTATGGAAAATGTCAAGAGAGCATTAGAATAACCATTCTCACTATAACAGGTGGCTCAGAAGCTATTACATCTGTGCTATTCAGTGGAAGCTGGGCATAAACGCACCCCCTTTAGGAGTAAGACCATATGTGCTTATATCTGAAGTGTGCTTGTGTTAGAAGGTGACCTCTGCCTTCCCCCCAACTATGTAATGTCAGGATGTGTTGCTCATATCAGAACCGTGCTTATTTAAGGCACTCTTATATCCAGCTTCCACTGTATAGAAAATCATTCACCCTGCCATCCACCTCTGCCATCCACCTCTGCCACCACACAAATGTATTGCAACTAGTCACAATAAACACGTAGCCCGAAATAAAATCACTTGTTCGGCCTAAAATGACTTGGATGTTTATTAGTTCAACGAAACGTTGTCTTTTGACCTTTTACGTTTCGTTTCATCCCTCTTTGGATAATTCATATGCATTCGGTTTCTAGATGGTAGGGAGTGTTGCAAAGCTGTCATGCTTTTAGTTCTCCATTAGTTGCTTGGCATTTTTCAGAGCAAGTATCATGGGTGTGTGATCTTACAAATTGTAAGGTGTGTTTCATTTCCATCAGTACGGAAGAATATAAAGTTGGGGTGTATTCAATCATGATTTATTATAATGACTTCAGATCATATGTACCAGATTGAACATAGGCAAGTACATATTATACTGATGACAGTTGTTATACATCTAAAATAATTTCAAACATTTATTCCGGGGTTAAATTATCCATAGGCGCTGCTTTAAGTGTGCATGCGAGTGGTTAAAGTTGAAATAAAATTTGCAGGTAATATTGCATAACTGCAGTGTGATGCAGTTCTATTTTAGGATTTGATTATGACGGGTAATAATACATATTCCAAATAATATTTAAATATGGAATATCATACGATACATATTTGATCATTCTTTGTCAATATTTGAAACATTTTTTATGTACGTTAACTTTGTGAAATTAACATGTGGAGGCTTTACATTGTCACGGTTTATTGTGCTGACTTATACGTGGTTCATTAAGGGAACTGGGATTTGGGTATGCTTATCCAACACTGCACAGTATACCCTTGATAGGGATGTGATTGATGGTGATCAGTGTGTGCTTTGCATTAAATTTGTAACAGCAGTTTGGGGTGGCAGCTGGTTTGTGGGTTGATATGGACTTAGTGTATCTCTCGAGTTTACATTTGAGAGATACAAATATGCACATTATATATATTTTCTCGAACACAAAAGGCCCATCGTGTAATATTGTTAACACTATCTTTTCCAAAAAGACATCACTATGCAAATATTTCTGTGTAATCATGTACTGTATATTTCATATTGATGACCTCTGCGATTTAACAGAGTTAAATATCATATTCACCCATTATTACCAACCGCAGTACAGCTTTGCTATGACCAGTTTGGGAAATTATATTATCTACAAAGGGGTAGAAAGAATATTAAACAGCTATTACTCTCTCCATATGGCTGAGGACAGGAGCTTCCTGGTAACATTTTATTGTAATTAGGAGTCGAGTATTGTTTGATAAATATACTTTTTTTTTAAATCCCATCAAAAAAGACTTTCAAAACTTAAATGTTCTTTGGAGTCTCTGAAAGAATGTATTTTTTCTTACAAAAATTGAAATCTTTGAGAAGATAACTGTCTAATATGGTAAATACAGGGGTCGCTGGTACAATCTCCTGGTCAAGCAGTTGAAACAATTGACATATTTTTCTAAATACCCCCGCCTTTGCCCATGGTGGCAAGATGGGGTGCCACGATGGTTTAGACGCCTGTATATATTTGTTAGTTTTCATGGTCTATCCGTGGTTGCGTGGATTTTTCTCCAGGTCCTCCGATTTCCCCCCTCAATTGAGAAACATGCGCTTAGAGTATTTGGCTGTTATAAAGTTACATATGAGAAACCACTTCGTTGAGCTATCATTTGTGGCCAGATCGCTTCTGAAAAAGAGCTCTATAGCTCAGTGGGCCTTACCTTGTAAAATAAAAAATTGTTTAAAATAGTTTAATAGTTTTTCAATGGGTTCTCCACAGCCAGTCGATCGGCAGGTTGCGTGTGGTGGGTGAAGTGTGTGTAATCCCACCTCTTCAGCATGGACGAGGAGGCCAGTTTGTCACCTTGAGGGGCTCTATAGAATTATTTATAGTGGAGCTCCTCCTGCCAGTAAAGGCGTGAGGAATAAATTGCAGATCTGCACCTTGCATTTTGGTCATTGAAGGAATGATGAGTTCTCTGGTAATTTCCATCTTCATGCTGTGTGCAATGCGGTCGCTTCTTTGTATAAATTACTTAATATAAATTGCTAATTTAATTAGTTTTACGATTTAGATCTGCCTACTTCAGCAGTTATTTCTTGCTGTGGTTGTTCCCACCTGATGACGGACACTTGTGTTGTGTTCGAAACGTCGTGATTTAATTAAATTTATATTATTTTCGTTATACCTACGTGACTTTCCAGAAATAACCAAAGAGTTTAGTTTTACGATGACTTCACTTAGTGCCTAAATGTTTTCTGTCTTTAAGAGTGCTGGTGGGTAAGGCCCTTGAAACAGTGAACTATTTACAGCTTGTTCAAGAATTGCTGTCCTTAGATAATGGAACTGTCGTGGCTTCTGCTGGGTTTTAACTGTGCCACTTGCTGAACAGTGTTGGCATGCCACACATGCTCGCTTGAAAGTAAGACGCTGCTTGGCAACAACACATGAAGTGTTGGCATGCCTTGCTTTAATGCTCCCACCCACCTTCCATGCTGCTCCTCCTCCTCACTTCCCCATGTCCCTACACCCATTATAGCCAGCACCATTTCATTTGTGTCTGTCAGCTTTACTGCTCCCATGGTCATAATCGCCACCTGCCTTGCGACCAAAATCTTTAGTTTAATTACCAGCCAGGCCCCAATTCCCTAGCAGTGATGGGAAACATTGCATATGAGATGTGGCATTTGAGGCCTTCAAATGGGCAATCGAGGACCCCATCCTATGCTGATAAAGAGGTGAAGTTCAGTTATGGCTAATAAACGTATGTGGTCTATTGGATTAATTTTAAAATGTTACTGCATTATGACAAAAATATTTTCTTTGCTTTAAAAAAGTTGAGTCTCATAGATTTTTAATGCATCACTTTTTAAGCACACATCGTTGGTACAGAGAATAAACTCTTTTTAAAATAAATAACTGATAAACGTTGTGTATTATTTTTGCATAAAAAAGTTACTATCATTTTCCAAAGTATATGCTCTGTATATTCTATAGCAAAGGCGTTTCATATCATGTATCAACATTATGTTGTTTTCAATGGCATTAATCAAATAATATATTGCAACATTTTTAGATTAGCAAGTATAATATATGCATTTAATAATCACTTCAATAAAATTATTGAATTGCAATTATGTTAGTACTACCAAGATAATTCACTTGTGAGTGATTCTCTTAAATATTTGTAATGAAATACAATGGATTGCCCTTAAGTAGTTAACTAAGTAAATAACGCTAAAAGATTTGCATTAAATGGCAGAAAATATTAACAGTATATGTTTAGTTAATGCGTAAATAACATTGTCACTAATGGCTCCCATTTTAATACATAAAAACAAATCCTCACAATTTTTACAAAAATGACCCGATTTATATAAAAAGTATAGTAACCCACATAAAATATATAATATAGAAAACTTAACCAAAACGAATTCATTATGGTATGTTTATTTTCCTAGTTTGAGCAGTCTGATGACTTTCCAACTGCCAGCAACTGTTGGAAGGACAACAAGTGATATGCAAGAGTAGTTTTGACATTTTATATTTTGTGTCTAAAGTTTTCAATCCAGACTCAGTCTGTCAGCAAGCTCTTCCTCAGGGCCAAGAGGGAGAAGGGGGTCAATATTGAAGTACGCTTAATGTCATGTTCCTATATTTTTCAGCAGACAGGACTGACTTGCAGACGACTTCAGTTTCATTTATTTAGTATAGCCCTGTGAGCCATTTGGCTCTTGAATCGGGTGTAACCGCAACAAACAAAAAACTAAAACATGAACATTGTACAATGTTTTCCTTGAGTGTCTGTGTGGAGAATTCTTCCGGAAAGGCATGTTTAGAAGACATTTAGAAATATATATTTGGGACCGCATTGACTGTTTACTGAGAGCCCTAACACATTCCTGCGGAAAGGAGCTGGTAGGAATGTTGGATTGCTCGGTCAATGGCCAGGGTCAACGGCGGCGTGGTGTATTCCGCAAATATTCCCGACTGTGAGGGCGGGCAAAAGCCGGCGTGAGTAGGTTAAACGTTGAGTTTTATGAGGGTACCACGGGGTGACCAGCCCCTCCCCACCCAGCCCCACCCCTCCCACCCCCACCAAGCCCCACCCTCCCCACCCAGCCCCTCCTCACCCTCCGAAGAAGATTAGGACAATACTATGGGAGGTCATTGCCAGTAACAGCCGATGAAGTTTTCACAGCTTTTTTTCCTGGTGCATATTTGTATTTGTGTACCACTGCTTCTCGTCTCTTAATTGTATTTAAAACAATATTTGGTCATACTGCCATTTCCAGTGGTGTACAGGCACAAATAACAAAACACTTAATGCAAAAATGGGACCTTTTTTGCAGTATCAAAGTATGAAAAAAGTAAGAATAGGGTTTACTCTTGCTGGTAATAAAACAGGTGTTAAGATGTCCCAAAACTAAATAGAAACATTTTGGAAGGCATCAAGTCTGCATTAACCACACGTACTTGCGGTGAACATGCAAACAAACATGCTGTGATAATATTTGCATTGTCTTTGAAACTGATTGGCCTACACCAGAGACAGCCTTCTTTAGGGCCGAGTCTCACCAGTGTCAGACCAGAGAACTCCAAAAGACGAACAGTACAAAGACAATGCACTATCAGAGTATTTATAGCTCGGGGTGAGCAGCTATAAAATGGGACCTTTTTTTCAGTATCAAAGTATGAGAAAATAACAATAGGTTTTACCCTTTCTGACAATAAAACATGTGTTAAGATGTTTCAACACCAAAATGCCTTTGTACTGTCTGCCTTTTGGCGTTCTCTGGTCTGACACCGGTGAGACTAGGCCATAAAGAAAGCTGTCAATGGTGTAGGCCAATCAGTTTCAAATACAATGCTCATATATTATCAGAACATGTTTGTTTGCATGTTGCCCGCAAGTACGTGTGGTTAATGCAGACTTGATTCCTTGCAAAATATATCTATTTGGTTTTGGAACATCTGTTTTATTGCCAGAAAGAGTAAAACCTAATCTTATTTTTTTCACAATGAATGCATTCGTCAATGCCTTAAAATAAAACATTTAATAGGCAACATTTTGAGCAATATACTATGCACAAAGGGCATTGCCTACAATGCTGGCTATTATGCATTTTTCATTTTAAGGCCAAAGTATGATTGCACATGTGTGGGATTTTTCCTCAATTGTATTGTTCGTTTTTAAAGTGGTTTGAAACACAGTTTAGTTTCCACTCAGGATAAAATGGTATCGACTTTAAATCAGATATGGATATTGTTGACGACAGTATCCAGTGCGCTACGTATTCATGTCAGCAATAAAGTAAATTATTAACATAAAGCGTAATCCATATGGAGCCTAACTTGCAAGTGTTTATATGCACATATCAACCAGGTCGATTGTGAACCTCGTGTGAAACTAGGTCACGAGTAGGTTGGATGGAATAGGATAAACATTAATATTTCTTATACAATATTCACAAAATATATTTAGCGTCAGTAGCATTCGGTTAGTGATCTGTGTGTGCATTGTGTTCCTGTTAAATTTCCCTGGTCTTTATTTGCAAATAGAATTGTAAAGCATTGAATTAAATTATGACAACACATTCCTTGCATTTTGCATTTGATCACAGAAATGCACATTTGCATGGCCGTTTCACAAATCGCAGCATAAATGTCAAACGGTTCATAGTGCTCGCTGCGTGCAAGGATTTATGCTCGGCAGTGTGTTTTGCCGTTTCCCGTTAACCTTTAAAATCATTAATGCAAAGCAAAGAAACCCCAAGCATTAGTGTATGCCCTACATTCAATATGTTCGTTTATGGCAGATAATTGAACTGCTCATTATTTGGAATGGGTTCAGAGGAGCCACCCTTGATCGGCTTTTCACACGGAATCTTTAAAACATGACACAATGTGGTAAGATTTCCATGAAATTGTGGAGAGGGTCAATATTTCCAATGACTTTGAAGATTGCCATGGTCATTGATCTCACTCTATGTTTACAACGAGCCATAGCGAACGTGAACATGCTCAGATATCAACAGCCACCGAATTGATTAAATGGAAGAATTTAGTGGAACATTAATGTGTGTTTGCAAATTTACAGGGTTCTACGGGAAGGCTGCATAAGGAAATGAGCCCCGATGATTTACCCTCGAGGAGATGAAACTGTGAGCAGAGGAGATATAATAGTCAAGCGTTGGTGACCGTTGGGAGGCAATGCATAATAATGCCCGTTATTTTCCCAGGAAAGCCTCACTAAACCTCTTGTGTTGTTTTTTCAAATGGATGCTGGGCCAATTCTACGTGTAAGCATTTTCCGTGTTTATGAGGGTTTGGCACATTGTAGAAGTGAAAATGTGTCATGAGTATCGATTGATTTACATATGCAATGTGTGTATTTATGTATGTTGAACCTTGTCAGTTAAAAGTACGTGCCACTTATTCGTCCGTGTGAAAGCTCATTTAAAAATACGCCTGAGGAACTGGGGTACCTCCATGGGAAAAAAAAACACACGAGGGGAAAGGACATTTTTTTAACGGTAATTGTAACCTGTGTATACTGTTACACATATTACTATCACGCTTATTAGAAATATGTATATAATAACGGAATACAACCCATGAATTGCAGTCTCCTGTAGCTGCATATGTATACTCCTGTGATGAAATCTATGGCCAAGTCACCCGGAATGTGCCGGATATCATCAGATGTGGTTCTTGGATGGCAAACCACAAGCACAACAGGTTTCTATAGGCCCCTACGTGGCTGGCAGCAGAGGGCAGAGCAGCAACATCCATTGTATTATTTTTTCGATTTAAAGCTTTCGTAACTGCAGGGATTCATCTTCTTGGTTCTTTCGGTAAAGTCACGTAGAAGGGAAGTAATAAAATAATAAAAAATAAAACATAATAAAATAATTCTCACGACGTTTCGGCCACAACGCAAGCAGCCGTCCTCAGGTGAAGAAACAGAGCTGTCGGGGAGACAGCATTCAGACGCTGTCTTCAGACGCTGCTTGCGTTGTGGCCGAAACGTCGTGAGAATTATTTTATTATGTTTTATTTTTATTATTTTATTACTTCCCTTCTACGTGACTTTACCGAAAGAACCAAGAAGATGAACATCCATTGTACTTTACTTCTACGCTCGCACATCTGTGCTCCCTCGCATTCACGCACCCGCTCGGATCGGCATGGCGCAGTGGTGTCAAGCAACCACTGTGACCTGTATTGCGTGATGAGGCCCTCCTCCAGAATCGGATTGGCAAAGTGCTGCAAGTGTGCTAATGCCAGCAAATAGGCACCTCTAGAGGGTATTTTGAGATTAATTCACACTGCTGGCTGGACAGAGGCAGGAGATTGAATGAAAACATACTTGCCCGATTATTTCAACTGCCCCCCTGCCAGGCAATGTCTGTCTGGGTCGCAGGTCCAATGAGCTAACCAGCATACCACGTCAGCATCAAATTCTGGACTATGTATATGTACTTTTGTAATACGCTTCTGGTGGTGCAGTGTTTCTATATATAGCTTTATAAAAAAAAAAGCAATTGCGCCATGTGAGTAATGAGTTGCGATTAGTCATTGTGTGAAGATGCTACCGGCATTTGGTGATGTCACACATCACTCTGCATGTACTTAATAGGCTCTCTCACCTAAGTGTATGCACGATAAGAATACAGTAGCCCTAACTCCACGGCCACTGCGGCGCTGCAGTCGCATTATTGATAGCTGATGTCACATTCAACCCCTCTGGCAATGCATGTGCCTGCCTGATTTACTCATTGTGTGCTGGTATACATATTGATGAAGAACCTGACCTTTTTTAAAATATAAACAGTAATGGGGAGTGGGGGGGGGGTGTACATGCTTATATCGAGGACAAGGACAAAATCTATACTCAAGGCACCTGAGTTTACTTCTTATTATTGACACGTCAAGAAAATTTATAGATGCATTATATAAAAATCTGGTATTTGAGAAATGACAGCTGGCTCCCCGGTTTGTTAGATTTAAAGTTGACCGTTGGCACACATATCACGTGGGGGATATGTGGTATTCATCAGATTTGTGAAAAGGCATTATCTTCCATATGCCATTTGCATTTATTCATCCAAAGCGAGACAAGGAAGGCCTTATGCTAGAATGGTAATCACATTCCAGACGTTTTGGTAAACACATTCCTGCGGAGGGAGCTGGTAGTAACGTTGGGTTGCTCGGTCAATGGCCAGGGTCAACGGCGACGTGGTGTATTCCGCAAATATGGCCGACTGTGAGGGCGGGCACAAGCCGGCGTGAGTAGGTTAAACGTTGAGTTTTATAAGGGCACCACGGGGGTGACCAGCCCCTCCCCACCCAGCCCTACCCCCCACCCAGCCCCACCCTTCCCACCCAGCCCCTCCCCACCCTCTCCACCCAGCCCCACCCCTCCCATTTTTGGATGCACGACGGACGGACACAATAATCCCCTGTGGGCTGGTGTAACCAGGAGGTTCCTACCAGTATTATTATAGTGTTGTTCACTGCGGTGAGATAAGAACAACGTATTCCATATTCTGTAGTATAAGAGATGTAAACATGTTTATAATGGATGCAAAATATACTTTACAGCCACGCGACTATAACGTTTGACCATTTGAGCTCACTTTTTTGTAACTCTAATTTCTATAATCATAGGGGTTCTTCCTCTGTAACTAAAAGCTTGATGTACATACATATAAAAAGATGCAGGGTCACTGCACCGTCATCTACAATACACCTGTTTTGAGAGCAAATGGCCAGCCAACCCACCCATCACCTAACACGATAAAAATTTCATGCTAAGCGAGCGTGACATATCTGGGGTGGGTGGGTAGGTGGGGGGGATCTTGCCTTTTCTCTCTCTTTTGGGAGGGAATATCTACAGGAGAGCTTCGTTGTAAGTCTTATTCTTAAATGTGTGGAACATGTCTCTTTTGGGTGTAGAGTAGTCCACGAAGTGAGCGCCGCTTCATCCTTTTTGTTTGTTGGCAGCTTTTTTCTTGCTCGCTGTGCCTTGGCTGATTCAAGAGATGTGGGAGGAATTTTGTTAAAACATTTTTAGAATCTCTAAGTAGAAGCCTATCGTTTCCTTTTCATCACTCTGAGCCACAAATACGCATTGTGGGCCTACTTTAATACACGGCACTAATGATGGGTGCTCATGAATGTGGAATGAAACATTTTCGAAATGATGACACGCAACACTGTTCTTGGAAACGTTTAATGTTTTACAAAGTTTTATGGCTGCTACATAATCATACTCACGAAGGCCAAGAGCAAAATAATGAGTTTTCCACACAAATATGGCTTGTCAAGGCTACCCTTTACCAGAAAGAGATGGATGCTTCCTCTTTTCTTGAAGCTCATGGTACAAGCATATTATTGTGGTGTATTTTGATGGTTTTTAATTTGGGGAGAATGATATAAGGTGCAATACAAGTTGCAGTAAATATGGTGTGGGCCAATAGCTGTTTGAGTGCTATATGTGCAGTTTTTAAGGAAGATGCGTACACATTACTGCATTAATAACATATGTACCCCATATTGCAGTAAACATTTTTGGAATTACAAGAGGAAATTTGTTCTTCCTTGAAGTAAGTAATTGAAATGTTTGACCTAAATATTAAGGGCTCAAGATGTGGCACAAAATGATTTCTAACAGAACATTTATTGGATTATCAGAAATAATGTAATGAAGCTTGTTGAGAAATTCAAGTGGTTATGCCAACCTGAAGTAGAAGATATTTGAAGGAATGCTTTCGGCCTGAAATATTAGCACGTATAATCCTCATCCATCATCGAGAAACTAGCAAAGGGTAATTTTCTCTTATCCCACTAATGCTAAATGCATGGTACAGTAGTTTTCATTCACCGTACATACAGTGGAACCCACTTAATTTCATGCTCTTGGATCTCAAAAATGCATGACGAAAATGGGACCTGACATTAAATGGAGTCAACGCAGTGTGGTTAGGTACCAGCGTGTGGTTCTTTATTTGCGAAGTTAAATTGGGGGAGATGTTAATCTGGAGTGATATTTATTGGTGTTTCTTATTCCATTAATACTTCCCAGTGTTTGTCTGGCATAAACATACTTTGATGCCAATCAAAGATAGACATTCGCAGAAAAATCTGGCCTGGTGACTCAATGGTAGAGTGAGGCAGCTCGCAAAGGGAAAGTTGCCAGTTCAATTCCTAGTTGGGGGTTGACGAAGCACATCATGTCTCTGGAGTACATAAAATAAGTACAACTTTGTGGGGAAATCAACTGTGGTTCTCACCCCCTGCTATAGTAATGTGGTAATTTCGACCACTGGCTGTGAACAGGTGAGCGCTGCCGTGATGTTCATTTGAGCAGGAAATCACAGTGACTTCTTGAGCATGTTCAGGTGAATGGCTTTTTACTCAGTTGTGCAAACATGCTTTGCATAATAAAGCAAAACATGGATCATAGCTGCTGCTGCTGCATAATCTGTGTTTCGTTTTGTATATGTATGCATATAAGACAAACCCAACATGAATAATACACAAAGTCCGACATCCATGCAGATTTGCATTCAGGCAGCACTGCGTTTGAGCCATCTCCTTCTACAATATGCATGCAAATACTAACATCCAGACGCGAAGGCAATGCTAAAGTGTGGCTATGTTGATTTATGTAATGTAGGTGAACGATACATAGTCAGGCTCAAGGCATATCTATCCTTTGACAAGATACCTTATGTTGTGCAGAAGATGTTCAATTGCAAAAGGAACAACTTCTATATAAAAAGGAAACAGCAATATGACGGACATTTTCATCACAATAAATGGTCTGAAGTCAGAGCAGGCTAGCGAGGCTTGGTTGGAGTAGGTTTCATGAAAGCTGAACAAAACTGGGTACTGAGAAAAAGACAGCCAACTTGTCAGTGTTTACAAGGTGATATTTATAGTGGAGAACCAATGTGTTATATACATATATTTCTGGACACAATGAAAACACATCTCATTCATGAGAATATTTAAAGAACGTAAGTCCTTATATTTTTGCTCTCTCTTGTACATGTACAGTAAGACTTGTGAATCCACTGTTGGATGAAGGCCTCTCCATTGCTTACAGCCACCGAGCCAGTAGTGGAAATTCCACACTTCTATTGTGTGGACGAATCTGTCTCCAGGACAACCACAGTGACTTGCCAGCAAAATGATACCTATTTTTATCGACCTTTGAGGGATGATGCGCTTAGTCAATCCACATCCAGGATTTGAGCTGGCAACGTTCCGATTACAAGCCACTAACTCTACCACTGGCCCTAAAAATTGCTTGCTCATGGCATTGCTGATTGGAAGGGCCTCCCCTCGAGGTAGCTCTAAGGGAGCGCCTCTATTTGGCCTACTCTTCCACACTGGTTCGACGTCTTGGAAAAGGTGGGTGTAGCCACACTTTACCCCACCACACACGACCTGTCGATTGACTAACATGTGGTATGAAACAACAAGTAAATTATGTTAAGTCATCACGAGAGATCAATGCTATGGAAAAAAATACGTGTACTTTTTTAAGGGAATGCTTTCTTTCAAGATTTATATATATACTGCAATATGCACAAGTCAAAGGTAGTTTTTTTTTATTCTTCTGTGGGAAGCGAGCGTGTCCGAAACACCATTTTGTGTGTTACACGCGTGCATGAAGTGTGTGGTGTGTTAAGGGAAATGGGGTGAATTAATTACTAAGCATTGCATTTTTGGCACGTATCTGGATTATTACATCTCTCTTGGCCCACGCATAATCAATCATAGGAATGCGAAGGCTACTCCTTTGCATTTTAAGCACACTGCCCACCATGTTGCACATTATTTAATTATGCAGGTTTACTTTAAGGTGGGGCACAATGAAAAGTGTGGAGTTAATTAACAACCGGACAAATATATTTATGTGAAAGATGAACCCATGGGTTGTCATTTTAAACAAATTCTCCAAGTCCACCAAATTTAAAAAGTATGTACGTTATACTCACAACCCCCAGGAGATCACTGAGCTCTCGTTTGTCACGTGTATCATTTAAAACATTGATGTGCATACCTAAATGATTACAGCCTTAACGAGTAACTTTTAATACATTCCTGCTATTGGGGGGAAAACGTGAGTCAATATGTAAAATAGATTAAATATTAGCAAATGAAATGGAGTAAGCTTATTAATATTCACGGGTAATTTAATAATAGGCCTAGGGCTAAGTGGGATGTGTGGTAATACTGTATCAATATACCAGTATTGATCTGGACCACAATGCCAAATATGGTTTAGAGGAAATTAATGTTCACAAATGCATACTGAATTATCAGAGTATGAACCTTTTGCATGATTGTCTTTAGTAGCTTTAGGACACAGAAACTATCAATACCAGAATGTCCGGAGACATAGTTACAGCTGTTGGGGCACCTTGTAAACCACTGAAGTAAAGTTAGAATAAATTATTAAACAAAATGCAAAGCTTTGTCTCCCCCTTTGTTTCAACATTCCAGTCAATGTGTTCCATCCAACAGTATTTTTTTTACACAAAATGTGGATGCATAGGTTTCCAAATTTTTGCAGCGGATAATATAATGGGCACATTGCAATTTCAAAAGTCACGATTTCATTTAATTTTCAGAACGTTTCCATTGTGCTTTCTTATAAATATCCATTCTATCTAAATGCTTTATAAATTCAGTTTGCCAAAAAAATGGCAGTTGTAATGAACGTAGTAGTGTTTGCCAAGAATTAAAACGAACTGTTTGAAAGTTATAATAATAATGAAATAGTAATTCAAGCATTGCTGCCATAAAAAAAAAATGTGCATGGCATATTAACCAAGCTGTTATCACCAAAATATAGGATACAGATACAAATATTTCACCCACAAAAATGTATGTTGAGTGCAAACTTGTTATTGCATGGACATTCATGTTATGTTATGATTTGTAAAAAATAGTGGTGTAATGTTACTCTCATCTGGAATGCACGCATCGCCTTCCGTAATGCTTACAATGCGTGACAAAAAGGAAAGAACCCCCGACGGGAAAAAAAGACCAAACACGGTGCTATGAAATAAAAAAATATAAAGGGCCACAAAGAGAACAGTTATGGAAAAGGCATAAGTGAGCTGCAAGGCAATCATACCTGACAATCCCTGTTGCCCATGGACTGCATCATGAATGCTGCGTTGCCATTTCCCAGCAAGTCCCCAGCCTCGGAGTTGGATGGCTTGTAATCAACGTAGTACTCCTGCGCCAGGATGGCTCCATCGTGTTGCCGGGTAGCCTTCCCCTCTATCTTCCTGGCAGGTCGCCTACCCCGCCGCGCTTGCAATGTCTGATGCTGCTGATGCTGCTCGCGTTGCTCCTGCCCTGCCAGTGAACCTTGTGGCTGCAGTTGCTCCCCGAGGCTGGCCGGGTAGCGCTTCCACGTCACATACACCACCAGCAGCATCACCAGCACTGACAGCACCAATGCGACGCTGCCGGCCAGAATTTTGTAAAGTGATGTGTGCTCAGAATCTGAGCCCGTTTCCCAGCTTTGAGATGGAAGTGGGGATGCAGAGGTTGGTATGGGAGTGGAGATAGTCGTCTTGGTGTTGCCTGGTTCATTGGTTGCTGCCCGGTTTGTTTGAGGAGGAAGGGTTATTGTGGTTGAGACTTTGGGTATCTCAGCCGATGAAACTGTTGATGTCCTACATATGCCATCCTTAAAGGCCACATCAATTATACTTTGCCCCAGAAAATTTTGAGGGCTGCCACACCGCATAACTCCTTCCTGAGTTCCCTGGAAGGAATTCAACCAATTTGCAATGGAACAAATATTTTGATTGCATTGCCAAGAGTTCCCAGCCAGATTAAGTGAGCTCAGGCCTGTCCAGGCAGACATGGTTTCTGAGCTGACAGCAGCCAGCCTATTTGAGTCTAAACGAAGGTTATGCAGTTTTGACAGTCCCTGGAAAAAACCTGGCCCAATCAATTGTATCTCATTGCCCGAGAGATCCAGGGTTTGGAGTGAGCTCCAGGTCCATGCCATTCCCTGCATTAGCACGCTAATGCGATTCCATTGCAGATATAGCGTCCTGAGGCTTATTAAGCGTGGGAAGTGGGCCAGGTTAAGCTTTGCAAACTGGTTGTGCTCCAAATGAAGCTCCGTGAGCCTTCCTAGTCCCGTGAAAGCATTGCGTGCTAACACCCTCAGCCGGTTGTACCCCAGGTCTAGCAGCTCTATCGAGCGACAATCTTGGAATATTCGCACGGGCACAGTGCGCAGTTGGTTGGATCGCATGTGGAGATACTGGAGCTTGCGCAGCCCTCGGAACTGGCCGGCCTCCAACATTTGCAACTGATTGAAGGAGATGTCCAAGCTGCGCATGTTGACAAGTGGGTGAAAGGTGGCATTGGGGAGGCGGATTAGTTTGTTCGAACTCAGGGTGAGCTCTTTGAGACGGCGAGCCCCGATGAAAGCTCCTTCGGCCACCAGCTGGATGTGATTGTGGTCGAGGTAAAGCCACGTTAGTTGTTTCAGCCCGGAGAAGTGATTCTCCGGCAGACTCTTAAGGCTGTTGTAGCGGAGAGATAGTCCGAGGGAGCCGGTCGTGATGTTCATTGGGATCTCTCTCAGAGCCATGGACTCGCAGTACACAAACTTTCCCTCGCAGCGGCAAATCCTGGGACAAGCGCATTCGCCGCTGTGCAGCGCAATTAGCAGGAGAGACCGGGCCAACACTGCAAAGGGTCCGATCCACAGCCTGAACACGCGCAGTCCTAGAATTACAAAGATAACGAATTCTTAGATATGTCGAGTGGCTTGTTAGTTCGAACCACAGCACTACGTTAAAGAAATGTATCCGATGTCCAGGTCGTATCCTTTACACGGTCAAGCAATGAAATAAGGACAAAGAGCGAACTTGGAAATGTACTAGTTTTTCGTTATTGTTGTTATGCTGTAAGATGCTATTTTAGAACTGTGGCTATGCACAGAAAGCTACTCAAATATATAAGTAGACAAGTCACGAGTATAGTGAGAAGTGAAGAAAACATACAGATAGCAACATGAGGGTTGGGACATTTTAATTGAATGTGTACGGTCCGCAAAGAATAAGCACTTGTACGCACCATTTAATTACCATTCATAACAATGTTTGCATATTAAGCATATACCTTAGAGAAAGCGGTTGCAACCTTAATGTTCGTCAAATCAAGAACACACTGTGTATATAACTACTGCCACAATAATGTCTGGTGGACACCGCGTTGTGTTATTTAATGTTACACATTAAATACAAATTACTCATACTAATTTATAAGAATTCTCATTTAGCAGAGACCTACTTAAAACACCCGAGTCTGACAATGTACTTCCGTTCTTGTCAACATTTATAAATGTTTGATATTATTTAAGGCACGCAATTTTGTTCCATGTAGGTCAATTGTAGAAGTACATTCCCCCCCTCCTCCTCCACTATATGTACATCTTGGAGCATTGACGGCAGAGATAGTGAGTCTAGATTTTTGCTTGGCGTGCGATAATATATTAACAGTTTTAAGCATGACATGCATGTAAATGCGAAATGCTGAAAAGGCCAAGAGACCGATGGGAGGGGGTGGGGGTGAAATCCTCTTTAAAAACAACTGAATGCCGTAATTGTTAAACGAGAACTTACCCATTTCTTCCTTCTTGTGACGCCCGATTATAGCCCGAAAGACATTTCTCCGGAGCCGTACTGCAGCAATCGTCCTCTGCGCATTACAATGCAACGAGTCGTCTTGCAGGTGACATTTGTTTTCCTTTTCGTAAACTTTTATCGGCTAAGCCTCAAAGAGCAGCGGTGGAACGGTTTCGTGAATTCCCATGCACAGAGAGCGCGGACTACATCCATTAAAACGTCTTATAAAACACATCTAGTTAAACTTGATATTAACTACTATTCCATGCACGTTTTGCCTTATTTTGCATCGCCTTTTCAGCGACGCATCCCACTGCTCCGACAAAGGAGCAAACATTTCTTGATTACACCAGAAAATGCATTTGATTTAAAATCAAAGACAGCGAGCGATACAGAGGAAAAACATCTCTTCCGCACGTTTTGCTGTCCCACATCAAAACACCGAGCAGGCCCAAAGTCCCCCACCCCACCCCCCCGCGTTAAACGTCCTTTTGCAGTAGCCGTGTGTATCAGCTGCAGCTTGACGCTGTGGAGTAGAGAGAGCTTCCTTTCAAAGAGAGCCCGGCACTGGAGACCAAAATGCGTGCGAGCATATGCGTCTGCGTGAGTGTTTGGGACACGCCTGCCTGCCTGCCTGCTCGCTCGCTGGGTTTGACCAATACAACGACTCCGAAAGCCCTCTGAGCTGCAAAGCTTCAAAACGCCGCCTCTTACACGGCAGCCAGCCGGAGGCAGTGTTGTGCAGGGCGTGCGCGCACCACACCGTCGACGTTGGGCCCTGCGAAGAAAGCGCTCCCTTGTTCTCATTTGGTGCGTGGGTGGGGGTGGGGGACCTTGCGCAGTGGCTGACCTCCAGCTAGAAACAGGGCCATGCTTTCTGTCGTGAAGAATATTTTTTTTATCTCCCCCCACCCCCACTCCACCCCATATTTTATATTCTTCGATTAAAGTTTAGCGTATGTGTGTGTGCGCCTGTACTTGATTTGCATATTCTTTGGGTCTTTCGGTAAAGTCACGTAGATAGGTAAAATATATATAACAAAAAACTACGACGTTTCGATCGCAACACATTTTTTGGAACCTATCTATGTGACTTTACCGAAAGACCCAAAGAATATTAATTCCTGCAGTCACGAAAGCTTTAAGTCAAGATTTGATTTGCATCGTCAGACCGAGCGATGTCGTTTTTTGTCGTTGTCACGGAATCTCTGAAATGTTTCAAGCTGACAACACGCAACCCTTGTTTTGCGTGTCAGATGAATGGCCATAGGTGTGCTTTACTAATGCAGTTTGTGGATACTGTATGTGTTCAGTGCTAACGATATGATTTTGTGTCGAATCTGTTTGATCAGTGCACGAAATATGATTCTTGGGTCACACGGCGTATCATTATGATTACGCGCGCTTATCACCGTTTGTGTCCTGTGAAGTACTTCATAGACGCAAGGGTTTAAAATTATGATAAGCTACACATGGTCATTTTATTATACACAATGATGCATTGCACAAGCAAACATAAAAACAACAACATGTGCAATGTTGTGCATTAGACAGAATAGTCACCTGCAAGGAAATCACAGAAGTCCATAATATTGCATCGTGCAAAACACTGCATATAAATAAGGCAAAGAGATGAAAGATATAGTATGGAGTATATGTATTATAAATACCTCTACTCGACGCTAACTTTGAAATTGTAAGCTGAGAATGCCATTTGGGACCATACTAATGATAGCTGTTCAGCGTGTGTCCCTCAGATGCCCCCAGTATCTGTTTTATTGATTGGAAGTGTCTGCCCTGTGCAGATCGACGTGAATGCAGTGACCGGCCTGTGTCGTTGGGCTGACTAGTCCGGTTTGAGCAATGCTGGAGAGCCTTTTGTCTCTTGTTGTGACACTGTATCCTTATTGAAGCAGTATGTGATGGATAGATGTATTTTTAAAAAAATCTGATGCAATCCGAAGCCTTTGTACATGTTTAAATAATTGAAAATTGTAATACAATTGTTGACACGTAGGCTAATCCTTATACATTCAGTGTAGTAAACTAATTATTATTATCGTTGTGTTTAGAATTTGAAAAGTTTGTGCAAATTACACTGTAGTGTACTCGGGGCTAAGTGTGGTAGCTCACTGTTTGACACTCGACGCTACGAACTAGAGTTGTTAAACGACAATCTGCTAATTAATTATGAGTTTCAAAAGGTCAGGATCTGGTAATCGTTTTCAGTGGAACTTTAGTTATGCATGTGTAGTGTCAACGATTGAGAGACAAAGTTTATAGGAGGCACTTTCTTTATAAATAACTTACACGGTCTCGTCCACATACTCTCCACAGTAGCTTAGCCTAGCCTGTACACAATACTAGCTGTCTATTACTGATGGCGCTGACTGAGATAGCCAACTACTATCGTTCGTGGCGCAATATCTCGCAGAGATGGTAGCGACGACGGCGATGAGACGACAGCAACGACGAGACGAGTCCACTCTCAGAACCGGCAGCCTCGAGCTACCGCTCTCAGCTCCTTTAATGCTACCAGCGCGGCCTGGCTCCGCCCTGACCATGCCTCCCTTTCCGAACCCGCTAGTAGGTTCCAGGGGCCTCCAGATGGGGTCCTCCATGACCCTTGCCCTAGTTCTTCCTTTCTGCCAACACACCGTGCGCACCCTCACCGGCGTGTGTACTGTCTGTTCATCACAATTTCCGCTGCTGTCCACCAGCCAGCGCTATTGCACTACATCACCCCCCCTTGTTTAAAAAAACATCTGTCCTGGCTGATACACAGCAACTCAACTGGGTGGACAGACAGAGCAACTCCCACAACCGAGGAACATAAAAACACCAAAAAACCCAACAACCATCCTAAACCATAGTCGTGATACTCCCCGCGAACACCTCCTCCACCCGAGCAAGTTGACGTGCGCACAGGGACACAGCACAACCGCGACACCCCCCGTGAACCGACAACACAACAGCCGTGACACTTGGCATGCAGCGCATGCAAAAAAAATCCCTATCAACAACAACAACCTTTTAGACAAAACACGCAGCACCATACAACCCCTTCTCAGCACCCATTACCCCTTAACACGCCATTGTCCCCCAATCACACAGTACAAGTGAGAGTCCGCTTTTCCGGAACATTGCTCACATGAACCGGGTCCTTGATGCCGGTCCCTTGCCTTGGGCAGGATCTTGCACTTCTTGGGGGGCTCCAAGGAACACAAAAAATGGCCTAAAGCGTGTGGCCCCTCCCTGGATTCATCAGCCGAACTTGACCTGGCTCCAGCCTCAGATCTCTCACACACGACGACCCTGGAATATTTTTTGGCATCAGAGGCTTGGATCCTGTGGGGCTTGGGGAGCAGATGCCGGCAGGGTGGAGGGCGTCCCGCTGATATGCCGGTACTCTCTTGCGACGTGGCCCAGTCGACCACACCTGAAGCAGGTGGCCGTGGATCTCCAGGGCGGAAGGGGCTGCCATTCTCGCCAACTTCATCCCGTCGGCCTTCTGAAGAAGCCCCTCCCGTATGGCCCATAGCCATACACCACAGCCACCATCTCCACCTCCTGGCACATGGGCCCCTGTGCCTCGGCGTCCCCCATCCAAGCCGCCAACTTGGGCCATTGCTGCATGATTCGTGGGCCTGAATCCACCGGGCCACCTTCAAGGATATTAACTCATCGTCCTCCGTGAACATCAGGACGATCACCAACTCCTGCACCAATGATAGCAGCCTCTCCACTGCAAGGGAGTCGAGCACTGTCCAGTCCATGTGGGGATACACCTCCTGCCTCAATGCCAGCAGAGCGCTATGAAAGCGAGAGGCGTCTCGGCCTCCTCTCGTTTCCGCTGCAAAAATCTCCTGTGGGTGTTGTACTGCGGGTTGAAGACGGCCGCCATTTAGGCATATTCCAGCTGGAGAGTTGACTGATCACCTTCTGGGATGGCCCAGAACACCGCCAACACATCGTCATTGAGGGCCTTCGTTAGGGCTCACAGGCCCTCCTCTTCCATCCACCTGATGGACAACCAAGCTGCCACGAAACAATGACGGAACGCCGTCCAATCGCCTCCTGCCGCCACAAACTCCCGAATAGAAGGCAGCTGTCATGGTCGGCATGCGGCTCCTTGTAGCACCGCCTTAGCATCGTCCCGCTCCGAATGGTGCCCGCCGGCCACGCCGTACCCTCCGCAGGCAAAATGCTGCCCAGCAACCACGTGGTCTCCGCCGCAGGAATTGCCATTAAAAGCGGCAACCCTGACGAGACCCACAGTCCACGCCAAATGGCACCCACTGGCCACGTTGTGCCCTCAGCGGGCGAAATGGCGGCTGGCAACCGCATGGTCTCTGCTGTGGGAACCACCGCTGCAGACAGCAGCTCTGGCAAGCCCCGCGGTCCACATGCCATCCCCTGGACGGCAGGCACAGACGCGGAGAACTGCGCGACCAGATGGCCAATGGTCACGAGGAGCAGGTCGAGGCGGACAACCACCTCGAGCCACTCATCCTCAGCTCGCGACTTTAGAGGATCGGTGCCCCTCTCCGCAGCCGCCGCTCAAGCACCCACTGGATTTGTAACCGGGGTCCCGAGTCCCAGGGCTGTCCGAGGGATGACCGTCTCGTCGTCCTCGTCCTCTAATGACACTATGGGTGGGCTTCTTTTCCTGGATACCTTCGACATTGCGACTTATACCCTAATGGCTGTCAAATTTTCCAACCACGTCTGACATCAGCTGTACACAAGACTAGCCGTCTAATACTGACGGCGCTGACTGAGATAGCCAACTACTATCCTTCGTGGCGCAAAATCTTGCGGAGACGGTAGCGCAAACAGCGATGAGACGACAGCAACAACGAGACGAGTTCACTCCCAGAACCGGCAGCCTCAAGCACCTGCTCTCGGCTCCTTTTATGCTACCAGCGCAGCCTGGCTCCGCCCTGACTGCGCTTCCCTTCTCGAACCCACTAGCAAGTTCCAGGGGCCTTCAGATGGGGTCCTTCGTGACCTTTTCCCTAGTTCCTCCTCTCTGTCAACACACCGTACACACCCTCACCAACGTGTGTACTGTCTGTCCACCACAGTTGCCACTGCTGTCCACCAGCCAGCGCTATTACACTACACATGCACCAAATGGCATGCACGAACGTACAATTGGCACAGTGGCCTAAGTCACAGCATGGTACATTTGCCCTAATTTATCAGTTAAAAGGTTAAGGGTGCAATCCTGGAATCCCTTACTTGCTCATACCACTGCTGGCGGAAGGGCCTTTACTAGAGGGAGCTCTAGAGAGTATTTGGTAAGACGTCTTTGAAGAGGTGGCTGTACCTACACTGCCCATCAACTGTGGTGTTACCAATTGATACTGCTGGGTGGACAGAGGTGGTGAGGGAGAGTTAAGGAACTTTCAACTACCATGTTCGGAGATGGAATCGAACTAGCGACCCTGTGGCAGCTCCCTTCATTTCTCAGTTAAAATAGTAAAGCTATTCCATGTGTAGTGACGACAGGGACGGTCGAGCTTGAGGCAACACCCGTTTATTAACACTTATGTAGGTACAGCTTATAACTGAAGAGGTAGCGGCCTCTTCACCCGTTTATTAAGGGTAAGTACTCCCAGGCTAGCTCCCACTTATTCTCACACGCGTCCTCTCAAGGAGACTACCTGATCTGGCCCTGGCTAGGCACAGATCCCGACTACCAGCCACACGAAGCCGGCCCTTAGAAGGACGTTGACCTTCGCGGCTCTGGAGTCGCACCATTGGCTTGCCCTGGCCAGCCCTTAGAAGGACAGCGACCAGAGGAGTTCCAGGGACTAGCTAGCTGGCCTTCGATCTTCACTGGTTCTTCATCTTGACCCGTTCCCAACGTCTGCCTCGAGCTCTCTGGCTCTCCGCCTTTTATACCAAATTGCCACCGAGGGGCGGGGCTGTGTGGGATCACAGCATCCCCTCACAGCCCCCCAGGGTGGTAACCCTTGCGGACGTGATTGTGGACACCCCTGTGTAACCGTCCGTTTTCCTCCCGTAACACCCCTACACATGTGTAGTGTACTTCACGGAGACATACATTTGAACTTGGAGGCAACACGTTTATTATCGGCCCCAACAGGGCTACTACTTTAAACGTTACAACGGGTTAACTAGACCCCAACAGGGTAACTACATAACCGGGTCAGTCAGTAACATACTGCCTGATCCACAATGCCAAACGTGACGACCGAAGACCGAAGATCGAAGAGACGTAGCCCGGTGGGTTGATTCCAGAAGACAGCCCCGCCCGGCCCTTCAGACCCCCTTCTTGCCCTAAGAGGCGTGGCCTCGCTCCGCTCTCGGCCACGCCCCCTTCGGGATCTTCCCAGAAGTTTCTGGGGCCTTAAACCACCTGTCGTTCCTCGTCACCTGTCAGCCACCCTCGTTATCCTCTCCTCGTCATGTGCCCTCTCGGGTTCACCTAGCCTGTCACATCTTTTGGTGCCAGAGAAAGGCTGTGACACACACAGTTCCACTCATCTCTCAATAGCGGGCGCTAACGGCGTAGTGACTCAATATACGTCACTACACGTGTATTGGGTGAACATTTCTATATGTGCGGCAAACTGGTAACTGTTATTACCATTTCTTTCAATGTGGTTACTGGTAATGCAATTAAAAAAAGGTTTTAATAACCATACTATGAAGCCAGCAATATTATTTCAATTCTTGCCCATCATTAAATAACACGAATGACAAGTGATATCTGGCCCCCATGACGATGGGGAAAGCTTTAATTCAGCAGGACTATAAATTTGAATAATTTAATTAAATAAAGCACCATATTCCAGTTAGTAGAAGAAAAAAACAGGTGTTACACATAAAATACAATTCATATTTTGTGTTTAAAATTCTCAACTGAAACATTTGTTTTATTTTTATTTTTCTAAAGTCAGGAGATCATTTAAATTACCACCAGCTACCCAATCTGTCTCAGACTTGATCTTTGGGAATTATTAAAAACAATTTATTACTTCAAAGGTGCTTGAAGGCATATCATAATGCATATTGCTTTTGCATATATTACACATACACATAAGGAATCACCGTAGATCATTAAACAAGCATATGCCTTCATATAACCTTCAAATATATTACCAGGAGAACAGATGGCATAACACAATTGAAGCATAGTATACATTGTTGCCTTTTTATATACAAGGATATGACATGACCACAGTGATGGGAGAATGTATCCTGGGAAATACTGGAGAACAATACTTTTTGAATGCACTTGCATTCACTAGGTTACTCATGGAGTTTTGTTGGATAAAAAAGAATGATTTAATTTGACTTCATATACATTAGGGATATTATTGATTTCGTGGTAAAGAAAAAAAAACAATCTATATTCAGTTCTCTCAGTCGAGATTATAGTATACAGTATATCAGTGAATTTTGTGAACATTTTATATGATTCAGGGCATGTCTATTAGTTGACTTACCTTTTTACATATGTCGTAATGTATCGTCATAAAAGAGTCTTCTTTAATACGTGATTAAAATTCTAGATGAAGGTCTATACTTCACCACCATGATTAGTGCAGGTCGATGAATGAAAAGAGTTCCGAGAACAAGTTCCAATACCAATCACCACTAATATTAGCTGTGGTTTGGGATCAAACTCAGGATGCTAAGTTTGTGTTGCAGTGTCCTAACTCCTGCAACGTCCCTCTAAACTGTTAAGCATTTAACATGTGTATAATTTTTTTTGTCATCGACAACTAAAAAAATGCATTAGTAGGATTTGGTGTACGGTTTCAGCATTGGAATTGAGCAGGGAGTGTGTTTTCTAAATGGCTGAATGCCCTCTTTTTTCTCTTAGCTGTCATTCACTCTCGCTGCCCACTCGTCTCTTTTCATACAGTGCCCATTTCAAGCTGTCAATCCATTTTCATTCCTACGGTCCTGGTCATGCCTCCTGGTTGTCCGTGATTGTCAGTTTGCTGACTCTTTTCTGTTTTCCTGTACTCTTTGTACAAATGATGTGTTGGCTTAAAGAAAAAAACGCAATTTTGTTCATGTATTTTAACAAGTGTTTTTTTACCCATGTTTTCTGCATAAAAGTGTTGTCTGCGATCAAATGGATGGAACTTTTTAATACGTGCATGATATACTACAGCTACACCTTGGTAGGGCATGTGGATGAAAACCACATCAAGTTTTTTGTTGCATTCCTAATTGTTTTGACCATTTTAGAGCTCAAGAGACCAGGATTGTCTCATTCACAAGTATACCGTGTCACCATTATTGCAATAGACACAACACTGAAAAATACGTATCGATATTAAATAATCTTACATTTTCCGTCACACACATTGGCTTGGTCAACTTATTCAATATTTCAAGTAATACACTGCTGTAGAAACCCGCAGACCAATCGCAACACATGTAGAAATCATGTATGTACTGTACTCGGCAGACAGATTTTAAAGTATTATTCCAATCAGAAAACCGTTGGTGATGACCTAAGCCATGAAGATGAAAATTTGATTTTGTAAACATCTGGAATAAGGATTTGGAAATGGTATGAAGAGGATTATTTCGTTATAATTGTGATTTTGCAAAAAAAATATTTAGCCTAGTTATGGGATTTCTGTATCCTATTAGGGCACGCTTGAAAAAGAGATTTGGAATCTGAGTTATGTAGCTGTAAAGGCCATCATTGCACCGCTTTTTGAATTGCATCAGTGGTGGCATAATTATCATCATCATTATCACCTTAATGTAGCATCATCATCATATATCATGACCATCATCATTGTCCTCTTTATTAATTGTTTCTATCCTCATCTTGATTTATCATCATGAATAAGCAGTATATGCACTATCATGACGATAATGATCACCATCATCATCATTATGTAATTCAACGTAATATTTGTGATCATGTTTAAATAATGCTAATACGTCTTTGGCTGAGCACTACAATTATGTGCCTTGATGGAGGCTAGAGGAAAAAAGTCTCATACGCACATTGGCCCGTGTGTCTGTGTTTGTGTATAAGACAGACGGAGCCTGATTGGTCTGCCTGACGTGGGAAGATTGTGTCAGTACCAGCAAGCAAGGCCCTGTTGCCATTAGCATTCTCCCAGTCACTGATTAGTTGCGGGTTGGTTTGTGGAATGTGGCTCCACCCATTCTGCACGGTACAATGGAACAAAAGTTGACAATTTATTTTTTGTTGTGTTCGTCGCAAATTCCACAAAAATGCGTCCTTGCAGTTTCAAAACGATTTGCACATGGTAAAATAAAGTTTAGAATTGATCAGTATTTCATCCATAACTCACCACCCACTCTTAATAGTGTTGATAAACATGTATCTTTCGTTGCACGTTTTAATGACTGTAGAGGATGAACCTATGACAAGTACCCAAAACATTGCAAAAATTGGATATACTGAATGTTTGTTTGCAAATTGATTCAAGGGCAGTTTGTTACGTAGAATTTTCAATCACACCATTTTACAAGCGTTAGACTTTAAAATTCAGCTGAACTTTAAATTAAAGGAAAATTACTGAAAATAAAGTGACTGATGTAGGAAACGACACCCAACAGCCAAGCTAAATTAAGTTGTTAAAAAGCTCAAGTAAGAATCTTTTTATAATGCCTTTGCATGCGTGTGAGTTAAAATTTTTTATGAAACAAGCTGTAATTAACAGCTGTGATAATATGCTCAGTGGCAGTATATTTGATGGACAACTTTATGACCTGTGATGGAATCTAATTTAATTGAAAAACATTTCAGGGAAAAAAGGGTTTAGGGTGGCAGTTGTTTTGGAAATTGATGGAAATGTTATGATGAATTATTTTAACATCTTTTTTATTATAGTAATCTAAATTTAACCATGAATTGCAGCACTTCATCGTTAGACCAGCACATAAAAAAGGATGTGCACGTGTATTACTTCCTTAAAATGTGTATATTATTATTTACACGTTTGTTCTGCTTTATGTAATGTGGCTCTTTTCTGGGCGGCACTATATTTTTGATTGTAATGTGAAGTCCACAGCAATGTGTGTGGTCTTCTTGGTTCTTTCGGTAAAGTCACGCAGAATGGAAATAATAAAATAATAAACATAAAACATAATAAAATAATTCTCACGACCTTTCGGCCACAACGCAAGCAGCCGTCCTCAGGTGAAGAACAGGTCTGTCGAGAAGACAGAGTCAGGTGAAGAACAGGTCTGTCGAGAAGACAGAGTCTGAATGACTCTGAATGACTCTGTCTTCTCGACAGACCTGTTCTTCACCTGAGGACGGCTGCTTGCGTTGTGGCCGAAACGTCGTGAGAATTATTTTATTACGTTTTATTTTTATTATTTTATTATTTCCATTCTACGTGACTTTACCGAAAGAACCAAGAAGATGAATCCCTGCAGTCACGAAAGCTTTAAATCGAAATTTTATGTGTGTGGTCTTCACAGCTTTAGGTGTCCTGTTGATGAAAACCCTTACGTGATTTCCCGAGTGCAACAAAGCACAAGGTAATCTCGGAGACAACCTGTAATGTTTATAAGTACAGCAGTGGACTGTTAATGACACAATTTTATGGAAACTGGAGATGGGAAATGTGTACTTGGGCAGTGGTTATACTGAAGAATGCGACAAGCCTTATATTATTGGTTGTGTATATATACAATGGTAAGGTATATGTTAAAACCCCATGTTAGAATTTTATATCTGCAACGCACACCTGTTCGTAGCATGTGGTCAGCAATCTCTTGCCTTTTAAATTGCATTATATAATGAGGCTTGTGTATAACACTACGTACATTATACCCCCATTGTTTACCCCTGCTGGCAACGTGGCCTACAAAGGTAAAGTAATGGCACCTCAACACACTGAAAGATGACTAAATACTGTAAGTCCTTTGCCATGTAGCCTACATGAGGTTAATTTTGTGAGCATTAATATGCACTTGAGTTTAGCTGTTATTGGCATCGTGTCAGCGGTACACCGCAGCCTTCGAGAGCTTGGGTGTAGTTTTTTTTACATAGTAATGCTTCATTATGTCGGCGTTATCTACCTAAAGTGTCGTTATGATGATTCTTACATTTTCCTTAGGAACGTTCCTGCGTTTACAGCCCATATGCTGTGGTACTTGTAGGCTTAATGTTTGGGCCAAAAAGAGTAAATGTATTACACGTGAAAAATTACAAGCGTCCAAATGACAACGAGTTTTATAATCTTTTATAATCTAGCGAGCACCTGTGTGAGTGTGCACCTACCAACCCCATTTACTGTAATTTATCCAAAACTCTCATTCTCTTCCCACTTATCTCATCAATGTAGCACATCATACAAGCTGCGCAACATCTCTTACATCCACCGTTTCCTTTCCCCAGGTTCCACTGCGACCCTTCCTCCGTCACATCGCGACTCGACAACAGCGACTTTATATGGCCTCTTCAAATCCCTCATCTCCAAACTCCAGATGGACCAAACAGCCTTCTGCCAGACGTCTAACCCGACACCTGTAAATATCACCCCGATACTCCCAATCAATCCAGTGGCTCTCAATCCTCTATCCTGAATCAATTTTAAAATATCACTGTCTTTAAAATCCCGCATGCCTACCTATCCCATTTCATCTAACTCGGCTCTCCTCCACTCACTATCTGCTCCAGCAACCAAGGCTTTCAGTTTGAAGCCTCCAGTCAACCTTCGCTCAGTGGGAGGTTGCTCAGCGGGTGGTCGTTCATTCTCCTCCACTGCTGCCCATGGTTTATGGTGAACTTCTTCCACACAAACATCCATGCTGTCATCTCCCTGGCCGTGTTTAAATCCACACTCAAGACTTTCCTTTTTGTCTGTGTATGACGTTTTCTCTACACTGTATAAAATAAATATTCTCCACAGTGTCTTGGAATGTAGTTGTATTTAGATGCTACGTATGAATATATCCAAATTGCAATGTGTATTGCATTAAACATTTTAATCCACATTTTATATCGACGTTAAATAATGCATAGAGTAGATGTCCAGTTTAAGATGGTATGTTTCGGTTTAATAGTTAAAATCCATTGTTATTTTTACAACATTTTATGGTAAAAGGATGTGACCAGATCAATGTGATGGACAGGAATTATTGATAGCAATTGGCAAAGCCAATAACACTATCCTTTGCTTGACAGGAAAATGGGATCTTTGCACAACTTTAATCATTGGTTCCATTGTGCAACAACTAAATACGTCTTTAGAGTTATGTAAAAAAACATGCATTTGAGGTGCCATGTATATTCTTCTATATCATCCAAGTAGAGGTTTCACGAGTGGTTAAACACCCCACAACGCTTTTTAAAATATACTGCAGCATATTATTTGTATGCAGTCATCCTTTCACATTGGGCCCATTGAGTCGTGATTTCTTTCACAGTGAAAAATAGCCAAGCTGTGTTCTTAATTGCATAATTATTCACTTTCAATTAGTAAAAATCAGATTAATTAATAGGGTTGCTGTCATATTTCACCTGAAATTCATTATCACTGACATAACATACAGGTTAGTTGACGATTTTTTTTCTGTTTTGCCTTTGGTAGTTCCGAGCACAGAATTGTAATGTAATATAGCATGTTGAACAATGTTTCATGCGAGTGTCGTACATGCCAGCAGTTTGTACAGTCCTTGTCGTAAATTGACAAATAGATATGTCAGCCAATTTTTGACATTTGCAGTCACCAGAGTGTAACCCTTTCAAAGCAGAGTGACACGTTATTTAGACATGGACATTTTATCTTGCCAACAGCTACGTTCCATGCTTTAAATGTGAATTATCCACAATACCTGTGTGTACGCGATGGCATAAACAATGGATATAGCTTTTGAACTGCGAAGCTCAGGAAATTGAAGAAAATTATCTACAATATATACACGTCATTTAGTATATCCTTCATTTTAATCGTATAATTTTAATACATGATTCCAGCTTATTATCAATCTCACTGCTGGATGAAGGCTTCCCTATGCTGTTAGTCACGGGTTTTTTGTACCATACTTGACCACGCTGGTAATTCTGGGTTGATAAAGGGGGGGGGGGGCACCATGATATCACTTGACACTTGTGTTCGCCATGGCCAGGAATCAATCTTAGGTCACCAGGATTATAATGCAGTGAATAACTACTCTGTTACTGCTGCAACCCCAGAATTTATACATTTAATATATGAACTGAATATACGGAGTAAAGTCAAAGGAACAATATATACGTTACTGTATTTTTTCTTGTAAAAACTCTTAAGCAAAATTATTCTGACACCGTAAGTTTATTTTGTCATTAGGCTGTGGCCCTTTATAGTGGGGTTTTAATCATCATCTCCAATGGGTGAAGTTAATCCTTTAAGCAAGCAGTGTAGAGAATAAATTAAAATATATTAATCTAACACTGCTTCATAACACTGTGATTAATATATCTGTTGCCTCATTTTATGATGTGCCTCAGTGGGGCTTGTGGCTTTATCTCTGGTGGACCGTCCACTAAATTGCAAAATCACTTTAGAGGCAGTCTTAAATATTACATGACAGAATAGAGATACGCTAATACATAAAGCATAACGGCTTTTTTTTGGCTAGAGCTCATGCTTTTTATTAAAAGATTCACACTTTGGAATAGTTTTCTATGTTCTTTAAAATGAAATGTGAACTCCAATCTGCACTGACCGGCCTGGTGAAGTATGGTCAAACAACCCCCTATGACTAACGTGGCGTGTTGATTGACAACATTCTGTAAATAGTTCATACGTTGTAATTTACGTGCGATCCAAAAATATGTTAAAAACAAATAACGTTTTGGATTACATTAAATTAAATAAATGATAAGCTTTGGGGCGCGATGGATTGCAGGTAGCGCATTACAATAACTTAAGCTCTTTAACTATAATTTGTTTCAGTTAATCAGGATGAATCTTTAATCTTCTTTCAGACACATCTCCAGGTGATCACTGTTTCGTGATCTTTCTCCCGTTAATGTGTCCATCAATATGTAATGGCACATCCTTTTTAACAAACATTATTCACTTGGAACCAGCTAAAAATCCTACTGACATATAGCATCTCATATGCAAGTAACATCCTCTTATGCAACATACGAGATCTCTTGTAACATAACTAATGCAAGATATAACATCTTCATTGGAATAAAGGACAGGACAAGTACTTAACCAGGCTGCTGATTTGCCGGTGTGTTTCATTAAATAGGTTAACTTACTCGTAGATGTTCTTATATTTTTTTCTTTAAATTTCATTATAAAACCCTCACTAAAGCTTTAAAGATTATTTATACGGTATAACCCCTCGCTCGTTCTGCTTAACATTTGACCTACGTAATCGTTTGTTTCAGATTTCCCCTCCACCGCCCCCCCCCCAAATGTGAGAACTTTGATATATTAACTGCAAAGGCAAATAATCAATACGTTTGGGCATCTCTTAATGAATTGTAGATATATTGCAGGTGGATGTTGCACGGGCAATTTGCTTAGCAGGCATATCTACTATTGGGCATAGCTTGATTGGAAACAGGAACTTGCTGTAATCTAATTTGAAAGGAGCATTTTTTTGGATAATTATATGCATATTAGAATTACTTGTATTTGTTAAACAAACCCGCGCGTAGTATTTCTGTCTCATGTACATGTTATCAGCTGGCAGCCAAAGGTAGCCAACAATGATGACAGCATCAGTGTTGGTAAAGCAAGGAGATTGCAAATCTCACTGAACGCACTTATCTGTCACTAGCATTCTGCATTGCCCTGACAGTTGGTATTGGCTTGACGGCTGTTATAACTGCAAATAAAAGGTTGCACTTTCGGTAAGACAGAAGTCAATCGATGGTCGCGAGGCAAAGGGACAATGGCATCGTTCCACCCGTTTGGCTCATTAGCTGCCCAGACATACGATTTTCTGCACTTCTGGCATACCGCCAACCGTTCTGTGGTTGTGGGTGTTGTTTGTGAACAGTAAAGGTGCGGACTGAAATTGCTCTTGCCACTGCTGACTGAAGGGGGAGTCCTAGAGAGCCCCTCTGGATGGGTATTTGGCTCAATCTCCCATGCTGGACAAATATCTTTGAAGAGGTGGACTGAATGCAACTTTTACCCCATCACACGTGGGCTGTTCGTCGACGAACTGCGGGGAACACATTTATTCTTATGGATGGACAGATGTGGTGGGGAACGGGGGGGAGGATTGCTCTTTTATACTAATTTTGTCACTCTGATGTGACTGTGGAGGGCACACCATGTGAATTGTGTACACCCCAGGGGATTATCAACGTTCAAACGGCTTGGAAACATCATACATACACTCGCAAATCTGCCCATCATCAGCGCACAAGACGTCTCCTGCAGTGTTGCATGTGCCACAAAAATAAATTCAGACACCAGATGTCCGTATGTTTTATGTATTTATTTATTGCTTTCATTGCCCACATGATATTTACCCCAGCTGAAGAGCAAAACACTGACTTGAAAGAATGCCCGAGGATGATGAATTTGAAGAAGGGAAAACAATCCCATAACGACAACCCCGTGACTGTTCTTCAAGATGGGGATTGTGTTTAGCTTCCTGAGTACTTCCAACACAAAACAACACAGCTTTGAGATGGCAACATCCAACCGTTTCAACAAGAATTGAAATGTTGCTGCCTCATTATGCACCTGCCATTTTCACTGTCAGAAAGCGTACATGTATTGTTTTTTTTTAAAGCCACTTACAGTTGCTGTCTAATTCAAACAATTATAATGCTGCTGTAAGATACTGAAAATAATAACAGAATAGTGAGTACATTTCGAGTTGTAGGAAGAGCCTTAAAATATAGTCATGAATCACAGTGTTCAACAAATCACTGTTATGCTAATTCTCATGTATTTGTATTAAAATCTGGAAGATTGTTGTGTTTGGGGGTGGGGATTAGCAGTGGCGCAGTGGTTAGCGAACTGTGCTATGAACCTAGCGACCTGAATTTGATTCCCGGCTAACATCACTAGTGAGTGATGTCTGAACTGGTCCACCCCCCAACCCACACTGACCAGCACAGTGCAGCATGGTCAAGTATGGTTAAACAACCCCAATGAAAAGGTCCCATACAAATCCCAATGAACAACATGGCTCAGAGTGGGGGCTTCATCCTGCAGTGGATTGACAAAGAGCTCAAAATTATTGTTTAGCAGCTGCCCGTTCTTCTCGCGTTAAAGCAATGAATTGTGTCTTTTAATTGGAAACATACTGAAATGTCACAGAAGAAATATGGGTTGAAGTAAATAATGGGAGAATATGTCTAAAACATGACTACACTCGCTAATCCCAGGAACTGCCGGGCCAAATCACTGCCAATCCCCTACCCCGTTTATTTGTATGCCCAGTACAGCATAAATAGACGAAGGACCCTCTGAATGCATGTGATCTTTAAGAAAACACCATAGTCAATGAAATGCTACAGGCATAGTTAACCTGTTGCAGTCAAATGAGAACTGAATATCTGATGTTACATTTCATTCCCACGTAATGTGAATGTAACAAAAGCAAACCTTACAAGGTCATGAAGCTGCCCAGACGAATAAGTATCTGTTGCCATATTCAATTGAATGAGAATACTCCTTGTGCTACACGAGTAGTTTACATAGCCAAATTGTTTTGAAGGTAAGGGCTGGCTTTCAATGCCATTAAATAACTTTCATGTAATCTTGTAATAGGTTTGTAATGGGATACATGTGTATTTGTATGTTTGTCATTGTACAGTACTATATGGTATTGCCATCGCTGTACATGGCCGTTTAAGCAATGCAGATCGGTCTGTGGCTTACAATAGGATTTATAATGCAACCCCAAACTATCCATCCGAATGGCTTAGTAAGTTCAATGTGTGCTGTATGACTCATTTCTTAATTTTTGCAGCATTCAAGATAATATACGGAAGCTGATTTTGCATAAACATCGCCAATTTTCGAGGCAACACAAATTAAAAATACAACTTAAAGACCTGGAAAGGGACAACTCCTACTGATTAGGAAATGAAATTATGAGGAAAAAATACCTCCCACGGATTATATCAACATGTTCTGAAGCCATTAGCAACTAGCTTGCTTCCCAGGAAATGTTATGGGCCTGCAATCTGATATACTTTAATTGCAAAATTTATAAAAGGCTGTCGAATATATGCCTAATCGTAATTATTCCAAATACAAAATAGGTAGGTTATTTATTAAAATTGATCGAACGACAGTCTCACTTACTTCTAGTAGTTTCTTTCATTATACATTAAGCAATGAAAATAATTGCGTTCAGTTTAAATTAAGATTGCATTAAAAACACCACTTTCATCTCAAAATAAACTTCATACAAAAATGGTCTGCAATCAGTAGCAGTAAATTAAATTAATTTTTTAAATATCTCATTTCATTTGATCAGTATGAGATTGAATAATAAAGTGGACATTTTAATTGTTGAGTTGTCATACTTCAATGTTTTATGCATTAGTCAAAAGGTGTGTTATATGTTATATTTAAGTAACCCAAAGAGGAAATACAAATGAGAACATCTTAAAATACTAATATGGCTCTTTGTATAAGTTTTTTAACTCAAACCTAGGATGAGCGTATTACAAATAAGTAAATTTTAATCTGTAGTAAACATCTACCAATCCATTCACATTTCCAAATGTTATTGGATGAGTCGTGTAATAATGAGCACTATTGTGTCTTAAACCCTGAGTCAGGGCAATGCGTTCAACTTCACCTGCACACAAATACAAATGCCACGAGTTTAATCGTATAGACTGTTGGTCCTTGTATTGTTCATTTATTAGGATCAAAGTGACGCTTGAGGGAATCATGTGGCCAGCACCACACACACAAATGTTCTGCCTTTGTCTCTGCCTAGTGCTGATATCGATACACCACATTAGGTGCTTTTAGGCTGTGTAGACGTTGAAAAGAGCCAGGTCAATAATCAGTAGTGTTGTACAGTTTATCATTCGTATCATTATTATTGCGAGGATCGGTGGCGCAGTGGTGAGCATACTGTGCCGTGAACCCGGGAACCCGAGTTAAATTTCAGGCCGTGGCTCAGGTCATTGGCGGGCGATATTTGAACCAATTCTGGGTCAGCTCTTCAACGACCGGAACTTATCAGCCATGATGACTGTCACAGCATGGGCAGGTCATCAGCAAGGGCCGTATCACATATATAAGGGATATTGTAATATTATTAATCAATTACAGCATTCAGCCCTTCTAAAGTGACTAGCCTAGACAGCAATAAAACGAATGGTGGAGAAAGAAATCCGAATGTCGAGTTTGTTTTGTGTGACAGTTACATGCATCAGTTTTTGCTGAAATGTTTATAATTGTTTCTTAGACCAAATCTTTGAGTCAAAACATTACAACTTTGAAGACAGGGTTCTTCAGCCAACTGGTTGCACTTTATTTTTTATTTCTGTGGATTTGTTATAATCTGAGCCTCAGTGTTTCTTCACTTATGTTTGGTTTAATATTCGATGGTTCTTTCAGTAAAGTCACGTAGATAGAAAAAAGAACAACAATGAATAATACAAATAAAGTGAAACGATCGAAACGTCGTGACTTTACCGAAAGAACCATAGAATATTAATTCCTTCAGTCACGAAAGTTTTAAGTCAAAATTTATGTTTGGTTTTCAATCAATGTTTAATGAGCATGTTGAGAGGAAAAGATCATAAAAAAAATAATCTCGACGGTCTCTGAATAACGTTTAGAATGTCCTTTATCTGAAGTAAACACAATTCATAAAAGAATAGGCCATGTATGCTGGCATCATGGTCTAAATTTAGCAAATGTAAAATATTACCCACAAATTATTTAATGTTTCCATGTGGTAAAACAACATGGAAACATTCCCCTCTATGAGTAAACTATTGTACACTCGTCTTTGAAAGATATCGCCGACATGACAGCTTTGTGTTATCAAAATTTCTCAAAAATACCAAATGTTCTAATTATTGTCAAAATGTGTGTCGTATTTAATGGGTTAACAACATATGTAGTTGATGTCACTGGAAATTTAATCTAAAAGTCAGTGTGGTTTGCTTTATGTTTCATTTTTCTATTACAACAGAATGTTTTCCAATGCCCCTGATGTCCATTTGCTTGTTGATGTGAGCCAGTACCATTTGACATCACTAAAAGGTCACACAATTTATGATTTAATACCAAGGGCTTTTTAGGACATTGACAAAAACCAGACAGTAGATGTTCTTTTTATGCCCTTTTGAATGCTCTGCTTTTTAAAAGTGACACACATTTAACAAGGCCTTATTTTAATGTGATACCATTAATAAAAAAATATATTGCAAGGTCAATTTAATAGCTAAAAAATGCTTAATGTGCAGTCTTCTTTGGACACCTGACAGCTCCTATGTGTTGTATAGTAAATCAGTGTTTACAGTCATCGGATAAAGAGGACAAAGTATATGAGGCTTGCAGTTGGACTTGCCATTGATCAAAAGGACGGATGACAGTAGTGTAAGGCCCCTTGCTGCCGATAATTGTTTGTGCTGCATTTATCAACCTAAAAGCACTGGCCATGGTCATTATTTATCAAATTACAACAATTTCAGTCCATGGTATTTTAAAGGTCAGCAAAGCACGAATAATTTCAATATGCTAGTCTAAAAAAAACCTCACCTCATTGTTACTTGACTCATAGAATTGCCATTAAACATCATAACGCCTTGTAATCTAAGAGCCGGTTCACGCAAGGTATTGGTGCTATCATGGGTCCAAAAGTCACATTTTTCTCATGACTATTGGGGCCCAGATGTAAATTAATGATAGCTCATGCTCTATAGATACTACCTTGTTTCACGGGTATCGTGGGACTTCACTGGGCATTCGGGGTATGAAGTCTCATATTTTATGATTAAATTATATATTTTGTATGTATCTTTATGCATGCGATAACATAGCCAAGAAGACCGTTGTTATTAACGTATGTATTCAAATGGAATGGGGAGGCTTTCATAAATGTTTTGTCCTAGTGAAATAGAATACATATGAATACTTTACAGTTATTTCCATTTAACCAATGGATAAAGACCCCAAGCCAAGTCAGCAATGGAGGTTTTTGACCATATGTCACCATTCCGGTCAATGTGGGTTGGTGAAGTGGGTGGTTGGCAGGACCGTTTCTGATATCACTCGCTACTGCAGTTACCTGTGGCCAGGAGTCGAACTCGGGTCACCGCCAGATTCATAAAAATATATTACAGTATGAGTTGCTTGACAATGAAAGGCAAAGTGCAGTACCATTAATTCTGATTTGGCAGGAAAATATACAGCTACGTTGTAAATGCACAGTGCATTGAAGTGTAATTACTTTGGGATCACCTGGACAGGGTTGCCTGTCATAGAAATGGAAATTTGAGTGATTATATATAGAAAAAATCTATATAATTAATTTTCCATAAATGCTTTCATTACTTTACGTGAAATTTTAGATTTTTATGAAAATTGTTGAGATCTCCTTAAGTTAATTGATTTTCTTAGCTGATAATTCTGTATACACAGCTTGGACTTTGTATTGCATCCATTAACACATTGGTTTTAGTGAAGGTTAAAATAAATACATACTCACACATACAGACATTTTATTATTTGCAACAGTAAAAAAAGAGTATTACGTGGGCCAAAATATTGCAAGATCAACATTATTCAGTCATTGCCATGTGATTCTTAAACACTGCATGTTAGAAATTAGATAGCTGATTATTTTAGTAATTAATTACTCTATTTTCGGTTCGAATAATTGGCTAATGGGATACTATAAGAATAGTAAAATGTTTTGCTTGTTCCTTTGTGTGCTCCTGGATGGGAAGTCATGGGTGGGGCTTGGGGAAATCTTCGGCATTGTCAGCCGAGTTATACTGGGCGTGGCTTTGGGGGGGGGGGGGTTTCCCTCCTTCAGGAGGCAGGATAATGGGCCAGCAGACAGTTTTACAGGGCCCTGACGATTCGGCCACCAAAAACGTAGTCGATTAAGATTTTTAGTAAACTTATTGACTGTATCAATTTCTTGTCCCTGTTCTACTGCATATGTGAATGAAGACTCTGGCCATTTTATTTGTCACCAAGGTAGGGTCTTTATTTTTAAATCCTTTATATTAAGTTTACTTGCTTGCTTGCGCGCTTACGACCGTGCAAATCTTTCGGTCGTTTTTTAACCCACTTCCCGTGATCCAATCGAGCTGACATTTTGCACACAGACTCGTTGTGCGTGACAATTTGTTTTCGTGAAAAAAAATTCCTAAATTTTCCACTTTTTAGGGAAAAAAAATGTTCACTAATACAATCATATATTTTTACTAAACACAGAAAATTATTCAAGAAAACAAATGTACAATATAAACAATCATACAAAAACTGAAAACCTGATAATCCTTATATACGACTTTCATTATATTTAATTTAAAATACCAATGTGATAAAAAATAAACTCTTACTCAAGAAAAACAGAAATGAATAATAAAATAAAACCGATGCCACGCATATAAAGGATTTATAGTGAAAAACTTTGTTTTTACGGGTTAATTTTTACGGCACGGGTCCACACCAGAGGTCGCAAACAGGTTTTGATTCCTTACCCGTACCCGGCCGCACGAGGGTCGCAAATGGGTACCCGTACCCGACCTCTGGTGTGGACCCGTGCCGTATACCCGTTCCCTACCCGTACCCTACCCGAAATGAGTGACAAACGGTTACTCACCAGTGACTCACGGCCTACCCGTACCCGTACCCGGCCGGGAACGGGTAGCCGTGTATCGGGTAGGGTACGGGTATCGGGTACCCGGTTGCGACCTCTGGTCCACACCTTTATTCTCGCTCTCTCCCGCAACGCCCTGAACTCCGCCTCCCACTCCCTCTTTAAACCTATTCCTGGCTCCGCTCCACGTCGCACTCCGTCTCAACCAATTATCCTTTCTTATCCTCCCTCACCTGGTCGAACCGTCCCACCTGACACTCACCCAACCCTCCAGCTCTTTACCGCTTTAATGATCTGGCCAATCCTCTCGCTTCCCGTGCCCTCACCAATCAAAGTATGGAGTGTTTGCTGTTGCCATCTTGATTGCTTTGTCCCAGGGATCGTGTGGGACAATCACTACATTAGCATGGATTTTAACATAGTAAGGTAAACAGTTATACAACTTGTTATAATTTTCCAGTGAGTAAATACTGTACTTTCCTTACTAAATTACAATCAATGGCACAATAATTGTGCCGATCTATTTTGTCACATACTCTTTCCATGCAAGCAATGGACCAGGAACACTTGTAAGCATTACACAGTGTGTAATAACCCCATTAATTGCTTGGTAATATATGGTTGGTAAAACCATGCTTTCATTTAATTTTACCCAGCTAGTTTAACTGAGGCAAAGGTTAATTTGAATTGAATTGCTTCACCTCGACTAAGGGTTGATCGAAAACAGTAAAATATAAATCTCACTCATTTGCCTGTAAAACAATTTATGAAAAACAGTGTATGGGGTGTGCATGAAAAAAATGCTGATTGCTATACAAAATATATTTCTATTTGTCATTCAACTTATTTTTCAATAAAACATTTAAAATGACTGCAAAATTATATAAATGTTTAACAATGGAAGCAGCTGTGTGCTTTGTGATAACAAGATCTATGCGTAAAGAAAAAATGTCATAAGTGGTAGAGCCTTATTGTTATCAACAATTTTAGAAATACAGTCGCTGTACCTCTCGAACAATGTTTCCCCCCCTCTCGTTATATATTTGTTGCTATGAAAGGAATAATGAATGACATTCACAAGCAGTAATAATGACTTTTCCTTTTTTACTGCAGACAACCTTTATGGTCAGTGTAGTGATTGCCTTGACCCACGTCTACCCATCTTTACAATTTCTCCCATTCAGAATCTCTCGTACATCTCTCACACATTTTCAGAAGATATCTAGTAAATTAACATAGTGCTTTTATCGCCATGAATAAGCAAGTTAATAGTTCTCCCTTTCTTAGGTTTGAGTCATGATAGGTGGAATATAATTTACTCAGAACATGAATTGGCTGCAATATGTAATCTTTATCACAATAGTCTGATTAATACCAAAATGTATTTCATTAGAAATTCGCATTGAATGCTTCTCCATATTACATTTACTGTATGGGGAATTAATATTATTTCGGCTTGTTTAAATATTTTAGGTACCAAATTTAGTTGATTCTTGAACGTAACTATAATAAAGCCCATAACTGCTACTTTGTTATTGGACTTTCACTGAAATCCCTTGTGTCCAACATCTTTGTAGCTCACTTAATAAAAAACTAAAAATAATGAGTAACGCATGTAATGTTATTGCAGTAATACAAGCATGCAGGTTTCACTTCCAGTAAAATTATGTTTACATTCAGTAATATAACATGCCTCCCTCATTTTTGTGCATACGCATGAAAGGAATTGGTAAAGGAAACATTTTAAAAAGTGAATAGACGGGTGTGTGGCTAGAGGGCATGAGGAATCTAACATTTTAACGATTACATTTTCAGTGTGCAAAATGGACTAATTTACAGCAAAGCAAAATGTCTGTTTCTGTATTACTTTTCTGAGGGTGACGTTTGTGCTGCACTTTTTCAGTTGTACAGAAAATTACAATATTTGATGTAAGTTTTGAAGTGTATATGTACAAGTGAGGCCTTTGAATATCGTATTGGGCCATGATTACATGCAACAATTAGAATTCAGTGATCCTGCCAATCCCACATCATTCTGTCTCCATAGACGTGTGGACAGTAATGGATGCTGATGCCTTAGCACCTATCTTAACATTTTCACCCTTCAATGTAAAACTGTTGGGCCTATATTTTAGTTTGTTTTCATCAGCTATGGGCTATCCACTGCTGAATGAAGGCCTCCCCATGTTGGCACATCCTACATGGCATGGTCCTATGATACCCCAATCCATCTCAATTCTGCACATAAGCTGATTTCATCACTCCATCTCTGCAGTGGTCATAATTTAAGGAGTGTTCCATACTTTGGTTGACATTCTGTCACCCATCTCATTCATCAGCCATCATTACAACTAATGATGTATGCTGCTCAAGCCCATTTGTTTTCCTGAACAGTGAAGACATTTAATTGGTGTTTATTATCTGATCTGTGTGTTCTTTTTTTGTATATCAACATAATTCCAAGAATGCGTCTCCCCATACTTCTTTGCATACTTTTCTTCCATTTTCCCTATCTGTGGCAATGTTTCTGATCTATGTCACAGCCAGTAATATAGACTCAATGAAAATTGTTTCTTTTGGCACATTGTATTGCTTTACATGATCAAATTCAGTATTCCAAATGCACTCCATCCTTCCTCTCATTCCCTCTTTATCGCCCAAGGTACAGCGTACATGTTGTGTTTTCCAGTTGTGTCCTTCCAACATTGTTCAGTTTTGTCTCTCCAACAATTGTTTTGTAAAAAAAAGAAGATATACAATCCTCTTCATATATTTTGATATAATACGTGAATTTGTACTAACCATCTTGGGTGTCATCATCATCATCCAAGATCAATCCACTGCTGGATGAAGCCCTCCCCAAGCTACCTGTGATGCAACAATCCATCTAGCACCTACACATAGACTAATTATGGGTGCATTCAACAAAAATATTAGGAAGCAAATCATCTGCTTATTTTTGTTGGCTTTACTTAAAAATTCTGACATACCATGCGTTACAATATAGCTTTGCAGTTTGTGTAATTGTAAGCTTATTACATAAACCTGTGATACACAGTAATCATAATTAAACAGCAATATGTGAGATTGATCAAGTTTGTAATTGCACCTTCGGCCAAGACATGTCAGGTAGGTCAACCAGCCACATTTTTTGTAAATCCAGATGCTATAGTGAAAATGTAGGTAAGCCATGTTGGCAGATGGGTTCAAGTGTTTTTATCTTGTAGGTGAACACGCGGATACAGATAGTCACTTTAATTCCTTGAAAGGATGAGATTGTAATACCCCCACCTCTCACCATATCACAGTGGGTCATGTTAGATTGAAAACTCATTTCTTTAGAACCGATTTTTGTGTTTAGTTTGTTGTCTTTCCCCACACCTACGATTAAAACGGTTGGATACGTACGGTGCAAAAGAAGTTCAACATACATACTTACATACATTGACACTGTTCCTGAATAACAAAACATACTTATTATATTCGAGGTGCCCGAGTGGTCGAGAGGTTAGTGCGCTGATCCGGTACCGCTGAGTTCCTGGGTGTAAATCCAGGCAGCCGCCCATGATAAAACTGAGTTTTCGAGTATCGCGAGTTGATCTCAGTCTGGTCACCAAATGGTATACATAAAAAGATAATATTACAATTCATTAGTTTTTTTGCATTTGAATTGGCTAATCTCCAGCTCTGAGAATTAAAAACATTCACTTTTTTGCTTTGTGACAATCTCTTGGCAGAGTATATGGAAAACTGCTTCCTCCTTTGTGTAAGGTATCAAAAAGGACACAAAAAGGATTTGTCAGAAATCTTGTGAAAAATGTATGTATGTATGTTGAACTTCTTTCAGACTTTTCGATTTAAAGCTTTCGTGACTGCAGGGATTCATCTTCTTGGTTCTTTCGGTAAAGTTACGTAGAAGGGAAATAATAAAATAATAATAAAAAAATAATAATAAAATTATCACAATAATTTTATTATATTAATTTATTATATTATTATATTATATTATTTTATTACTTTATTTTATAATGTTTTCTTTTTAAATCCTTTATATTAAGCTCACTTGCTTGCTTGCTTGCGCGCTTACGACCGTGCAAATCTTTCGGTCGTTTTTTAACCCACTTCCCGTGATCCAATCGAGCTGACATTTTGCACACAGACTCGTTGTGTGTGACAATTTATTTTCGTGAACATTTTTTTCCAAAATTTTACACTTTTTAGGAAAAAATAAATTATATTTAATTACCAATTGCTTAATGGTGGCAGGCAATCATCTGACCCATAGGTGGCAGCCATCTCAAGCCAGAGGACGAGAGGACTCTAGCCGCCACGCATATTAAGGATTTATAGTGAAAAACTTTGTTTTTACGGGTTAATTTTTATTATTTTATTATTTCCCTTCTACGTGACTTTACAGAAAGAACCAAGAAGATTATTTCAGACTGTATGTAGCCAACCGTGCTAATCAGAAGTGTCTCTTCAGCCGGCTGTTCTCTAACACACGGGGCATAATGTGCTGTGAGATTACCAAATGGATTAACTGCCTCACGATGCTGATGGGCCAATTGGTATAAATTGTGAAAAAAGAAAAATCTTCCGTATCACAAGCACTTAGCCCATAACCTTATTCTATACTCCATTTTGGTGGTGGGCAATTCCGATTTGTTTTATGTGATGATGTGCTACTGCATGTGAAACATTCCAGGTGTGAAATAATGAGTCATTCCCTCAAAGGACATGCCGTCCCTTGTAAAATGTTGCTTCGGAAGGGGCCCTGATTAGAAATGTGTGCTCACGTGAAGGGTTTGGCCAACCTGCTTTGGTAGTAGCCACTTAAGGGCCAGCAGTGATAATTTTTCCTGTCAGCAAGACTAAACAAAAGCCCTTTGGTGCTGAATCACGTCAAGTTCCGTCGTTATTGAGGGTTTTCTTCATGAAGTGATTTTTATGCAGTCTACATCCACTGCATATCGTAAGATGTTTAGCGTAAAGGCTGAGTGTGCTTGCATTGTAATGGTTGAAGTAGCCGCAAGCTGCACTAGGCAATTTATGTTGTGTTTATGGGCCCTAATGACCATAATTGGCGCTCTTACCTGTCAGAGCACAGCTTCTGAGACCACAGCCTGCAGAATATCGTGTGGTTCTTGCACACAAGACTGTTTTGTATGCTTCCCTCGCAGAGCTGGGCTGTCAGGGAAACAGCCACCATTTACCCTACCTTATTATTACAATAAGGCATCAGCCATCTTGGGCAAAATACATTTTCAATGTTTCCTGTTTCGTACTGAGTAGTAATTTTGTGATGGCAACTTATGAGAAAAAAAACCCCACGACGTTTCGATCATAACACAAGTGGTCTTCATCAGGCGGAGAGAAAAGTGGGTTTTTTGCTTTTATTTTGGATTCTTTGTTTTCTATTTATGTGACTTTACAGAAAGAACCAATAAAATGTATAACATTTTTTAAACGAATGTATTTCTTGACTTAAAGCTTTCGTGTCTACAGGAATTCGTCATCAGGAGCTCTTTCCTCCTGATGACGATCGCTTGTGTTGTGATCAAAATGTCGTAGTTTTTTGTTATTTTCTTTGAACCTTCTACGTGACTTTACCGAAAGACCCAAAGAATATAAACGGATGTATTTTTGAATTTTTCTGATTTCATTTTATAGAACATGATGTCATGATCATTAGTATTAGGCTAGAATTGTTTTCCTTGAAGTGATTCACTTAATCAGTAGAAATTGCTCATTTTGAGTTTATTTGGTGATAATTTCTTCTTCAACAGGGAAATGCGCTGACATGGCTCAGGACCTTGTGATCCATGGAGACCTGAGGAACTATGCTGGACCCCCATCAATCAGGTACTCGGCAAGAGGCGAGACAACATATGCTTCCTTCACCAACCCGCAGTAACCAGTGTGGTGAATATATGGTCATGATTGACGCACCTAATCCAAGGCCCACAGTCCCTAGTAGTTCTGGATCCATTAACCATGGCATCGGTTGGATAGGTAAAAGAGCAAGGGAGTGCTAAGCATCACTGGGTACCAACAGGATGCCATGAAGCTCATTATAATCACCACGGTTTACTGTAGCAAAACTTTATTTTCATCACCATGATAAATAGAGGACATCGCTCTCCCTGTTAGATATTATTTTCACCAGTTTTAAATTATTATTTATTCTAGATTTCTACAAAACACTCAGCTTTGCTCCACTAAGGCTAAATATGAGTGACATAGCAAGCTACGGTACTCACATATATCTTTACGTATGAGTAAAATGGTTGGGTTGGTTATGCAGAATGAATGAGGGCAAGAACAGTAAAACGACTTATTGTCTTTATGGTTTCTCCTTAAGCTTTAAAAACTGTCAATGTCATGACAATCCATGCATGAACTGTACTAGCAGTGATTGCTATAGATTATTATGATTATTACTGCCTCCAAATAAGTTTTTAACACAGTAAAAGCAAGCTAGTCAGCATTTCCCAAGACACTGATAAAAGGGTCGAGGTTTGCGGTGAAAATAATCAACTATCAGACACCCAATGTTTTTGCCAAGCTCCTCCCCGCTTTGTGAAGTTACTTCACTGTTGCTTCTTAAATTTCTCATAAATCAGCACATCAAGTTCAAGTTCAAGTTCATTTATTAGGTATAGCCCTGTGAGCCATTCAGCTCTTGAATCGGGTGCAACCGCAACAAACAAAAAACAAAAACATGAACAAAAAAAAACATCTTAAAGTGAATATGTGACTAAGTGCAAACAGAAAATCCAAGAAAAGACAGCAAAAATATTGCAGAAAAAACACCGTACACCAACGCTGTGTGCAAAAATGCCAGTGGGATGCAAGTCAAACAACAACAACAACCACAAGACAACTTAGATTAAGGCCATCAGTCTAACTCTGTACTACAACAACACAAACATGGCTAAACCAATACACTTTTCGAAATCACCAAAATAAAGCCATGAAGGCAATGAAAAAGCAATCATAGGAACTGACGGAATTTTCACAATAAATGGCATAAACAACATGTACTACCAAAACCCTGCAGCCATAGCTGGCTGCATGAGTCACTCCACAACAGCAGGAGCATCAATCGGAGTATTGTAATTTTTCAATGCACCTTTAAGATCAGCACACTAAATCAAAACACAGGTCATACTTTGTAGCGATCATCCGGAGCGAAACATTTTATTTTAGGTCACTGAATAGCACTGGCAGCTAGGGGTGTACAACTCCTCTAAAGCAGTTTTGAGTGAAGATCTCATAGGTAGTGACTCAAGTTTCAATTTATTTGCAACAGCATTCCAGACCCTGGGGGCATCAATAGCAAAGGCCCTTCCTCCAGTATATGTACGGCAATAGGGAATATTAAGCTGGTAAATGAGTGTAGACCTTAGGTCAAATTTGTTCTTTGAAACAGAGACGGAGATCCAGCAGGTAATCTGCAGATTTTTTTGCAAGTACATCATGAATAAATAAGATCTGGTGCACAAGCCGTCGAACATTCAGAGATGTTAAGTTTGACCCAATGTAGAGATCACAGTGGTGAGTCCTATATGGGCAGTTCAATGCAAATCTTAAGGCCGAGTGATACATTGAGTCAAGCTTCTTCAGTACAGTACTTGGGGCTGATTTATACACAATGTCACAGTAATCAAGTAGAGGCAGTACGGTAGCTTTAATCAATTCCAAACGGAACATAGGAGGGAAGCAGTGCTTGTGTCGATATAGAAAACCAATTTTATTTTTGTCTTTTTCCCAATATAATCAATGTGATCTTCAAAATTCAGTTTTGAATCCAGGATGACCCCAAGATACTTATAGATCTTGACTTGCTCTATTTGATCATTATTTAAGGTATGTAATTGGGGAAAAATAACTTCCCGCTTTAGTCCTGGTGAGAAGCATAGCACCTTGGTTTTGGCAGGATTTAGGACTAGTTTAAGAGCAACTAGCTGATGTTGTAGTTTGTTGAAATCACTCTGGAGCTTAGCAATCACGTCATCCGGAGAGCGGCCAGCAGTAATTAGTACCGTGTCATCTGCAAAAAGATTTACCCTGGAATAATCCAGTTCAGTGCCCAAGTCATTTACATAAAGAGAGAACAAGAGGGGGCCGAGAATGGAACCCTGTGGAACCCCTTTTGTTATCTTAACACTGTTTGACCTCCAACCATCTGTGAATACAGTTTGGGTGCGAGAAAAGAGGTAATTTTTTAACCATTTTACTGTGTTTTCGGAAAAACCGAGGCAACTTATTTTACTAAGCAGGATGTTGTGGTCTACTGTATCAAAAGCTTTGGACAAGTCAAGAAAAAGACAGGCGCAGTACTGCTTATTATCAAGGCTACTGTAAATGTGATTCAGAGAGTCTAATGCAGCAGATGTGGTGCTGTATTTTTTTCAGGAACCCAGATTGTTTTAGATGTAATAGATTGTTGGCGGACAGGAAACTGCTAATTTGGTAGGTCAATAATTTTTCAAAAATTTTCATCAACGGGGACAAAATTGAGATAGGTCGGTAGTTATTTGGATCATCTTTAGGGCCCCCTTTGTGAAGTGGACGAACATAGGAATGTTTCCATTCTAGAGGAACTGATGCTTCTTTGATGGACAGGTTGAAAATATGGGCTATAGGTTTGTATATTAGATGACCAACAGTTAGTAGAGCAAAGACGGGAATACTATCTGCTCCGGTAGAGGAGGACCCTTTGAGGTAGGACAGTTGTTTCAGAACATTACTTTCGTGGATTGGCTGAAAACTAAATTCGCTTAATGTTTGGACAGGAGTGTAGGAATTTACATGAGCAGGGGTGACTCCCAATACATTATCAAATAGGGTACCAGCTTCAGAAAAATGAAGGTTAAAATTGTCAACTATTTTTTGGGGATCTGAAAAATATTCCCCATTTCGGTTAAGCTGAACGGGCAGATGATCTGTTTTGGGTGCCTTTTCGATACATTTGATTGTTTTCCAGAAAATCCTGGCATTTCCATGAGATTCAAGGAGAGTGGAAGAGAAGTAGTTATTTTTTGCATGCCGTATTTTTTTGACGCATCTATTCCTTAAAATCCTGTATTCTAGCCAGTCATTGACCAAATTACTTTTCTGAGCACATGCCCAAGCCTTGTCCCTAGTTTTCATGAGCTTTGTAATCACAGGATCAAACCATGGTGGACGGTTGCCTTTAGTTTTAAATTTAACCAACGGAGCATGTTTGTTAAGAATTTGGAGAAACGTGTACCTGAAGGTCTCCCAAGCCGTAGTCAGGTTTGGAATATCACAGACCTTGTCAATATCCGAGTGAAGCACATCATTAGTAAATGCCTGAGTGCTGAAGTGTCTCATGGAGTGCTTTTCAACCAATTTAGGGGGGGCTTTGGGTCTGGCTGATGATCTCACCCCAAAAATGAAGGAGTGATCACTAAGGTTATTACCTAGAACACCAGTCAGTGCGAAATTGTGAGGGGCATTTGTCAATAGGACGTCAAGCAGAGATGACTGTCCCGGATTTTTTAGGTTGGGTCTTGTGGGGACATTTATTAATTGAAACAGGTTAAATTCATCTGCAAAATTTGTGGCCACGGCCGGCGGGTTTAGCCAATTCCAATTTAGATCACCCACTAAAACTATTTCACCTTTAGGGAGGCCCCCAAGAAGCTCTCTCAGTGCAGATGCAGCTTCAACATCCTTCCCACTAGGCGGTCTATAGCAGCACACTACCAATATGTGTTGATTATTAGGGAGAGTTATTCTGAGAGCCAGACCTTCAAAGCAACATTTTTTAAACAAGGAGTGAGCTGGTGAACATGCAATAGTATTACGAACATAGATGGCAATTCCACCTCCTTTAGATCCTCGGTCAAGCCGGAAAATATTGTAGTTGTCAATCGTAATCTGCAAGTCATTGACGGCAGGAGTGAGAAATGTTTCTGTTAGGCAAAATATGTCCGGGTCAAGATTTGCTACTTCTAGTTTTAGTTGACTTAATTTAATCAAAAGCCCTCTGATGTTGACATGTAGAACACCAACACCTTTTCTGCCAGAAAAATCTACAGAATTATATGAGTTCTTTACATTTGGTCCAGGATGAAGCTCAATACCACCCAGAAATAAGAAAAGTAGAATTAATAGTTTGCACAGGTATTTTCTGTGAAAGGATGAAGAGCGACGAACCTTGGACGAATAGCAGCAGCTCGCAGATGGTGTTATTTTTAAGAGCAGAATGAAGTTTGGAAGGAGTGCTGGTGAAGTAATGGGACAAAGATAGGGTTTAAAAGGATATAATGATGGAGTGTAGAAGTGTCTATAAGTTGTTTCATTAGCAGGTGTAGTTGCAAATTTAGCAATAAGTATTGACGCGAAGTAACGCGGGTAGCCATTTGTAGAGTTGAGTGTGGCACTAGATATGGCCGGGAGGGACAGTAGTAAGATACACAGCAGGTGAATTGACATCTTTAAAACACTAAATTTAAACACACACACAGCTCACTCACACGCAGCTCACCCTCACCCACTCTCACGCACAGCCCACACCCATGCAGCACAACGCACCCGTGGCCGCACACGCCGCCGCCATCTTGCTGCTGTTGTTGTTGCAGCTGCTGTTGTTGTTGCAGCTGCTGTTGTTGCTGCAGCTGCTGCTGCTGTTGTTGTTGCAGCTGCTGCTGTTGCTGCTGCAGCTGCTGCTGTTGCTGCTGCAGCTGCTGCTGTTGCTGCTGCAGCTGCTGCTGTTGCTGCTGCAGCTGCTGCTGTTGTTGCTGCAGCTGCTGCTGTTGTTGCGGCAGCTGCTGCTGTTGTTGCTGCAGCTGCTGCTGCTGCAGCTGCTGTTGTTGCTGCAGCTGCTGCTGTTGTTGCTGCAGCTGCTGCTGTTGTTGCTGCAGCTGCTGCTGTTGCTGCTGCAGCTGCTGCTGTTGCTGCTGCAGCTGCTGCTGTTGCTGCTGCAGCTGCTGCTGTTGCTGCTGCAGCTGCTGCTGTTGCTGCTGCTGCAGCTGCTGTTGTTGCTGCAGCTGCTGCTGTTGCTGCAGCTGCTGCTGTTGCTGCTGCAGCTGCTGCTGTTGCTGCAGCTGCTGCTGTTGTTGCTGCAGCTGCTGTTGTTTCTGCAGCTGCTGCTGTTGTTGCTGCAGCTGCTGCTGCTGTTGCTGCTGCAGCTGCTGCTGTTGTTGCTGCAGCTGCTGCTGTTGTTGCTGCAGCTGCTGTTGTTGCTGCAGCTGCTGCTGCTGTTGTTGCAGCTGCTGTTGTTGTTGTTGTAGCTGCTGCTGTTGTTGCTGCTGCAGCAGCTGCTGTTGTTGCTGCAGCTGCTGCTGCTGTTGTTGCTGCAGCTGCTGTTGTTGCTGCAGCTGCTTGCTGCCTGCTGTTGTTGCTGCTGCTGCTGTTGCTGCAGCTGCTGCTGTTGCTGCTGCAGCTGCTGCTGTTGCTGCAGCTGCTGTTGTTGCAGCTGCTGTTGTTGTTGTTGTAGCTGCTGTTGTTGTTGTATTAGACAACATTCAAATAATATCTGGTGGGCCAGGAATTCAAAAAATTTGATATCTGCAGTCAAGTGCTGTTTTGTAAGAAAGTAGCTACAGAATACAGTTGGGAAGCGTTGCTTGATCATTCATCGAATCCATTCCCTCAGTCTTACATATTTCACTTGGCCTCGCGCCCAGCAACTCTGGCAGTTACTGCTTAATATGCCATCTGTCATTCCCTAAAGGAAGCCAGAAAATGGCAGACTTCCAGAACATGTGCATGGAGATTTCACTAAACATTTGATTTTGCAATGAGATTGGATCCAAAATGTACAAATGTGCATTTAAAAAACCCAAATTCACTGGATTATTATCCGTCTGGTGTATGAGTTGTTTTCCTTTTTGGGTCTGTTTGTCGTGTATCACAAGTCCCATAATAACTTCCCTAGAACGTTTCACTCATTTAGTGAAACAAAAATGTCTCGTGTGAGTTGAAGGTGTGTCGAAACATATGTTCCAAATATTTTTGAGTAACGCTCTGAATCGCTTATGTCGGGTGTGTTCGTATACCGGCCTGATTGTGCAATGGAGGATTTTCTTTGACATTAGTAAGGGTGTTAGATGACCCGCATAACAAGGTAACTAAGACCCAGTTTCACGGCTCCATTTATGAGCAGGGCCACAAGAGCTGCGAGTACCCCCAGGACAAAATCGATAAGGTGTTAGTGGCGGTTCATGCGGCACGTGCATGCAAACAATGTTACCCAAATTGAACTTAAATTTACAATAAGCTTCCCCTATGTCTATCTACTTTAAGGAACACAATTTGAGAAACCTTACATTTGACAGGCCTTGGAGAGGGCACTTAATTAACAGCACAATAGCAATCCTCTGTCTATCTCATCCACGTAAGCCTGTTTCCTCGTTCGTTCGCCTAACCGAATTATAACCAAATTACAGTGGCTCAATTTACAACAAATGGAACCACCTTGTAAATGGTGCACAGTAATATTATGGGTAATGAAAGTATTTTAATTTTAAAATATTAATTTAATAAACTTTTGTTTTGGTTTTCACTATAAGATGTATTTTCCTTGTCAATGCCAAACGATTGTTGCAATTATGCAGCATACTTCAAATTAACTACAGTACTGTGATCGTAAAATATTTGTTAAAATAAATATATTCATCTTTTGGTTTACTGATAGCCGTTGGAGGGACACAACTAGAAGAGACAGCAGCATGTGTATCTAGGACAGCTTTTGAACGTGAACCGAATCCGAATGATGAAATGAAGACACGTACGAGAGTAGGTTGGAGTGCTTTTGGAAACATGTACAAATGTGCTTCAAAAGGAAGCCTTAAAAACAATGCTCATTGCTTGCTTTGTCATATGGATATCAGAATAAAATAAAATAAATTCAGACTGGAGGAGGAATCCGATGAGTTATGAAGCTCTTTTTCACAGATGTTCAGTAGGGGCCAGCCAGCAAGGTTACAAAAGCAAACACTACAAATAACGATAGGAGTGCAAAATAGAGAAAATTGTAGGTAAGTCAATGAAAAAAATATATCAAATTAATTATATAAGTCCGATTTATGAAAATTGGGCAAGACAGCAAAAACAACAACACAGTCCCAGACCACATAAAGATAAGACACTGTAGTAGTCCCTCGATTAAATATGTTATTGCAGGCAGTGCATTTTCATTAACAAAGAAATTTGAACAACGTGGATAGGTGCATGCTTGGAATTACATTGAGACACAGAAAGGGGATCACATGAGTTTGAGAACATATACAGTTTAAAGACACCATTTAAAACTTTTCAGAAAAGTCGGTGGGCTTGGACAGAACATGGCACGAGATGAAAGATAACGAATGGTCAAATAAATGAAGTGCCAGGTAAGCAACGGAATTCATCCGAGAAGTCATCCACTGGTGGATAGAGCGGTGACACATTAACGTGCGAGGTGGATTACTATCGCGCATTGAGAGGTGGTGGTGGACGAGGGAGGCCTTCATCCATCAGTGGATTCAACATGGCTGGTGATGATGATGGGTGGAATGATAGTGCAGTGGTTTGCACACTTCACTATGAACCCAGTCACTTCAGTTTTATTTCTACCCATGGCTAACATCAGTGATGAGTGATGATTGAACTGGCACTGACCACCCTCTTCATCAAGATGAACTAACCAGCATGGAGAAGTATTGTCAAACAATACGTGTGACTTTAAGACGTGAGAAAGTGTAGTGTATGGAGAAGTATTGTCAAACAATACGTGTGACTTTAAGACGTGAGAAAGTGTAGTGTAGTGTAGGTACATATTCTTAGGTTTTTTCGGTTAAGTCACGTAAGTAAAACATCAAAATAAAAATAAAATAAAAATAAAAAAATAAAAAATCACGACGTTGTAGGTACATTTTGATATGCATCAGTTATCAAGGTGGCTTGGGGTTTGTTATTATTGATCAAGAGTCCTGCCTCACCTTCCAAATTAGTTAATTTCGCTGCAGGAAACACTCAGAATAGCGTTACATAACACTTGAATCCAAATCATGTCATAGGACAGTAAAGGGAATCTAATCTAAACATACATTTTAAGAGACAGAATAGTATTTAGTACTGCAGATCAAGGCCCGGTACAATGCAAATTAATACTGTAACGTAATTTCATGAATAAAAGGAACCCAAGCAATCAATGACAAATGCACAACACATATGTAGTGACACTCGTACACGATAAGACTTGGAGGCACTTCTTTATTAATAAGCACCATCGGGGTTAACACACTCTAATATTTAGTCCAACTATTATCGGTGGCGCTACTCAGCCAGGACAGTTGGTAGGCTGTCTGACTAGCGGTGCCCCGAGATGGTTGAGACAGAGAGACGACGAGAAGAATGGCGACGATGGACTTCAGCAGCACGACGGGGATCCCACTCAAACAACAGCCCCGAGGTCCCCTACAGGAGCCCTTCTTATACTGTGAGCGTGGCCTCGCTCTGCCCCTGGCCACACCCACTTTCTGGAACCTACTAGCGGATTCCTGGTGTGCCCCTTTTGTGACCTTTCCCCTAGATCCCCCTCTCGTGTATATCCTGGCCTGCTGACGTCAGGACTGCTGTACGCCGCAGATCACCTTTTCTGCCAGCAGCCAGTGCTATGCCACTACATCACCCCCCCCCCCCCCCGTGAAAAAAAACACAGCCTTCTTGGCTGACACCAATCACATATGGAGAGGGGGAACTCACAAGGATGTGCTAACGCAATTTAGCTAACATGGAGGGATAGCGAACTTTAGAAGAGAAAAACTTTTAACTATGAACCCGAACCGCAAGAAAGTGAACAATTTCCGACGTTCATAGGCGTGCCGCAACCCACGAACATTGGGAAGGACCCCAGATCAACCAGTAGTCACAGCCCGGCTCGCGTCTGCGGCCACCCGCCAGATGGCACTGGAACTCAATTGAATGACAAAAAGGGAGCGGTTCATAGAAACAAAGCACTCTTTGCACGGGTCCTCGACGCCGGACCCCCATCTGGGATGGGAATTGGCGTGCTGGGGACCCCAGGGACACTACACAAATGGCCTAACGGGCGCGCCCCCTCCCGAGGAGAAGAAGATGGAAACCGGTCCCTCGCACCTGGTCCGTCCTTTGGAGGCACTGCCGGTGGGTCTGCGGGCGTCAGGCGCTGGGATCCTGCGGGCGATACAATGGAATCCTTCTGAGGCGCAACTTCTGGGCTCATCAGCCCTGGCTTGTCAGATACGTCAGATACCCAGCACTCAGGAGGTGGAGATGAACCATCAACATAGGGTGGAATATAGGGTTTCAATTGTGACGGGTGTACAAACCAGCAACGGTGACCGACCTGTATACGCGGCCTCTTGACCCCAATCACCTCAACATTGCCCTGTCATAGCCGGTGCAATTTAGGGGACGTACCCAGGGGCACCTGGGGACAATGCAACCTGGCCTTATCCACCAGTGGTCCATGGAGTCCCGGACTCCCGTGGTCTATGAGTTTTTCATTCGCGGCCTGTCATTTAGCCGAATTCCCTCGAGACGCCTCCCGCACCTCCGTCAGCCGCCTAATTGTGACCTGCATTGGCATGGGTATAACGGCTTTCTTTTTGCCCAGGTCTATGCCCAACTGAGCCTCCATGGGTGAGTCACTTTCCCTCCCATACATGAGGTAATACGGGGATAATACTTTTGAGGTTTGAGGGGCCATCCTATATGTGGCCAGGACACTGGGAATGTGTAAGTCCCAGTCTGACTGTGCCTCATTAATTTGTTGGCACAACATGGACGTAAGGGTCCTGTGCAAATGCTCCACCATCCCGTCCATCTGAGGATGGTAGGGCAATGTCTGGATTTTTTATAGTTCCCAGGAAATCGCACACCTACCCTAACAATTTTGAAGAAAGATTTCGCCCCTGGTCCATAAAAGTTGTTCCCGAGCCCCTTTGTCCAGAACATACCCATGCAAAAATGCGTCCGCAATGGATGCAGCCGATTGGTCTGGCAGAGGCCATGCCACCGGCCACCGGGACAGGTATTCCACCCCAACAAGGAGGAACTTATTACCCCTCTGAGTGGCAGGAAAGGGCCCGAGAATGTCCAGAGTGACTAGCTCATTGATGCGAGACACCGTGATGGATTGTAACGGTGGCTGGACCTGCCTCAGTGGCGGCTTGCGGTGTGCGCAGTCAGTACACCCTCTCACCATGTGGTACACGTCGTCCGTCATCCTAGGCCAAAAGAAGTCACTTTGAGTGTCAACAATGTTTTACGAACTCGGAGGTGCATTAATTTCTCGTGGACAGCCCGTGTGAGTTTATCCCACAGAGCAGTCAACACCACCATGCAATAACGTTGCAGCTCCTCATCCCAACTCATCAAAAGTCCTTCATAGAGGACTATAAGAGCCATTGCCGCTGGCACATTTATACTGCCTCTCGCCCCAACGTGACGCCGTAACTTTAACAAGGAGGTGTCCTCTGCCTGGAGGCGTCCCCATTCAGCATGCGTGAGACCAATTGTGCTGTCACTATGAGCAGTTGTCGTGGGTGGTGGTACATCGACGGATGCCACTACAGCATACGGCAATCCCGCAGCCAATGGTTTACATCGTCCGGCACCCATTAAACACGCACACTGGTCCCTCAGTGGTAACCGGGACAGCACGTCCGCATTGCGGTGCCGTACACCCTTCCTGTAGGTGACCGTGAAGGAGTAGTCTTGCAAATTTTCTAACCAGCGGGATAGTTGGCCGAAAGGCTGGTCAACCCGTAAGGCATATTGAAGAGCCGCATGGTCCGTGCGCACGACAAAGTTCCGTCCGTAAAGGTACGGACTATATTGCTGCACAAAGTGCACTATGGCCAACAATTCCCTGCACGTCAAGCAATAATGCTGCTCTGTGGGGGACAGCACATGGCTCCCATAGGCCACTACTGTCTCTGCACCGTTCACGACTTGGGACAGCACAGTGCTGATTCCGGTGTCGCTAGTGCCCATATCCAACACAAAGGGCAGAGATAAATTAGGGTATCCAAGGGGCTTACTCCTCCCCCCACCGAAATCTCTGGCCTTTGGCAGTGAGCACGTGGAGCGGCTTAGCGATTATCGCAAACCTGGGGACGAACCGGCGATAATATAACGTGAACCCGATAAAACTGTGGACTTCACCCACCGACGTGGGGGTTGGCCATGTGCACACGCACGCAGTTTTGTCGGGATCCATGGCTATCCCGGACTCGCTAACAATGTGGCCCAAATACCACACTGATGTTTGCAAAAGATTACACTTTTGCGATTTTAATTTGAGATTGGCCGTGCGTACCCTGATAAACACTGACCGTAACCACTGCAGATGCTCCTGAAACGTGTGCCCGAATACAAATACATTGTCCAAGTAAATGAGGCACGAGTCCCATTGAAGACCTACCAAGAACAATTCCATTAGCCGCTGAAACGTGGCCAGGGCAGAGTGAAGACCCATCGGGAGGCAATTATATTGGAACAACCCTTGTGGTGTCCGGAACGTGGTTTTAGGCCTGGATCCTTCATCCAAAGGCAGCTGCCAAAACCCCAACAACAAGTCGAGGGTCGAGAAAAACCACGAACCCAACAAGGCGTCCAAGGAATCATCTATCCCGGGGAGCGGATATGCGTTCGCCACAGATATTTTATTCAATTTACGGAAGTATGCGCAAAAGTGCAGACTCCCATCTAATTTTTTTACCAAAACAATGGGAGCCCCCCATGGACTGGTGGAAGGGGAGATGATGTCCGCGGCCAACATTTCGTCAATTTCCTGGCGAATGTGGTCCTTTTCGGTAAAGTCATCATCTTTCTTCCGCCTGATGATGATTGCTTGCGTTGCGAACGAAACGTTGTGATCTATTATTTGTTCTACTTAGTTGACTTTACCGAAAGAACCAAAGAGTATGGATACCTGCAGTCACGAAAGCTTCAAATCAAGAGTGGTCCTTTTCCTTGGGACTGAGCCTTCACGAATTCTGCATTATTGGAGCAGCGTTATCCGTGTGAATGCGATGTTGCAATAGTGAAGTGCAGCCAATATCAAATTTCTCTTGGCTAAAGATATCTTCGAATTATCAGAGCAAGGCACGCAGCTCGCCCCGCTGTTCCCTGGACAATTTAGAATTTTCTCCACACAATGCGTCCATCCAAGCCCCGTCCGACTCACGTAGGCCTCCTCACAGCGCCCGGCCATTGAGTGGGCTAAAACTGTACCAGCTTGGACCACCGCAGACCCCAGCCTGACATTTAGCACTTGCAAAAAGGGCTTCTGGTCAACCCTTACTATGGTTTGAGCACCCACCAACGCGAGACCCCGAATCGCCATGTTAGAAGGGGTTAAAAGGACCCCTTCAATGGGATCCATAAAATCCAGTTGCTTCTGCAACTGCAAGGGCACCAACATCTGAGCGCCTGGTGGAACCATAACAGTTTCCTTTTCCAGGGCCTGAACTGTGGCGTTGGCCCTTGCCAACTGGGTCGGAGACTTCAGAAAGGCCAACCATCGTCCCGACGGCAATTCAACACAACCCTGTTAAACAAGGATCTTAAGGGGCATTCTCCCAAGAAAATTGGTGCCCAAAAAACAGGGCATAGCCAGTGTCCTAGAAACCAACACCGGTCCTGTCAACTCAATGTCCTCAGGCTAAAACACCAAGACCTCAGTGGCAAGAATTTCCTCCCTCGTGGACCTTGGGCGAACGACGCGCAGACCTGCTCCGGCTCCCGCGGTGCGGGCTCCTCCACGTCCTCTGGGACCCCCATGCAGGCAGCCACCCTGGGCCACCGTTGTAAGTTGACGTGCGCTTGGATGCAGCGGGCCACCTTTAGGGATGACAGGTCGTCCTCCTCCGTGATGGAAAAAGAGACGCCCAACTCTTGGGCCAGCGACAGCAGTCTCTCCAGCACCAGGGAATCCAGCACAGTCTGCTCCATACGCGGGTATGCCGCATGGCCCAAGGCCAGCAGCGAGCTGCAGAAGGCGAGAGGCGTCTCGGCCTCCCCTTACCTCCGGCCATCTGAGCTCATGCCCGAGGTAGAGTTGCCGGGTCAGCCTCGGGGATGGCCTCAAATGCAGCCAGGGAGTCGTCATCCAGCGCCGTGGGCAGAGCCCACAGAGTCTCTGCGTCGGACTACCCGACCAGGGTGCAAGCTGCTTTGAAGCAATATTGAAATGCCATCCAGTCGCCCCCCACGGCCACTAACCCGTGGATGGTAGGCAGGCGCTTCCATAGTGACAGTACCCCCGCAGAAACCGCCGATGGCGACTCAAATTTGCCGGGAAGACTTTCCCGCTCGGACAACAAAATGGCGTACACTTGCTGCACTGCACTCACGGCGGGCAAAATGGCGGCCGCTTGTGCGGGCGGGAACTCCGCCGTTTCCTACGTTGGTGCGGTGGCAGAAGGTGAGCTGTCTGCTTGCTGCTCTCGTACTGCAGCATCTCCGGCAGGCGCCGCGGACCCGAGCTGGACGACAAGCTTTGCGCTGCCACGGAGAGCAGGTTTGCTAGGTGCCCGTTGAGGTCGCGCCACCCTTCTCTCACCAGCGGCTGCAAAGGGCCAGTGTCCTTCTCCTGCTGCTCCGCTGGTATCGCCACCTCGGGACACATCACCGGGGTCCCGGATTCCGGGATCGTCCCCGTCGTCCTCGTCTCCAGAGGATACTATCGATGGGTTCTTCCGCTTTGTTGCTTTTGACATGACAAATGTATTTTCTTTTAGCACTTCTGATGCCAAATTTAGTGACTAACTCGGAGACGATAAGACTCGGAGACGATAAGACCATCGGTGTTAACACACTTAATATTTAGTCCGTCTATTATCGACGACGTTACTCAGCCAGGACAGTTGGTAGGCTGCCTGACTAGCGGCGCTCCGAGATGGTTGAGACGGAGATGACAATGAGAAGAATAGTGAAGACGACAAGAAGAATGGTGAAGACGACGAGAAGAATGGCGACGATGGACTTCAGCAGCACGACGGGGATCCCACTCCAACAACAGCCCCGAGGTCCCCTACAGGGGCCCCTCTTATACTGTTAGCGTGGCCTCGCTCTGCCCCTGGCCACGCCCCCTTTCTGGAACCTACTAGCGGGTTCCTGGTGTGCCCCTTCTGTGACCTTTTCCTTAGATCCCCCTCTTGTGTATATCCTGGCCTGCTGATGTCAGGACGGCCATATGCTGCAGATCCCCTTTTCTGCCAGCAGCCAGTGCTATACCACTACACATGTGTAGTGTCATATAATGAGCCACTATGGTGCGCAGCGCCGGATAAATAAATAAGAGTTATTGGGAGACATAGCAGCCATAGGCTGACGAGATATGTGATGTGCCAGAGTAAGGTATGTGAGGCATAGGGGTGACAGAAGGGACACATGGGGCATAGCCCATAACCTTATGGAGGATTCCAGAAGGGAGTGTGACCGGGGGCGGAGCTAGGCTGTGCTGGAGGATAAAAGGAGGGTCCCAAGGCTGTATCGGGGCTGTCTTCTGAAATGGAACCCGCTGTGCTACGTCTTCTCCTGGGTCTTCGGGCTTTGTGCTCGGCATAGTGGGTCAGGCAGTGTGCTGACTGACATGACCCGTTTATATAGTTATCCCATTGTGGTTATTGTAGAATAAAACGTGTTGCTTTATGAGTTAGTGTGTCTCTCAGTGAACCCACTACACATGTAAGAGCTCACTTTTAAACAATCCTGTATATCTCACTGCAACAGATATACCATAGTACAATGTGCTAGCAACATTTTCGAGTAAGATATTTCATAGAATGTTTTACTTTATTAGGAAATATTTAAAATTGTTATTCTTATCTGATTTTGTAGTGCAAAGTGCAGACTTCTACTCAAATCCACTCTATCTCTCTGGCCTCTGTATTTATGCTCTATAAACGAGGGGTATTGTCAAAGATGTCGTATATGATATATATTTTAATTCAAGGCCACAGTGTTATTGATGATTGAGTTGAGTTTTTTTTTTGTATAGCTCAGGAATATCTTTCAGAATGGCGATTCTCGTTAATTTCTCAGAGCCACGATTTTAAGCTGATGGTGTGAGTGTCAGTAGAAACTGTAACGAGCATTGCACATTTTTTCTCGCTCACACTTGTCACGAATATTGCTTTAGCCACCCCAAGCTCTCTCTGGTGTGCTGCGTCAGGACCCAGACATTATAGAGCCATGTGGTCGAGGCACAGGAGCCCTAATCGCCAGCTTGGTTTGATGTATGGTAACCTTGCACGTCACTCCATCCTGCAAGATCTGTCCGTGTCCGTCCAGTGCTCGCTGAGCTGCATTGGCTTCCGTGTTGCTGATCGAAGCATCCATGGCAAGTGTTTTCCACAAAAGAACCACAATACCTTGCTGATCTTGTCAAGGAACATACACCATCTCATGAACTCCGGCCATCCTTGCAGCGGCTTTTGGACAGCCATCAAACAAAGACGGTCACTGCATCGTGTGCTTTCAGATGTGCTTTTGTGGCCGTCTGGACCGCTCTTCTTTCCGATATTCGGAAGCCACTGGACCTATGCACTTTTAAATCTGGATTGAAAATGAATTTCTTTAAACTATTTTTAATGTTAAGTTTGTTGTCCTTTCACTGTACCTCCGATTAGCACGGTTGGCTACGTACCGCGTGGAAGACGTGATGTTACAAATTGCAACATCATTCGCCCCCAAGAGAAAGGGTCACCTTAGAGGAGACTTTTTGAGCCTAAGCTAGTCATCAATTTGCTTACAATAAAGAATGGCTCTATACAGCTGCCCTGTAACAATAGACCCACAATGAGGCAATGTCTGAAATTAAATGAAAGCAACACAAACACCAAGTTAGCAAGTCAAGCCGGCAAACACTTGAGCAACCTAAAACAACAAGCTATGTGTCTTGGCACTGCTGTTATCGTGATCTCACATAAGTAATGAATAATAATTAATCTTAACAAGAATACTTCTACATTTCACATCAACATATTATTTATTTATTTTTCTGCTTCTCCCCCTACATACTAACTTTTAATTACGCATCCAGCCGCGAGACCCTTTTAATTGCCTTTGTCTCTCTTGTTTAAGAGAGAAGCAGGTGGTATATAAATTGTATAGCTGTTTTTAAGTATATTGGTCCTTAAAGGGAACGCACAGTATCTAGCTAAGGGAGTGCCAGGTTGGCACCTGGACTCAGTTACATAATCAGAATGTGTCTGCTATGAACGGCTCTCCATATCATCATCAGCCATGATCAATCTACTGCTGGATGAAGGCCTCCCCAAGCCGTTATGATCTCACAATCTTGCGATTTTATAATCCACCAATCACCTGTACACAAACTGATTTATCGCTCTATCTCCATGGTGAACATGTCACTGTCATTATTCTTGACCATCAATCATTATCCCTTCTAGTGATGTTTTCTGTCCAAATTCACTTACTTTTAAACATATCTTTTCCAAGACACCCAACGTTCACTTTTACCTTTTTACATACATGGAAACATTTCATATATACCACCTTCACCTTCCTGGCTCCCCCCCCCATCCTGCACCCGTCCTTCTTGGCTCCTCCCTCCTCCTCTTACCCTATATAATAATGTCCCATCACAAATAACTCTCACTACAGTTATTTTGCTGTGCCTTTTTACACCTGATGAAGGAAGCTTGTGTTGCCTCCGAAACGTCGTGATTAATTGATTTATTTTCATTTATTATTATTATTTTTTATTATTATATATATATATTTTTTACCTACGTGACTTTACCGAAAAAACCTAAGAGTATGAATCCTTGCAGTCACGAAAGCTTCAAATCTAGAATTTCATATATATTCAATATCAATTTCAAAACAAGCATTGCATTATAATGATATATTTACATTAAGATGCTCAGCCTGCAGCAGTGGCTAAAAATGCTACTAAAATACATTTACATGGATATCTTTGTGTGGTCAATTAGGTTCGCCAAGGCAATTGCCCGTTTTAAGAAAATGACCTGAATACGTTTGAATTGAGGTATGCTGCAGATAATGCTATGTGGCTTTGCCATACAGTTTTAGGCACTGGACAGAGATGTAAATGTCTTTGTATACCAAAGAAATATCCAAGTAAGTTAAATCGTAGTGTACTTTCTACTTTTCACAATGACAAAGTGATTGTGCTATAACAATCAGTATGTGTGCATGTTCCAAAACAATTATTTTTTGCTTCCGGTGTTGAGTTTTATTCTCGGTCACTTCTTTGCCTTACCAGCACATAGTCTTACATGTTTGGTTCCCTGCAGGAGAGGAGGTTGGCATCGCTGCCGTGGTATAATGGTTATCACACTGGACATGCAATACAGAGGTTTCTGGTTCAATTCTGTCTCCTGGTGTGGGCAGTTGAAACAATGGGCAGGTTGCTTAAATCCCTCCGTCTCTGTCCACCCAGCAATATGAATGGGTGACACCACGGTTAGCTGATCGACAGGTCGCGTGTGTTGGGGTAAAGTGTGGGCTCTCTCCCTCTTCTTCCAAGATGCATGGCCAGCGTGAAAGAATAGGCCAATAAATAGCCTCCAGAGCTCATTTCAGTGAAGATCCTTCTGCCAGCAATGACGTGAGAGAGTAATTGCAGTGCCGTGCCTTTACTTTTTACATTAGAGGTTGCCGTTATGCTGATTTATTTTATATGCTTATTTAATATTTTTTAATTTACTGTATGGCCAGTGTAAAAACATATATAATCAAGACTATCATTTGACATTGAATTTCTACAATAATATGAATATATTGTTGCTTGTATAAACAATATATAAATTCATAATATGCATGTTAGTTTGCTTTAAAAACGATGCATAAAATGTAAGTGAAAAAAAAACCTGACTTAATTTTCATCATTGAACAGTGTTAATTATTTACAAGGTGTTGGCGGTTCGTAGATTGTATGATATAGGGTGGCATCTGGGAAGGTGACCTGGTTGGGAATATGTTATGGTGCAATGTTATTCTTAATGTAAAGCCATAATTTATGGGGCATTAAGGTAAATTAAATCGCAGACCAAACTTTTGGTCGTTGCTTGTTATAACAAAACACTTTGAGGTGATTTTCACTGTTGACTACACATAGTAAAATAATACAGTAAATCAACCTGCTTCTAACGCTGCAGTTCGCTAAAATTGGGATTGCAGTTTTATAATAACAATACACTTCACAGCATCGTTTTAGAAAAAAAATAATGTCCTCTTATTTACAATCTATGCAAGTAAGTGGTCGTGCATTAACATTTCAATTGTTTATGTATTTAAAGTGCACACAGGTAGAGATTTAGTTTTGAGATGTTTCAAGTGTATCTGGAATTGGCAAAGGGCATTATGAAAAGATAACACAATCTGTGGGGAAATAGGCGACGTTTTAGAATAATTATCTTCATTTTTGTTGCATGTAATATATGTTTTTTAAAACAGTTCTTAGAAGCTTTGGTTTCTACGAGTACAGTTTAATCAAACATCAATTAAAATAATATGTTACTGAGTGGATCTTATTTCGATTTACATTGATCTATTTCCATGCAATTGGTTGTGATCTGAATGTGTGATTAAATTGATATTAGTCCGCAGTGTTTAGTGAATATATATTCCGTAAAACCGCATACATTTAGTAATCTTATAGTGTGCTCATCTATACAATTCATATGTTATTTGCTTTCAAGAAGCTCACTGTATTTACATCAGGTTCTGACACTGGGTAAATATATTTTCTATAATCTCGAGAGGAGAGAGTTTGCCTGCCGGCTCGATTTAATGATTCGACATCCAGTTGAAAGTCGGCTTTACTCTTCAGTGGCCACTCTGATGAAAAAGTCTCCGATCAATCCTTTGTGGACAGCTTTCACACGTGTGTTAAAAAAATTTACCAGAGTGGAAAAGATAAACGACTTGTTTAGTACATTTTGGAGAAGGGGTGTTGTGCAACAGATCATTGCTGCTAGCTTGCATTCTTTTACTGTTAATGGGCCTGAAGTTTTTTTTTCTGTGAAGGAGATTGACTTCCAGACCGTTGTGGTGTACTGTAGCATGAAAAGCAAATTAGTGTTTGCCAGATTAAGGTCATGGCACTGTCAGGGTGTTGGAAGGCAGCCTGAGAGAGCAGAAGAAAACGTTTGATTGAAGCCTTTGCCTTCTTATTCCAGACCTTGTCGCTGGATGGTCACTTTATCTGCTGATTAATGCCATGTGTTGTTGTGTTGCAAACGGCTGCATTGGTGGTAGAGTGTCAACATAAAGCTGACCTCCATTGGTAACAGACATCATATATTTCATTCGAAAAGTATTGCCTCCTGTAGCAGCTATGTTCAAAGTTGACATCTTAAGGGTTTCTTTCTTGGCTTCGAGTTTGTCTTCTGGGTCTTCAATAGAAAACAAAATGACGTGACATTTGAAATGTTTTAAAGATAATAAATATATCTGCTTTTTCATAGTTTGTATGTATCAATTCACTGTACTGTATGCATATATATATATATATACCCACGAAGTAGCACTATATCCACTGTCAGGTAGAGCCATCACAATTTTCAGTAACTCGGAAAGTCTTCTGCTCGCTACAGTTGCCACTTACACATCCATATAGTCTATGCTAGGCCATAGATATAATCAAAACATGGGTTTCCTGTCTCTCCTAGGATTAATTGCAGCCTCTGTAAACTTGGATTCTGTCCTCTCCTCCATCATATCACAAATGCATTCCTGGGTGACAAACATGGTATATTTCATATATATTTCTCAGCTTCTTTTGTCTTTTCCAAATATTTTATTTTATTCCAATTGTGCTGTTATGAGACACAGTCTCTACAGTATTTGGAATTTTGACAATTGACTAACCTTCTTGGTTCTTTCGGTAAAGTCACGTAGAAGGAAAATAATAAAATAATAAAAAGAAAACATTATAAAATACAATTCTCACGACGTTTCGGCCACAACGCAAGCAGCCGTCCTGAGGATGAATCCCTGCAGTCACGAAAGCTTTAAATCGAAAAATTGACTAACCATTTTTGTTTGTTTTGGTCACTGCGAAGGCAAACAGCTCATATCACAGGTGGCTCACACCTGGATTGCTGGGCGATGATGACCCACGTCTGTCATCCAGCACTGTGGAGGTGAGGGTTGGTGGGTCGCACAAATGTTGTGAAACTCCCTTCTGGTGGGTTTCAAGATGCCATTTCCTGGCTCACCAGGAGAAGGCAGTACAGCAAGTGTACTAATTGCCATCTTTTGTCATCTGTACAGGGATAGAACATTGCCTTCTCGCACGCGTAGGTTTTCTCTGCGTGCTCCGGGTTTTGTCTCACATTTATAAACACTCGTCATTCAGTGGCTGAACAATTTATTTCAAAAACCCCAATGCAGAATAAACAAGTAAATTATTATTAATTATTATGACATACCCAAGGGTCTTTCATTTTGCATAATTTCTTTTCAAGTATATTTGAACAAAACACTTGTTTCTATCATTAAAACATTGAAACTTTCATTTTTATACAATAACACATACATTAAATATTGTTAAACCTTGATATGCAAATGTAAATGTACATATGCATTAATTTAGTGAAAGTATAGATTGTATATTTTGCTATTGGATAGGTCCTATGAAAATCATTGAGAATAAGCCGTCGTGTTCACTACGTTAGTAAAATTTGTAGCAGTTATTCCCCACTGTTCCAGCGTTAAGAGGCACACATACCCTGATAAGAGAAAAAGCACATAGCGTAATGGATGCTCCTCTTCTCAAGAAGCCATCCACTGAAGCACTAGCAGCACTAACATTGCAAGTAATTGGATTTTTTTTAGAGGCTTTACCAGAGACTACTGTGAAGCTCTCTTGGTGAGGCTACACTGAACACTAATGTACCGATATACCTCACTGACAAAAACACGATTCATCATCCATTTTACTGCCATTTGCTTAAATTTTAATGTCAATGAATGGAACGTGTCTTTTAGGATTCTCTCCGAGGAGATGGGATTATGAAATCGGTTAACCTTAATGCCTTTTTGCATTGTTTTTTTTTTATCCATTTAGCTTTAATACAATACCATTTGTTAAGGGTTTGTTAAGGTTTGAGTTATTTTATGCAAAGCACATTGAGGCCGTGTGTGAACGGTGCATATAGCATCTTTGGTTCGGTGTTTTCAAAAGTATCTACATCGCCTTCATCCAGCAGTGGATTTACCATGGCTAATAATGAGAATTTCTGCTTTCTTTTAAATAAATATCTTGTAGATATTCAACACCACAGCAACTGTCACAAGTTCCGCTGCAACAGCAGGCCACAAACAGATGCAGGTATGTGTCTGTGGTTGGAGGAAAGTTACATCACACCATGGGTTGAGGATCCACCAGGGGAAGAAGGGGTGTTTGGGTAAAGAGAGACAGAGGCCTCGCATTGATTACTTTCTGCGAAAGCGATCAAATCAGTCGAATGAAGCACAGCAACTGGACGCAAACCATAGTTTGCAGTGCATCAGTACCACTGTCATGGAGGACGTAAACTCAAGCACCGAAGTAACAACTGAGGTGGAACCAACAACAGGAGTGGAACTCACCCAGCCTCCGAGACCTGCAATCGAGAGGAGACTACCAGGGCACAGACCGTATGTGAAGTGGCCTGGCGCCAGTGACAAGAAGTTGTGGGAAACAGTGAATACTGACCTTACCTTGACCCTCGAGAAACTTCGAGGCACAGTGGAGAAGAAGTTGGAGAGGATGGGGGACATCATCTATGAGTACGGGGCAGAAAGCTTTGGAGTGCAAGAGGCAAAAGGCGGGAGAATGGTTCCAACTCCACCAGTTTCCAGGAGGCAACAAGAAATCAAGCGCCTCGTTCAAGAAAGGAGACAGCTTAAGAAACAGTGGAAGAAAGCCTCGGAAGTGGAAAAGGAGGGCATAGAGGCACTTCAGGCTGACATCAAAACCCGGTTGGCATCCCTCCGTAGAGCAGAGAACCTACGGAAGCGCAGAAGGAAGAAAGAACAAACTAGAACTCGATTCTATAAAGATCCCTTCAAGTTCCTTAAAAGTCTCTTCACGAAGGAAAAAAGTGGAGTTCTAAAAACAACAAAGAAAGACCTAGAAGAGCACCTGAGAACAACAAACTTTGACTCAAAGCGACATGAACATCTGGCCATCCCATCAGATATCCCACCCATTGAACCCCCGGAACATCATATTGAGACCAGCCCTCCGACATGGAAAGAGGTGGAAAACACAGTTCGAAGGGCAAGAACAGCATCAGCCCCGGGGCCAAATTGAGTCCCGTACAAAGTGTATAAGAACGCACCAGACGTCCTGAGGTTCCTCTGGAGGCTTATGAGAACAGCTTGGCAAAAGAAGATAATACCCAAAGTGTGGCGTAGGGCAGGCGGGGTCCTGATCCCTAAGGAGAAGGATGCAGTGAACATCAGCCAATTCCGCCCAATCTCCTTACTGAATGTCGAGGGTAAAATCTTCTTTAGGATCATTGCCCAGAGGATGGCCGAGTACCTGCAAAGGAATGCGTACGTCGATACATCTGTACAGAAGGCAGGAATATCAGGGTTCTCTGTCTGCTTGGAACATTCCAGCATGATCTGGCACCAGATCCAAATGGCCAAGGTGGAGAAAAGGGACCTCCATGTAGTCTTCCTCGACCTCGCCAATGCATTTGGCTCTGTGCCCCATGAACTCCTGTGGTCTGCCTTCAGATTTTTCCACATACCGGACACCATCACAACCCTGGTGAAGTCGTACTTTCAGGATCTGCAGTTCTGCTTCACCACCTCAGAGTTCACCACCTCATGGTAATGCCTGAATGTAGGTATAATGGCGGGATGTACCATTTCTCCATTGGCATTCATAATGGCAATGGAGGTTATCATCAGATCCTCAAAATGGGTTGCTGGTGGACAGCGAGTCGACTCTGGTTTTCGCCTCCCTCCACTCAGAGCCTACATGGACGACATTACAACATTGACCACCACTGTCCCATGCACCAGGAGACTGCTCAGAAAACTCGAGGAGAACATCAGCTGGGCCCGTATGAAGATTAAACCATCCAAGTCACGCAGCATCTCGATTGTGAAGGGAGTACTCTGTGACCTGAAATTCTTCATCGGAGATGACCAAATCCCAACAGTGTCTGAGCAGCCGGTAAAAAGCCTTGGAAGGTGGTATGATGCAAGCCTGAAGGACAAAGACCAGGTGCAACAGCTGCGCAAAGACATCAGTAGTAGCCTACAGTCCATCGACAACACCCAGCTACCTGGAAAGTTAAAGGCCTGGTGTCTGCAGTTTGGTCTCCTACCCCGGGTGTTGTGGCCCCTAGCAGTGTATGAGGTTCCAATCTCAACAGTGGAGAAGATGGAAAGAGGAGCCACGAGCTACTTAAAGAAGTGGCTCGGAGTTCCACGATGCCTTACCACCATAGGCCTCTATGGAGATGGTGTCCTCAAGCTGCCTCTCACCAGTCTAACCGAGGAATTCAAGTGTGCAAAAACCAGGCTCCAGATGACACTGAATGAATCTCGAGACCCAGTGGTGAGCAACAACGCGCCGACCTTGGCAACTGGGCGCAAATGGAGGCCAGGAAAAGCAGTCCAGGAGGCAACAGCAGCCCTCAGACATGCTGACATTGTGGGTCATGTTCAGCAAGGGAGAGGAGGCCTTGGGCTAACTAGCCGGGCTGCTTGGAGTAAGGCCACTGCACCAGAGCGGCGGAAGATGGTAGTGCAGGAAGTACGCCATCAGGAGGAAGCTGCAAGGTGGGCCAAGGCAGTCTCTCTTGCCAAACAAGGACAGTGGACTCGATGGGACAGTGTGGAGAAGAGGAAGATCAGCTGGAAGGATCTGTGGGCCATGGAAGCGAGGCGGTTGAGCTTTTCCATCAGAGCAACATATGACATCCTTCCAACACCAGTTAATCTTCACCAATGGTATGGTGAAGATCCGGACTGTGCCCTCTGTTCCATGCCAGCCAACCTTAGGCACATTCTCACAGGGTGTAAAACAAGCCTCACCCAAGGACGCTACACTTGGCGTCACAACCAAGTCCTTAAAACCTTGCGTCCGCCCTGGAGGACAAGCGAGCTGCCACCAACTCCCTACCACCCCCAGCAGCATCACACCCCTTACGGACGACCTTTGTCCGCGAAGGGGCTAAACCACCGAAGAGCGGCTCTACACCAATAGAGCGAGACCAGTTGCGCTTGGCCCGCGACTGGAAAATGCTAGCTGACATTGGCCGGCAACTTGTGTTTCCTCCGGAGATCGCAACCACCACCCTAAGACCTGACATGGTGCTCTGGTCCCGTTCGCTCAAGAAGGTCTTCATCATTGAGCTCACAGTACCCTGGGAGGACTCAGTAGATGAGGCTTATGAGCGAAAACATCTGCGCTATGCCGATCTAGCTGCCGAAGCACGGCATCATGGCTGGAACACAGAAGTCCGACCAGTGGAGGTGGGCTGCAGAGGTTTTGTGGCAACATCTACAACCAGACTGCTTAGAGACCTGGGAATTAAGGGCCAGAGCCAGCGTTCGGCAATCAGAGCTGTATCGGAGGCGGCAGAAGGCAGCAGTCAGTGGCTCTGGATGAAGAGGAAAGACCCCAGCTGGGCCCCAAAGTGAGAGGGCCAGGAGGTATGCAGTCAACAATGCTTGACTCAGGGAGGAGGACGCCCCTGCCATGCATAGTCCCATGGGATGTTGGCTATCAACAACAAGGCAACTCCTATGACTAATTGGGAATAAGACGCAAGCGTAGGATTGATCACCCTCTCGCTGGCCGCCTTTGGGGAGGGTGTATAGTATGAAAGGCCGAAACACCCTAGGAACCAAAGGGTCACTACTGACGATGCGCTCCCCAAATTTCACCAGGCTCACTGTTCATGAACTCTTGGAAGTGCTTGCACAAAGGATAGTAACATCTCATCCTGTGTTCTTTGGAATCTGAATATGCAAAGCACATTGAGGCCGTGTGTGAACGGTGCATATAGCATCTTTGGTTCGGTGTTTTCAAAATTATCTACATCGCCTTCATCCAGCAGTGGATTTACCATGGCTAATAATGTGAATTTCTGCTTTCTTTTAAATAAATATCTTGTAGATATTCATGATAGAGGTTTTTTTGGGTTAGATGGCATAAATATATAAATGTGTCGTTAAACCCCGCCACCCCCCGACACCGCCAACTAGTAAGGGTTGTCACGTAAACAGAACATGCCAATTCGTCACTAGTACTGCACACCGGTGTGTTGGAGAGCCAAGCCACGACATTTACAATCTGAGTATGATGCTTCGCCAGTAATTACAACTAGCTTCATCAGGCGAGAGCCAGATTTGTGGAGAAGTCCACCTGTTTTGTTCCTTATATAGAGGCGTAGATGTGGTGACCACGCTTCTGATAGCATTGCCCAGGTCGATGTAGCCCTTAAGGGTTTGGGACACATAGCTGCAGACGTGGCAAGATCGGAAATTAATGAAATCCTCAAAAGCGCTAAGACACCAATCAGCAAAATCAGTTAGGATGAACGTTTTGAACTATCTCAATTAAAAAAGAGGGATGATATCGTCACCCTCTCAGCCGACAAGGGCAATGCCACGGTCATCATGGACAAAACTGCATACAATAACAAAATTCAGGACCTACTTAATGATGCCGGCTACACAAAAAAATTAAGAGATCCCACCAACAGCCTCGTTACAAAAAACAACAGTATCATCACTGATTCGGCTTCATTAATTAAACAAACCAAGTGGTTTTTCTTAAAACCCTTTGCTACTAGACCACCCTGATTGTATGACTTACCTAAAATCCATAAAGAAGGTACACCCCTTCGTCCTATCATATCTACCATTGACTCACCCACCTACAAACTGGCCCGATATCTGTCTGAGACCTTGCAGCCATTCACTGGTAAGACCACCTCATCTGTATTTAACTCAGCTCACTTGGTATCGTTAATTAAGGACATCTCACTAGCTTCAGGTGATTTGATCGTTTGTTTCGATGTAGTTTTTTTGTTCACCAAAGTTCCTGTGCTTGACATTATTGCAATCATTGAATATTTGGTCCAACAAGGACTGAATGCTGATGTACCGGTCCTGGTGAGACACTGCCTCACCAACACATACTTCACCTGGATTGGAACATTCTACAAACAAGTTGAAGGCACCCCAATGGGTTGTCCCTTATCTCTGGTTGTAGCCATTGTATTCATGGAAAATCTGATACAGATGCCATCCAGGCATCCACTCTACTTTAGACCTTGTGGAAGAGATACGTAGATGACACGTTCATCATCTGGCCACATGGCCGACCAGCTCTTAACAAATTCCTCAACTGCATCAATTCCATACACCCATCCATCAAATTCATCATGGAGGTGGAAAAGGATGGCAAGCTACCTTTCTTGGATGTTCTAATCGAAAAGAGACCAGATGGCTCAATGGGCCACTCTGTCTACAGAAAAGCAACCCATACTGATGCCTACCTAAAACCTGACTCCCACCACCATCCATCCCAGAAGAATTCCCTCATCAAAACTCTACACCATAGAGCTTGATGTATCTCTGAATCATCATCACCTAGCCAGTGAACTGAAACACATGCACCAAGCTCTCAAGACGAATGGATGTTCACCTTGCCATACATAGCAGAGTTTACCAAAAAGATTTCCAAAATTATGAGCAAACACAAGATCCAGGTTCGATTTAACACATTGCATAAAATTAGTGATCTGATCCCATCCGTGAAGGATAAGATCCCTGATATGCAATACCCTGGCGTCTACAAACTAAGCCGTGTCTGTGGCAGTAGTTACATTGGGGAAACTAAGCGACATGTCACGGACCGTGTTTCTGAGCATAAGGCAGATTTTGAAACAAGGGAGGACCAACACTCCAGCCGTGGCTGATCATTGTTTTAATACGGTTGGCTCACACGAAATTGATTTCTCTAAGATGAAGGTACTTTGCAAGCCCACTGGCTATAAAAAAAAATTTGTTCATGAAGCCATCCATATATACAGATACAATTTCAACCGAGAGGATGGGTACAAACTCAAGCAATCATTGGAAGGACGTCATCAACCTAGTTTAAGTCATAATTGGCTGTGATGTTTCCATCTAGTCACCTTCTGATGTTAGTTTTATTTTACTAAAGATGGGACAAGCAATTCCAGTTCCTGCGGTGTCGCCCCCTGCATTGGGCGTACCACAAGTTGTTAATTTCTCCACGGCTCATGCGTCTACCCTGCTCTCCCTATTTATTCTCCAATTTCACATTTAGATAACCATCTCCGCTTGTGCTGGCCCCAGGGCACTTGTGCCCTCCCACATCGTTCTGATATCAGGATGCTTGGGCTACGCCCATTTTAAACCTTTAAAACAGCTTGCCTTTCGTGGCTTCTCCCCATTTTTCCACCTGATGACAGTTGCTTGTGTTGCGATTGAAACGTCGTAGTTTTTTTTTACCTACGTGACTTTACCTAAACATCCAAAGAATATGTAGTGTAATAGCGCCGGCTGGTGGACAGCAGCGGCAACTGTGGTGGACAGATAGTACACATGCTCTTGAGGGTGTGCACGGTGTGTTGGTAGAGGGGAGGAACTAGGGTAAGGGTCACGGAGGACCCCGTTTGGAGGCCCCTGGAATCTGCTAGCGGGTTCGAGAAGTGAGGCGCCGTCAGGGCGGAGCCAGGCCTCGCTGGGAGCATAAAAGGAGCCGAGAGGGGGAGCTCAAGGCTGCCGGGTTTCTTGGAATGGACTCGTCCAGTTGTTGCTGTCGTCTCGTCGCCGTCATCGCTAAACTGAGACCGTGAAAATTGTTAATTAAGAAAGTACCTCCTAGAAACTCTGTCTCTGAATCGTTGACACTACACAAGTATTACAGTGTTGCTTAAGCTGGATTTGAAATAATGCACATCTGAAAATAACAGCAGGTCCACTGAACACAATAATTGGAGTTCTTGGTATATATTTTTTTTATTTAAGTTAGAAATCCAATTTCATAAACAAACAAAAAACTCTTCAGGCAATAACTTGTGATATAAAAAGGACTGAGAAAATGACTCGTCTTGGCGTAGGTGACGTATGTGAACTCATGGGAACAGAGTTAAAAGGTTGAATCGGATGACCTTTGCTTTTCTTGTTTATATGCTAATTAATCTCTCAATGAGATGGTTGATTTATTTATAAGATTTTTGTTTCTGTGGTATAATAGTCAAATAAGTACCTAAGACATGTACATGTAGGGCTGGTTAAACACTGTTTAGTGAGTTTGTATTAGCCATGTATACGAATTTTATTTTTAGAATTTCACCACACACAAGACCACCATCAAATGTTTGGTAATTTATTATTTTGTCATTAACAAAAAAACTATCCTGACAGAATTATACCATTATTTACATAGAGCATTGAGCTTCGCCACTCCCTTCTCTCGCCTATCTTTATAGACTGGAAAGTAACATGTCGATCATAAATAATATAGCTGCAGTTAAATACAAGTAATGGGCTTATAGTGTCGTCAGAAATCATAATCTCAGCACTGTTGTTTATTGGCGCTTTTAGGAATGAGGCCTCTCGGACATGACACACGAGGGCAGTTGTCGGGCAATTGTCACTGGCACCGCATTTACTATGAGCAACTATGGACACTTGGTATGGCAGCAGCACAGCGTTACGGAGTTCTGTCTAGCAGATAAAAAGCACACTTTATTAAACAGTGTATCTGATTAACAAATATTTGTTTAAAGAGTACAAAACCTTGGGTGGTCACGTGATCTCCACGGTATGAGTGAACGTTGCCATCCCAGTTGCCCACAAGCAGGGCCTCCCATAGGTTCCTGGAGGCTGAGGGCAGAATGCTACTTTGGGGCCCCTTATTCATGAGCAACAACAATAAAAAACCAGGCGCATTGTGGGGTCCTCTTTTATACAATGCAAATCACCCCTTTTGCTTCCCACTTTGGGTGGCCCAGTGATCAGATCTGTGCAGTATTTCGGTAACTACAATTTGGTACAATAGAAAATGGTGTGGCATTACTGCTCCTGGAAAGAAATACACAAAATTTTTCCAATGTATCATGGCCTAAACAGACTATTTGAACCTCGGCAGGTATCCCAGGGTACCATAGTACCCCGGCTCTCACGTAATGTCCGTGATACAGATGGTCTCGACAAGCTGTACACGATGTACCACTATGGTGCATACGAGCGTTCATGGTTTCAGCGCAATCGTCCTCGCTGCGTTTCGACATCGCGGAGTAGCACTGATTTCGGATTAATTGGTACCCCAGTTGCAGAGTTAAGTACACTGCTGGAAAAAATAGTGTCCCAGAAATAAAATGTTTAATTGCTTCGGCCATTTTGTATTATTTGGTACCCCGGAGTACCGCCTTAAGGATCATTTCTGGGTGCCCTGTGCAAGGGTGAGGTTGGTGGATGCCTCATGTTATCCAAAGTACATTTAAAATGTTTAACTTTCCACAGCTAAAGCAGTTTTACATTTTCGTAGTACAGACGCTTCAAGGGAAGGTCAAGTAACTTAAAAACATATTTTTTTGGCTGTATTTTTTGTGGAGATAAGACATGTATTACATCAGCATGCAGACTGATGAATATAAATAGTTTATGTTTGTGTATGTGCATGCATTAATAGCCTCAGAGGACACATTGCAGGTATAAAATTTGCATTATAGATGTAACATTTTCAGTTATTTATCTGTAAGCTTGTCAAGACCCAAGTGAATTAAAGAGTAAATAGTGTCATTGCATATATTTGTAAGATTATCCATGCTAAAACCGTGGGGTTAGTCTGCTTCTAGTGAGCATGCATCAACAGTTCATTGTTTTTCTTTTCTCACATTTCGTCCGGCCTTTTTATATCACGTTCACAATGAGCAATGCAGTGATAATGAGCCACGAGAATCCCACAGTTTCAACAAAAATACCCCATTCTAGCATTTGACTGTGCAATAATTTGAAATATATATTTAACAAGTTATATATATGGGCACAAATACAGCCCGTTTTGTAAACCATTTAATTCACATGTATTTCTGGAAAAGTAATAATGGGGAGGTATTCCTATGAAAGACCTGCACAACACAAACGAAAGTCCAAGTAACTCTGAACATTATGGAAACGCCATCTTTTTTATTACCAAAATGAGTTGTCCTTCATACAGAGTTCGGGCTAAGCCTAGTCTATTTTACAAACAAAAAACTTGACATGTTTGTCAATAACACTATGCTCTCAATGGGCGACGTTCCCTTCAAAGGCCCTTCTTCACATGACATAAATAGAGAGACTAGAGAGACAGAGTGAATAAGGTTTGGAGACTGTACCTCACGCCATGGGGCCTGATAAGAATTAAAATTAGAAAATGATGGCTATCCATAAAGGATGTTGGTGTTGGATTGGTCTGTTAGGGTTCCTAGGGAATCCCAGCCCTGCATTTCTGAGCACAGTTCATGAACTAAAGACTTCTCCAACCTTAGGCCGAGGGAAATTACATACGGTTCAGGTGGAGTGATGAAATAAGCTGCTGTAAAGGTACTATGTGGATTATTACATCGCTCAAGATGGTGGTGAGAGAGAGCAATGGCTTGGGGAGGCCTTCATCCAGCAGGGGATTGATAATGGCTGATGGTGATGATGTTGATGATGAAGAGTGCACCTTGGAGTCCAGGCATTGATTTTGCAACTACAGGATCTATCAGAAAGAAGGAAGTGAAATGTGGTGACATCAACTTCACTGGTTGCGATGGCCTCTTCACGGTGAGTAGAGTATTTCAATTCGTGCCGCACACAATCGAGAAACAGAAAATGAATAAAATTACGAATGATTATTATCGACATCTGTTTTATTGTAGAGAAAACTTTTATTACTCGCACACACTATTATGGCAACTGGAGCTGGTGCTCCCTTAATTGAAAGTCCGATGATTAGTGACTCAACTACAAAACAGTGGAATATTTATCTTCTGATGTTTATGATGCCTTGTAAAATGTATAACTGAAAGATATAAATCAATTTCACGTTTTCTATGTTGATTATTTAGTAATAAAATCACGTTAAGAAAATCTGTTTTTATTAGCAGTTGAAAATATAAGTAATCGACAGTTGTTTCCTCCACCATTTTACTCCCCCTCACCATTTTCATGCACACAGAACATTTATGATGTTATTCCTTCCACGGATTCAGTATTTTAATAATGTTCGAGTGTAGTACACTGGCAAACACATAGGGATTGGAAAACATACTAAAGCATGGACGATAAAAAAAATGAATTGCTCATTGATAATTTATTGCGCCAGGTTTCATAAAATCTATCAAAAAATCAATCTTTGGGCAGAGGCTTGGAGATCCCCAGAATCGGCTTCACTGGATAGCCCCCTAAAGATAAACTAACATTTAAAGGGTGAAGTGCAACCATGGAGTTGTCTAGTGTGTAATTGTGGTGACTACGTATCGATATAAAAGCGGCTCGCCATTAGAGACCAGTGGGACCGTTGGAAATAAAATAAAATAAACACTTTAGCAATACTTACCCGCTCATTTTAAGGATTGTAACCTTCATACACCCGCCCTTACTCCTCCTCTGTTCCCTGCTCTCCCATCCCCTGCATCTCCCCCTATCCCTATCTCCCCCTATCCCATTCTCCCTTAAACCCATCCCCTTGACTTCCCTCTCTGCTTTCCTCACCTCCTGCGAGCTTCTGTAAATCCAATAATATATTCACTCACTGTCTGCCATTGTACATCAGTGCTCTTGCATGGGAGGTTTATTATATATTTATATTCATGATTTTATCCTGGAATAATACAGACACAGGCACAACCAGAATGCAGTACACATTCATCAAATGACCGAAGCACATGTATGTAATCACAATGTTCTCCAGCTGTGATAATGGGAAACAAGAGGAGGTGGAAAGGAAAGAATAGGGGAGAATAAAAAAAGTAAATGTCATCGTTTATGGCATGCTAGTTAACAATGATACAGGTAGATGCTCATTATTCAAAGATTATGCAGGCTTACTGTGTATTATATAAGACATGCAAACCATTATCTTGCCTTTATTCTGGTAAATGCGCTTCATATGATGATGGTTAAATGCTCATGTTGTACCATTCAATTGTTTTAATGTCTCAATACTTTTATTTTTAAGTAAACCAATAGGCGAATCACGTTAACAGAAAGACTTAAAAGTGTAGTAAGATTTACATGAAATTATCTTGTGCACTACGCAATTTATACAAAATTGGTATCTGTTCAAATTCCATAAGCTATCCCCTGGTATTTGGTAAAGTGGTACTGTTTACTATTTAAATATAGCGCAATGTCAACATTAAATGCACAGATAAGAGACTGTAAGCTTACATGGAATGGACAAGTGATTGTCGTCACAAGTGACATTTTCAAAAGTGGTAGATCCTTAACAGGGCCAAAAGGTAGTTTGACAGTGGAGGCTATTTGAATGCAAATGAGCGTAAATCTATATTTCTTTGTAAATATGTATGGATGTTGAACTTCTTTCGGACCTTACATAGCCAACCGTGCAAATCACAGCTGCTAAAATGTAGGTGTCATCACGTCAAAATGCGTAGAGTTCTTACGTTGATGGCTCGCACACTAATCATCATCAAAGATCACGATCTAACCACTGCTGGTTGAAGGCCAACTCATGTCATCTCCATCCCTCACGGTCTCATGATCCCATAAGCCATCTTAGTCCTGCACACAAGCTAAATCTTTTCGCTCTGTCTCCACAATTGTCATCCTCTTGGGTGTGTTCCCTACGTTGGCTGCCCTTCCATCATGAGTCAAATCCGTCGTATATCATTCCGTCTAGCTGTGTGTCCTGCCCTAGCTCACCTGCCTTAATCATCAATATGACATTTATAATAGTCATTCTCTGATCCATGTTTTCCCCTCTCTGTATCTCGGTGAAATTCCCAGCAAGTATTGGTTCATACTTATTTGTGCACTTTTCTGCTTTCGATCTTTTTTCTTTGCAATGTCCGTATTTTCAATCAATATGTCATGGTCAGGAATATGCGCCAATTAAAAGCTATATTTCATATCTTGCTTTTCATAATTATCAAATTAATGTCTCCCTAAACACTCAAACATGCCTTTTGCCTTGCCTCTTTTATCAACCTGATTCCGGTCTGTTCTCAAAAGTTACATGTTGTCTTTTACAGTTATGTCCTCCAAAATGTTTTTTTCTGAGTGTCAGAGAACTTGCTGTACGTGACTTTTGTCTTGCTTATATTTATCTGAATCTCACCTTTGTAGTTTTGCCTGATGAAAGCCTCCCACGCCAGCTTGATTTATGGGGTTGTCTGACTATATTTCACCACACTGGTCAGTTCGGGCTGGTGAGGTGGTGGGTTCCAGGACCCATTCGCTAACAAACATATGATGGTGCACTTCATGCTGCGATTGTTCCAAGTAAAAATTTATTTGTCTCGTTTTATGGAGCCCATAGTAAAAGAGGCTTGTTTGTGGGGCACATGAGGATGTATACGTGGTTATTTTTTTCATACGATGATGTTAACTCTAGTAGTCTGACGAGCAGTATGTAATGAAATATGATTCACATTAACCACGCACTTATAAATATATACGTTTAATGTGAATGCTCGACGAACATTGCTGAAAAACATCGTACCTGCTGGAAAGTATTGGAACTTGAAATATTGAACTAAAGACTAAAGGACCTGGGGATAATGCCACAGTGTCAGGGGAGAGCAGAGCTTAATTTCAGCTGGGTCACTGAGTGGATGACCTGGAAAGTATATCCGCACCCGTCACACCACATCCACCATTACTGTCACGTTTACTCTGTCTACTTGCCACGTGCCACCTATTCAAGTCTACCAGCAACCTGAAAAAAAATAAGCCCTGGGAAAAAGGAGAGACATCACATATCAATGTCCTCCTACCCAACTCACACAGATACAGCTGTCGTGGCTGTGACGGTTCCACCTGAAGACGGAAGCTTGTGTTGCCTCCGAAACGTCGTGATTTTTATTTTATTTTACTTTTATTAATTTGAATTTTTTACCTACGTGACTATACCGAAAAACCTAAGAGTATGAATCCTTGCAGTCACGAAAGCTTCAAATCTAGAATTAGCTATGCTAAGGCCAGCATATGAAGGCAACTCAAGGTGTGAATAGCCGTGGGAAATATTGAGTAAACATTTGATTGTAATGGATTCAATGCCACAGGCAGTCTGCAAACATGTAGCTGGACCCTGCAATAGTGTCGTCAACTTGGGTGATTGATAATGAAGCTCAATCCGCTGTACCCACTGCTGGATGGTCAAAACTGAAACTAGATTAAGTTTCAAAAATGAAACATACCCAGTAGTAAGCATTCGACATCCCTAAGGTGATGGCAAGTCTCTTCATAGGACAATCAATGTTAACTTTCCCACAAAGTGGTACTCGTTGTACCTTACTCAGAGGGACGATGATGGGCTGAATCAACCCCCAACTAGGACTTGAACTCACAACCTTCCAATTGCTTTTGCAAGCCTCTCACAATTACTGCTGAGCCACACAACATTCGATATAACCAAATAGGCATATGCAGGCCTGCATGATATATGTTTTACAATTTCATTCTCTTTTCATGAAAGCCGCTTCATTAAAGCACTTTGTACTCATGTATCCATGAGTACAAAGTTAGCATGCATGCAACCTACCCCCATCAGCTGAGCAGTGCATGCACGAGTTCAGCTACCTCTGCCCGCTCTCCACTTGTATTGTGTCAGACTGGTCGTAAATGGAAAGTTGAAAGCAATTTATTTTTAAGTGTTTTAAGGTGTGCTTGGTACGGAAATTGAACCCATGACCTCCAAATAAATGTAGCATACTGAATTGAGTGATTGTACCAATAAAAGCACGTAAGCAGCCGAAATATGGGGCTTCTCATGTGGGTATCAAAAAATAAACGGCCCAATCTTATGCCTAGCAAAGCGCTCTGTTAATTCATGCTGCAATTATCAAGGAGGGAAGTCAGCGAGCTGTGAAGCCCAAGCACACTTAATGGTCGACCTTAACTTTACAGCTGCAGGCTGATTAGGTAGACTTTGATCAGTATTGGAGGTGTTCAAATTACCAATCTATGTGTATAATTACTCTGTGTGAGCTAGGGCAGTGTGGCATGGCCATGCTGTTTCAACACTGCTAATTCAATGAGAGATATTGATTTTCTAATTACAACCATATATGTATACGCACTCTGATTACGTTTTAAAGATATCTTTGCTAAATGCACTGCATTTGTACATTTTCTTTTTTTCACTGTAAGGGTGTTATGTTCCATATATGTAGACTACATACAACATGGGGAAAATACTGCACAATACTGTAAAATACTGTAGAGTGTGGAAAAAAAACTGTAAATGAATAACAAGAACTCTACATATTAGTCAATGACACTGCCTTAAAGGGGAATAAAAGGTGACGTTTCGGGCAAAGTCCCTTCTTTATAGCAGGTAGATTAAGGCCCATTGCCCTGAAACGTCACTTATATACAGTATATATTTGTTTTCTGTTTAGAACAAATTTATTGACGAATGTATTGAGTAGTTTTTTTTTGTCTGTGGTTGTGCACTATCACAGCACGTGCCGTTGCGAGTGGCACACTTGTGCTTTTGGATTCTCTCCGTTTTGGCGAATGCAGATTGTGTGCAGTGTCTTTGATTGTTATAAAACCAGAAACAAAGTCGCATGATGGAGTCTCAAACAATGCCAGCAATTTCAAAGCACAATGCGGTTTTTTTAAACCCTCCCTTTGATATATTGTAATAACCTTCAGTTTCAGACAAATGGTTAACATGTGTTGTTTATAAAATATAGCAATCCTAATGTGTCCCTGTAGGGAGTGCCTAAGAGGTGCTACTGATAAGCGTTGCCCTGCCATATGGTCTGCTGCGGTAATGCATTCCCATAAAGAAACATTGTGTATGCATGCATATACAAAAACAATCTATTTAAATCGATGTTATTTTATTTAGTTTCGTTGGAATGTTTTGCGCTGAAATATTAAATCAACTGAAAAAAAAACCAGGAGAACGCTGATGTATTTGTGACGCAACTTGCGTGCCGTGCTGGATTCGGGCACAGCGAGGGTGGTGGTAGCGCAGGTGGTGGTGGTGGGGCAGGTGGTGGTGGTGGCGCACACACGCGTGACACAGCGTTTTAGAGGCCGAAAGGTGTAGAATCACGCAGATGAGTGAAACTCTCAAAATCTACTGTGATGTGAGGTGGCCATTACATGGAAGTACAGCAAGTGAGTTTGTGAACTCATTTGTGACGACCTTTGAATGTGTGGATTTTATCTGGGCACTCCTGACTTCCTCTCACTTGTAAAATGACTCAATGAAAAGGTATTGTCCAAGTCAACCCAGCGCTGGGAACTTCTGAAAAGAATATTGAGATTGAGTGATGTTTTCTACAATTAATACATTTATTATTGTTGTCATAATTGTGTCATCATTACTATTATAAGTACTTTGATATAAAATAATGCAATTTAGACTTGTATTGCATATAATTGTGACTGGAGTACGGTACATAACTCTTAGCAAACGGGGTGATGATTGGGATGAGGGGAGAGGCTATTTTTAAAGAGCTAACTTACCAAGAGTAGGGGACACAAAGATTGTTTAAAGTCTGGACTTTAAGAGAGGAAGCGAGAAGGCAACAGTACGGATGACTAAGGAGAAGGGATTCTAAACTGCAGGGGTGGCAGCGGAGGAGTTACTTCCCACAGTTTGAAAGTTGGCTGTGGCTTCTGTCAAGAGGCCTTAGTTGTTGGAGCAGCCTTCAGAGAATTGAGAGAAACATACGTTTGTCATGTTGTATATGATGTCCATGATATCCTTTTGCGAATGACGTTGGTCAGCGGGGTTGAGCAAAGGTAGTAAGAATCCAAAAGGGCGAGAGGCGCAAGAGGAGATGAGACTGAGAGAAGATGGCACAACTTTAGCTTTTCACGACTTTTATAAATAAATACCGAAGCAAGTTCCTCACACTAGGCAGTAAGAGGGGTGACACAGGGAAATGGGTTTTGGGGGTGTTGGAGATGAGTTTACGGTCTTAAAAAAATAATTTTGGGTTAATGGCACCATTCAATACCAGTAAAAAGTAGACTCAGTTTTGGCATGTGCAAGACCTTTTTAAAATAGGATTTTATGTGGGCCCTTTTCAATCTGGTAGCAGTTTTCAAAGTCAAAATTTTCTCACTGTCTTTCCAGCCTGCGGTCAGTGTTTCATTTATTTATGTTCACAGATGCCCATAGTGTACCAGGGGACAGAGGAAGAGTACAACGATAAACGAGACTTCAAGCAGGACAGTGGAAAAGCTGACAGTGTAGTATTGTACAGTGGAATATACAAGTTCCAGCATAAGGGTTGAATATCTGGGATACTGGAACTCATTCGGAAAAAATGTATGTGCCTAGTGAGACGGAAAGAGATCAAGGACTTGGAGTGAGGTTGGTAAGCAGAAGGGAAAGGACAAATTGATTCGGTAATGATCACCAGGGGTGTAATGATTCAGCCTTGCAGCAAATGAATGAATTGTTGCAACTGAGGGTCATGGTTTGATTCAGGAATTGATTCTTTTTTTTACATTGGGATGAATAATAGCACCTCTAGTGGCTACAGGGGTCATATTAACCCATTGTGTACAATATACTAAAAAAAAGAACATGTATTAAATTAACAAGTGAATGCAACTTTTGTTAACGTATGTTTATGGAGGGCCAGGATGTAGCAAGAGAATTGGTCAGCATAAAAGAGTAGGCCAAATACCTTTAGAAGGGGTTTATTAGAGACCATTTGGACATGGGGATCATGAGCAAGCAATTATAGAGCTGCACCTTTATCTTTTATTGTGATTTGGCATATAATCATGCAGCTACACGTCACTATACCCCTATGGACCACTGAAAGTAATGGGTGACATGGGCAGGACTGCAGATGACAAGATCAATTGTGTTGTCATGAGAGTGAGAGTCTGGGATGAAACCAGGTCAGAGAGGTTACAAGAGTTAAAGAAAAGACAATGAGAGGGGTTTGGATGAGTAATCGATATGGATGTTGAAGCCCCGAATTATTGTGTATATGGTGCAGTGTAGAGGCTAGGTATGGAGGTAACATCGGCAAAAGTTTTTGTTATTTTTTTAATTAATTAATATTTGTATTAACTAATAGCTATACTGTACATTCACTCACCATAATTACGAACCATTGTTATGCCTGTTTACTCAGGAAAGTCTCACTCAGTCTCAAGACTCATGTACAAAAGGGCCTGCCAAGTTTTCGCAGGAGAGAGCAATGTTGCTGTGTGTAATTCCAATTCAGTAATTTTTAAACAGTACACGTATGCTTTTACTTATACATTAAATGTATAACTTGTTGTCCCGTGGGCTGACTGGCTTCCACGAAAAAATGCAAAATTAATTTCAACCACTGGCTCAGGATTTCTGACAATGATGAGTACCATTCAAAGCATATTCGAGCAAATTACAGTATTATTTTTACCTCCTAAATATATTTACACATAGTTTATACATTTTAAATCAAAACATGTTTAAACGGAATTAATGTTTCAGTATAAATTGTACAGTATTACATTACCAACATCGCTCGCGATAAGGAATAGCATATATCCTGGAAATATGCTTATGGAGCGATGAAATCAGCTCGTGCTGGTTTTAGGTGGATTAATACAGCGCAGCATCGTGATAAATTATTACTTGCGGAGGCCTTCATGCAGCAGCAGATTGACCAAGGCTGATGATGATGGATGAAAGTGTTTGTGTAGGAATAGCACTTTGAGAAAATAGGGTACTTATTCTGTATTATAAAGCAATTACAATTAACCGGGGCTTTGACACACTTGTTCAACAATTTCTTTCGATGGCAATCTGAGAGCCATTGCTGACCAATAATAAAGGTGCTGCACTTTCTTTTTGATTTCTGAATCTTACAATGCAATTTCCCCATACTGGTGAAAAGTTAATGTTCACTCACTCTGAATTGTATTGGTCAAGTTGCTGGTGCCCCCCCGCCCGCTCCATCCATCCCCCCACGTGTTTAGCAGTATTTAGAATTGGTATAGCAAAGGTTCATGGGTAACTTTCGTTTTTTAAATATATATAATGGATGTTGTATAGTACCGAAGGTTAATCTGAAACTCATTGTAAGCGCATGCTGTCATTCAGATCATGAACAATAGTAATGTGTACACTATACATGCACATTGTGTGTCAGAAGCTTAACTAATTATGTCCATTGTTAGAATATCATATTCTGATAAACAGAACAAATATTTGATGAAGAAATCAGGATTTTTTAAAATACACTCTTACATAACACGGTTGATTCCTTACTAATTGTCCAATTTTTCAATCACTGTCATTTATCTTGCATTCGTTATAATATGACCAACAATGTGTGCGATATAAATCATTTCAGTGATTAATGTTTGTTTGTCATAGTTGTTTACACATGACACTGTTTTATAAATTAAGCTGCTACACTATGTTGATCCTTGTTTTTTTAAATCCTTTATATTAAGTTCACTTGCTTGCTTGCGCGCTTACGACCGTGCAAATCTTTCTGTCGTTTTTTAACCCACTTCCTGTGATCCAATCGAGTTGACATTTTGCACACAGACTCGTTGTGCGTGACAATTTATTTTCGTTATTTTTTTTTCCATAACTTTATACTTTTTAGGGAAAAAAAATTCTATTTAATTACCAATTGCTTAATGGTGGCAGGCAATCATCTGACCCATAGGTGGCAGCCATCTCAAGCCAGAGGACGAGAGGACTCTAGCCGCCACGCATATAAAGGATTTATAGTGAAAAACTTAGTTTTTACGGGTTAATTTTTTTGTCACTTTCTTGTTTAAAATGCAAACATCACTAAAGTCAAATAGTGGGGAAAATGTGAATGTGAAATTGCCTTTGCTTGGCATGGCAATATATGAAAAATTAATGTGGCGTAACAATTGAACGACTTTGTTTTGGATGTGAACTTAATTGGTTTTATTTGATTTGCATGTAAGTACAGTTTTATAAGCTTGACAAAATGTCCACCTTTTGCATCCTTAATCATGGTATGATAGCTAATTACAAAATCTTTAATATCTCATGCTCAGCAGGTTGCATTTCGCCAATAGTAGCCAAACAACAAACATCTGCTACAAAATTTGCATTAGATTATTTAATATTCTGAAGATAATTTTCAAAAATGAAAGCAGTTTTTACGTGAGGAGTTTTAAATTGACAGGTTATGCATTTTGTTTAATTAAAATATTCCCTCTAGCCTTGCTCGTAAAATCAAAATGTTCAGAATGTGTTGAAATCCTTCAACCAATTGTTTATGTAATCGGAAGCTGTCATAATACGGTACATGCTTGGGAAATTGCACAAACCTGATATTTTGCGGTCATAAAATGTCTTTTAATTCTTAAAACATGTTGCAATTGTGTTTGTGGAGACTGGTGCAGAATATTTGTGTGAATATAGTGCTGTATGGGTGACAAAAGCTGTAGTTCTTACAGTTTTTATTTTGTGGTTGGTTCTGTTGAAGCAAATGCTCCTGGTATGCATATATAGTTTGGATATTTTCTGCTTGGAATTTTTGAAGATATGCACGTACGTGAATAAATAAATGTTGCTTGAATTATTGAACAAAAACTGCAGCCCACTCTGAAGGCCTCTTTAAAGGTCCTGGAAAACATAAAGACCATAACATTGTTATCTGGTGGTGTAAACACAGCTAACTTGTCCTGAATTTCACAGTTGTCAGTCAATTTCATCCCCTCAAAGCATCCAAATTGAAATAATCTTTTGAGTGGAGGAGGCATCCTTCTCACAAAAACAAAGTTAAAAGGTGAGGAGATGGACAAAAGGTAATGGAAAGCGACGGACGCAGGTAATTACAAACTGTGTTCAATAACGCGGTAATAAGTCCCTGACGCTGCTGAATTGGGTGAGCTGAATTCTCTGACCAAAACAGCATGCCTAATAACATTCCTTTCCTTTATTTCCGAGATGGAAGGCATCTATTGATTTTCCTGGCAGTAAAGTAATTCAGTGGAGCGGGACGCGGTTATGATGAATGTGTGTGGCAAAAAAAAAAAAGAGGGAGAGAGACTGCATTCTGTTCTGAAGAAATACGGCATAAATTTACAAGGCTTGCTGCAGTCTGGCCAACAGATCGATGATAACTCAAAGATATGGAATAAAAAGTCATATTTTTTCATGAATATTACACTCTAATTGTCCACATGGTATTAGTAAGCAATTACGACATATATGCATACTTTACGAATTATATGCGTATAAATTATATTGGATGTACATTCGCTATACGGTATGTGTCAAATAAACAAATGACCTACTTGCGTGCACATCCTGTGATTGCTTACTTAATGCCGCATTAATGAGAACTATTAAACACTTTATTTGTTTCGTTTTGACATTACTTCATGGACAGATATCTTCCTAAAAACACACATTAACCAAAGTGATCTGTTGGGATTTGCACAATGAGAAAAAAAACATTTTGAAGCCAATGAGTCATTCGAGATTAGAAACAAAATTATTTTGAATGGACTGTATTTTTTTTTACAATACTTTTCCTGCAAATAGTGGGCAAACCTTGCACTGCACGTTTGACAGGTGGCAAGTGCACATTGTGAGAATGTATAATGTAACAGTGACTCGTGACTAATTTATCGTAAAACCAATTATACATTCGCTAATATGGCTTCAAAATGTGCAGTAAATCTCCAAAATGTCAAAATTACTTGAAATTCGATTTTATATTTGAACCTTGTTGGGTCCTTTGATGGTTTGTTGACAGTTCCACACAGTTAAAAGGGATATTAGACACTGTGTCGGAGGTGCAGCCCATTTTAGTCATATCACAGGCATCAGCATTAAAGGAGCTGTCTATAGTGCATTTGTAATTCACCATACTGCTGAGAAATATGTTGATTCATCATTCTGACCATCGCATGAAATGTGAATCGGCGCAAAATTCAAGTTTCAATACATTTTATTAAAAATTGTGGGATTGCGGTAGATGTAAGTGACATTGGGTTAGACAGTTTACGAAAGCTGCAGTCCCAGTGTAATGTTGCTGAAGTAGTGTTTGGAGGAAGTAATTTAGTGGAGGTACAACACTTTGCATTCTGGCAGCCAGCGTGATAGAAGTGTGCATCTGATTTCTCACACACTCGATAAAGCTTGGGACCTTTTTTTTTGCCTAATTTCAGCCAATGATGCTAAAGTTCAGATTTACACGCATATGAAGTCAAAAGTAATAGTGGTTTCCTGCTCAGATTAGCATTGTGGTGCTACTCATCTCCTTCCAGCCCTGAGGCAGAGGTGTAAATTTTACATTCCTATGGTGTGAGTCTCTGTATAAGACAGCAACTGTTGACATAATGTGGTACTTATTTTATTCAGCAGCATTTGAACACAACCACCTTCTGATTGCGAGCCACTCGCTCAACCATTGAGTCACCTGACTGGCTACATGTTTTTTTTTGCAGGGTTTGTCATTGTACTGTGCATGCTGCACTCTGTTGTGATTTTGTTGATTAAGCTTTGCAATGACTTAAAGCTTTCGTGACTGCAGGAATTCATATTCTTTGGGTCTTTCGGTAAAGCCACGTATATATAAAAAATAAAAATATCACGATGTTTTGATCGCAACACAAGCAATTGTTATCAGGCGAAAAAATAACGAGAGAGCTGCTGAGGCAGGATGTTATAAAGGTTTGAGATGGATGTAGCCCAAGGGTCATAAACGAAGTGGGCGGGGCTAGTGAAGATATTTGCATGTAAATGTAAGACCGGAATGTTGAGCTACCTCCACGACGACGAAGCTGCGGAGGTGGCCATTGTATTGTGAGAGATTAGCATGTCAATGTAAGATCGTAGAGCCACCGCCACATCAAGGAAAACGAGCAACGGTGGCTGTGTTAGTGAGACATTTAACCTGTTAATCTTGATTTGAAGCTTTCGTGAGGACGCTTGCGTTGCGCCCGAAACGTCGTAATTTAATTTATTTTATACCTGCGTGATTTTACCGAAAGAACCAAAGAGTATGGATCCTTGCAGTCATGAAAACTTCAAAACTAGATTATATTCTTTGGTTCTTACGGTAAAGTCACGTAGGTAGAAAAATAATAGACCACAACATTCCAATCGCAACACAAGCAATCGGAATCAGGTGGGACAACCACAGCAAGAAAAAACTTCTGAAGTAGGCGAGAGATCTGCTGTGGCACGAGGTTATATAGGCCACGATAGTAGGAGGAGAAGGGGGGGGGGGCAAAAAGTGGACCCCGCGGCAGCACCCGGGTCACTGGAGTAGAGATCGGAGAAAGATGCATAGAGAAAGTCGGAAATAACAGCTGACATAGGCAGCGGTGGTCCACTTTACTCCAGTGACCCGGGTGCTGCCGCGGGGTCCACTTTCTGCCCCGCCCCCTCTCTCCCCCAACCTTCTCTCTCCCCCCCTACTACCGAGGCCTATATAACCTTGTGCCACGGCAGATCTCTCGCCTACTTCAGCAGTTTTTTCTTGCTTTGGTTGTCCCACCTGATGACGATGGCTTGTGTTGCGATTGAAACGTCGTGATCTATTATTTTTCTACCTATGTGACTTTACCGAAAGAACCAAAGCGTATAACCTGTTAATGTAAAGACATTTAACCTGTTAATGTAACACCAGAGAGTCGATAATAACTACTAAACATCACAGCTAGTTATGACCGCCAGCAGTGACATGCGTGCAGGGCAAGGGGAAGGTTCCAGAGGGGAGGAGTGGCTGGGGGCGGGGTAAGCCCCAACTTGCGTATAAAAGCCGGTCCTCTCAACGGGACCGGCAGTGTTCGTCCACTCAAGACCCAAAGACGTCTGAAGACTAGCACCATGGGGACCCTCAACCGAGGTTCTTGTCAGAGCCGGGTTGTAGAGGACCAGTGGTGAGACCTGTACACCCTAGCTAGGTCGGGTCAGCCTCGCCTCCCCTAGGTTCCTTAGCGGAGGACCCGTGAGAGTATAGTCCCGAGTTTATAGGGCATCCTAGAAGGGAGGCTGTACCTCCCTTAGGATATCTATCGGGTGAAGGGGCCGTACCCCTTCGTGTTACAGCTACTGTTATTGGTTTATTTGTAATAAACGCGTTGCCTCCAGAAGACGTCTCCGCAAAGTTTTATACCCACAACACAAGGAAATGTAATTAATTAATTTACGATGGATTTTGCATCCACTTTATACACAGCAAGGCTATATTTTGGTTTTCCACTTTTAGTCCTGTATATACTATTACATCTTTAATATATGTTTAATATGCATTATGGTCGAAATAGATCTTTAGTTATTTGAGAATAATTGTCCTGCTTAGTTAAATCGTATGCCTGAAAAAGTTGCGATTGCAGTTTCCAAATTGTCTTAACAATACAATTTGCTGCTTGCCCACACCACCACAAACACTCAAATTTGTTTTTTAATGCAGTATATATAGGTTTTATATAGCTCAGAAAACCTCATAATTGCATGTTTAACAACAGATCCAGATTATGTGTTGCCTTTGCAGAAATAACTTTATATTTACTGAGAACAAGGTTACGAATTCCAGTCTATGCAAAATAGTTTTTTGCTATCCTTTTATTGAGACGCTTTTTCAATTGTAAAACATTATTCATTTCATACAAAAATCCATTGAAAACCTATATTCCTATTTATATCCTGGCCAAGGCCACGTATCTTTAGTTTGGTTCTTGCTGGGGCGTGCACATGTTCTGAGAATGACTGATGACGTGATTTAGTTTTTGTTGTTGTATGTTCAGTGTGGCAGGGTGGAGCAGTGGTCACACATGTGCTTCACAGTAAGAAGAACCTCGGTTCAATTCCTGACTCTGTGCCTTTCTGTGCAGAGTTTGCATGTTCTCTCCCTATTCTATATGGGTTTCCTTTGGATTCTGTGATTTGCTTTCCATAGCTAAAAACATAATGTAATTCGTGCTTGCCAAACATTCCAGTTTAGAATACTCTTAGGTTTTTTTCGGTAAAGTCACGTAGGTAAAATAATAATAGTAAAATAAAATAATAAAAAATGAAAATAACTAGCATCTTTTATTATTATTTTATTATTATAGTTTTTTTTCCTACGTGACTTTACCGAAAAAAAACCTAAGAGTATGAATCCTTGCAGTCACGAAAGCTTCAAATCTAGAATTCCAGTGTAGAACCCGTCTGAGAAAGTCTCCAAACTCGACGTGGCTTTGCTAGGTAAAACACGTATTAAATTACTACTGCTATAAGATGACATTTTAAAATAAAAGTAGCATTTAAAAAATATTACTGTTAAAATTTGTTTTGGAAAACATGATTAAGCGTCATGTTAAATTATTTCCGTGTTGCACCTAAACAAGCAAGCAAGTAAATGGAACTACATGTGATTATGTATTTGATTAACTGGTACAAACCTGAATATTCACAATTTTATTCGGTGTGATTTTCATTAATTTGAATCGCAGGGCTTCATTGTCATACAAAGATAAGCTGTAGTTATTGTTTGTTGCATTGCGAACAATGACGTTTATCTCTTTAAATTTGTGTTGCTCAAGCTATTATGCGCATATGTTTGTTACAGATAAGCCATACGTACAATGAAACATGATATTAAAACTGACATACACAAAAAAATGTTGCTGTCAATTAGTAAGTACCTGCTGCCTATGTTTATTAAGGTCACTAGATTGTGAATATGATGGTAGTCTTAATATAAGAATATTAAAGCACAGTTGCAATATAGACAATTATTGTGAAAGTAAGTTAAAGGCATCTTATTTTCTACCATTATAGTAAAAGCTACTGGCTTATACAAATGTGATCACTGACAAAGATAATCCTGGTATGGCTGAACAGAAAACAGACACCAGGAACTCCCTGAAAACCTTATACACGGACACTTTTCAGACGAAAATTTGGTATTTTTTCTTTTGGCATATTGTGCTCTCCTTGTTTTACATATCATCCGCCATGTACTATCCACTGCTAAGTGAATTGCATCCGAAGATTATCACCATTTCTCACAGTACTTCAATGCAACAATTCATCCAGTATCTGCGTACAATTTTATTTAACTGCTCCATCTTTACACTCAAAATTCACTCAGAGATATTCTCTCCTTTTGCTGTCACTCTTTCATTAGCCTCGACCACCAGTCATCATCCATTATACCGACGACGTGTCCTGCCAAATTCTACCTACTCTTTTTTCACGGGCAATATAGCGTCTCTAACTTAGATATATTCTGTAATCCATGTGTTTTTTTTACAGATCTCTCAAGTGAAATTCAAAGACATGCACCGCTCCATGCTTCTTGCACACGTTTTATCTCGTGTTCCATTTTATCAATGAACGTACATAATACGGTAAAAAAAACTTGAGTCAATTACTGCCAGAAGTAAAAAGTAAAGATGATGGTTGCTTGTGTTGCAACCGAAACGCCGTATTGTATTTTTATTTTATTTTCTACGTGACTTTACCGAAATAACCAAAGAGTACTCTTTGGTAGAAAAAATAATAGATCACAACATTCCGATCGCAACACAAGCAATCGTCATCAGGTGGGACAACCACAGCAAGAAAAAACTGCTGAAGTGGGCGAGAGATCTGCCGTGGCACGAGGTTATATAGGCCTCGGCAGTAGGGGGGGAGAGAGAAGAGGGGGTAGGCAGGGCATGAAGTGGACCCCACAGCAGCACCCGGGTCACTGGAGTAAAGTGGACCACCGCGGCAGCACTGGAGAGATCGGCTGCAGAGGGTGAGAGAGAAGGGGGGGGGGGCCGAAAGTGGACCCCGCGGCAGCACCCGGTTCACTGGAGTAGAGAACGGAAAGAGATGCACAGAGAGAGAGAAAGACACACAGAGATTCGGAAATAACAGCTGCCATAGGCAGGTAGGATGGAAACATAACAGTCAGTTAAGAGAATTATTTTATTATGTTTTATTTTTATTATTTTATTACTTCCCTTCTACGTGACTTTACCGAAAGAACCAAGAAGATGAGTCAGTTAAGACTTTACCTGGTTAATAACGTCCTTCGAATGATTGCTCAGTTTGTACCCATCTTCTCGGTTGAAGTTGTGTCTGTGTTTATATATCTGGATGGCTTCATGAACACATTTCTGATAATAGCCGGTGGGTTTGCAGAGTACCTTCGTCTTGGGAAAGTCAATTTCGTGTGAGCCCGCTGCGTTAAAACAAAGATCAGCAACGGCAGATGTATTGGTCTTACCGTGTTTGAGATCTGCCATTTGCTTTCTCAAATTTTTGATTTTCTTGCTCTAAACCATTGTCTCTCCTCCGGCCACTGTGGTCTGGAATTCCACACTGCTCCCTCCTTGTCCCCGCGTTTGTCCCCAGTCCTCTCTCTGCCCCGGCCCCTCCCCCCTCTCTATATTTAAGGCCTCGGCACAGATTCGTTGTCCTTCTGTTTGTCTTGGTGTGTGTCTCGCTCGGTGTATCTTTGTGTGTGTCTCTCTCTGCATGTTTCTTCCTATGCTGTTCCCGTGTCTGTGTTTTATCATTCATTCTTATCTGATGATGGTTGGTTGTGTTTCAACCGAAACGTCGTATTCTATTATTATTTTATTTTCTACGTGACTTTACCGAAAGAACCAAAGAGTAATTTCTGCAGTCACGAAAGCTTCGAATCTAGTTTAAAAAGTAAAGGTGCAGTCCTGCAATTTTTTTCTCACACCACTGCATATTTGGCCTACTCTTACTTGCTGGTCATTCTCTGGAAGGGGTTAGGAGTACCCACGCTCTACGCCACCACACTTGACTTGCCTATCGATTAACTGTGGTGTACCCATTAATACTGCCGGGTGGACAGAGCGAGGGAGATTTAGGAAAACTCGCCCATCGTTTCACCTGCTGTGCTGGGAGATTGAACTGGCTATCTTTGAATTGCAAGTCCGGTGTGCTAACCATTCCACCACCGCAGCAAGAAGTATTTAATTTATTTTTCAATGACCTCCTGTGTTAGTAAGCTCTTACACCAAACTCTCTCAACATGTATTCTACTTACCCCACAGTAGAATCATCTTAGTTAACAGATGTGATCCCCAAGTACAACCCTGTATTGGAAGTTGAGAATTTCTGATGAAAAGGTGTGAATTCGGTTACTTTGTTCCATTGTTTTGTTGCATGTATTGTACAGCATTCACCTGCACCAAACACAATACACAGTGTTGTTATTTTTTCTGTGTTTCAATCAATGTTATGTTTATTTCGTTGAAATATGTCAGAGTTTCTCAATAAAAATAACCAATGAGAACATTTTGCCAATACTCACAGTACTTAACGAGTACATCTGCCAGATTTAGTTTGAATACTACAGTTTGCAATAAACACATAACAATTATGTTTTAAATATATTTTAGGTTGTAAAGATCGGTTTGGTAGTGCTCTGCACAAACATTCTCGTGATCAATACAATAGTTGTACAAATTATGTATTGTATCATCATCAATAATCAGCCATGGTCAATCCACTGCTGGATGAAGGCTTCTACAAACTGTTACCACCTCTCAGAATCGATGCACTTTGTAACATGAAAATAACACATCTTATGCAAATGTGATTAATTAATTAATGCTCAATACATTTTATGGCTGCTATTATTAGTCTCATTCATTAAAGTACTGCAAAATACATTTTGCTAATTAAACTTCAGCATTTCAAATCACGCCATGGTGTCTCTTAGTAGCAAGAGTAACTTGATGCATTGAAGCAGACTATATTCTGATAAGTAAAAAAAAATCCCAAACGTATTCTAATGAAGTACAGTGTGCACGAACGTGCGGTAATTGGGGAATTTGAATCTCGTCATGATCTGGAGAGTCAAACTGCATCCTATTTATAATTCGAAATCCAATTTACTTGTACATCCGAAGAGAACTCTTACAATTATTATTCAGACTTACCAGAAGCTGTCTGTAGTCTGCCTGTGATCAAGCCACAACTGTTGTTTGCCTCCAAAACTATTTGTGAAAATCTAACAATTTAGGCAGACTCAGTGTGGTACTCTTCGTTCATGCAATTGAAATTTTTACTTTTTCCAAATCAATTTAAAAAAATCCTAAGTGCATTGGTATTACAGTAAATTGTGATGTGGACTTGAGCGTTCACTCCTTAGAAGCCATGTTACCACAGCAAAGATAATTACGCCTTGCATGGTCCATGGGGAATTAACATGTCCAAAGAAGAACTACCTTGTTACTTAGACATACATTATCTTGATATACATTTCTTTTCCTTCTCTTTTGCTGGTAATCATAGACATAGTGATAATCCAATTTCACAGTATTTGTTTTAATATTACAGTTTGTGTAATGTGCATAGATATGTTAAAAACAATATCCAATACATGCTATGTTTTAAGTTTAAATAACATTTTCTGAACACAGATTAATTGCAGAGCAAAGGTTGTAAACATTTATCATGTTTGAAATATTGAAGGATAATTTATTGTTTGTAAATGTTAAACATCATCAATTAAGTTTAGTATGTCTTTAAATCATGTAATTGCTCTGTGTGATGGTGTTTTGTATGTCATTCTACATATTAATTGCATTTCTACACTGATACAAAAGCATTTTAATTATTTAAAACATGTTTAAAAAAATCTTCATACGGTTATCTTCTGCAATGTATTCCAATATTGATAAAAAAAATGTACCAAATACTATACAGTACATGCTCATGTAACTCACAACAGAACACTTTAATTACAACCCTCTAAAACAATTTGTCAATCTACTGCTGGATGAAGGCCTCCCTAAACTGTGTCGGCCATGCAAATTATTTAACTATACCACATTACGCTGGTCATTGAGGATTGGTGAAGAGGAGATTGTTGCTGAATACCATTTCAGATATAATTCGTCACTTGTGTTAGTGGTGGCTGGTAATTGGACTCTGATAACCATCTTCATAGCAAAGTGTGCTAACTGCTGTGCCACCACTCTCTCCATAATGCACTGTTATTTTTGTATCAATGAAGTGTACAGCACGGATAAGATAACTCTTTCCTCCACTGCTATCGTTAATACACAATTATGAAATGTACAGAGCATATCACAACAGCGGCATTTTAAGAGCCTTAAGCGGAAATGCCTTTTACTCAGAGTCAAAGCGTACATTTACAATGTGATTGTTAAAAATGCATTGCATAAAAATAGAAGGTAGACGAAAAAATACAATAATTCTTGCTAGCAAAGATTCCCAAACTGAGGATATTTGCTTCCATGAAAATTATAATGTTTTGGCATATTTTTATACCTTTGTAAGTACAGTGCTGTATATTATCTTCTTTTGTAAATGCAAAAGCTGGGTAGTTCTGCAGACATGCAAATGGAATCGATTTGCAGGAGGCTAATGCAACTTTTTATTTTCATTTTTAAAAGTTTATAATGGTGACAAATTATACTTGAACTTTGTCTCTGGAGAAAATTCTTTGTTGAGAAGAAAACAATCTTGCCCTCCAGCCCTCTCTCAAATCCCGGAAAAAGGGGCTGCAATTCCTATGTCATGATGCTATCTGTTCTGGAAATTTGCCCAAATGAAAAAACTTTCTTTTTTCTTGACTTAAATCTTTCGTGACTGCAGAAATTTAATTTATTTGGGTCTTTAGGTAAAGTCACGTAGATAGGTACAAATTAATAAAAATAATAAATATTAAATAAACATAAAAATACGACGTTTCGATCACAACACAAGCGATCGTCATCTTTAAAAAATAGTAGACCACTCAAACTACATCTAAATCCCGTGTTTACTTTTTACACTGATGAAATGTACTACAGAGTGTTTAAAAACTGACCCAATTTAAAAGCAGTAAATTTGACGATGGCAACATTTTACAATTACCCAAAAAGTTCCAAACGGTTTAACGAGTTATCAAGTTGTATTAACCATTTTATAAATGCTTTATGTGCTCTCCACCTGCTGTACGGACAACATCAAGACGATAGTTGAATTCGTCCCAAACGCCTCTCAAAGTTTCTTCTTCCACTGAAGTCACTGCTGCCATGATTCTGTTTTGAGGTCATCCAGATTAGTCGCTAATGGTGGCACAAAAACACGTTCTTTTGTGCCACCATGCTCTTTGACATTGGCGGATCAATGCCAAAACGCCATTGAAACGCACGCTGCACCGCAATTACGGATTCATTCTTGCTGAATTGCAGAGTGCAAAACGCCTTGTGTTGCGGGGTCGCCATCTTGCGAATGACTGAGGCTAGGGGCTGTTTATGCGCTGGGAGAGGCATCGAGCAGTGATCATTTGGAACTCTATGCCACGCCCTTTCAAGTGGTAAGAGTTTCATTCATGGGCGGTTCGTGGTTGCAGAGATATAGCGACTTAAAATCTGGTCCATCTTTTTAAAACACCCTGTATTTTGGGAAAGGTATCAAGCAAATTTTTACTTATCCAAATTTCTGTTGTCGGGTTTTGTCTATTCACACCTAAAATGCATTTGACATTAAATTTCATAATAGGCTGGGTATGTACCACGAATATTTAAACAAAATATATGGACAATTATATGTTGCTATGCTCGAGAGGAAAATAATATCAAGTAAATAATATCCTCTTGTTTTTCAACATTATTAATCACATTTTGTTACATTTTGTAACACTTTGTGAATGTTCTGTTGATAAGAATGCAATAGTATGTATGTGCCATATTACATGGGTTGTAGATTACAGTTGAACTTGTGTTAATGACTGTTTATGGAGAGAGAATGAATGGCTTAGTTTTTATCATATAGATTAAACTGAGAAAGTCTGTCAATGACAACTGTGTAAATGTGGGGGTTATGTTATTGTCAAGAAATTCACTTGTTTATATTTAATGAGGGTATTGAAACGTTTGTTTTTCTCCTGTTGGACATGATTGAGATACAATATAATAAGTGTAGTCTCATTATCTTAGACAAGGTTACATGAAATATACCTAAGTCTTGAGTAATATCAAACTCTTACCCAAAATTGTCCAAGAGAAAAACATTGTATCCTTCATCTTATACAGTTCAAATTCATTGCATAACACAATTATCATCATCCTCAGATGATCTGATTACTGGCCGATCTTATTTTACAATTCAAAATGTGATTGCATAATTAGATCAGTTTAATCTTCATTTATTTATGTACATTTACTATGAACATTATTAGAATAATTTCTGAGACGTACTGTATGGCCATTTAATGATGAAGTAACATTTAAAATAAAATAAAAATTGCACATATAATTCAGTCTAATGGTAAAATGTAAAACAAATATAGTTACTATTTCAATATCGCATATACCATACAGTTTAACATTATTGTGGAAATATATATTCATCATGTTTGAAACATATGTAGCGACATAAATGGTATCACTACAGTGTAGCGACAGTACCGAGGGAAGAGTGGTACTGTGCGCTGGGTGCCGTTCTATACCACAAGGGTGTGTACTGTATCAATGAGCTCACTAGAGGGCAGGGTCCCGAGTGTCACGGAGGTCGGGTCAGGACATGACAGCCTGCGTGAACCCGCGAGAGCACGTGACCGGACGAGGGGGCACGGAGACCCACAGAAGGGGGTGAAGGGGGTGAAGGGGCCACGTGGTATGGACCGAGAGCCTCCACGAAGGATCTAGAAGGGGGCGTGGCCAGGGGCGGAGCCCGGCCACACCACAGCTGATATACAGTGAGGGAAAAAGCATTTGATCCCCTGCTGATTTTGTACGTTTGCCCACTGACAAAGAAATGATCAGTCTATAATTTTAATGGTCGGTTTATTTGAACAGTGAGAGACAAAATAACAACAAAATCCAGAAAAACACATGTCAAAAATGTTATAAATTGATTTGCATTTTAATGAGGGAAATAAGTATTTGACCCCCTCTCAAACAGAAAGATTTCTGGCTCCCAGGTGTCTTTTATACAGGTAACGAGCTGAGATTAGCACCACACCAATCTGATTGAAAGGCATCGGAGCATTTAAATCAGATTGGTTCAAAGGAAAGAGGCAGGAAGATTAAAATAATTAATAATGGACAGTTGATACCCGTTGGAAAAGGGATTTGGAGGAAAATAGGAGACCTTGCTAGAAAAGGGGTACAGGCTACACAAAGGGGCCCGAGAAGGAGCTCGGGTGCATTCTGGAGTAAAGCCTCAATAAGTATGGTCTCTATACGTTTGCACATTATCTGCAAATAAACCATAAAGTTGAACTATACTTACCTCATCCGAAGTCCTTTTCACTTACAAGGCATATAAGAGTGCAATAGTGGGAGTGATGCACAGACTCTTGAGACCTAATTAAGGTCGAGTTTATCACACTTTTATGAAATAGGATGCTAACAATTGTGGTTGCAGCACCTTTGTTGCTTCATTCATGTGTAATGACAGGGTGCCACCTGTCGGCCTGAAAGGGTAATCGCGGTTATGGACATGTTAAGTCATGTATAATTATGAGGGGGGCGTATCTTGGGTAAGGGTGAAAGGCAGAGTCAGTCGGGAAACTCTGGGAACCTGCTCGAAGGTTCTGGAAGGGGGCGTGGCCAGAGGCGGGGCTTGGCCGTGCCAGGGTGTATATAAGGGGGACCGAACCAGAGGTTCGAAGCTGTTGCGGGTCCTGGCTGCGTCGCTGCTCGCCTCATCTCTTTTCGTCGTCCGGCCACGTGGCCGATCTTCTGCAAGGCTCTTATCGTCGCAGTTGCTGCGCGAGTCAGACAACTGTGTAGTTGGACACCGACGATGGGGTTGTGTAGAAGGGTCGGCTATGTGTGGCTACGTAGAACGTTACATAGATGTATCGCCCAGTGTTGCGCTTAAAGTGTGAGACTAAATAAGAAGCCTTTTACACGACGTGTCTCGGAAGTCGCTCACTACACATGTACAGTAGTAGAATTTGTTTCTGTATTTTTGCAGAATTTTCGACATTAATCGTAAATTCTGCAACAGCCATTCTGCCAAACGTGTGTTTCAAGCCAATTCTCTGTACGGAATGGGCAGAGTCCGATTCTGGCACAACAACAAAAACCCGAAGACAATCTGCATTCGTAGGAGTTTCGAAGAGAATCTGAGCTGTGCATGGTGATGTCAACATGCCGGCAGACCAAGCCGACCAGGCAGGCTCTTTCCATCTTACACACGGACACACACGCATACTAATCGCACACAAACACATACGTGTGAATCATTCTGTCCAAAAGTGATGGAATTATGGACAAAAAGCTATATGAATCAGACCCTCCGTTTGTAAAATGGCCTTGACGATATTTAACGCACATTCACTTGCATTGAACAAGGCACAAAGACCTTACTTAGGCTTACTATAATTGTCAACTTGTGAAGGCTCCCTGAGTGTATACCATTACAACGTTAAGGACATGATTCTAGGTTGAAATGTTTACAACGCAATTCACTTATTATAGCAGCATCAAGCACGGTCTGCATTTCTTAATTTGGAAGCGCAAACACTGTATTCCATTAGTGGAGCCCTTCGTACGTGGATATATGTACTGTGCAGTAATTATTTGGTGATTTATGTTTGGTCATGGACTCTGGGTATTTATCAGGGGTCACGGTAACAATGCATCATGCTTTGCCCGTAAATTAATGGGTGGGGTTTTTATTTATTAAGGAGAGTGAGAAAGAGAAATGTACAGGAGAAGCTCCACTGATCTCATTTTTTTACGTGACCAATGCTGTGTTGAGAGAAGCATCTAATGTGAGGGTGTGGCAAACCTGTGCAATATTATAACAATAATCTTAATTATATTAAGTGCCTTTCATATCTCAAAGTACTGTACATTAAAACAAACTACACTCACAAGTATAAAATCCAATTTAGAATAAAAGCTAAAAAAAAGAACAATGACAACTGTACTTGAAATCGAGATAAAATGAAGAACAAAATACAGTATAATAAAGCCAATAGTGATTACACTCAGTAAAATCCAACCAGACTACAGGAAAAAGCTAATTGATAAAAAAAATAGCATTGTCAAGCCAGTTTAAAATTCTAAGTCACAAATTCTGATATAGGTAGGGACATAGAAGCAGAATGCACTATTACCCAGCGTTCGCCTCTGAGATTAGTATACAGCTGAGGTGTGGACTCGAGTCATGTGACTTGGACTCGAGTCAGACTCGAGTCATGAATTTGATGACTTCAGACTCGACTTGGACTTGCATAACAATGACTTTGTCCCACCTCTGAGGTGTGGACTCGAGTCATGTGACTTGGACTCGAGTCAGACTCGAGTCATGAATTTGATGACTTCAGACTCGACTTGGACTTGCATAACAATGACTTTGTCCCACCTCTGGTATACAGAGTAAAGAGTGGCCAAGTATGAAAATGTTGCTGCTCGTGGTTGGAGAATAGTACACATGTGTACACGACACGATACTCAAATTAGCCATGCCTACATGAGCAATAACAGTAAGTGAACATCAGATGGAATCTAATCTTGATTTGAAGCTTTCGTGACTGCACGAATCCATACTCTTTGGTTCTTTCGGTAAAGTCACATAGAACCAAAGCGTACAGATGGAATCTCTTTATGCTGTTGACATTGGGCATGGGACATTCTGTATTTCATTTTTTTCTGATGGAAGTGTATTGGTGGTGGGGGAACAAGGGGGCAAGCCAAAAGCCAGGATAATTGTTATATTAAAAACAGCCAAGGATTAAAAAGGAGATTACACATATACATTGCTTCCTACTAACTCTTTTGGAATGCCAATGTTGGTTTTAAAAAATGACGTTTAAATCCTTTGGTTATTTAGAATGTTAACTATCGTGCTTGACACGGCTTAGGTCTTTAAGCTGGGCGGACTTCTCTGTGCATTATCTGTCTGTGGCCGATAATACTGGTAGGAACCGTCAGGTTACACCAGCCCACAGGGGATTATTGCGTCCGTCAAGAACCATACCTGAAATAAGCAATCCATATTTACTCTTTGGTTCTTTCGGTAAAGTCACGTAGAAAATCAAATCAAATCATAATAGAATACGATGTTTCGATTGCAAAACAAGCAACCATCAGGTATGCATGTGTGTCTGCCTATGTTGTTTCCGTGTCTGTGTTTTATCATTCATTCTTACCTGATGATGGTTGTTTGTGTTGCAATCGAAACGTCGTATTATATTATTATTATTTTATAGCTACGTGACTTTACCGAAATAACCAAAGAGTAGGGGGGTGGAGTGTTAGCGCATGGTTGACGTACTGCGCTCCGAACAATTCCACCTGGGTTTGATACCCAGTCATGGCTAACAAGTGGTGAGTTACTGTATATATGAACTGTCTGGGACTTTCTCATTTCACCATCCAAGTGGTGAAGTATGGTCAAACAACCCACGTGACCTGACACGGACTTTGGAAGCCTTCATCCGAAAGTGGATTGACAAAGAGCGAGACAAGACATCGTTTAAGATACAACTCAATTTGTTTGTGGCCATTAAAATAATTTAAACAATGATGTAACCGATCAAGTAATGACAATGTGTGGATTATTGCAGCATCTATATGTTGTTTAATGGTGGTCAATAAAGGTGGCCATATAACAATGAAGTTGTCAGTGATACTGTCTGGCTGCAATGTAATTATTCGCACATTGTCTTAATTATGTAACGATAACAAAGATAACTTCTATTGGTTTCATACCGCAACAATATGTTACGTAGGTGTAGTATAGACATGAATTTTACATCGTTCTTTATGATCAGTTTCACTCGGCCTACTGTGACAAATGACACATCCGTTGTTTATTAATAAATGCTTTGCTTTCGTTGGGCCTCCACAGAATATGTACCATATGACGATATGTCCTATGACTGATACAATGGTACGATTGAACTGTCAAAAAAGAAGGTAGGGTTTTTTTCTTACTAAGATGCATAGTCGCTCCGAGTCGGTGTCTACTCTACCTTGAATTAAGAAGATGTTGCTGCAAGCTGTTGATAAGATGGGAGATGGGAAACAGATGTCTCCATGCTAGGCCAAAACGTAATCAGAATGGCTCCTGGAAGTTATGCACTCTAATCAGATAAGGTTAAGACGTGAGTAAAAGAATACCAAGCAAATACTACATACGCATAAATATCGTGCGTTATTTATTTATTTGCCAAAATGTTGTTTTTCTCTGAATATTTGTGACTATCGTGATATGAAAAATAAGAAGTTAAAGCCGCTGTAGCTTGTGCTCTGGCCATTTTTATTCTAAGGGAATCCTTTATATACACACACAAAATCCAAAACATTAAGTTTAAACATCCATGTGCTTGGACAGCTGGGGTGTCAAATATATATTCTTATCGTAGTGCCATCTGCATATGTAACCATTAGGAGTCTAACCCTCAATGCATTTTCCTCATTGATGGTGCAGTAGAAAATGGTGCGGTACAAGGTTGTGTCCAGAGCTTGAACAAACAAATCAGCATCGTACGACTGCGTATGTTTTGTTGTTGTCGCGGTTGTGCTGTTTAGCTCTCTGATGTGGTTTTGGGTGATATACTTTGTGTTGTTTGGCATGACGTCCAATGTTTCACTCTCAGCAATTCAGTTCCTGAAGAAGCTCCCAATAAATGAAGCGAAACATCGGACATCATGCTGAACAATCCATCGGAGAGTTAAATCAGCTCTCTATCTGAAACATATCAGAAATCTCAATCAGAATAGTCTCTCTATTTGTAGTGTCTACAATTAACTATGGCTGAGATTAATCCAGTAAGACCTTCATGAAGATGATTTGAACGGGCTGTACTGGGGCTTGATAGAGCAGATTTAATCTATTGCCTCTATACGTTATGGGAACTGAAGTTAATAATGGCAGTCCCACGAAATGGTTTGTGTCCAATGCCCAAGTGTATTTGCTTAAAGGCTTCCTTTGAGTATACCTTTCAAAAGAAGTATGCTTTTGCCTCGCGGAAGCAGTTGGGTTTTGCTTTTTAAGTAAATTAAACTTGGCTGCTTGGAAAACCGCATCTCTTTTAAGTGATTTAAGCCCACAAAAATAGTAAGCCATTCAGACAGACGCTAATTAAGTATTTGTTTAAAAAAGCAAATGCATTTAACATTCAGATTCTGATGTACAACCAGCGAGTCTGGGTTTGGTCAAAGGTGAGTATGTATGTAGTTAATGGTAATGGTGCAGCCTTGCAATTGCCTACTCATGACACTGATGGAGGAAGGCCCTCCACTAGAGCTCCTCTCACGGGTATTTGACCTATTCTTCCACACTGGCCAGACATCTTGGAAGAGGAAGGAGTCCCTACACTTTACCCCCATCACCACGTGTGTCCTACCGATCGACTGACAGTGGTGTACTAATTTATGTTTTTGGTTGAACAGAGACGTGAGGATTTTTTAAAAATGTTCACCATTGTTTCAACTGCCGCGCCACCGATGTAATGAACCAGCAACTTCTCGAGAGCTAATCTAGTGTGCTAACAACCAATTACACCATGTCAGGAGTGGATACTATTTGTAAAGCAACTGGTATCGGTGTAATGTATCTGTTCATGTTTGAAAAATAAATAATTTTGTCTCATCTGAATAAAATACCCAACGCAGTAAAATTCAACTAATGATAATTATATAAGGTAATTGATTGGTGGGAGAAGGGTGGGCGGCACATCATATTTATTTACATTAAATTTAATTATATTTTAGACCACAGGCGAAGACAGTGTGAAGACCACAATGTTGACATGGAAATTCAGATGACAAGCCGGTTTCTAATTAAAATAAAAATCCAAATGTTTGTACTTTAAGCCGTTGATAGTAATTTTGCATTCTGACATTACACATGACCAATTAAAGTATTTGTGTATAAGGGATGGTCATAATAAAGCACACTCTGTACTTCATCTATATTCTGAAGTACAGCATTGCACATATAGTACTTGTTACTTGTAACTTTTTTTAAACATCACCAGTCATGATCTATCTACTGCTAGGTTGAGGCCTCCCCAAGACATCACCATATCTCATGGTCCTGTAATGCTACAATCCACCCAGTGCCCGCACACAAGATTATTTCATCGCTCCGTCTCCAGAGTGGAAAGCCTTATTGCACATGTTTCCTCCATGGCCTGCCACTTCATCATGAGTCTCAATGACTGGTCATCATCATCAAGTAAAAAATTGTGCAGTTGGCTTGTAAGACGTGTTTATAACAAATACAGTATAACTTGTGAACAAAGTATGTATTCATATTCTTGGTTCTTTCGGTAAAGTCACGTAGAAGGGAAATAATAAAATAATACAAATATAAAACAATAAAAATTCTCACGACGTTTCGACTGCAACACAAGCAATCATCATCAGGTGTGAAATCCACAGCAAGAAAATTTGCTGTGGATTTCACACCTGATGACAATTGCTTCTACGTGACTTTACCGAAAGAACCAAGAATATGAATCCCTGCAGTCACGAAAGCTTTATAACAAAAGTATGTATTTTGAACTTTTTTCGCACCATACGTAGCCAACCATGCTCATCGGAGGTGTGGGGGAAGGACAACAAACGAAACACAAAAGGCAGTTCTAAGGAAATTAGTTTTCAATCAAGATTTAAAAGTTCATAGTTCGAGTGACTTCCTAATATGGGAAGGAAGAGCATTCCAGACGGCCGCAGAAGTGTGTCAAAGCGTGCGATGCAGTGATCGCCTTTGTTCGATGGTTAGCCAAACGTTTTATGGTTAGCCAAAACCAGCCAACATAAGAAAATGCACCAAGATTTTACTGTAATGGAAATGGTTAAAATTAGGGGTGACGTGCAAGTAAGATGGATTAGAGCTGCACAGGGCTGGAGGCAATTGGGCCAGTGTGGGAGGTCCTCATCCAGTAAAGAATGATGATGATGATCATCATCAGAGGGCAGCAACATAACAAGTAAATAAGGTTGAGTACAGTATATGTACGTTAGTAAAAATCTGTAATCAAACTGCATTCCACTCCTTCCTCGTTTAATAGCGTAATGTACAGGACCAGGCATTGCATTTTTTTTCCATCCAATACTGTATTTGTAATAGTTTAATTATATACTCTCAAAAGCATGCACAAGTCAGAATAATTGCACTATGCTCTTACATGTGCTTCTAACCAGCAGGGAGATAGCATTTGGGATTCATTCTCTCATTTCGCCTCTTCTGCACATAATGGAACAACCTTGATAGTGTGCTCATACAAGGTTATACAAAAGGTCAGGTTGCAGTATAGATGTGGATCATTGATATTGTAGCATTAACGTTTTGTGTAGGGTTGAACAATAAAAGCTATGTCCCATTATTATAATTTCATTTTTACAATACAGTATATGTGAAACGCATTACTGTGAGTGCATTCATATCATCGCAAAGTTACCATTCTATAATTATATTGTGAGTGCAATAGAAATGTATTATTTTTCGATTTAAAGCTTTCGTGACTGCAGGGATTCATCTTCTTGGTTCTTTCGGTAAAGTCACGTAGAAGGGAAGTAATAAAATAATAAAAATAAAACATAATAAAACAATTCTCACGACGTTTCGGCCACAACGCAAGCAGCCGTCCTCAGGTGAAAACCAGGTCCGTCGAGGCGACAGAGTCTGAATGAAACAGCACACGAGCTTGGAGCATATATATAAGCTGGGCGCATTGACAAAGGAATTTGCATATCAAAAGGAATTTAGCATATTTATGGTAAATGCAGGAATGTGATTAGTACTGCATATGCATGTGCATTATGCAGGATTAACAGCATCAAAGGGAGCTGCAGTTACTGCTGCTGCAGCAGTAATTGTACAGTAAACATATAGCAGTATGATACACATTAGGGTGGGTAGAATAATACATAGTGTTATATTAAAATGGATAAGGCAGCAACTGCAGCAGCAGCAGCAAGTGCAGCAGCAGCAAGTGCAGCAGCAGCAGCAACTGCAGCAGCAGCAGCAGCTGCAGCAGCAGCAGAAACTGCAGCAGCAGCAGCAACTGCTGCAGCAGCAGTAACTGCAGCTCCCTTTGATGCTGTTAATCCTGCATAATGCACATGCATATGCAGTACTAATCACATTCCTGCATTTCCCATAAATATGCTAAATTCATTTTGATATGCAAATTCCTTTGTCAATGCGCCCAGCTTATATATATGCTCCAAGCTCGTGTGCTGTTTCATTCAGACTCTGTCGCCTCGACGGACCTGGTTTTCACCTGAGGACGGCTGCTTGCGTTGTGGCCGAAACGTCGTGAGAATTGTTTTATTATGTTTTATTTTTATTATTTTATTACTTCCCTTCTACGTGACTTTACCGAAAGAACCAAGAAAATGTATTATTTGTTTGGTGCGTTTGGACTTATACGAGCTATGATGTGGGACAGTGGTAAAGCGAGCAGTTTGTGATTGCAAGATTGCGAGTTAAAATCTTCTTTGAGAGTTGACTCAGCCGATCATCCTTCTGCGGTCGATTAAATGATTACTGCTTTCTGGCGAAGTCCAAGAGTGGTTGTCCAGTAAGAGGGAAGAATCGCCCTCGTCATAGCAACGTGAAATTTCCCCAAATGACTCAGCGCTTGAAATAGGAGATGAGAAGCATCTCAATGCTTACTCTATACTCTTTGGTTCTTTCAGTAAAATCACGTAGGTATGAAATGAAATAACGACGTTTCGGGCGCAACACAAGCGTCCGTCATCAGGTGGGAAAGCATGATCTGCTGCTGAGGCAGACTGTTTTAAAAGGTTTGAAATGGGTGTAGCCCAAGGGTCATAAAGAAGTGGGCGGAGCTAGTGATGTTAACGTGAGAAATTAGCATGTTAATGTAAGATTGGAGAGCGGGATCCTCGACAACGGCACGGAAGTGGCTATGTTAATGTGAGAGATTAGCATGTTAATGTAAGATCGGAAAGTGTTGCAATCCAAGAGCATGAGAGTGCAATGCAAAGGACATGTGAGCATGAGAGATCTAAGAGAGAGGCATAGAGAGAGACACACACACAGAGAGTCGGAAATAACAGCTGACATAGGCAGGTATGATGGAAACATCACAGTCAGTTAAGACTTTACCTGGTTATTAACGCCCTTCCAATGATTGCTCAGTTTGTATCCATCTTCTCGGTTGAAGTTGTGTCTGTGTTTATATATCTGGATGGCTTCATGAACAAATCTCTAAAGGTAGCCGGCAGGTTTGCAGAGTACTTCCGTCTTGGAAAAATCAATTTCGTGTGAGCCCACAGCATTAAAACAATGATCATCAACGGCAGAGGTATTGGTCCTACCGTGTTTCAGATCTGCTTTGTGTTCACGAACGCTGTCCGAGACATGCTTATTTGGGAAAGCAATAGCTTTGACTTTTTAAACTAAACCTATGAGAATGGCAATGCCACATATTGCCCTTGTCTTTTTTAATGGGCTCGGGGTGAGTTTCAACCACCCAAGAATGTTGGCTGATTGAGAGGAAATTAACAAACCATAACAGATGGTCATTCGAGGTGGGGGCACCCTGGCACACTAAATGGGTTTTCTGTCCAACCATATTTTGGCAGCCATTGTAAACAATAACATGTTAAATATGAATGGGTGTCCACAGTAAAGCGTTACAGTTTTTGTTTTGAAGTGGACATTTTAACTCGATGATATGTGACATAATTTACGGCATGGACAAAAACATAAAATGCACGTTTGATTGAGAGCCACGTTGTATTTTGTTATTAGCATGCATACCGACACGCTTTTGTAACTGCAATGCTGCATTGCATTGCTTCTTCGAATTGGCTTCTATTCATATTCTTGGTTTTTTACTCCCTTTGGCCTTTGATATATATTTTGTGATGTAAAGTGCTTTGATTACCTGGTATAATGGCATTTTCTAAGTGTAGTATATTATTAATATAACATTCACAATTGTCCCAGTTGCAAGTATGTTTTCTCCTCAGTCTGATAAATGTATGCAAAATGTAACTTCAGGATTTTTCATATATCGCAGAATTAAGCCCTTAAGGTAATTCGTTTTTGACTTCTGAAAATCATAATAAAGATGTGTTTTTTTCCACTTTTTGAGAAATATTTTATGACGTTTATTCACCTTCTTGGTTCTTTCGGTAAAGTCACGTAGAAGGGAAATAATAAAATAATAAAAAGAAAACATAAAATACAATTCTCACGACGTTTCGGCCACAACTCAAGCAGCCGTCCTCAGGTGAAGAATTGTATTTTATTATGTTTTATTTTATTTATTTTATTATTTCCCTTCTACGTGACTTTACCGAAAGAACCAAGAAGATGAATCCCTGCAGTCACGAAAGCTTTAAATCGTAAAATGTTTATTCACGTCAACCAATTTGAAAATGAATTTGTAAAAAAAAAACGAGTAATGATTTCTAATGGAAAAGATATTTGCCCCAGTCTGGGTTGCACTCAAACATTGAGTGAGCCACATGGCTGACTAACATGACAATACTTTAATGAGAAGAAACTGGTTGCAGATATCACCTGCTGTCAAACTAAGAGTGCTCCTGAGCAGTAAGGTCATTCCTTGTGTCAAACGGCTCATTGATTGAAATCAGGCATAGAATCACCTGGTATGCACCACAATGTCAGTCCGTGCAGACACAGCATAACCATCGATTTACCTAATGTCTATGTGAATTGTTTGACGTTATTCATGAACATGCCTGCAGGCGCTAGAACATTGCAACTCCAATGTCCCGTCATCGTTTTTTCAAACAAACTGCGCAGCAAACTGTGCGTAACATTTTTGCTAAGAAGAGTAGAAATGCCGATTTAATTTATCCCCGTATTGATACATATGTGTGAGTTTCTAGTAATTGATATTCGTAATAATGTTTTTTAAACCTAACAGCATTATATATAATAATAATAACGTGAGCAACATGTCTAACAATAATAATCCGGGACTGTTAATTAATTCAGCATGTACCAGGTAGGGGTATAGTTAATAGCAAAACGGTATGTCTAATACATGTGTTTAATAATAATAAAAAAATATTGTGCTTATAGTTAACAAAAACAACTCAATACATTTCTCAATAACACTGTGGCCTTAAAATAAAATAAAGATAATTGTCGTCATTTCAGGCAATAACCGTTCTCATAACACAGGGATATTGCCTGGAATATCGCAAATTATATATATGGTTTTTCTTTTAAGGCAGTGTTATTGATTGAGTCCTTTTTGTCAACGGTGCTTGTGCACTAATGCTAATGCAGCATCACCGTTTAATTTGTCTGATTGCATTCAATATCTTAGCATTGAAATAGAAAAAAAAGGACACTTTTTAGTTTTAACGCCATTGTTATTTACATGATAAGCAATGTAAAATGTTTGGGTCTGTGGTGCATTTCGTGACATTTGTATGCATTGAAGGTCCTTGTAGTGTGAGCTGTCACGTTACTGAATGCTTTGTTCTGGGTCATTTAGTTTACTGCAATCGCATGACTCTTTCTGCAGAATTCTCTGGCAATGCGGAAGCAATCTGCCCATAAATTACTCTATTTCATTATAAATTGCCCGTTTCCTCTGGTGAATTAAGCACAATAAGGCCCAAGGTCTTTTCTGCAGTCAGTGTTTTGCATTCAGACCTGCTATTATGTTTCAATATAACTTTGTCTTTTTATTCTGGCCTAAATATATTTCTCTGCCTCAAAGTGAACATGTAAATGCCACAGAAGCTATCATAAAATGCAATTTGTATTTATAATTAATGTGTAAACATGTATCTCAAGACACAATAGATGGATACATACTACTGCTATATGTGCATTTAGTCAATGAATAGGCTTACTTGTACGTTTTACTGTTAGTTAAATAGCTAATATGTGTAAAAGTGTGTGACTACAGTGAGGGAAAAAAGTATTTGATCCCCTGCTGATTTTGTACGTTTGCCCACTGACAAAAAATTATCAGTCTATAATTTTAATGGTAGGTTTATTTGAACAGTGAGAGATAGCATAACAACAACAAAATCCAGAAAACGCATGTCAAAAATGTTATAAATTGATTGGCATTTTAATGAGGGAAATAAGTATTTGACCCCCTCTCAATCAGAAAGATTTCTGGCTCCCAGGTGTCTTTTATACAGGTAACGAGCCGAGATTAGGAGCACACTCTTAAAGGGAGTGCTCCTAATCTCAGCTTGTTACCTGTATAAAAGACACCTGTTCACAGAAGCAATCAATCAAATTCCAAACTCTCCACCATGGCCAAGACCAAAGAGCTATCCAAGGATATCAGGGACAAGATTGTAGATCTACACAAGGCTGGAATGATAATTGGTTCTTTACCCTTCTATCTGGCAACAAAACTGACAGATAGAAGGGTAAAGAAGGGTAAAGAACCAATTATCATATTTTTACTGGCAAATGAGGTCCCCATAGTGTAAGGCTGGAATGGGCTACAAGACCATCGCCAAGCAGTTTGGTGAGAAGGTGACAACAGTTGGTGCGATTATTCGCAAATGGAAGAAACACAAAAGAACTGTCAATCTCCCTCAGCCTGGGGCTTCATGCAAGATCTCACCTCGTGGAGTTGCAATGATTATGAGAACGGTGAGGAATCTGCCCAGATCTACACAGGAGGATCTTGTCAATGATCTCAAGGCAGCTGGGACCATAGTCACCAAGAAAACAGTTGGTAACACACTACGCCGTGAAGGACTGAAATCCTGCAGCGCCCGCAAGGTCCCCCTGCTCAATAAAGCACATATACATGCCCGTCTGAAGTTTGCCAATGAACATCTGAATGATTCAGAGGACAACTGGGTGAAAGTGTTGTGGTCAGATGAGACCAAAATGGAGCTCTTTGGCATCAATTCAACTCGCCGTGTTTGGAGGAGGAGGAATGCTGCCTATGACCCCAAGAACACCATCCCCACCGTCAAACATGGAGGTGGAAACATTATGGTTTGGGGGTGTTTTTCTGATAAGGGGACAGGACAACTTCACCGCATCAAAGGGACGATGGACCGGGCCATGTACCGTCAAATCTTGGGTGAGAACCTCCTTCCCTCAGCCAGGGCATTGAAAATGGGTCGTGGATGGGTATTCCAGCATGACAATGAACCAAAACACACGGCCAAGGCAACAAAGGAGTGGCTCAAGAAGAAGCACATTAAGGTCCTGGAGTGGCCTAGCCAGTCTCCAGACCTTAATCGCATAGAAAATCTGTGGAGGGAGCTGAAGGTTCGAGTTGCCAAACGTCAGCCTCGAAACCTTAATGACTTGGAGAAGATCTGCAAAGAGGAGTGGGACAAAATCCCTCCTGAGATGTGTGCAAACCTGGTGGCCAACTACAAGAAACGTCTGACCTCAGTGATTGCCAACAAGGGTTTTGCCACCAAGTACTAAGTCATGTTTTGCAGAGGGGTCAAATACTTATTTCCCTCATTAAAATGCCAATCAATTTATAACATTTTTGACATGCGTTTTTTTCGATTTTGTTGTTATTCCGTCTCTCACTGTTAAATAAACTCAGCATTAAAATTATAGACTGATCATTTCTTTGTCAGTGGGCAAACGTACAAAATCAGCAGGGGATCAAATCCTTTTTTTCCTACACTGTATATGTATCCTTTTGTTTCCGAGTCGAAGAATGGCAGCCAGTCATTACTGCAATTGTTTAGATTTGGCTTGCATTATTTGACTTGTTAAAATACTCATGCGGTACAATTTTTCGTTGTTAAAAATCAATCGAAATAATTTGAAACCGGGTTCTAGTTGGTGGGCACGTGTGCCCCTTTCTTAAATGTAAAGGTGACCAAACAGCAAATTCATATGTTACGATTTGTCTGAGGAAGTGCTTCGGGGAAAACGGACAGATTCCAGAAAATGATGCAATTATATTTTAATTCCATGACCAGGAACTCCTTTGGGGTTGGCGATTGGTTCGAGGTTATGTTAATAGTGTATCGAGTGCCGAGAAACTGGGAAGCCAAGCAGTAGGGTTCCAGACTGTTGGGTTAAGACTCAGCTCTGAATTCTGAAACATGTGGTGCTGATTTAATAAGGCGTTTTTTTCTTCAAACGTCTGAGGCTGACTACAACCACTGCATTACTAATGCGAATCTTGTCCTAATAAATACTGTACGGTATATACGGTGGCTCTCTTCTATTGTATACCGTATGCCGGCAGCATCATTATATTATTACGAAATAAGTAAACGCAATGAGCATAAATTAGTAAACAATTAAAGTTTATGGAATATATGCTAATTAATACAGATGCATTACAATAATGTTTCTTAATTTGATACAATTACACTTGCAGGCATAGGTTAAGACTTTCCGAGGGACCGTCGTTAACAGCGGGAGTCGATAAAATTAGACTGTCATTCACAATAGTAATGAGGTTATAAAGCTCCAAATGTAATCAAGAGGAACACCAGGAGTGAGAAAATGCGCACGGAGATGGGAGAGGGGAGTGACTGCGCCTCCAGTATCCGCCACTTTAGCACACGGACCCACTGTTTGTGGCCGCTAAGAAAGGGAGGGGTAGCGCGGATGGCCTTGGGGATGTAAATGGCATCAGCCGTGAGACGAGTTGCGGAGCCTTTGCGCGTGAACAATTTAGCGGACGCGTGGGAGGCCAGCAGGCGCTAAATAGTTCTCCACTGCACTCCATCATCTATCCGATGGGAGGGAGGGAGGAAGGTGCAGGGCCGCCATCATCATCACCGACAGCCCATTTCAGAGCTGTCGGTCCTGCCTGAGAAATGTCTGGCACAGCATTGGCTCCAGAGCCCTGACGGATGGTCAAGAATTTGTTTTTATGTGTGTGTGTGTGCCACCATCTACCCACTTCTCTCCACCCTACTTTACTCTTACACACCCTCCACCGCCGCTGTTCATGTAATCCCCTAAACGTGGACTGGCACGCAAAACTGCGGTAGAGAATTTCCTAACTTCTTAAACCCTGTCCGGGAATGTTTTTCGTGCGTATAGTGAGCAAGCTAAAAGTTAGGAGGTAATTTTTTGTTTTCCGTGCTGAATGAATGATGTTGAATTAAAATGATCGTTGTTGATATGCCAATTTATTTGAAACCCTTCTTCTACCCCCCCCCCCCCATATGCCCTTGGTTTTCCAGAAAAAGCATGGTTATATTCAACAGCATAATTAAATGTGAATTAAAAGGACGCTCGACTGAATACTCCAATATAAGCAGTTCTTTTTTGCTTCCACTAAAAATACATGGTTAGTACGATTACAAAGACTAGGTTTGTTCCGCTTGTTCTTCAGGCAGTGGTATCAAAGCATTGTGCATGTGTGCGTACGTGCATGCGTGTGTGGACGTGAGCCTTTCTACCCTCAAAGATAAAGTTTTCTTTTAGTACCCTATTTCCTTGCAAATATCAGACTTTGTCAAACATTAATGAAAAACATGTCATACAACATTTGTTTGTTGCATTCTTTTTTTCATTAAGTGATTTTTTTTTTACGATTTGGAAACGTCAGTTATTCATTAAAACAACGGCTCTTGTTTTGATCATTGGATTCATATAATTTATATTTTTCAGTTTGGAGGCTGTATCCAAATTATGTATGACTCAGCAAGCGCATGTGTGATAAATGTAAGTTTCCTTCCCAATTTTACCCACGGCAGTCTCGATCCGAGTGCCTATGCCAAGCGAAGCGATTCAAATGCCTTTAACCTTCCATACACCTCCGGGGAGTGCTCATTAGAGAGATTATTGCCAGGGATGATTGATGAATTGCTTTAGACTTGACTTCTTCTAACCTTTTTTTGTTAAAAAAATTTGGGCAAGGTTTGAGGTTTCTTTATAAGTGAATGATAACACTATGTAACACAATTTTTGTTCCTCGGTAGTGTTATTTCGTAATTGCTTATGCCTAAAAGTATAGAAAATGGCTATTATTCCCCACAAACTTTGCTTTTGTGACCAGGACAGTGATATTTTTAAATTTACCTATTTCAACGAGAAAACTGGCAAATTTGTGTATTTTCGTTCACATAAAGTCAGAAAAAAAAAGAATTAAAATTAACATGTATTTATACTAAAGTAATACAAAAATAACTACAAACGATTTAGAAGCGAGTAGTTTTTCGAGATTCACGATAATACTGTAGATCACTTTAACGAATCAGCGCCCAAATGTAGTTTCCCATCATGTTCTCGTTATACTGTCCTTGGTAGCAGCATTCAAAGTCCAGTATATTCGGGTGGAAGTGCTCGCCTTGCTCCTCCGAGTACGCTCCCATGTTCTCCTTGAAATGATCTAGATGAGCATCAAGGATATGGACTTTGAGGGATATCCTACAGCCCATTGTGCCGTAGTTCTTCACCAGAGTCTCAACCAGCTCCACATAGTTTTCGACCTTGTGATTGCCCAGGAAGCCACGAACCACTGCGACAAAGCTGTTGCAAGTGGCTTTCTCCTTACTAGTGAGCTTCTTGGGGAATTCATTTCACTCCAGGATCTTCTTTATCTGTGGTCCGACGAAGACACCGGCTTTGACCTTTGCCTCAGACAGCTTAGGGAAGAAGTCTTGAAGGTAATTGAAGGATGCCGACTCCTTATCTAGGCCCAATTTGATGTGCAGTGGTGGACCTTCCAGGGGTCCACCAGTGGCTCCCACTTGACGTTGTTCCTCCCCACAGAGAACTCGGTCCGCTGTGGCCAGTTCCGTCTCTAGTAGTGCGCCTTGGTGTCTAAATCTTTTGTAGTCATTTTTGTATTAAGGTACTTTAGTATAAATACATGTTAATTTTGATTCATATGTTTTTTTTTCTGACTTTATGTGAACGAAAAGACAAACATTCGCCGGTTTTCTCATTGAAAACAAGTAAATTTCAAAATATCACTGTCCTGGTCACAAAAACTAAGTTTGTGTGTAATAGTAGTCATTTTCTGTACGTTTGAGGCATAAGCAATTAGGAAACAACATTTACTACCCTGGAACAAAAAAATGTTTTGTTACACCTTGTAATCAGGCTCAAGTTGTGTAATGGATCGATGCAGAGGATACTCGAAAATTCTGCAGAATGCCAGGCATAATATTCCAGGAAAAATATATGTGTCTCGATTAGCAGCTGCGATGCGCCAAACAACATTGAGTCCAGAACCATTCTATGAACAAACAAGAATGGAACTCTAGAGTAGAAGCACATATATTAACCGAAATCACAATGATCACGAGTCATGATCAATCCACTGCTGGATGAAGGCCTCCCCAAGCCGTCACCATATATCACGGTTCTACAATGTAACAAACCACCTAGCACAGTGGGAATGCACCTGATAATATTAGTTGTACTCTTGAGTGGTGTTGTTCGTAAACAAGAAACATCTTAAAATAAGCGTGTGTATGGGTGCTCGTGAAAGATTTTAATATCTCTTTCATTTTCCCCCATCCTGTAGCAATACACCTAATACAAATTCACGTATAATGTTTTTATCTCGCAATTTTGTAGGTGCTGCATTGGCCATTGCCTGAAAATATTCCACATACATCTTGGATAAGCATTTATAAGTGATGCCAGATATTCCCACAGCGAAATAACAACATGTTTTAAGTCCTTTGCATAAAACTGCTGTGAAAATGTCAGTAAAAAAATCATTAATTTGTCACACTTGTGGTACACATATTGTGGTATGAATGTGACTTGCACCCTTTCTCTTTTGTTGAATGTCAGCGCCATAGCGCGTCGATTTGTAACGTTTGTTTTCTTTTGTTTGCTGGTGACTTTGTGTATTTCATATTGAAATCGCCTCCAGTGCTTTTGCTGCTGGCGGCAATAAAAGTTGTTTAAAAGTCAAGTCTTTTGTTGAATGTTATACATTCCATCAATATGTTTGGAAGTTGCATTGTCAGTTCGGCACCAACAAAACCATCTGGTTTGCAGCTCTAAGAAATGCTTGGCATTGCTTACGAATGCATTTTTGTATTTACGACGCCCCAGCTGTAAGGACGTGGTGCAAGCCAACCCAGCTACATTCCCATTCATCACACCAAATAGCGATTCTGTATATTCACATTTGTTTTGTAATTTAAATAATGCTAACTGTGGCTGAGATTATTTCAGATTGTAAGTGCGTGTTAAAATGTTAAAGACTCTGATGTTTACGTATTCAGTCTTTTATTGTTGATGCAAATGCATGCTATATACACGCACACGTTGCATCCAAACAAAGAGAATGCACACATTATACTGAAGCACATTTCAAAAGTCAGCAGATGTTTTGCATTGCATTACATTAAATCCTAGTTACGTTTCATTTTAGCCAATTCACCTGGAATGCACCCGATCTCATCAGATTTCAGCAGCTAAGCAGTGTTTGAGCCTGGCTAGTGCTTGGATGGGTGACCGCCAGTCACAAATGGGTTTTTTTGTGTACGTCAGATAATGTAAAAACAGTTTGTTATTGTTTAATGCAAATTTAATTATGAAATGTCTGCTATTTTAAATATTCTATTTGTATAGATGATGTAAAAATTGGGCGGTAATATACATTGCATGCACCAATATGTGTTACTGTTAAAATGATGGAGCTAAGTGTAAGAATAGTGTGTGATTTTGATTTCTAAATAATTTGACAGCAAGCACACCTCTGGTTAAAAATGTAACCTAAAGTATTAAGTGTCTTTTTTGTTGCAATTGCAACAATACAGAAACTAATGTAACCTTAAAATATGCGAGTAATTCTTAACACCTTTCAATTTATAAAGTAGGATTATACATTTCGTGATATATTTAGGTTAATTGCGTTAGATAACACAAATTAACTATGTTGGAACTTATCCTCCACTGACTTGTTGTACAAGAAACAGAACATCCTAATGGGATACCATCCATAAATCTTTCATCATGAACATGCCTCCCTACCCACTGTTCTGCTCACGCTTCTTTGCTTTAAAGTTAACGTTGGCAGACCCATAAGGATTAGTCGTTAATAGAATAGTTTGCTTTTCTGTTCGTAAAAGGTACAGTACTCTCTGTAGCCTGTGTACATTTTAAATAAACATTCCCTCCCTGTCATGCATATGTTTGCAGTCATATAATTTGTTTCCTCTGCTAATAATGAAGAATGATGCTACAATAGTTAACAGATTGGACTTGCAATACAGAGGTCACTTGTTCGATCTCCCTATGTCACAGTTGAACCAATGGGGTAAGATTCACCAGCTCAGTCGATCGACAGGTTTTTTTGCGTTGGGGTAAAGTGTGGGTAGACCCACCTAAGATATCTGTCCATTGTGGGAGCGTAATACCAAAATACCCTCGAGTGAGGCTTTCTAGAGCTCCCTCTAGTGCAGGCAATTCTTCAAGCAGTGGCATGAACAATTGCACGGCTGCACTTTTACCTTTTGTAATGAATAATCAATTTGCAGTTACATTGTGTTTAATTGGTTTATAAATTGTGATGCCGAGGCTGGGTTCACTGCTGTTGCTGACTGATTGTGCTCGCCATGCTTATGAACATCGATGGGTATGAGATGCCGTCGATCCTGAAAAAACGTTGACACGAGTCACGAAATGTGATTTTCCAGTGTATCAAATATGAAAAAAATAGCCTCCTCTAGTTCATGTAGGATGAATGGCGAGAGGATTACATTTTCACTTGATTTAGGTTTTATAAAGCCAAGATAGAAAACACCATGGAGTAAGGATTTCTATTAGAAGTACCAGTCCTAGCTGATGTATTACTTTCAACCTATACATCTTTGCGATTACATCGTTATAACATCAACATGTAGAATATTCCTACTGTATTAGAAATGTATATTTCTTTATTATATGAGTGCCTTTCGTACAAAGAAGATGTGGCACAACGATTGCACACTGCGCTCTTAACCCAACGACATTTGTTTCATTCCTGGCCACAGCTCAAATCAGCAGGCAATCGCATTCGAACTAGTCCTGTACCCTACCTCTCATCAACCTGCACTGGCCAGCATTGTGAAGTATCACCAAACCCACCCCTGTTGTTCCTTGCGACTGACACAAGGTGGGGAAGGCTTTCATCCAGAACCTTTTTTAAAATATGAATCTTTGTTCAAACTGAATTAGTCCGATGAGCTATGAAGCTCTTTTTCAAAGACATCCAGTAGGGGTGGGTCAGCAAGTTACAAAAACAAAGAATACTAAACACAACAACAATGCTTCCTTTTAAGCCGTGGAATACTGCACAATGCTGCAACTACTTGTTTTTGGGGTTGAGATTGGACAGACAATACAAGTTTTATGATTTCAAGATTTAAATCATGTTCCAATACTGTAATCCTTTCCCTCCATATCTGAGCAGAGTCACAGGAGAATATAGTTATATATAAATAATGAACTCTGAAGTTGAAAACTAGGATTAATGTAAAAGGCTCCACATAAAGGACGCGTCCACAGTGACGAGCGTACAGGGGGATTATGACTGTTGACATTTGAGCAAAGGTGGATGCTTATGGACATTTGTCACATATCAATGTTCCAATGATGCTGCAAAAATGATTTATGATCTTTTTGCGTGTTATTTAAAGACAATCGAAACGATACATGAGGCAGTTTAAAGATATTTATGCAGCATTTGGGATGCATCCATGATCTAATGGTTAGCACACCAGACTTTCAATTCAGTTTGATCTCCAGAGGTTGCCGGGTCGATCTCGGGTCGATCTCCTGGCACGGCAGTTGAAAGAAAATCCCCCCCCACCCCACCACCTTTGTTCGTTGAACGGCAGGTTACGTGTGTAGAGGGTAAAGTGTGGATATTCTCACCTCTTCCAAGACATCTGGCCAGTGTGGAAGAGTAGGCAAAATTCTCTCTGGAAGAGGTCTCGACGGTTCTCACTAGTGGAGGTCCTTCTGTCAAGAGTTGCATGCTTAAGAGATCGCAGGGCAAAACTTTTACCTCTTTACAGGAGAAATACAACTTGTTCCTTTAAATAAAGTATTGTGCAAGCAAGGGAGCATAAACCACACAATTGGGGAGACAAAGCCCACGGGGCATGGATTTTTCTGGGATGGTGGGGGTGAGCGTTCTAATCCTAGAGACTCGTTCCTCTTGACAGCATATCTAATGAATGGCACAAAAGCAGAAATCCTCACTTGATCAGTTGGACTATACATACAATTGTAGAGGATATTATTGAAAGCATGAAAATATTAAATAAATTTTAATGACTAATCATATACTGTGCTAGAAGTCACCGCACACATATGTGAAAAGAGCTTCATAGCTCATCGGGTTCCTCCAGTATGAATATTCTGATCTGCGTAATGACGTCACTCACCTCTCACAATGTTGAGCAAGGTGCTGACGTCACAGCTCTTCTCCACCAACCCTCCACCTTGGCCATGTATTCAGCACAAATGTACGGGGTGTGCAAGTGTGGTCAAAGATTAAATTCTTACAATTAAAAGTGTGAGAATTATTGTAGCAAGAAACCAATTTCTTGATGCAAATGTAATGCGAGCGTAAGCGGGGTTTCGCTGCTCAGCTCTGGGCCAATCATATGGCCCAGGGTATTGGGGGTGGGGCCCAGTATGGGGGCGTATGTGAAGGTCCGCCGCTCACCTCCGGTCCAATCGGATGAGAGGAGAGCAGGGGCGGAACCTAAGGGCGGAGCCAGCAAGGCTCTATGCGGAGGTCGGGATCTGAAAGGTTCGGTGAAGGGCGTGGTGAGAGGGAGGAGACAAGATCACGTGGAGAAGGGAATATAGGTGGGATCCAGGAAGGGCTCCTGGTCAGTTGGTGGAGTCACGAAGCTGGACCACGTTGGGTGGCCGGAGGGTACCCGCGCCATCAGCCACGTGGCTGGAGGAGCTTCGAGCACATCGTCGGCCAGCGGTGTGCTGGAGCAGGGAGCAGTGCGACTGACGGAAGGGCGCGTGCGGGGCGCGTGCGAGGAGCAGCCGGTCCGCTGTCGGGACCAGCGGAGTGCGAGCGTCAACGAGAATAAAGAGAGACGGAGACCCAGCAGTGTGTCGGCGAAGTCCTTTATTACACAAACTTACTGTTTATAAATAAATGTGTCAATGAATAATCTGACGCATTATACAATTTTCCCAAGTGAGATTAACCTTACATCAGTTATTGCCAGAAGTGGACTATAATTTCAAGCTAAGTTGTAATATCACACCATTTTTGAGGTGATATTTGGAGTACTTGTTCAACTAATTCGGAATACTTTTAAACACACTTTTTTTTGAAGGTGGGTTTTTAGTATTCTTTAAAGTGGCAGAACATTGTAAAGTAGTTTGGATTTTGCCACATTTGCTGCAATGCCAATTCATTTTCTTTGAAGCCAATGTTACAAAAAAACACTAAATGTTATAACTGCCTGCCAGCCTCTTTTATTTGTGAAATTTAGTTTTACTTCATATATTTTACACATGTGTATGTTGTCCTTTTTTACTTTTTTAACCATGGGTCAGATGTGGAAGTGCATGCCACTGCTCACATGGGTTTGTTAAGACTCCCAAACCTTCTGGGTTGTGAGACGACCAGGTAATTGCAGTACAGGCTTTGTAAACCCATCTGTGTGGCTCTTCGGGTGTTATTCCCTTATAAGTCTGGGTTTTCTCAGAATTAATCCAGCATACTTCCACACGCTAAAATCAAGATGTCACCATATCCAGAAACGTTGATGCCAGCACACCTCGCCAAAAATTTCTATCCTCTGCCAGATCACGCAGCTGCTACAGTAGATAGACGACCACCAAGATCTGTCCTGACAATTTCCCACCCACCATCTGGTCTTAGGTTTTCCACTTGATCACTAGAGTCATAGGACACCACTCAATGCCCGTCTGAGATGGTTTCAACAACGGTTTTGGCTATGATGATATTTTTATATTTATCTTTCAAAATAATAGATATCTCCCAGCATCTCAACGTCTATACCATTTTCACAATCATTCAGAATAAACAAGTTGTACATTTTGAAAAGTTTTTTGTGTAACTGTGCATGTTATTATAACCCGAGATGCTGCGCCGACCATAGCATAATTAGTATAACAAATGGCATTAGCCCTCCCCCCCCCCTCTTTCCCTCCCTTTTTCTCCGAGCTAGCTTTAAGTCTGCTGGACTGATGTATTAATTTGCCCGCTCACATAATAGTGACAATAAGTATGGCAGAGAAACAACTCAGCTGATGAATATGGCCTGTATCCAGGGTGGGAGGGAAATTTAAGGCCTCGGTAAATTGGCTATTGACCCATGTGAGCCTTTTCCCAACAGAACTGCTGTCCCCAAAAACGCAAATCATGGTGCTAAGGCATTTGCAGCTCGGTTGAGACTAATTCCAAGCTCATATTTTGCAGCTGCTGGCCTATAGTTTAAATTAAATTCTCTGCCAGAGTTATAGTGTTGTACCATATGTCATGCTAACGCATAGATTTTTAAACAAAGTTTTAGAAAAGGTCTTTAAGTTACATGCAATGGAAATATTTTTCCTGTGGAAACCAATGCATTGGCACAAATAATTTGCATCGTTCATTTTATTTAAGAGTTTATGCGGAGATGTGTGTCAATGTGTGTAAAATATGTTCTGTATACTGTGTGTTGTTTCTAAGAGTCTGACTTGGTATACATTTTTAAAACAATAGAGCACACATATTTGGAGGCTATCGTGAAAATTTAGTTTTGAAGAAGGGATTCACCCCCTGGGGGGGAAATGCCAGCAGGGATTGTCCCATGAGGTTTTATGTTGCCATCATCAACAGTGATCAATCCGCTGCCAGATTAACTTGATGAAGTCCTCTATAAACCATTGCCATCTCTCATGATCCCACAATGTAATAATCCACCTATCACCTTCATGTAGCAGGACAAATATTTAATTGTGTAAATATTTCTACTCAGATATTTAATTAAACAAATAAAAATGAGTTTAATCATACACATAGACCTATGTACTGAGATGCAGCAAAAACACATTTGTTTTTTGGTAAACTGACAAGAGGAAAAAGTGTCATCTTTTCTGAACACACTGTGCTAAAAATTTCACCTTTTCAACATTAAAAGTGTTGACATACATTGCAGTGTACGCTTCAGGGGCTGATTCACATCTGCGAATGCAAATTGCCTATGCTTAAAATAATGTTAAATAAACAAGAGAACGAAAATGCACTGCTTGTGATTAAAACATTGTCTTCATTTGCCTTAGATGTTTTAATCATCTTTCATCATGCGTTATGACAATAAGCTTGTTTTTAGTTTACATGTTGGCCTTAAGTCATTAATTTCTTGAAATAATTGCTGTTTGTGCTGTATGATTTCTTCAGGTCCTGGATTTCCTTGGCAGCAATTATAACTTTTCCAATAAAACTCAAGGCACAGTCATCATCATTCCATTTTTGGCAAATGTAAAGTGCCAAAATAGGAAAACATTAATTATGCCAAATGACTGCAGATAGAAAAAGACTAAAAAAGTTAACTAGATATACAAAATATAAAGAAAGATAATTTTAAAATATGTATCCTACATATTTTACATGGCTAGTGACATGCCCACCAATTGCACCTTGTGGGCGAGAAATCCTAAATTTAAGGGGCTTATCAATGCAACGCTGCAATTGGCTGCAGAGTGAAATATGCTGCCTATAAAACCTGGTCTGAGCACACGTGATCAATGACAATTTAAATGAAGATTTAAGGGTTAGACGGTTATCTTGAGTGATTTTGTCATGGAGGAAAGTGGTGGGGGGCATTGAAAACATAGGAGGAAGTAAGGCCAACATCCTAGATGAGAGGGCCTCAAAGTGGCTTTGTCGCTATCCAAGTGTATTCTCTCCACATCCCTGAATGGGCCCACAGTAAGTAAACGAGTGGCAGTAAAACTACGTCGGTTTCTACGAATTGATTTCCTGATGAAGTGGCCAAGCACGTGCAGCAGAACGTTGCCCATCTTGCCGAACAATACATTGACAAACAGAGCTAACAATCGGCACCTCATATCTGAAGCCTCATGACTGGGGTCCCAATGATTGCCCTGATAGAAATTGTTTAAAAGGCTTTCTTTTCTTATATTACATTCTTACCACCATAATGAATATGCCACTGGATGCAGATGCCATCTCAAAAGTCATCCGCTCTTACTATTTCAAACACCACGTATACTATTGTTTTTATTTCCAAGTAATATTAAACCTACTAATAGAGAACAGTGCCGTACAGTATATATGTATGTCTGGTATTTATTAACTAGAATTCAGCTATAATAGAGGTTTTTGGGTTGGACCGGATCGATAAATGTCAGTTTTGTCTTTGTTAGAGAGAGTAGACAGTAGCTGTTGATGATTGTCAAGGTTTATTTTTTCATCCCAACCAAATATTTGTTTCTTATGTGTACGTAAATGTTAACATATGTACATGTCAAGGGTGCAGAATAACCGAATACTTTATGCCAAAAATGCTTAGAAATGGTCTACAGTGTGGTACTTTAGAGGGTAGGGAACATCTGTGTACTGTCACTTGCGCAGCAGTTGTGTTTTATTCTCATTTTGTGGAGATACTTTTTTTTACTAAACTACAATTTTATGTAAACGTTTTAGTTGATTGATTTTAATTAAGTGTTGCCCCCTGTCGACGATTTGCACATTTACTGACAGCCATCAACCGTTGTTGACAAACGATATTGTTTCAGGCATGTGATGTGCACCGCATTTGCTCCTATTTTATCCTGCAAAGATTACACGACCCGTCACTCTCTCCTTGTCATTTCTGCTGCATTGTCATATTCACTGACATTGATTATATTATATAGATAGCCTAATGAATGCAAATGCATTGGTTGTCTTTGAAAAACAATTTGAATACACCAAACCTCCTGGCAATTACAGTGTGGTGTTGGAATGAATGTGAAGGTTAAAGGGTTAATGCCCAGAGGTTGTGAGAAATGGCTTATGCTCGCACAGATGTAACTGTGCCAAGCAAGACAAGAATGCTCTGATGTTGACTGCTATTTTTATTGTTTTATTGCTGTCAGTGTAGTATTCTTTACACACGATTGATGTCATAGATTTTTTCTATTCATCCCTCCGGTATTGAAAAGTAAAAAGGCCATTCTTCACTTGGCTTGCTAAAAAAATTAAATGAAATATTCGGATGATTATTTTAGCATTGTTGTAATCTTTGTGAGTTCCAAAGTAATTATTTTAATATACATATTGTGTCTTATTATTTAATTAATGCAGACTACCTATTTTTCTTTCTATTATAATCCATTAGAAATTAAATGGAATTATTTCCCCCATCAATTGTTTACCCTAAGATCCATAATGCTTGCCTGTCCCCAGACATTAATAACGTCAGGCATATTTATGGAAATTCTTAAGAAACAAGCAAAATCTGTTTTTTTTCCTACAGTTTTATGGTAATTGCCAATTATTTATCTTCTTGGGTTACCATTCATGTTACTGTGGCAGTATGTCTTCCGGCTATTACATTTTTCAGCAATATTTAATTTACTTAAACTTTTCCAGCTGAATAACGTTTTTGCATTTGTATAAATGCCATGCATTAACATTCATTAATATTCCTTAGGTTTTATACAACAGGAAATAACACTTTACAAATGGCTGTAGAATGCATTGGTGCTTGAGGCCACAATTTTCATTAAAACATATATAGTTGTCCACCCCACACATCAGCATAGCTTTGAGAAACGTATTGCGCTGGGGGAAGAAAAAACTTAGTGCTTCTACATGTGGTTGTCTCATAAACCTTCGTGGCACTTTACCTTCGCATACCGAGACACGTTGAAAGTTACAGTTGTCTTCAAACAAATTCCACAAAATGGAATGCTTCACAAAACTGTTACATTTTTACGTTAAGCCCCCTTATTTTTTTGCTGTTTTGAAATTAGTAATTAAAGCAGCAATCCGTCCAGATCATCTAAGTTGAACATTCGTCTTTGGCTTGTGGGAATGCATATAGCAGACTGAGGCTATGCAAACGCGACCATACTAATTCTGATGGGCATAGGAAAAAAAATTCTGAAGGAAGCACAGATGAAGGGGACCGAGAAGCTGCCATGTGGGTATTAAGCATATTTGGGATCGTAGGAAGCAGCTTATATCCATTCTCGGCCTCGTAATTTCACCACTGGATGCCAAGGGATACTATTCTGGCCCCAGCCATAGCAAATACCAAATTACACACCAAACTATGTGTGTGCTCTGCTCAGTACCATTGTACCAATTCTCTGAATTCTATTCAGACCCTCCCTTTAGCATCAATTATACAGTAAGAGTGCTGTAGCATCATTCATATAATATGTGAAAATGTAATAGCTTCATGGAATTATTCACAACCATCTTGTCATGAAAAACCCAGGAGGTAACATAGGTTAATTATACAAGGGCATTAACTCTCATGACTAATATGGCTCACTAACATGCACGAAGGCACACATTTATTCAGAGATTTAAAAAAACCACAGTACATTATGTGTAGAATTACAAAGACAACAGTGGTTTTGACTAGATAATTAATTACTGTATTGTTCATTCATTCGTTCGTTTCTCAGTCCGCTTGTGAGGGTCGTGGCATCATATACTTACAGTACTATCCATGTAGCAGTGCATTGATTCATTGGCTAAAATAATTCTTACACTCATGATAGATGCAATTGAGTTATGAAAGTAAGAATTGATCACGAAATGTATGGTTTGTGGAAATTATATAACACATGTAAAATGTTGGCTCTTGTATTTAACTTTTACAGAATTAATGCGAAATGCAATATGAATAATGCAGATAGTACAAATGAGATTAAAATAAGAATATATTTCTGAATTGAATCGTTACCTTGGATTTTTAAATTCTATCAAATTACTGGGGTGGGGTGAATCTGTGAATCTCTACATTGCCTGACACTGTGCAGGGCATAAAAATGTCAGCTGAAAAGCAATAGGAACATAATACTCAACACATTAACGCAATGTCAATCATAATACGTATTGTGAAAATGTGAAATGTATTTAACATTGCGATGAATAAATCCACAACAGTTCAACTGAAGAAATAAAATATATATTCAACATTTTACATGGAATATAAGATTAGAGTTGTTAAAATTATTTCTTGCATTGTATGTCCCCATAATGCTTTGACAGGGACCCAGTGCATAAAGAGGTTGTTACCAATAACATCTGGTATACCAGCATTTTTTTAATTTATAAACGTTTGATTATTTTCATGACGAACGTAAGTCTAGAAAGTCAATAGTCTAAAAATATCCTTGTTAATTTTGGAGATACAGAGCAGAGGGTGATTTCGAGACCATAATGAGGTTTATTTATTTTTTAAATGAAGAACTGCACAGTGATAAGTGCTTGTCAATGCCCTTTTGGCATCCAATTCTAAAAAATTGTTTGACCTTCACTCGTATATCTCTACACAGTAATGTATATGTGTGTAACTATATTTTATATACATATATAACATGTTATTTAAATATACAGCATGTAGAACCATGAGTGTAGTTCATGAGTAATGTGCTTCACTTCAAGGAGCGAGTATCCACATGTGTTTAGCAGCTCTGCTGTCCAGCAAACTCATGAATATTTATAGGTTTACTGAGAGACATCACAAAACAATAAAATGCACTCCCTGTCTTGTTACATAGCCATGCTGTAAGATTCGTCGTCAAATACATTTCTAATATCCTTTCCACTGCCCCATTTGGACATTGGCCAGTGGTGAAATGGTTACATCCTAAACCGCACTATTAAGTTAATAACCTTACTTTAACACTGGCCAACGACCGCAATACAGAACAGACGCACACTCAAAACCCACGTGTGTGCGTGTGTGTGATGCAGTACGGCTGCCATTGGTGTTGTTATGAGTGAATGTGTAACGCTTATTAAAATAATGAAGGTAGACAGGTGGGCCACGATTGGTGTGCTACGCCATGAACCCCGTGACCCAAGCTCGGGTTGACATTAGAACGGGTCCTGCCATCTCCAACCCCGACCCGCCCAAAACCCCCTTCATCAACCCACACTGATAAGCGTCGTGAAGTATGGTTAAAGAAAACACCCCATTTTCCACACTGTGTGAGGAGGCCTTTATCCATTGGTGTTTTGAGAGTGAGTGGAGTGTTTTGTATGTTTGCATCTATTTCTATATGTTTACACAACGGAGCGCGAATGAACAACAGAGAAAGGCAAGTCATATATGGTTAAAGTGCTCATACCAGCTAAACTAAGCACTGATGCCCGCAGCGTATATTCAATGTAAAAGTAGGGGCTCTTGGCTGCAGCCTCATAATTAAAGCCCAGCCTTCTGGCCAAAAAAACTACACCCATGTGTTATATAAAAGGCAAGAGCAGCCAAATTGCTCACTTGGTTTTGCAATAAATGTAAGATATTAAACCAATGAATGATTCATTGCATTGGCACTACCAGTGTGGCATGTAGGTTTATGATGATTAAACATTATTTATATGAACTGTTTGCAGAAAACTAATTTGCATAAACTATATGGCAAAAATATTCAATTGCCTACCCTATTCAGCTATCGGCAATAGGTAAACGAATAGGGCTCGAATGGTTCAACTGATGCAATGCATTGTACCCATAACGGTGTGTGACTATTTTAGAATAAAATAATGTAATCCTCCATTATAGCCAATGGCAGTGAATTATTTGTGATGCATTTATGTTTCTTATTTTATGAATGATGCCAATCAATGATACAAAAAAAGCATCCCTCTTGAATTTAATTGGAAGAAACAAAAATATTGATCAACAAAAGATGGTATTGCTGCACATCAGCCTATGGTATTCCATACTGTCTCCTTCCTGCCATCTCATCTGGATTTCCAAGTGAGCACATCCTTAATGTGTGTGCCAACTGTTTCCTTGTCCTTTAAGCTGTTAATTCTTCCTTTATACTGTCATTTTGGTCAAGTTTGTACTGTTTTTTGCACTGCTGCATATTTTGTCCCGTCTCACCTACGCTGTGTATTTTGTTTGTCTTCTTCGTCCACACTTGTATTTTTCTCCCGCTTTGTTTAATTCTGTCTCTATCACATTGCCTGTCTCTCTGTGCAGTGACGTTAAATGTATGAACATAAAATGACCACATCGTTCGCACCAAGAAAATATGCACTTTATTTTCAAAAATGAAAATAATATAATTCTTGGCTAAGTGATTCGATGCATATATCATTTGGGTAAAGAATCGATTTTCATCCATGCATCGTTCTGGCCCTATACGTGGGTAATTAAGTTGTAAATTATTTTTCAAGTATACTACGTATAGTCTAACCAGTTTCAGTAAAAATGTAAAAGATGCAGATATTACACATGTGATGTATACCATCATTTGGAGCTTCCATTTTAATTAAGTTGTGCACTTAGGCAAGGCCATTCAGCCTTGGTTCAGTAATAAGCTTTGGTACTATAATATGCCAAAGCCACTGCAGTTAAAACTATGAAATTGGATTGCCTGTGCTGGAATAATTTTGACCTAGGGGTTGGCAGCCTATGTTTAAATGGGAAGATATATTGGCATATATGTTAATTGCGGGAACATGAAAGCCTTTAAAGCAGAATAATAATTAGGGGTTTTACCACATTTTTACATGTCTTTAACAAATATAGTTTTGACAAATCTGAAAATGAATAAAATGTAGATTGAAGTATGTTGCTTGTTATACAAGTATAATTAAAGAGTTAGACTCAGTTATTTTGGTGATATATTGATCTACATGTGAACTTTTTCTTGAACGGTCTTTTAAAGGAAATATTGTCCAATTATTTATCAATTTATTTGTCAATTCAATAGTATTTTGCCAACGAATGACAATATATAATTTGTAAAGAACAGAAATTGCCAGAAAAATATATTAAAGGCGGAAAATGTTTCCTATTCACAGTGTCCGTATACGTGCATAAATCACAAGCTACCAATTTCCCCTTTTTATTTTTCGTTATAACCACGTTTACTCATGCAATATGATTGTGTTATGTTGCATAAAGAGAGCATTATGGGAAAAATGTCTACTTTGATTGAGTGACCCTTAGGGCTAGGCTTTACATGAAATGAGCTGGAGAATAAAATTCTAATAAGAGTAATTTTTTGTGCATACAAAACTGGTAATTAACCTTTCCCTACAGCAATATGTAGCAACATGAGCAGATCACAGGACTTAGCTATTCTTAAAGTTTTGCTGATTCTGAAGAAAGCGTAACCCATTTTCCCAATACTGTTTTCTCGCCTCACTTGTTTCCAATGTTCCCAATCAACTGCGATGTACCATTAATGGGCTTAATTGCATAAGATCCAGATTTGTCATTTAACCTTTTAATGTCTTTTAATATGGATATGAAAATAGTTATGAGCCATGTAAACTTACTTGCTTATGCAAGTATAAAATACATTTTAAAATATGCACGTTAATTTACATCTATAGCGTCAGTGATGTGCAAGCTGATACAAATAACTATTTACTACATCTGTCATGATTTTTTAAAAAGAACATCGTGCTTTTAGTTTAATAAGGTGCACAAATACAGAGTGCTCCTTCAGATCAGTTAAAGCAGACTTCGTAGAACTCTGCAGTCGTATCCTCTAAAAATAAAATGTATCTAAGAATGTTAATCAGTGTGATCCATTTTGAGAAAAAAGTGCAGCGAGAAAGTGCAATTTTTAAACATAACTGCCATAAACTACTTGTAAGCTTAATTTTCTAATTTGTTATGGTGTTGGAAGTTCATACAGTATCATCGTTATGAAGTCAGATTCTAGTTTGAGTGGCTCACTAGAGGGAAAGGATGGTTCTCAAATATACATTTTTACACTTCTGGAATATTTATGCATTGCCACTTGATAATCAAATGATGAGATTATCATGCACAAGAAATATCCAGGTTGCCCAGGGGATTCATATACCTCTAAAATGTTGGATTTAACCCCTAGGGTGGATGACTGAAAAAAACAAATAATACTTTGTCATTCTGGTAAGGGCTCTTGTGTGTAGCGGGCTACATGGAGTGGTTTTGACCCTTTGATTGCATACTTTTGTTACGTGTTGCTTCATGAATAGAAAATCACAGTTTCCGCCAAATATGTGTGTTGTTGGATAATGGAGACAACTGGTTATGGGAATTGAATATATATCAATAGGATTTACAAAATGTAATTATTACTGTAAATTGTGTGTTTTTTAAATATATTAGTCACTTAACATGCAATACAATATGACTGTCCTGAAATATAAAACTAAAATAATCTGATCTTTAAAACGGTAATATTGTAGTAATTTTTACATGTCAGTAAAGATAAGTGTGCACGTTTTATATCTACAATTCTAACAATACGTAAAATGGCATGTCCACGGTAAATCGCATTGTGAAGCTTTATGATGAATACAATATTGAAACCGTGTAACTTAATTTGCTGAGTGTACATATCTATTGGTATGTTGTTTAAATTGTGCCCTAGACTTTCCTTGCATGTAAATGAGTTCCCAGTAAATCCAGATGGTATACAATTTATTCTCCTAATTGGCACGTTGTGTATGGAAAGAAAAAGATTTGCGTGTAATTAAATACTTAATTAAAATATGTATATATTTTTCAGCAAAAAAAGGAATAAAGGTTTCAACAAACAGTGCAATATCCACATACAAACATTCATTCTAAAGACAATCTTATCTGCCAGCTGGCAAAAAGCAATGGCATATATTCATTGACGCTAACATTTCCTATCCGAGACAGTTTAACAAAGCAATCCAATAAAAGGTAACATTTGAGATGCCAGCGTATTTGATTATCAAATGGGCTAATTATTTACTGTTGTTTACTATTATTTACGTACGGTTGTATATAATAATTTACATTTAATCTATTCAGCCGGAAATAATAACTGATATAGACTATGATACAACTGAATGAAATAAAACAGTGGAAAGATGGCTCGATATAAGCTAAACACAAGACACAAACCGACTAATTATTGGCTTAACGAAGAAAATAAACATTCCAAGACGCATTTATAAAACATTCGTAAAAATAAATTACCAAAAGGTAAACAAAAATAGATATTCATAAGGATGTTGTCGCTGTGCACATCACCTTTGACCTGATATGTGGGTCAACATTCACTAAGAGCCTGGTTCATATGTTACAAGACCACCCTTAATCTAATATTTTGTATATATAATAAAATAACTGTATAAAAGACTGATGTATTGGTGGAACTTTTCTTTGTTCCGACACATAAATAAAGTCATGAGATGGCCTAAAGGCTAAAGGGAACCAATGCCACATCAGAGCACTGAGCTGAAAAGTTCTGAAATTGTGGGTTTGAATCTGGGTATCAACCACCAATGGATTAATGTGGTTTTATTTTATTTTATTCAAATCAAGATTAATATGGTTCTCAGTGTAGCGTGCTGATGGTCAAAGCCTAGTCACCAATTATTACATTTGGGTTTTCAATAAATTTGAAAAAACCCATCTATTTGACTGGCATGAGACAGTCAAATAAACCTCAGAAGTAGTTCTGTTAAGTAATCTTCCAGGTGTATTCCAGACACATGGCATGTGTATGGTTTACTGTGGCAGTCACAAATAGGCCATACATCTTCTGTTAAAGTCAAGATATTCCAATTTGTTATTTCTCCATATAGTGGATTTAGATTTCCAGCGTTTTGCAATGTTCAAGTTCAAGTTCATTTATTTGGTATAGCCCTGTGAGCCATTCGGCTCTTGAATCGGGTGCAACCGCAACAAATAAAAAACAAAAACATGAACAAAAATCATCTTAAAGTGAATATGTGACTAAGTGCAAACAGAAAATCCAAGAAAAGATAGCTAAATATTGCAGAAAAAAACACCGTACACCAATGCTGTGTGCAAAAATCCCAGTGGGATGCAAGTCAAACAACAACAACAACCATAAGACAACTTAGATTAAGGCCATCAGTCTAACTCTGTGCTATGAGTAATTGGAAGGTGTTTATTGAGCATGAATTAAAATGTGATAAAAATCAAGATAATTTCTGTTTGCGAGATGGAAAGAAAACACTGTACATGGAATGCAGTTGCATTCCATATTCAGCCAATGTCACATTTCCGAACACAAAACCTAAACCACAATGTACATTGCTCACATCTGCAAATGAGTACATGGCCACAGTTAAAATATACATGTATCATATAATTTTAATAGACATATTTTAATTAAATGATAAAAGCCTTCCATTGGGGGTAATTGACTAAAAAAGACGCACACTTTGGGTTACTTCAATGATGAATACTACATTATAATGTTTCTGATACATGCATTCATGTAATATATTAATATTTCAAAAAGTTAGAACAAATAATTCGTATTTTGTCTGTTGTGAGTCAAAAATGTCTTGGGGTGGTTGTTAAACCAAAGATAATTTCTTCTTGACATTTTAAAGTGATTTTTTATGTTTATTTGATGAACATTTTAAATGGTTTGCTGGAATATTTATTTTAATGGAAGCAATATGAGATTGCTTGTTTAAATCAATGTCATATTAAAGCTTCCACCTTTTCAATTCATTTTCACAATTGTGAACCGATACCTTATGGAGTTCCCCCCCCCCCCTTTTGTATACACTTTTGTTAACTCTGTTAACCTAATTGTAATACATTTACATGTAATTTTCATAAATCGTATAAAAAAAACAAATTTCATAAATTGATTCTCACATGCCTAACTTGATAAACCATCAGCGCAATAATTGATTTTAATCGTTGAATTAATGATTCATTCCATGCTTAATTTGTAGCATTTCACTTCCCAAATATAGGGTCCGCGTTCTAAAGGCAGCCAGGATAGAGACTAGGTATAATGTAATTCGTTTAAATAATTATACATGGCCAACTAATCCCTCATATTTTATCAAAAGCATGTCATATTTAGTCGTTGATAAATTTAATGTTGTGTATTGTGATCGCTGTCCATCATTAGAAATGTATTGTGATCGCTGTCCATCATTAGAAATGTATCCCAAATACATAATTAAATTTAACGCATATGTAAATGTGGCATTATTGTGGTTTTCATTTGATTAGACTTGCCCCTCCCCCAAATTAAATAGCACAAAAGGCAGCCTGATGCAGTCACAACAATCACGTATAGCATGATGTGTCACAGTGATTAAGGAAGAGCAGTTCGCTTGATGACTTTGTACTTCCCGTTTTGAAATATTTCTCTATCTAATTTCAATTTCCTTCAAGTAATTTTTGCTGGAAATCCTAGTCTGAAATCATTCCTCCAAAATAGAGGCTCAGGCATATTCTCAATTTCAATACTCACACATATTTCATCATAACTGTGAAATATATCCTAAAATATGGGGGCATTTGTTTTCAGAGCTGTTCCATTTGCACTCAATGAATCTCCCATGCAGCAAAACATGGAAATCAATACAACGCAGCTTGGTAAACTTCACTTAAATCACTGGAAGCCATCTTAGAATAACAGATATTTCATTTAGATGCATGCATTAAATATTGATCTAGGTTTGCTATGCTGCTCAGCACTGCGTCTCCAGAGGAATAAAACAGTGTCATTCTCTATACCTTTAACAAACTAAACTTTCCAGTTGCTAAACTTTGCTTGATCCAACCAAAAGCAAAGTCTAATTAAACTTGCACTTAATTACATTTCAGAAAACCAAGACATCCAAGCTTTAGTATGAAAATATATATTTCTATCTTGACAATGATTACTCAATAGACCTCTCAGATCCTGAAAGCTGTACACTTTTTCTGACGCTCTTCTTTAAGGCCTGTCTTTTAGGCTAATTTAATAGAAAAATCTGTAATGTGAATAAAAACCTCAGTTCAAAAATGTTTCACCCCATGGCCCCCACCTCCAAAACAGATCTTGCATTTGGAGGGAACGACATTTTCTTAATCGTATACGAATGTGTGCTTTGGGTGATACATCATACAGCACCAAATGTGACCATTAAACAGCGCATACTACAGAGCCAAAAGCAGATGCACGTTTTAAAGCACATCACCACTGATAGCTATTTGAACACAAACTCTGGAGAGTGTGTGTGTATGTGGCTATCAGAATGAGGGAATACTTTTTAGCTTGCGCCATTATGAGGCGCTTCAACTGATGGTGTTAGCGGTATAATTTGTCTCTTGCTGCACACAACCTACAGATTGGATTTTTCATCACTCTTCAATCACAGCTCATGGTGACTGTACTCATCAAGGCCACACTGATTTGGCATGGTTCAGTTGTCAGAGAATCACTCAGCTCTTGGATATTTTTTTTCACGTTACCGACATTTGCAATGTATACCATATTCAAATTGCTATGCTTGCGTGCGTGAGTTTAAGTCTCCTTGTCTTTCAATTACCTGTTTTTGTATTTCACAAAAGAAGAGCTTTAGCACAGAGAGTGTACACACGAGTTCGTAGAGAAGATGTGAATTTATGTGGATAAAATTGCATTGAAATATAAAGCAGAAAGGGAGAAAGGCATGGGAGGAGAGAAAGAGTGTTAGGTGGGCTTTGTGATTTTTTTTTTCCGGGGCAGATGAGGGAGGTTGGGAGAGTCACATGCAATATTTTCACAGGCTTAATCATTAAGTAAAACTTTTCTTTTTAAAAGAAAAGTCACTAAATTACACCAATAATAATACTGTACTCTAGATTAAGTAGAACATCTATGATCTACTGGATATGACAATGCTATGCAGTAATATGGTAATACAGTACATGCCTTTGTCATTTCACTCTGCAAAAGCAAATTCACGTTAAGCGCTATGAATAGCTTTACACAACCCTAAAAAGGTAACAATATAATATCCATACACAGCCAATTAGTAAGGTTTGTCACGTAAGCAAAACATGGCAATTCGTTACTAGTACAGCACACTGGTGTGTTAAAGTGTAAACCCACAACATTTACACGTTTTTTGTAAATGCTTACTCTCCAACACACCAGTGGGCTTTACTAGAAATAGAAATGAATTTTCATGTTCTGTTTAGGTGACAAACCTTACAAATTGCCTGTGTCGGGTGGTGGCAGGTTTAACGACACATTTATATTCACGCGATCTAAGCCAAAAACCTCTAATGGATAATATTGCTCGCAAAAGTCTACGTGATAATAAAATATGAGCAGAATACTAAATAAAAAAAATGTAGAACCTTAGTTGCTTGATTTAAAGTGTAACTGTACATATGTAATGTCAGTGATTCGTCATCTTGCCTAGCCTAAACACAACCCTGACCGTGTAACACCGATGGCGCTGACCGAGACAGCCCACAATTGTCTGACCACGCAATATCTAGTGATAATGGCAGCGAAGATGACAGCGATGATGCGACGAGTCCACTCCCAGAACCGGCAGCCCTGAGCTCCCGCTCTCAGCTCCTTTTATGCTACCCAACGTGGCCTGGCTCCGCCCTGGGCACGCCTCCCTTCTCGAACCCACTAGCAGGTTCCAGGGGCTTCCAGATGGGGTCTTCCATGACCCTTGCCTCAGTTCCTCCGCCCTGCCGACACACCCGTGTATATGCTCACCGGCATATGTAATGTTTGTCCACCGCAGTTGCCACAGCTGGGCACCAGCTCGCACTATTACACTACACATATATAGTGGGTCCAACTGAGTCGCAGACGTTCTTTTAGAGGCAACACTTTTATTTGTAACACCGTAATACCGTAACACAAAGGGGTAACTGCCCCTTTGCCAGACTACAGCGAGTTACTGTTACGAAGGGTCGATCCCTCACTCGGGTCTCCAACCACGTGGTTGCCTCGTAAGACGGAGAGCTTCAGCTTGAGACGTAGAGCTTCCCGCTTATAGATGTTGAGCTTCCAGCTTGTAGAATGCAGCGATCCTGGTCCCTCTCAGGGACCCGCCTTATATCCCTCTCCGGTCGGGGCCGCTCTGCCCTTGGCCCCGCCCGCCTACCCAAACATTCTCGTTCCCTCTAAATCCTTCTCAAGAGCTCTCTCCGGACACGTGATCACCCCCGAGTCCCCCCACCTGGGGCCCCCTGTATGGACATTCCGGATCACGTGTCTACGGGGTCAACCAGAGTGCCATGGCCCGGGGCAACCCTGCCCCTGGACTGACACACCCCCTCCCCCACGGGAGAGCTCCCACCACACACTGTGCGTGGGGCCCGCACTATCCCAGTGCTCGCCAAGCCCCGCTAGGGCTGGTGTTACACACAGCCACCCACACCGTGTTGTCCCTGCTAGGGCTGGTGCTACACACAGCCACCCACACGGCGCTGTCCCCGCTAGGGCTGGTGTCACACACAGCCACCCACACGGCGCTGTCCCCGCTAGGGCTGGTGTCACACACAGCCACCCACACGGCGCTGTCCCCGCTAGGGCTGGTGTCACACACAGCCACCCACACGGTGCTGTCCCCGCTAGGGCTGGTGTCACACACAGCCACCCACACGGCGCTGTCCCCGCTAGGGCTAGTGTCACACACAGCCACCCACACGGCGCTGTCCCCGCTAGGGCTGGTGTCACACACAGCCACCCACACGGCGCTGTCCCCGCTAGGGCTGGTGTCACACACAGCCACCCACACGGCGCTGTCCCCGCTAGGGCTGGTGTCACACACAGCCACCCACACGGCGCTGTCCCCGCTAGGGCTGGTGTCACACACAGCCACCCACACGGCGCTGTCCCCGCTAGGGCTGGTGTCACACACAGCCACCCACACGGCGCTGTCCCCGCTAGGGCTGGTGTCACACACAGCCACCCACACGGCGCTGTCCCCGCTAGGGCTGGTGTCACACACAGCCACCCACACGGCGCTGTCCCCGCTAGGGCTGGTGTCACACACAGCCACCCACACGGTGCTGTCCCCGCTAGGGCTGGTGTCACACACAGCCACCCACACGGCGCTGTCCCCGCTAGGGCTGGTGTCACACACAGCCACCCACACGGCGCTGTCCCCGCTAGGGCTGGTGTCACACACAGCCACCCACACGGTGCTGTCCCCGCTAGGGCTGGTGTCACACACAGCCACCCACACGGCGCTGTCCCCGCTAGGGATGGTGTCACACACAGCCACCCACACGGCGCTGTCCACGCTAGGGCTGGTGTTACACACAGCCACCCACACGGCGCTGTCCACGCTAGGGCTGGTGCCACACACAGCCACCCACACGGCGCTGTCCACGCTAGGGCTGTGTCACACACAGCCACCCACACGGCGCTGTCCCCGCTAGGGCTGTGTCACACACAGCCACCCACACGGCGCTGTCCCCGCTAGGGCTGTGTCACACACAGCCACCCACACGGCGCTGTCCACGCTAGGGCTGGTGCCACACACAGCCACCCACACGGCGCTGTCCACGCTAGGGCTGTGTCACACACAGCCACCCACACGGCGCTGTCCCCGCTAGGGCTGTGTCACACACAGCCACCCACACGGCGCTGTCCCCGCTAGGGCTGTGTCACACACAGCCACCCACACGGCGCTGTCCCCGCTAGGGCTGTGTCACACACAGCCACCCACACGGCGCTGTCCACGCTAGGGCTGGTGCCACACACAGCCACCCACATGGCGCTGTCCACGCTAGGGCTGTGTCACACACAGCCACCCACACGGCGCTGTCCCCGCTAGGGCTGTGTCACACACAGCCACCCACACGGCGCTGTCCCCGCTAGGGCTGTGTCACACACAGCCACCCACACGGTGCTGTCCACGATGTAGGAACATCGAACGGCACGACCCTTCCAGGCCGGCACCATACAGTGACATCCCCGATGTCACTACACATATATAAAATTATCCCATTCATCACCAATACATGGAATGGTTCCGAAGGAAATTATTATATATATGTTTACAATTGGTGATTTATGTGTAATACTTTATGTTGCTTAAAAATTATCAGTACTGAGAAATGTTTGCAAATTCCTTTCAGATCCTTTTAAACACAATAACAAAAAGCAGTTGCCTTCCTAAATGCAATACCTGACCATACAATCTAAATGATTGTAAATAGTATATAAATATGCTAAACATTTATTTGCACAAGAAATGTTTATTATAAAATATAACATTTATGACCAAGAAACCCGCATGTTGAAAATAGCGTAAATACATTACATCATTAAGTGATGAAGGATGTACAATTGCAAAGTGTTTAATAAGTAGAGGTAAAACGTATGTAGCCTTATATCACTGTGATTTGGGTACACATTGCAAATTAAATGGGGTCTGAACCAGGTACTTTTATATTATTTTCTTCAGATTTTGCCACTAAATTGCAAATGTATCAAGGTTAAAGATGGCAGCACCCTTTCACAAACACGCAATTGAAGAGCTGTTATTCATGTGTTTTTTGTCCTCTGATGGTGATGTAAAGACGAGTGAAATGTATTGAAAAAGTATGCTGCAATATAGTGGAAACTCTACAATTAGTAGGAATACATAATGTACAAATGTGTGGAATGAATTACAAATAGGTGGAATGGTATGGTAAACCTCACTCATGACGGTGTGATGAGGCCTATACTCAGAGGTGGATTGAGAATGAATCTTGCACTGCCAATTGTAAACTCGAGTACTTTATACCTAACATGCAGTATATTCACACCATTACGTTTTAAAGTACACACAATATGCGCAATGCAAATTTGTACCCCAAATTATAGTTGTCATGGAAGAGTAATTCTACCATCGCAGTGTCCCAACTTTTCTCCAAGGAGTGATAACAACTTTGAGTAGTTGTTTCAAAACTTGAATTGCACAACTGTTTTGTAACGAATTGATTACTTCAAGTGACCACAATGCAATGCATTAAACCCAAGTGGCCTGACGTGGTTTTTTTCCTAATGAAACATCAGTGAGCCATGGGTAAGAAACCATAGCCATTGCTTGGTAACTTTAATAAATGCTCATACTGCAAAATGACTTTTTTCTCTCTATCACTACCCACCTTATTTTCTAGGTAAACCAATCTTTAAAAGCCATGTCTTAAAGGTGTTTTTTTGTTCACAAGCTGCCACGTTCTAGTTTTTACAGCCTAGCGATTGTCCATCAAGTCACGTACACAATGCTTGCTGCGATGTTGACCTGAATGCAAAAAGTGAACGGACTGAAATACCGCAAGCCTGAATTCATTGAATTTTGTAACGTTCAAAGTAAAATGTATGACCCACATTAAATATATGTAAGTTAGGTAGAAGATTGGAGACACATTTATTTGTTTTACCTTATTGTCATCATATGGAAATGCAATAGTTTTTACTCTTTAATACAGTGAATTAAATATAAATGCCTTCAGGTATCATGTATAGTGTATTTCACACTTTCTGTAGAGTGTTGGTACAGTGGTCAGCACACTGTGTTGTGAACTGGGTAACCCAAGTTCGATTCCCAGCCATGGCTAACATCAGTCGTCAGTAATATCAGAACCGATCATGTGTTCCCCTTTCACAACCCTGCACTCAACAGCGTGGTGAAGTATAGTAAAATAAACAAAACAACAGCCCATGACCGAAATGGCATAAGCAGTAGATTAAGAAATGGTTGGAACTGCTTATTTATATATTTAGAACAAGTCTTTATATGGGCATTGCGTATAATGTTCGAGTTTATAAATATATGTAGATACAGTGCGTGTGTGGAGACAGTATGTGTGTGGAGACAATGCGGGTGCAAGGAGAGTGCGTAGACTAGCGGTCACGAGTAGAAATTACAGGAGATTGATAATAATAATAAAGGGCGAGTTGTGACAAGGGAGAACCATCAGGGACGTTCGGGAACGGGCCAAAAAGTTTGAGAAAGGGGGTGTGGCCGGGGGCGGGGTGAGGGCCACTCCAGAGATAAAAGGAGGCGAGCGGCAGGGTTCGGGGCTGCCGTGGGATCGGGGTCGTCGCTGTCTTCACGCCGTCGCTGTCTTCCCACCATCGCTGTCTTCGCGTCGCCGCTGTCTTCGCGTCGTCACTGTCTTCGCGTCGTCGCTACTTGCGTGCCATCCCTGACCCAAGTTATCTGCATGTCATCCCTGGCCAAGTTATCTGCGTGAAGCACCCTAAATCAAAATAACGAAAACCCTCTACAGCAGGGGTCGGGAACCTTTTTGACTGGGAGAGCCATAAAAGCCAAATATTTCTAAATATATTTCATTGAGAGCCATATAGTATTTTTAACGTATAATAAATTAAATATGTCTTACTTTTAATGCAACTTCTGGTGCTGCATGGTTTTGCTGATGGCCTTGTAGTCTGGTTCATACGTGGTGAGGTTGAGCTTCATGCAGGCGTGACCCGTGAAATTTATCTTCAAAACTAATTTTTGTTTACTTTAAAATGACACAGTATTATTATACAATATCACAAGTATTTTAAAATCAGTTCCAAACTGATTTTTTATTTTTTTATTTTGTTTTCCAACTCAAAATTGTCTGGGAGCCATATGCCGTCACTGGAAGAGCCATATATGGCTCGCGAGCCATAGGTTCCCGACCGCTGCTCTACAGTTTGCGTCGTCCGAGAGTCATTACAACTGGTGTCAGAAGTGGCTGCATCGGTATGTCAAAATACACAAGAAAGAAAAACCCACCTGCATCGACTTCGGACAAGGGAGAAGATGAGGAGGAGACTCTCCACCAGGCAGTCCCGGCAACTGCGGTCCTGGTCAGAACACCCCTGGGTGCAGGAGGAGCGGTGGTGGAGGAGGAAGGAGCTGCTGCCCAGCAGCCACGGGCCGCGGAGGGGTGGCGTGAGGTGGCAGGGCAGCTCGACCTGCTCCTGGCGGCCGTCACACAGCTCTCCTTGCTGCTGGGCGCGACTGTGGCGAGTGGGGGAGCCACAGAGAGCACGCTGCGGGTCCCCATATACGAGATGGGACGGACAGCGTCCGCCGTCGTTTGCCTGGCGAAGCGCGTGTTATCGGCGGCCACCATTGCCCACGTGGCGGAGCCTGCGTGATTGCCAGCCGCCATTTCGCGGCCGACCCAGGTGGCAGCAGAGTCGATTCTGTCCCCAGCGGCACAGGGGAGAGCAGCGGACCGGCCAAGGCGGTTGTCTCCCATCAGGGAGTTCGTGGCAGTGGGGGGTGATTGGGCAACCTTCATCCGCATGTTTGAGGCGGCATACCTGTCCATCGCATGGACAGAGGACCAAGCTCTGCGGGCCTTGCCAACGGCCCTCGATTCCAGAGGAGAAGCGGGCCACTCTTCAACAGGCGAACTGAGACATGGTGGCCAGATGCCTACAGGCACACGAGAATATGAACAGGTGGACTCAGGTGGTGGCATAGTCAGGTGAACCCGTGTCAGGTGACACCTTGACTGCCGGATCAATGAGGAGCAACGCAAGGATCCGGAGCTGGGGCAGGAGATGGTGGCAGCGGTGCAAGGGTGGCCTCGACGGCAAGGGAAGACCTCGCGACGGCCTCAAGGTTGGGGTCCGGGGGGGAGGAGGCGACTCCTCTGCTGCAGGGACCAGCTATCACCTGCTGATGGTGCGGATAGTTTTCACCTTGCATTCCCCTGTTATGGCACACGAACAGCGGGTTCAGACTACAGATGGGTGGTCTAATTCCGGTACACAGTGCAGGAAGTTGGCACGCCGAGTAATGGCAGCCGCGGCAGGTTCGTCGGCAGTGGCTGGTTCCATTCAAGGGATAGAGGTACGTTTCTTGGTTGACACGGGGGTCGAGGCTACTATTATCTCGGACGTCATTTATAATTTGTTGCCATTAAGGAACCGTTGCATTATGCCGGTGGGGAATGCGTGTGTTGCGGCTAACGGAGGGAGCATGGGAATTGTGGGGCAGATAGAGGCATGCGTAAGAGTGGATGAAATTGAAATGTCGGGTCTCATATTGATTTAAAAAACACAGGCAGTGCCTTGCCTCTTGGGTACCAATTCTTTTCGCAGGATGTCCCTAAAGATTTTCACAGACCAAGGATGTATCGAGATGCTGTTCGGGTAAAAATTGTTCTTTTTGGATTCCCCGTGTAGAAATACTGTGGCTAACGTTACAGTTCAGGCCTTGGCAAGGGAATCGATAGAGATTCCACCAAGTATGCAAATGTTGGTCCCTTTGCACTACCACAAACGGCTTCAATTGGCTGACCCCGAGGCGGGAGTCCTCCTTACACCATCAAACACAGCGACCCGTGAGCTTATGCTGGTGGGTGCTCAGACAATCCTTCGGATTAATCAGGAGCCATTTTTGCAGGTCTTTAATATAGTTCTGGGAACAGCTGTGGTCCAGGTAGGTACGGTGTTAGCTCACGCGACGGCTGCATGTTATGAGGCTGTCGACTCCGATGCGGGGAATGTCATAGGTGTGGTGGAACAGAGAGCCGAGTCGGATGAGACATGGGCAGATACATTGTGAGCAGAGAACCCAAATTTATCCTAGGTGCAACAGAATGAATTGCAATCATTGCTAAGGGAATTTTCGGACATATTCAGTCAAGGCAAATTTGATATCGGTCGTACTTCCTTGCTGCAACACCATATCGATATGGGCGACGCAGCTCCTATTCGACAGAACACATCGGTTGAGTCCTGTAGAAAAGGAACAAGTACAGCAGGCGGCGGAGGAAATGTTGGCAGCTGATATAATTTCACCGTCAACCAACTCTTGGGGAGCCCCTGTGGTGTTGGTCAAAAAACAGGATGGAAGCTTAAGATTTTGCATCGACTTTTGTAAATTAAACGAAGTCTCAGTGGCAGATGCTTTTCTGCTTCCACGTAATGACGATTCCCTGGACGCGTTGTCGGGCGCTTGGTTCTTCTCCACATTGGACCTATTGTCGAGTTTTTGGCAACTACCCCTGGATGAGTCATCTAGACCAAAAACTGCGTTCCGAACGCCTCAGGGACTGCACCAATTTAATTGTAGCCTGATGGGATTGCATTCGGCACCTGCCACTTTCCAGCGACCTATGGAATTGGTCCTGGTGGGACTGCAATGGGACTCCTTCCTCATTTACGTAGATGACATCATCGTGTTTGGTCACACATTTGTTGTGGGTTGTGTACTCTAGGGTACGGTCAGCGAATCTCGAATTGAAACCCGCTAAATGCTATTTGCTACAAACTTCAGTGCCATATTTGGGCCACATTGTCAGCGCAAAAGGGATAGTTACAGACCTGGACAAAACGTCGTGCGTACGCGATTGGCCAACTCCCAAGTCGTTGAGTGAAGTGCTCAATTTCGTTGGGTTTGCGTCATATTACCGAAGATTCATTCCTCAGTTCGTGACGGTTGCAAAACCCTTGCATGCCCTGATGGCTAAATACCAGAAGTTGAAATGGGGTCAGGAGGAGGAAATCGCATTTGTTGCACTGCGAGATCACCTCTCCAACGCGCCTCCCCTTGACTATCTGGATTTTTCCCTGCCGTTCATACTGGACACTGATGCTAGTGACCTGGCCATAGGGGCTGTCCTGTCACAAGTGAATAATGAGGTGTAAAGGGTAATTGCATACGGAAGTCGCATCCTGTCAACCGCTCAGCAGCGGTACTGTGTTACCCACAGGGAACTTTTGGCCATGGTGTATTTCAATAAATAGTACAGGCCTTATATTTATAGCAGGGACTTTGTAGTCCACACGGACCATGCGGCCCTCCAGTACACCCTGGGAGTGGACCAGCCTTCCGGCCAGCTCTCACGCTGGCTGGAGATACTCCAGGAGTATTTATTCCAGGTAATTTGCTACAAGGGTGTAAGGCACTGTAATGCAGACGCATTGTCCCGCTTGCCTCTTAACGAACATTGTGCATGCTCGTCGGCGCAGGCTCGTGTAAACAACCTGCAGCTGGGTCACCAAGGGTTGTAGCGGCATTAAGTGACCTGGCAGCAGCTGGCGTGGTCACACATAGGGACAACACTTTGGGCCTCACGCATGCCGAATGGGGCTAGCTACAGATGAACGATGTTTCCTTGTTGAACTTGTGGCACCATGCCGAAACTAACCACAAAAACCTTGCCCCTAAGGGAGTTCTTCCTTTGGGAAGGACTGGTAGGTTAACCCGAGCAGTACACAAAAATATGGTGATGCACCTTTGGGCATCGAAAAACATTGCTAACCCTGCAACGCAACTTTTATTGGCTGGGAATGTCAAATGTCTACCATCTGGTCAAAGGTTGCACTGATTGCGCGCGCCGAAAGCCACCATCGAAAAAGTCTCAACCCCCGTTGCAGTCCATCACAGTGTCCCGAATTAACAAGTTGGTTGTGCTTGAGATCCTGGGACCTTTTCTGAGTACACAAAATTGGAATAAATTTCTCCTGGTCAGGGTAGAATATTTTCCCGGTGGCCAATGGCTTGGCTATTGCCCGACCCAATGGCTGCATCCATTGCATGGCTACGTGATGGATAAGGGAGCCCCTGAGCCGCTTCTCACAGATCAGGTCGGAATTTCTCATCCAAGCTGCTGTGTGAAGTGTGCGACGTACTGGATACAAAAAAGATTAGAACGTCGCAATACCATTCTCAAACAGATGGCATGGTGGAACACCTGCGCAGAACCTTGACATCGATGCTCTGTCAGGCAGTTAATGAGGCGCAGACAGATTGGGACTTGCACGTTCCCAGGAGTCTTGGCAGCATACATGATGCCCCTACATGCCTCTATGGGATTTTCTCTGGTTTTTCTTATGTACGGGCTGGAAAATGAACCCCCCATAGAGGCTCAGTTGGGTATGGCCTCAGGGAAAAAGAGATCAGCCATGCCCGTGCCCCTGCAGGTTACGCTGGGTCGTATTTCTGAAGCTCACGAAGCGGCTAGAGAAAACACTACCAAGGTGCAAGCTGCTAATGAAAGGAACATGGGGTGGCATGAGCACGTGCTTTCATGGGCAATCGGGGACAGGGCATGGTTATACTGCCCACAGGTGCCACTGGGTACGTCCCCCAAGTTACATCGGACATGGCAAGGTCCTGTTGAGGTGGTAGAAGTCACACGGCAAGTGTGTAAAAATACAGGCAGGATGTCGCCATTGGTTTGTTTACCCGTCGCACCTGAAACCACATGTTTATCCCCCTATAGACAGCTCATCCCCAAGTCCTGTATGGCCGGTGTCTGGTGTGTCTGACGAGCCGGGGCAGTCGGCCAATGAAATTGAAAAATGCGTTGTGCCGCCCACAGTTTCCAAGCCCCTGAAGTCGGGGGAGTCACAAGAAGCTGCCATGTGCGATGGACTGCTGGCTGGAGCCCGATGAAATTATTTCGAAGAGTTCATGGATTATCCTACCCCTTCAAGGCTTTTGTGTGAGCCCCCGTTGCCCAGAGAGGCGCAGAAGTCCACCCAGAGCGATGGACCGGTGTCAAGGACCTGGTCAAAGTGTTTGCAATTCCGCTAGGCAGATCTCCCATGGTTGTTGCGGGTAATTTTTATATATGCGGTTCTTTTGCCCGAACGATCATCGGGCATTGAGTTACATTTTTTACGTGGTTCTTTTTCCCCAACACACTGTAAAAATATTGTTAATAGCCGAGACGGCTACATTTTTAAGAGGGGGGAGGGGGGTAATGTAGAGACAGTGCATGTGTGGAGACAGTGAGGGTGCAGGGACAGTGTGTGGACTAGCGGTCACGAGTATAAATTACAGGTGATTGATAGCATTGTGTATCAAAATATATATTTTTTTCCTGGGAAGTGTTATTTTCCAATTGCTTATGCCTCAAAAGTACAGAAAATGGCTATTATTCCCCACGAACTTTTCCTTTGTGAACAGGACACAAATGCAAAGTTAATAATCCACTACATTAATAACACTTCATAACAAATTAAAAAAAATTTTACTTAAAACTTTCGTGACTGCAGGAATTCATATTCTTTGGTTTTTTCGGTAAAGTCACGTAGATAGAAAATAATAAAAAAATAATAAATGTATGAAAAACAAAAAACTCACGACGTTTCGCAACACAAGCGGTCATCATCAGGTGGAAAGAAAGGGGGGGGGGGGACAAGCCTCCAACTGCAACTGTTTATTAAGGCTTAAAATGGGCACAAACAAGCCAAAGCTGTGAGTGGGCGGGGCACAAGAGCCGTTGCGCCAGCGCTGAGCGGCGAGCAGCGCAGTCCAAGTGTGTCAGCAGTATTGGCGGGGCAGCCAATACTAATGTAGTGGGTCACTAACCAGAGGATAACTTCTGTGAGGCAACAGGATATTTATTTAACTGCTCTGAATACAGGGTCCCTAACACAAAGGGGTAACGGCCCCTTTCACCCGATACCTGAAGAGGTATGGCTCCAGGCTACACTGCTGCCTAACACTGGGACCACTCTAATTATTAGCCTTCCGACTAGGGGCCATAGGGGAGGCTACGCTGACCCGACCGCGCCAAGGTCTCCGGGTCCAGACCACTGGCCTCACTCAGCTCCGGCCCTGAGAAGGACAGCGGAGCTTGGGGTCCAGGGTCCTATCTTCAGCCCCATCTTCGGTCTCCGGCTTGGAGATGACTGAACCAGACCCTTCAGAGGTCCGGCTTATATACAGGTCCGTGGCTTGCTCTGCCTTAGCCATGCCTCCCTTCCAGAACCTTCTGGAAGGTGACATCATCCCCCAGTCCCCCCTCCCGGGGTTTGGGGATTGTGTCCCAGGATCCATTATTTCAGGGATTACCGTTAGCCCCTTGGGCCATAGTCCTTTACATTAGCGTAATCGCACTTCCGCCCCCTGTTGACGCGAAGGGGAAGCTACCCGCTAACAGCATGGGGAGTGCTGATTAATGCCTCTACACTAATTCAGGAGAAGACAAAGGGGAGAGAGAGGGGGCAGAGCTAGGGGGAGAGAGAGGGGGCAGAGATAGGGGAGAGAGAGATGGGGGAGAGAGGGGGTAGTGATAGGAGCAGAGAGAGAGGGGGTAGAGATAGGGGGAGAGAGGGGGGGTAAAGATAGGCGGAGAGAGAAGGGGGTAAAGATAGGGGGAGAGAGAGGGGGGTACAGATGGGGAGAGAGAGAAGGGGTAGAGATAGGGAGAGAGAGGGGAGGAGAGATAGGGGCAGAGAGGGGGTAGAGATAGGGGAGAAATAGGGGGTAGACATGGGGGGCATTGCAACTCGCTCCACACATCCACACTGCTGATGGTGGAGTTTGACAAGAAATAACAAATCAAGTCATGACCCAAAGTGGTTGATGACACTCTTCCAATGATTGCTGAGTTTATAACCGTCTTCTCGGTTGAAATTGTGTCTGTGTCTATATATGTGGATGGCTTCATGAGCGAATCTTTGTTGATAGCCAGTAGGCTTGCAAAGTACCATCGTTTTAAAGAAATAAATTTCGTGTGAGCCAGCCGAATTAAAATAATGATCAGCTACGGCAGAAGTATTGGTCCTACCGTGTTTCAAATCTGCCTTATGTTCACGAACACGGTCCGAGACATGTCACGAACACGGGGATAAAAGGAGGTGAGCGGCACGGTTTGGAACTAACGTGGGATCTGGGTCGTTGCTGTTTTCATGCCGTTGCTGTCTTCACGCCGTCACTGTCTTCGCGTCCTCACTGTCTTTGCTTGTGTTGCGATCGAAATGTCGTGAGTTTTTTTTCTTTTCATTATTTGAATTATTTTTGTTTTATTATTTTCTATCTACATGACTTTTCTGAAAGAACCAAATAATATGAAAACAAATTTAGATATTTTTGTTCCTGGGTAATAAGTGTTATTCCCTAATTGCTTATGCCTCAAAAGTACAGAAAATGGATATTATTCCCCACAAACTTTGCTTTTGTGACCAGGACAGTGATATTTAGAAATGTACTTATTTTCAATGAGAAAACGTGTGCATTTGAGCCATTCCTTCACGTAAAGTCCTGGGCACAAAAGCAACATTTGTGGGGAATAATAGCCATTTTCTATACTTTTGAGGCATAAGCAATTAGAAAATGACACTTGTAATTAGTGTAGTTAGCCTGGTGGTTACCACCATAGGTTATTCTGTTAAGGGGAAAGTTACCCCATGTGTTGGAATTAAATAAATGTGTTGCCTCCAAGTCTACGTCTGCGACTCAGTTGAACTCACTACACATATGGCAAATCTAGCCATTGTTATATATGTAGTGGGTTCCAGGGAGACTGGAGACAGAGTGCTTGAGGCACACGTTTATTCAATATAACTGCAGGATACACGGATCCCTAACACAGAGGGGTAGCGGCCCCTCTACCCAATACCCAAGGAGGTATAGCCTCCAGGCTCGCGTGTTCTAATCACTCGGAATACACTCACGTTCCTCCGGCTAAGGGGACCTAGGGGGAGGCTATCTGACCTGACCCAGCCAAGGTCCTCGGGTCCTGACCACTGGCCCACTCGGTCCTGGCCCTTAAAAGGACGTCGGGTCCCGGGCGTTCACAGGGTCGACCACTGGCCCACTACATCCCGGCTCTTAGAAGGATGGCAGGTCTGGGGGTTTCCAGGGTCCTAGCCTAGCTGGTCTTCTTTCTTCAGCTTGACGAAGACTGCCGGACTTGTCCAGAGGTCCGGCTTTTATACCCGTGGCCGTGTCTATCTGCCCCTGGCCACGCCCCCCTTCTGGAATGCTCTAGGGGCTCTGGAATATCCCCCCCAACACCTCTCTTGGGGTTGGGAGAGCCTAGTGTCCCAACAGCCCGGCTCATCCTCCCTATCCCGGGTTACCACCCCCTATGGACACGTGTGCTACTGCAGGTAAGAGTGCATAACAATGCTATATACAATGCCTGACACCGACGCTACATATACATGCTCTGATGAATGCAGTCAGCATTTAATAGGGGTGGACGTAATGATAAAAAAGATCATCAGCTTGCATAACTACATATGGCCAATACTTGTAACTCATCTACCATTGTGTTTAGTTTCTAAATATTGAGCAACAGCTCTTATATTACAGGCTGGGGCACAATAAAAAGAAGTGTTATTAGTTTTTGTATTGCGTGTTAAGATAAAGTTTCAATCCAGATACTTTATACATCGAAAAGTTATTGTATTTTATATTGTTGAAACATCTATCAATTACCTTTAAAGTATCATGACTGGTTTGCAGTATAAATTCATTATTTTCTTCATGTTTCACCTGACCTTGTATACAGAACCAGACGTCTGTTCTGATTTTTACGTACATTTTTCTAGTTTTGTTTTTCTATTGCTAAAAAAACCCCAAAAAAACTTGGTAGCACAAACACAAAGGGTGATAGATGATGTCCCTCTGCACCGACCTTATGTAGGACTTTCAAAAATTTCGTAAGCCCCTCTCTGTATACTTAAGAATTTATGTTTGAAACAAATATCCATAGTATGGATCTTTCTGCTGGGGAATACTTTTACATATTATCGCATGAAAAAGTAATCCTTTTTTTTACCACGTATGAATCCCATTAAGCAACAATCAATAATGTAAATTTCAATTAGTTTGTCAGTTTGAATAGCCCTCGCGGGTACGTTGAGGCCTGTGAGGACAAAAAGTGCTATATAACGAAATGTTAATTAATAAAACATAAAAGTTTCCAGTGGAATAACATTAAAGACGTGTATTGGGGCATCGTTTTGATTGAATGTCTACATTTTTACATATATATAAACAATGCTATTGGAATAATCTGTAATCAATAAGGTGACATTTGCTGAATGAACGAATTTTTGTTGGAGGGATACACCTAGACAACACAACAAGGTAGATATACTTAGAGCTGTAAATTAAGGAGAACAAAGATTGAAATTATGAAATAAAGAGGTAAACAAGAGTAGGGCAGAGTACATTTTTGAAAAGTAAATTGAATGTGAAAAATGACATGCCTGTGTACCTAAAGTGGAAAGTTTTCAATCAGCACAATGATATGTAACAAAATAAATAAGCAAAAATATCATATTCACATATCTGTCTCACCATGTAAGTAATACAATTGTAGTGGAATAACGCGTGCGGTGGGTGGGGGGTGCAAGCTGTGTACATGCATGTGCGAAGTTACGGACACTGAGGTCGCATCGGGACAGACAGGTGCGACACGGAGAGCAACGGAAGGGAGACGTCTAATTAAGGTGCATAGCTGTGATTGGCAGGTTGCAGATGCAGGCGCAGAATAGGCGCCAGGCTGCCGGGAGATTGGGGCGATAACGGCTGAAGCAACAGGCGTGGGGCGAGGGGGGTCGCCAGCTTGGTCGGAGTGAAGACAGAAAGGCAGACGACGGAAGTTCCAAGCCCCGCTCTCGTCACCTCGCCCTCACCCGTGGTGATGTCTGAACTCCCATGGGTGGCAACGACGAGGTAGGAGAGGCGAGGGAAGAAAGGCTACCAGTAGAGAAGCTAGCGGAATCCTAAGTGTGAGCGTGCGAAGCTAGCAGTAGAGAAGCTAGCCGAGTGTATAGCGGAAGACTAGCAGTCAAGAAGCTAGCAGAATCTTCTTGGTTCTTTCGGTAAAGTCACGTAGAAGGGAAATAATAAAATAATAAAAATAAAACACACTAAAATTATTCTCACGACGTTTCGGCCACAACGCAAGCATCCGTCCTCAGGTTTAGAACAGGTCTGTCGGAAAGGCAGTGTCTTATTATGTTTTATTTTTATTATTTTATTATTTCCCTTCTACGTGACTTTACCGAAAGAACCAAGAAGATGAATCCCTGCAGTCACGAAAGCTTTAAATCGAAATTTAAAGTTAGCAGAAATATAGCGGAAGACTAGCATAGAAGAAGCGAGCAGAAGAACAAGGAGAGAATAGCAGTGGAGAAGCCAGCAGAGTGTATAGTAATAGGCTAGCAGTGGAGAGGCTAGCAGAGTGAGAGAGAGAGAACAGGCTAGCAGTGGAGAGGCTGAGAGAGAGAGAGGGGGAGCGGGGCGAGCGGAGCTAAGGAGGCGAGCAGCGCAGGCGGGAGAGTTGCGACGGAGTTACGTGGCGTTGAACGCGAGTAGTTCTGTTCAATAAAAGTGACAAGAGAACAAGAAAGAAGTTGTCCGCGTGAAATAAAAACACTACGCAATAATAAGAATAGTTTTCCCCCTTTTTTCTGCCAACAAAACAGATGTTAAGATGTTCAAACACCAAACTGAAACTTTTTACAAGGACAGCTTTCTTTCGAGCCTCGTCTCAAACGGTGTTAGACCAGAGGACCGTTTTGAGACTAGGCTCGAAAGAAAGCTGTCTGGTGTGGACCAATCAGTTTCAAAGATAATGCATATATTATCAGAGTATTTTTGTTTGAATTCAGACCACAAGTATTATGGTTAATGCAGACATGATTCCTTGTGAAAGGTTTCAGTTTGGTGTTTTAACATCTTAACACCTGTTTTGTTTTTTTCTTCTTGGTTCTTTCGGTAAAGTCACGTAGAAGGGAAATAATAAAAATAAAACAATAAAATCATTGATAATTGGTTCTTTACCCTTCTATCTGGCAACAAAACTGACACCTTTTTGCAAGGAGTCATGTTTGCATAGACCGCAATACCTGCAGTCATAATACAAACAAAAGAACATAACTCTGATAATGTGCACTGTCCTTGAAGTTGATTGGTCCACGCCCGAGACAGCTTTCCTTCGAGCCTAGTCTCATATGGGTTGGACCAGATGACGCCAAAAGGCGCACAACTCAAGGACAATGCACCATCAGAGTATGAGAGCTCGGGGCAAGCATCTACACTATGGGGACCTCATTTGCCAGTAAAAATATGATAATTGGTTCTTTACCCTTCTATCTGGCAACAAAACTGACACCTTTTTGCAAGGAGTCATGTTTGCATAGACCGCAATACCTGCAGTCATAATACAAACAAAAGAACATAACTCTGATAATGTGCACTGTCCTTGAAGTTGATTGGTCCACGCCCGAGACAGCTTTCCTTCGAGCCTAGTCTCATATGGGTTGGACCAGATGACGCCAAAAGGCGCACAACTCAAGGACAATGCACCATCAGAGTATGAGAGCTCGGGGCAAGCATCTACACTATGGGGACCTCATTTGCCAGTAAAAATATGATAATTGGTTCTTTACCCTTCTATCTGGCAACAAAACTGACACCTTTTTGCAAGGAGTCATGTTTGCATAGACCGCAATACCTGCAGTCATAATACAAACAAAAGAACATAACTCTGATAATGTGCACTGTCCTTGAAGTTGATTGGTCCACGCCCGAGACAGCTTTCCTTCGAGCCTAGTCTCATATGGGTTGGACCAGATGACGCCAAAAGGCGCACAACTCAAGGACAATGCACCATCAGAGTATGAGAGCTCGGGGCAAGCATCTACACTATGGGGACCTCATTTGCCAGTAAAAATATGATAATTGGTTCTTTACCCTTCTATCTGGCAACAAAACTGACACCTTTTTGCAAGGAGTCATGTTTGCATAGACCGCAATACCTGCAGTCATAATACAAACAAAAGAACATAACTCTGATAATGTGCACTGTCCTTGAAGTTGATTGGTCCACGCCCGAGACAGCTTTCCTTCGAGCCTAGTCTCATATGGGTTGGACCAGATGACGCCAAAAGGCGCACAACTCAAGGACAATGCACCATCAGAGTATGAGAGCTCGGGGCAAGCATCTACACTATGGGGACCTCATTTGCCAGTAAAAATATGATAATTGGTTCTTTACCCTTCTATCTGGCAACAAAACTGACACCTTTTTGCAAGGAGTCATGTTTGCATAGACCGCAATACCTGCAGTCATAATACAAACAAAAGAACATAACTCTGATAATGTGCACTGTCCTTGAAGTTGATTGGTCCACGCCCGAGACAGCTTTCCTTCGAGCCTAGTCTCATATGGGTTGGACCAGATGACGCCAAAAGGCGCACAACTCAAGGACAATGCACCATCAGAGTATGAGAGCTCGGGGCAAGCATCTACACTATGGGGACCTCATTTGCCAGTAAAAATATGATAATTGGTTCTTTACCCTTCTATCTGGCAACAAAACTGACACCTTTTTGCAAGGAGTCATGTTTGCATAGACCGCAATACCTGCAGTCATAATACAAACAAAAGAACATAACTCTGATAATGTGCACTGTCCTTGAAGTTGATTGGTCCACGCCCGAGACAGCTTTCCTTCGAGCCTAGTCTCATATGGGTTGGACCAGATGACGCCAAAAGGCGCACAACTCAAGGACAATGCACCATCAGAGTATGAGAGCTCGGGGCAAGCATCTACACTATGGGGACCTCATTTGCCAGTAAAAATATGATAATTGGTTCTTTACCCTTCTATCTGGCAACAAAACTGACACCTTTTTGCAAGGAGTCATGTTTGCATAGACCGCAATACCTGCAGTCATAATACAAACAAAAGAACATAACTCTGATAATGTGCACTGTCCTTGAAGTTGATTGGTCCACGCCCGAGACAGCTTTCCTTCGAGCCTAGTCTCATATGGGTTGGACCAGATGACGCCAAAAGGCGCACAACTCAAGGACAATGCACCATCAGAGTATGAGAGCTCGGGGCAAGCATCTACACTATGGGGACCTCATTTGCCAGTAAAAATATGATAATTGGTTCTTTACCCTTCTATCTGGCAACAAAACTGACACCTTTTTGCAAGGAGTCATGTTTGCATAGACCGCAATACCTGCAGTCATAATACAAACAAAAGAACATAACTCTGATAATGTGCACTTTGAGTTGTGCGCCTTTTGGCGTCATCTGGTCCAACCCATATGAGACTAGGCTCGAAGGAAAGCTGTCTCGGGCGTGGACCAATCAACTTCAAGGACAGTGCACATTATCAGAGTTATGTTCTTTTGTTTGTATTATGACTGCAGGTATTGCAGTCTATGCAAACATGACTCCTTGCAAAAAGGTGTCAGTTTTGTTGCCAGATAGAAGGGTAAAGAACCAATTATCATATTTTTACTGGCAAATGAGGTCCCCATAGTGTAGATGCTTGCCCCGAGCTCTCATACTCTGATGGTGCATTGTCCTTGAGTTGTGCGCCTTTTGGCGTCATCTGGTCCAATCCATATGAGACTAGGCTCGAAGGAAAGCTGTCTCGGGCGTGGACCAATCAACTTCAAGGACAGTGCACATTATCAGAGTTATGTTCTTTTGTTTGTATTATGACTGCAGGTATTGCGGTCTATGCAAACATGACTCCTTGCAAAAAGGTGTCAGTTTTGTTGCCAGATAGAAGGGTAAAGAACCAATTATCATATTTTTACTGGCAAATGAGGTCCCCATAGTGTAGATGCTTGCCCGAGCTCTCATACTCTGATGGTGCATTGTCCTTGAGTTGTGCGCCTTTTGGCGTCATCTGGTCCAACCCATATGAGACTAGGCTCGAAGGAAAGCTGTCTCGGGCGTGGACCAATCAACTTCAAGGACAGTGCACATTATCAGAGTTATGTTCTTTTGTTTGTATTATGACTGCAGGTATTGCGGTCTATGCAAACATGACTCCTTGCAAAAAGGTGTCAGTTTTGTTGCCAGATAGAAGGGTAAAGAACCAATTATCATATTTTTACTGGCAAATGAGGTCCCCATAGTGTAGATGCTTGCCCCGAGCTCTCATACTCTGATGGTGCATTGTCATTGAGTTGTGCGCCTTTTGGCGTCATCTGGTCCAACCCATATGAGACTAGGCTCGAAGGAAAGCTGTCTCGGGCGTGGACCAATCAACTTCAAGGACAGTGCACATTATCAGAGTTATGTTCTTTTGTTTGTATTATGACTGCAGGTATTGCGGTCTATGCAAACATGACTCCTTGCAAAAAGGTGTCAGTTTTGTTGCCAGATAGAAGGGTAAAGAACCAATTATCATATTTTTACTGGCAAATGAGGTCCCCATAGTGTAGATGCTTGCCCCGAGCTCTCATACTCTGATGGTGCATTGTCCTTGAGTTGTGCGCCTTTTGGCGTCATCTGGTCCAACCCATATGAGACTAGGCTCGAAGGAAAGCTGTCTCGGGCGTGGACCAATCAACTTCAAGGACAGTGCACATTATCAGAGTTATGTTCTTTTGTTTGTATTATGACTGCAGGTATTGCGGTCTATGCAAACATGACTCCTTGCAAAAAGGTGTCAGTTTTGTTGCCAGATAGAAGGGTAAAGAACCAATTATCATATTTTTACTGGCAAATGAGGTCCCCATAGTGTAGATGCTTGCCCCGAGCTCTCATACTCTGATGGTGCATTGTCCTTGAGTTGTGCGCCTTTTGGCGTCATCTGGTCCAACCCATATGAGACTAGGCTCGAAGGAAAGCTGTCTCGGGCGTGGACCAATCAACTTCAAGGACAGTGCACATTATCAGAGTTATGTTCTTTTGTTTGTATTATGACTGCAGGTATTGCGGTCTATGCAAACATGACTCCTTGCAAAAAGGTGTCAGTTTTGTTGCCAGATAGAAGGGTAAAGAACCAATTATCATATTTTTACTGGCAAATGAGGTCCCCATAGTGTAGATGCTTGCCCCGAGCTCTCATACTCTGATGGTGCATTGTCCTTGAGTTGTGCGCCTTTTGGCGTCATCTGGTCCAACCCATATGAGACTAGGCTCGAAGGAAAGCTGTCTCGGGCGTGGACCAATCAACTTCAAGGACAGTGCACATTATCAGAGTTATGTTCTTTTGTTTGTATTATGACTGCAGGTATTGCGGTCTATGCAAACATGACTCCTTGCAAAAAGGTGTCAGTTTTGTTGCCAGATAGAAGGGTAAAGAACCAATTATATTTTTACTGGCAAATGAGGTCCCCATAGTGTAGATGCTTGCCCCGAGCTCTCATACTCTGATGGTGCATTGTCCTTGAGTTGTGCGCCTTTTGGCGTCATCTGGTCCAACCCATATGAGACTAGGCTCGAAGGAAAGCTGTCTCGGGCGTGGACCAATCAACTTCAAGGACAGTGCACATTATCAGAGTTATGTTCTTTTGTTTGTATTATGACTGCAGGTATTGCGGTCTATGCAAACATGACTCCTTGCAAAAAGGTGTCAGTTTTGTTGCCAGATAGAAGGGTAAAGAACCAATTATCATATTTTTACTGGCAAATGAGGTCCCCATAGAATAAAATCATTCTCACGACGTTTCGGCCACAACGCAAGCAGCCGTCCTCAGGTGAAGAACAGGTCTGCGTTGTGGCCGAAACGTCGTGAGAATTATTTGAGTATGTTTTATTTTTATTATTTTATTATTTCCCTTCTACGTGACTTTACCGAAATAACCAAGAAGATGAATCCCTGCAGTCACGAAAGCTTTAAACCTGTTTTGTTTCCAGAAAAAAAGGGGATAACCTATTCTCATATTTTGGTACTGGCAAAAGGTCCCATGATAATACAATAATGTTTTACACTTCCTGACAACCATATGGCCTTCATGGAGAGCATCATTTCAGCAGTGGTTGAATACAATACAATTCTGGACCGGATTCAACATACTTTGTTTTATCAGCAGTCAAGCTTGCTTGAATAAATGCTGGTAAACTGCCAGATGTTAATATATTCGATGCTAAATTAAATAAGACAGAACAAAAAATAAAATTTTTGACAATGTGCAGAATATATGTAACAAAATAAATAAGCAGACAATCTCCTTTATATATGTCTCTCCACATAAAAAATAAAAGTATGTTTAACTCTTCACATCAACCACAAGGCTGTAAATGACATGTAGATCAGAAATATGGATGGTGACCAATTTTTTTTTATAACATCTGAAATATGGCAGGAAGCATGGGAAATGCATGCTGCTATTTACACTGAGAAAGAGAGAAAGAGGAACTCATGAATCGCAAAACAAATGCAAATTAAAGGCATCGTATTCATTCTCAGGAAAGTAAATGGACTTGCGCAGGAAAATTTCAAGATGATTGACCAATGGAGGAGACTGTTGGTGGAAGAGCAGCAAAAGGAGGGAATGTGGTCAAGGAGATGGGCATAGGGCCCATGAGGGCAGCTTGTATGCAGGAGTGAAAGGAATGGTGGCATCACAGGCATCATGAGTGATTGTGATATTGTCATGGGAAGAAGCCTTCTTCCAGCAGTGGATAGAACATGGATATCTATCATGATGAAAACACATTTTCCAGTGTAAGCCAAACGGCAGCTAACAGATTTATCTTAAATGCATACCATGCAAGTTGTATTAGCACAAGGGATTCATCCAAATTAACAATCTGATTTTGATTAATCTGATTTAAGCCAACATTCTGTAACAAATCGTCAATGTCACCTTTACAATTTGCAATTTATTTCTCCCCTTTTTTTTCAGTTGAAATATCACCTTCAAAAAGTTGTGTGCTCAAGAAGTCAAGGTGCTAGCTGAGCGCGATAATCTACCCTGCGGTAAATCTATTTCTGTACCTTTTTTCAACATCCAGATTTGGCATACATAGCAGAATGGACACACTGAGGGGATTACAGTTTATATACATTGATTACTTGACGAGATTTTGTATCCTGTAAATAACTTATGTCAAAAAGTGTGCATAAAAATGAAATTATGACATTCCCCCCCCCCCCCCCCCCCATGATTTTTGAACCTGTTCAAATTTAGCATACCAACTAAAATGCTTTCATATGCATTCTTTGGTTCATACTTAGTCGATAAAATATAAATTCTGCATTATTTCAATGGCATGGCAGCACACTGAATTCAGGCCGCCGCTTTGATCCCATCTTATTGGATGGCGGTGGAAATAACATGATTTTAAAATCCCCGCCTCTGTCCAGCCAGCAATATAAATAGGTACACCACAGTTAGTCGATGGACAGGTCGTGTGTGGTAGGGTAAAGTGTGGGTACTGCCATCCCGTCCAAGACATCTGAATAGCACGGTTGGCTATATATGGTACGAAAGAGGTGCAATATACATACATCTGTCCCAATGAACTGATCTCTATTTTAAAAGTGTTTCAATTATTAACACTGGTAAATATGCTTCACAATGCATTACATCTGTGTATTGTGAAAGTGCTGCACACAGATTGATTCTGGTACCCCTATTATTGATTGAAACACATTGGTCGTTGGTGACATTTAAAATTATGTATGTTGTATTAAGGTCCATTACTTGCGAAAGCACATTCTCCAAGAACGTTTGCACAAGCTAATTACATATACATGAATAATCTTGGTAATAAATAAATGTGTATAGAATGACTGCTTTACATGTTCCTTTGTATGCAAACTGAGAGTCGTTTACTGGGAATATGGTTGGCACACATGCCACTCTGCTAATCTGAAATACATATTCAAGGAAAAGGTTAGCATTTCATTTGAATAGAAATCTCGCTTGAAGAGGTGCAATGCTAATTTTAGGCGAAGGCTTTTGTCACGAGAAAATGTTCTAAAAGCAAAATTTTTCTCACTCAATTGTACAAAATGGATAGAAAATCAATGACAATTTCAGAATCCACCCAAAGTCTACAAGGTCGGTTTGCCACAATGATGTATATCTCATTTTGTGTTTTATAGACCTCTGTTTGTGAAGTCAGCCTTTCTATTACATGTCAAGGACCTTTCAAAAGGGTCCCGACCCTTCAACAAGACAACTGCTCAGATTCTCTATCTTGTAGTTTAGAAACACGTGCTCACCTATCTAAAGTGACAAGGGGCAGTCTCAGAATATTATTTTGGACATCTTGCAATGTTCCGCAAATTCATCTCATGCATACTTATATTTACAATTACCATTAAAAGTGCAGAAATATAATTACATTAATTTTGAAGTACTCTTCGTTTGTAACACTCATTGTAGTGAAACTCAAAAATGATGTCACTTAAGAAACAGACGATAAAGAATCACGCATTTCAAACAGGCTTATTTTCCATTTTTGTCAGTTATCTGCTGATTGCTTAGTTGAATTAAAATGTTCCATAAACATAAAAGGGAACAGACAAAACATGTGCAAGTGCTCACATGCGAACAATAAACACATAATTCTCAAAAGTACAACCATAGAGTGCATTTGCGGGTGCATAATTTGACAGTTATAGTGGAATGCTAGTTAGAAAATATGAATAATTTGCACAGCAGCAAAGACATTTTATTTCTTGAATACTTTTTTGTGTATTCAATTGGACTTGCAGCAACACATTGGATTAATTCATAAAGTACGTTGATTTAGAATAAATGCAAGAGTTTTTTTCTAGTTACTGTGTATCTTCACTGGTGATGTTTGTGGGTGCTTTCGTTGATTTCCCACCCCTCCCCCATCTATATATTGAGTCTGCGTAACTATACAACAAACATTTTAAAGAAGACTTTCAATGTCTTGAGAAAATTTGCAAGCACATGCAGTAAAATAAAGTATGCCATTAATGCTAGTTTTACACACCCAGACATGGGAATTCACCCTGCTCTTCGAAGAGCAAGACCAATTGAACTGTCTCCTTTTTAACATCGAGAATTCAGAGTGTGTAGGCATAACATCTTGAATAAAGATATTCGACAATATAAATTTATGAAAATTTTACATTTAGAATGACCTATCAGATCTCTTTCAGAATATATATATTTGAACTCGAGAATCACTGTAATTTTAACAATATTAATGGAGGACAAACCAAAGCTGATTTTCTTACTGCGCATTTTTTTAATCTAAAGATGTTAAAATTGTTTAGAAATGGGGCCACGACCTATGCAATTTCATGAGAATTGCAGTTAAGAAATGTGTGAGAGGTGTTGGCAATGTAAAAATGCGTTGAGCAGCATGATTTTTTTTTAATTAACCTACCCAAGGATAAAATGGGAATGTCATAATACGAAGAACCCCGTAATAATGACTTCTAAGTTAGCTCTTGCTTCAGTAATATGTTCTTGTTACTGTATGTTAATTATGATCAAACTTAATTATAAATGTTCTATGTTTTTCATGCAACTATGATTATTTTACTATAAGAATAAATTAAGATGGATGTCAAGAAAAACTCACCTGTGTGATAACATCACCTTGTGTATGATGTACATTGCTTAACAGTGGGTGTGTGACCACATTTAGACAACAATAAGCACTGACCAGGGTAGAGAAGTATGGTCTAAACTCATCATGACCGACATCGTGTGAGGCCTTCATCCATTTTTGGGATGAGAATGGCTGGAATGTTTATTCTTTTATTGTTCAGGACATGGGTGGCACTGGTAATTCAGCATTCATTACCCATCCCGAGAAATACTATCAGAGTAATGAGAGCTCGGGTGAGCAGCTACATTATGGGACCTCCTTGTCTTTGTGCTGTACGCCTCTTAGCGTCTTCTGGTCTAACACCGTTTGAGACTAGGCTCTAAAGAAAGCTGTCTCTGGTGTGGACCAATCAGTTGCAAAGACAATGTATATACTATCAGAGTATGTTTTTTGTTTGCATTCTGACCACAAGTATTGTGGTTAATGCAGACATGATTCCTTGTAAAAAGTTTCAGTTTGGTGTTTGAACATCTTAACACCTGTTTTGTTGCCAGAAAAAAGGGGAAACCCTATTCTCATATTTTGGTACTGGCAAAGGAGGTCTCATAATGGGTCAGATAACCTCTATTACCTCGATGGGTATTAGGGAGACCATCATCTAGCAGTGCATTGACAACTGGTTATCAATTATTATTTATATCATACATTTTCTACATCAATCTAAAGCTATCATTTATTGAAAATAATTGTCTTTTTCCATTTCCCAGAAAGAACATCAGAATCTGAATATTTAATGATACTGCAGAAATCCAATGAGCTATAAAGCTCTTTTTCACAGATGTCCAGCAGGGGCGGCTCGCTAAATAATACACAGACACGATAGGAGTGCAAAGTATAGGAACGGTACATCTAAAACATAATAAAAAAAACATTTTATTATGTTTTATTTTTATTATTTTATTATTTCCCTACTACGTGACTTTACCAAAAAAACCAAGAATATGAATCCCTGCAGTCACGAAAGCTTTAAATCGAAATTTATCGGAACGGTAAGCAAATCACACAAAATATGCTAATGCGACTGAACTATATTTACTCGATTTAAAGCTTGCGTGACTGCAGGGATTCATATTCTTGGTTCTTTTGGTAAAGTCACGTAGAAGGGAAATAATAAAATAATAAAAATAAAACATTATAAAATTAAATTCTCACGACGTTTCGGCCACAACGCAAGCAGCCGTCCTCAGGTGAAGAACAGAGCTGTCGGAAAGACAGCGTCCTAATGAACACTGCTAAGCTTGGCAGCTTGATACGCGGTGGGTTGGGCTGTTGCAGTTCTTTATTATTAAAATTTACCTCCCTTATTACTGCTAATCCTACATAATACACTAGCATAATATGACTTTGAGACGCCCCACCGCTTACACATTCTACAAGGAGTGACTAATCCCATATCTGCATTTGTCATCAATATGCAAAATTCCTCTGTTGATATGTAAACTCCTTTGTCAAGGCGCTCTCCTCCTCCCACCCAGCTTAAAATACGCTGCCAAGCTTAGCAGTGTTCATTAGGTCGCTGTCTTTCCGACAGCTCTGTTCTTCACCTGAGGACGGCTGCTTGCGTTGTGGCCGAAACGTCGTGAACATTTTAGTATATTTTATTTGTATTATTTTATTATTTCCCTTCTACGTGACTTTACCGAAATAACCAATAATATATATTTACTCGGTAAAGCCCACTAATATATTAGTTTATTTTTGAGAAGTGACCTGGCCACGAATGATCGCTGAAAGGACACAGAGGCATTGACTTCTATTTTATAGAAATTACACAAAAAATTACACAAAATCGCATCGTGTTGTTTTTTGAATCCACATGATTCAAGATGCATTAAAACACGATAAATGAACTTTTAAAGTTTGCAACCACCTCGTTGTGACGATTTTTTTAATGTATTGCTCAAGTATGCACGTGATCATGTGTAACACTGATGGACATCTCTTAACACAATGGCAATATAGCCAACCGTAATCCTAATTTAGTTTGATACCTTGTTAAAATTCATTAATAAATGCAAAACTAAAATGGATATTTTTTTATCTTGTCCTTAATTAAGATTGTCACATTCTTACTTGGGACTGGTTTATATGCAGTGTAACGTCGTTGTACACAAGTTAATATTGAACTCCTTTGTCGTTTTAATTATTTAATGTTCCAGCGTAGTAAGTTAAGCAAACTATTAAATAAAATGTATCCATATAGATTAGAGAGAATATGGACATAAGTATAGATTCATAAAACTTTGAGCTATATCCTTTTTACTGTTTTCATAAAGTTGTTTAGCTTAACTTTTCCATTTCACAGTTGTAAAATATGTTTGTTGGTCTTTGCAATTTGCTGAGTTAAAAGACGTTTAAAATCCTTCCCAGCACTGGACATGTTTCTTTGTTGATTGATGTTTTTGGCTTTCAGCAAGGCATCTTAAATTCAGCCAAGCACTGTAATAATGTGACAATTCGTATAACACACACAGACCAAACTAAACACATCACTGCCAATTTCTTGTCAGAAGGCAGCAGAAGGACAAGGGTTGCTTTTATTTCATTCAGCACAAGTAGTGTGCATCCTACAAAACACCCTGTAATTTTCACCGCATAAGAGCAAGCCACTATGAGCAATGCATACTATATTGATAGAGCCCCTGAAAACAAATTATACGTGCAGTTGTATTATTGCTGTTTATAAAATTCCCTTAAGCATATTCCCTCATATACTCGTGCTAAGTACTTTTCTTTATGATATGCAAAATTACATTTTGATTTAAAGCTTTCGTGACTGCAGGAATTCATACTCTTTGGTTTTTTCGGTAAAGTCACGTAGATAGAAAAATAACGAATAAATCACGACGTTTCGATAGCAACACAAGCCATCGTCTTCAGGTGAAACAACACAGCAGGCGGACTGCTGAGGCAGGAGGAAATGTAGCGAGAGAGCCATTGCAACCAGAGGCCACATACGCCTGTGGTGGGCACAACCCAAGGGCAAGTGGGCGAGGCTAGGGATGGAATTTGCAAGTCAATGCAAGATCGCAGAGCTAGCACACCTCGGCCAATCCGAGGGGGAGGGAGGGGAGGGCTGCCGCAACGGGCGAGATGGTGGGGGTGAAAGTTATAGAGGGAACAAGGTGATAGAGAGAAAACACATTCCTGCGGAGGGAGCTGGTAGGAACGTTGGGTTGCTCGGTCAATGGCCAGGGTCAACGGCGGCGTGGTGTATTCCGCAAATATGGCCGACTGTGAGGGCGGCACAAGCCGGCGTGAGTAGGTTAAACGTTGAGTTTTATAAGGGCACCACGGGGTGACCAGCCCCTCTCCACCCAGCCCAGCCCCATCCAGCCCCACCCTCCCCACCCAGCCCCTCCCCACCCAGCCCCTCCCCTCTCCACCCAGCCCCACCCCTCCCATTTTTGGATTCACGACGGACGGACACAATAATCCCCTGTGGGAGGTGGAACCAGATGGTTCTTACCAGTAAAACAGATATCAAACTTAGCAAACTTAGAAGTGCAGTCACGAAAGCTTAAAATCAAGATTGAACCACTTCTACGGGGAGGATTTCCACACAACTCAGACATGACTTCAACCGAGAAGATGGATGCAAAATTTAGCAATCTTTGGAAGGACGTTGATCAACCAGGTATAGTGTTAACTGTTGTGTTGGCCGACTCTCTGATTTGCATTACATTTCCAAGTTGCTAAGCTTGATTTCTTTTGTCTCTCTATCACCTTGTTCCCTCTGTAAATTTCACCCCCACCCTCTCGCCTGTTGCGGCGCCCTCCCCCCCTCCTCGGATTGGCCGAGGTGTGCGAGTTCTGCGATTCTGCATTTACTTGCTAATTCCATCCCTAGCCCCGCCCACTTGCCCTTGGGTTGTGCCCACCACAGGCGTATGCGGCCTCTGGTTGCGATGGCTCTCGCGCTGCATTTCCTCCTGCCTCAGCAGTCCGCCTGCTGTGTTGTTTCACCTGAAGACGATGGCTTGTGTTGCTATCGAAACGTCGCGATTTATGAGTTATTTTTCTATCTACGTAACATTACCGAAAGAACCAAAGAGTATAAAAAAATGATTTGTTTACTCTTATATTCAGAGGATAAACATGTGTTCATAATAATGGTTGTATTGGTTATAATTTTGTTCAAGTGTGTGTGCATTTCAGAAGTTTTTATGTTGTTATTTATAGTATTTTTTTCACTTTTCTCACTATTTTCATGTATGGGTTGATATCCACACAATTACTTTCACCGTGACGTGTTCGGGTATTGTGGAGGCTTGGACAAAATCATATGTTGCTCTCTAATGAGTTTTCTGGTTGTACTGTGTATTGATCGGCAGGCATTTAGTTGAGGTCTTCAAGAATGGCACTTAGTTCCTGAATAAGGCGCCAGCACGTGGAGCGAAACGTTAGACATCGTGTTGAACAACACGCAGCGGTACAATCTAAAAACCCATCAGAGAGCGATTACAGTGCACTCAAGAACGCCTACGCAGTTGGCAAATCGTAAATTTGTCGTGAACCATGTATACTGAATATTTGTCAGTATTTTTTTACGAAAACAATTTGGAATGTGGTGCAGGACTGATAGAAAAAGGGCTTGACGATGATGAAATGCTCCCTCTCTTGCTGCAAATCAACAGCCCAGAAACCTCTTCGGATATCTGCATTTCCTAATTACGTGCTTTGCTCCACAAGTATTTGCGTATTTTAACTGAGATCACTGCACAAACAGCTCAAGTGCATATCAACTTTTATAACACTCCCAGTGATTTGATGATTCGCCGTAATCAAGGGTCATTATTTGAATTAAGACTCAAAACTTAATATTTACTATCTAATTGTTTCTAATTTTGTCTAATTTACAGTTTTTTCCTTATTCTAATACAGCAAAGCATTTTTTTTTACAAATAATGTACAGTTATTTGTCAGTCCACTGCTGAATAAAGAAGGTCCTCAAAGTGTATCAATCATGGGTTTTTTTTGTCTATACTTCACTGCGCAGGTCAGTGTGGGTTGGTAAAGGTAGGGGTGCGGGACTGGTTTGGGTATCCCTTGCCGCTGATGTAAGCCGTGACCGGGAATTCAACTTAGGCTCATAAATCGATGCATGTATCATGAGCATAAGATTAATTATAATTGATGAATAATCAATCAATTGATTAGTACATTCATACTTCACATTGTGGCATTTTTACAGCTCTATTGGATATTTAAATCAGTGTGGGACTATGAGCATATAAATCATAGCAGCGAGTGGTGTGGTGGTCTGCTTGTAATAGGTCAATGCATGCAATATGCTCACAGAAGCAGACAAACACATACTCCAAAACACATCTTAGTGCACATATGGCTCTCTGAATGGGCAGACAGGATGAATTGACTTGAATGAGAATTTTGCCAGTTATTGTGTGACGATGTTATTTTTTTGTTTACAAGGGCAAACCCAGCTCATGTGGCTATTTGTGAAGGGATTTAGGTAAACTTCCTATTTTCAGTGTGTCAGGTGGCTCAGCTGTAGAGTGCACAGCTCACAATCAGAAGGTTGCGAGTTCAAATCTGGTTTGGGGATTGACTCAACCCCTCTGGGGTCAATACAAGTAAACCCGTAAAAACAAAGTTTTTCACTATAAATCCTTTATATGCGTGGCGGCTAGAGTCCTCTCGTCCTCTGGCTTGAGATGGCTGCCACCTATGGGTCAGATGATTGTCTGCCACCATTAAGCAATTGGTAATTAAATATTTAATTTGTTTTCCCTAAACAGTGTAAAATTTTGGGAATTTTTTTTCACGAACATTAATTGTCTCGCACAACGAGTCTGTGTGGAAAATGTCAGCTCGATTGGATCACGGGAAGTGGGTTAAAAAACGACCGAAAGATTTGCACGGTCGTAAGCAAGCAAGCACGCAAGCAAGCAAGCGAACTTAATATAAAGGATTTAAAAATTGGTGCCTCTTTGTGGGGAGGACAACTGTGGTCGTCCTATGGAGAGAGTCACTCCCATCGAAAGGATTGAGGAACTTCCAACGTTGGTTCAGGGCTGTAAACAGGAGATGAGCACTGCCTACATTTTCATATGAGCAGCAAATCACTTTGGCTTTCGAGCGTGCCTATAGAGATATTCCACAGACCGGAAGAGCTTGGGGCTGGCGAAATAGTCTGAACAAAAACGGTGTCTTGAGACATCAGGACAACTGCTTTTTGTGTTTTTGTTGTTTCTTTAGAAACTGATTTTTGTGTTTAGCTTGTTGTCCTTCCCCCCGCATCTCCGATTAGCACGGTTGGCTACGTACGGTGCAAAAGAAGTTCACAATACAGTACACGCATAAAAGTGGAGGAAGTGGAGTCATTGATTGGGAGAGAATGTTTGGCAATTGAATCACAGGTTGTAAGTTGGCCAATGCGAACATTATGACGTGGCAAAGCATCGCACAGCGGCTATGGCGATGTTGACTGCAAAACGAGAGAACGGAGAGGGGATTGTAAATTCAGTATAACAGTGCTGCACTTAAACAGACCGGGGAAGCCTCGGGGAGAGTGAAGGAAGCTCCGGGTCGATGCCCCGAGGGCTGCTCACCCCCCCCCCCCCCCCCCCAAAGAAGCAGCAGTGCTCTGGGCAGGAACGAGACAGGCTGTATACTCGGGGGACGCCAGAAAAGCAGAAATAGAACCCTGATCATGAGCTAGGCAGCATTTGCACCCCGTGAAGAGGAATGTGGACTGCTGCAGAGTTACAGAGTATGTGTGTTGAACTTCTTTTGCACCGTACATAGTCAACCGTGCCAGTAAGAGAGTGGATGTAGAGCAAATGTGTAAAGATGAACTTGGATGCACATGGGCAAAAATAAATGTAAAAAAGGAAGCCAAAGCAATATGTGTTTAAAATTGTACACAAGTGTTTCACCTCATTAAATGAAAAAGTGAAATTGCCTTTACAATCGCGAGAGATTGCTGGAGCATTTAGGTGAGAAGTTGTCCGTGGACTCGTAGGGAAATGCAAAAATGAATGTACACACAATAGCTTTTCGTAGATATTTCAAATGTCTGTGCAGACATTTATTAAAATGAGTATTAAAGTGGAGTAACATTATAGCAATAAAATACATGCTTGGTTATTTGTTCGCAGTTCTATTTCCCTTTAAGAGGGTATGTTTAATACATGTCCCTATAGTCGTATGTGTGTGTGTGAATAGGTGGAAAAATAACCCATGCCTCCTTGTGATGTCAGATGGTAACATTGTGCTGTTTGGGTCAAGTCAAACCGTTCCCACTCTTCATGGGTTGATTGCACTACATATGGTGGAAGAGTTCCCATAACTGAAAAGTACCTTATGCTCATGGTTGGTTCTGGTTTATCAGCAGAGCAGAGGCCTCACTGAATCAGATGAGAGGCATTGCCATCTCATTGGCTGTGTAATTATGTGTGTAAGCTTCTCGGCCTGTGGTTGTGCCCAAAGCTCTGGGTCCTCACAGCTATAATCTTGTCCCTATTTCAGTGCTTGTGCAATATGGACTCCCCTTTTCGCCGGAACACCTGCAATCACTTTATACACTTTCAGATTGGCCTGACTACGATCCATCTTGGGATTATCCAAATTAGATTGCGCGAGATGCTCGCCAACATACCCAGCCACCGTAGTCTCACACGGCTTCTGATTTTGTTCCACATGAAAAGGGAGTAAACTGGTCACAGCATCGCTTAGATAATACAGGAGGAACTGGAGTTGAGTTGATTTGCCAACGGCTGGTAGAAATCAGTCTCTACTCAAGGGGTGAATGATAGACACTACTAAGTGGGTAGCTTGTGGCCACTGCCCTCTAAAATGAGAGGCAGACATAATCAACAACAGAACGAGCAAAACATTGGGCGGCTAAAACAAAACAAGTTAGCACAACGGAGATCGTATTACATCTGTTAGTCACCCACGCAAGTTAAGCTATAACAACTTATACTGTCCTGCGATCGACTAGCAAGCCTTTCCCACTGCACGAGCACGCAAAGTGCACTTAACCTGGCACTTGTCATGTTTTCGTTGGAAGTTATAGTGCAGTGGGTCGTGCAATGTTCATTGATCCCAGCAACCCGAGTTTAATTTCCGGCTGTGCGCAACCGTGTTGCATGCCACCCCTCGGTCAGCTCAGCCTTATATGAGTACCTCGCGTTGGGATGCAAACATTGGCACTGCTTAGACAAAGGCAGCCTGGCATGACACTGGCAAATAATACTTGCTCCTACAGTCTGTTTTATGTTCATGTGTACACAAAAATTGGGTGAAAATCAGTATAATTTATATATTTCTGTTATCAAATCAGTGCCAATTTAAAGACTATTTATAGAGGCATCAATTTTGTATTATTGCATATTACATAGTCCTCTCCAATATATAAAAATGTAACACAATAGTGTGTATAAGATTATAGCTCTGTGTAAACATATCCACGTAAAAAAACGACTTTAACCAATTTTACCAATACTTCCATGTATGTGATATTGCTCTAATTAATTTTCTCCAAAGATCTCGTAAGTATATACGTTATGAGTACACACTGGCAGAAATATGCAAGTTACTTGAGAATATTCAATTGGTAACTCATGACGCCCAGCACTACGTATTTGGGTTTCTATATAAATTAACTAGGTTGTTGGGGGGCAGCCTGCAGCATCCCCGAACAACCACAGCCTGCGGCGGCCCTGACAACCACAGCCTGCGGCACCCCCCAACAACCACAGCCTGCGGCGACCCCCAACAGACTGGTCAAGTAAATTCTTACGATCCACTCGCACAGCGTGCGTTGGGCCTTCATCCAGCAGTGGATTTAAGCACCAAAAAAACTCGAGTACTAATGTAATGGACAGAGCCAGGGGCGGTTTCTTCATTAGGGCGATTGGGCGACGCACCACCAATGTCATTCAACCACAGAGTCACGCTAGCCGTCACTGTGCCTCTGGATATAGTCCAATCAGCGTCATGTCACGTTCTGTGGAGTACCGCCTCTTTTTGGGCGATTTCACTCCGGCTGAGAATCGCCCCGAGTGGCCCCATAGACTTACATTCAAAGATGATTTTTTTCGAACGGCGGGCGCTCCAATGCATTCTCTATGGCTTCCGGGAGGGCAAGCCCTAACGTGCTTACGTCATCATACGTGCAAACGTCATCATACGTAAGCACGTTTCATCCAACAATATAATTTATCGCCACCTAGTGGAATCTTTAATAAAATAAACTTCAGTGGTTTGTTTTAATAGTGAGTATAGAAACAAACAAGATGTATTGTAAGAGTCACTTTATTTTTCATTAATATTAAAGAAGTGAAGTTGCCTTTACATGCTTAAGCTGTTAATTTATCCATTGCATGGGTGGACCTTATCCTTATCAATCATCCAGACATTTGTCCCCCCTGAGAGATTTTGCAGGAGCCGCCACTGGACAGAGCACGGCTCTCCCTCAGGGCAGCAGTGGAGAGAGCACGGCTCTCTCTCAGGGCAGCAGTGGAGACAGCGCGGCTCTCTCTCAGGGCAGCAGTGGAGACAGCGCGGCTCTCTCTCAGGGCAGCAGTGGAGAGAGCACGGCTCTCCCTCAGGGCAGCAGCGGACGGAGCACGGCTCTCCCTCAGGGCAGCCGTGGACAGAGCACGGCTCTCTCTCAGGGCAGCCGTGGACAGAGCACGGCTCTCCCTCAGGGCAGCCGTGGACAGAGCACGGCTCTCCCTCAGGGCAGCAGTGGACAGAGCACGGCTCTCCCTCAGGGCAGCAGTGGACAGAGCACGGCTCTCCCTCAGGGCAGCCGTGGACAGAGCACGGCTCTCCCTCTGGGCAGCAGTGGAGAGAGCACGGCTCTCTCTCAGGGCAGCCGTGGACAGAGCACGGCTCTCCCTCTGGGCAGCCGTGGACAGAGCACGGCTCTCTCTCAGGGCAGCCGTGGACAGAGCACGGCTCTCCCTCAGGGCAGCCGTGGACAGAGCACGGCTCTCCCTCAGGGCAGCCGTGGACAGAGCACGGCTCTCCCTCTGGGCAGCAGTGGAGAGAGCACGGCTCTCCCTCAGGGCAGCAGTGGACAGAGCACGGCTCTCCCTCAGGGCAGCCGTGGACAGAGCACGGCTCTCCCTCAGGGCAGCAGCGGACGGAGCACGGCTCTCCCTCAGGGCAGCAGTGGAGAGAGCACGGCTCTGCCTCAGGGCAGCAGTGGAGAGAGCGCGGCTCTCCCTCAGGGCAGCAGTGGAGACAGCGCGGCTCTCTCTCAGGGCAGCAGTGGAGAGAGCGCGGTTCTCTCTCAGGCCAGCCGTGGACAGAGCACGGCTCTCTCTCAGGGCAGCAGTGGAGACAGCGCGGCTCTCCCTCAGGGCAGCAGTGGACGGAGCACGGCTCTCCCTCAGGGCAGCAGTGGAGAGAGTGTGTCTGGCTCCCTCACGGCAGCAGTGGTGACAGCGCGGCTCTCCCTCCAGCCAGCAGTGGAGAGGACGGGGGTCCCTCAGGGCAGCAGTGGACAGAGCACGGTTCTGCCTCATTGTCACTCACCCGTCTCCTCACTGTCACTCACCCGTCTCCTCACTCTGACTCACCCGTCTCCTCTGAGCTGCATGCGATTGTGTGTGAGTGAGTGTGAGTGAGCCGTGCGTATGAGTGAGCTGTGTGTGAGTGGATCGACCGTCAGCTTCCTCACTCTGACTCACCCGTCTCCTCTCGTGGTCACGTGATGCACTTCAACCAATCCATGCTGCGTTAATCACAGTCACAGAAGGACATATCTGGGCTATTATATATGTGTATTCTGGTTTTATTAATGCTGTTTTAGAGTGAAATTGACATGGCTGTTTGGCAAAACTGTGATTTTTAAGCAAAAGTTTGATTTATCAGGAATCTAATCACATTTTGAGTGTCTATTTCATATATACGTATCATTTAAATAGATATACAATGTTATATGGAATGGTTTCCATGGGAGGAATTTCATACTTGCAATTTATAGCATGCTACTTCAATTTGAGTGCCAACACACTGTGGCAGATACTCCAGATCCTATCTTGCACCGTGACGGAACAAAACTTCCCGCTAAAATATGCTGAAAGCATAACTTCTTTCATTTTTAAATTAAAGCTTGTCAGAATATATGAGATGAATCTGACCATGTTGATTCAACTCTTTTTGTTATTTATAGCAAAATAGTCTCCTTCATATATCTCTCTCAACACGTTCGTCAATACTCCTGAGGCCTTAAAAACACATTCCTGCGCCGGGAGCTGGTAGGAACATTGGGTTGCTCGGTCAATGGCCAGGGTCAACGGCGGCGTGGCGTATTCCGCCAATATGTCCAACTGTGAGGGCGGGCACAAGCCGGCGTGAGTAGGTTAAACGTTGAGTTTTATAAGGGAACCATGGGGTGACCAGCCCCTCCCCACCCAGCCCCACCCCTCCCACCCCCCACCCAGCCCCTCCCCACCCTCCCCTCCCCACCCAGCCCCTCCCCACCCTCCCCTCCCCACCCAGCCCCACCTTCCCCACCCAGCCCCTCCCCTCCCCACCCAGCCCCTTCCTGCACGACGGACACAATAATCCCCTGTGGGCTGGTGTAACCAGGAGGTTCCTACCAGTAAAATATATAATTGCCGATGGTCCCACTTTATAGCACGTAAATCGAATTGTACGTGCTATGAAGAAGGGCCATCGCCCAAAATGTCACTGTATATTTTCCTATTCAAGCCAGTGTTGTTGGCAAATTCGTTGGATTTTTTGTTGTTGTTAATCGTGCTTGTGTGCCACTGCTAATGCAGCATCACCAAATAATTTGTTTATTTTTGTACACCTGTGTTTTTATGCTTTAGTTTTTTGTACTGCCTTCTCTGTAAGACTGTATTTCCCACCTTTTCCCCTATATGGTAGACCCGATTATCCTCGCTAATGACTAGGAGGACTACCGTGAATAATATAAAATCACAGATTATCAAAAACATATATATATATATTTTCCACGGATATCTATTCCAAAAACCACGAATGTAGGTAGAAATTGTGTTTGAGTTAAGAAAATTGAGTTTGCTAATGAAAAAAAAATTTCGATTGAGAACGAATACTAATGGTCGACCGATCGATGATGTTCAGTGATAACACTTTCCTGCTCCTCTGCAGAAGAGTCCACCCACTAAGTGGATAGCAGAGCCACGCCAATCAAAATGAATCAAACTCTGCCCACTGTTATAAAGATATGCAACTACTGTACTGTAGAGGCGATAACGTGGATTTCGGATTAACCGAATCACATATTTGTTCAGTTTAAGCACGTGACTTGTAATAAACATTTCCAAGAATAATAATGCATTTTTGTTTTTAGATTATTAATTGGGGCTTAAGGGAAATTCCATGAGTTAGTAATTCATGTCAAAATATTAGGTGCGCGGTTAATCAGATCAACAGCACTCGGATAATCGAGAGTCTACTGTATTTTGAAAGCAAAGGTTGAGGGTGCATCTTACGCTTCGGATTGTCTTATAATTAGGAGGATATACGGTAATAAAAGTAAGGTCTTGGTGCAGCCCTGCAATTGCTCGAAGGCATCCCTGCTTGCAGAAGAGCCTCCACTAGAGGGAGGTCCAGAGAGCCACTATAGAGGGTGTTGTGGGCCTACTCTTCCATGCTGATGAGACATCTTGGAAGAGGTGAGAGTACCCACAATTTATCACCTCCACACACAACTTGCTGATCGAATAAATGTTGAGTGCCCGTATTTTACTGCCGGGTGGACAGAGGCAGAGTGATTTCATGGATTCACATTTTCAAATCCAGAGGTCGCCGATTCAATCTCCCGGCATGGCAGTTCCAACAATGGGCAAGGTGTTTTTATTGTTTAAATCTGTGCGAATAATAACATTGTTATTTTACTTTTTATTCGTTTGTGATTAAATCCCAAAGGAACAAAGTAGAAAACAATATAATTTCAAAACAATATCACATAAGTGAAACACTTTTACCCTAAAGCAATACAAATCAACAATTGCTTCAAATTGTCAAAACTGCCAATTATTCGACAGCATCTTAAAAAGCAATATGTTCTTTGCAAAGTTTCTCAGATTCCAGTCTTGGCGACACACCATGGTGCAGATTTCAATGATTACCAACCATCAGATGATTGCGGAATGTAGCGGCTCCATTTGCATATGAATTGGAAAGATCGGTACACAGTGAGGGGTCACAGAATAAAAATCTCAAGACAAGCGTCAATAACATTGCCTTGAAATATTTCTATAAAAGGTGACGTTTTGGGCAATGGCCCTTCTTTATAGCACACTAATTGGTATATACAAGAGGTCAAGTTGTAGGTTTCAAGACAATTATTGTAATAATATATATTTTAATGTTGTAATCGAAGGAAGCGTAGCTGTGCAGATAAGTGTAGCTAACTGTCCCCTTGCACAAAGGCCCAATGGGAAATGTAATTAACTTAAATGTCCTTGCAGGGGTTACCATATACTCGGGGAGGCAGCCATAGTTGAGTAGTCACTTGAGAAACACACGTGATCACTCTCATTACTCACCTATTGCTACTTACCGTGGTTACTGTTCCCATGGGATTCACTCATTGATTCCTCCACCCATGTTGAGGACTCAGTCAACCAGACTGACATTCATCTCACCTGAACAGTGCTCTGTTTAATCACCATTCACTGCAGCTCAACAAACTGCTCAAACTGTGTGTATTCCCTCACTGCTTGACTTTGGAATTCCCTCTCGTCGTCTATTTTCAAAGTTCTTACAAACTTACAATAAAAAAAAACAAATCAAAAGTTATATTTGTTGCTGGCTGCTTGGTGTTTTTGCCCATAAAAAAACACACATTGCTTCCTTTAAAGTAGTATTCCAATAGCACGATTTGTGTTTGCACACACTGGGCTATATCACATGAAGTTTAATTTTGTTAAAAGCATTGAGAGCCATGTTTTGTTTATATACAAATGTTTTATGGACGGCTGTACTGTCCTTGATGTTCTAAGGACCTGTTTTCTATTGCTGTTGAAGCTTCTGTCAATTGGCACTTTGTACAGCCCATTGCACATTGCATTGTCTCAGTGTTAACAGGTCACTTTAATTGACAAGGGGAGAAGCTGTCTGGCTAAATAGAATGCAGTCTCCTTGACACTGACTTTCTAATCTTCTTCTTTCAAATGACTAATGTATGTATGTTTAACTTATTTTAGCGCCATACGTAGCCAACCATGCCAATTGGAGGTAGATGCAGAGCAACAACTATAATTATAATTTAACATTCAGGTGGTAAAGCCAGACAATCGCGTCTGGAGTAGCAGAGTGTAACACCGTGGTGTCGCCTTCATATTTGTGGATCAGGCATTGCGTCGTTATATGTTGTATGGTCTATTCTGGATGACCACAGTCGAACACTGGAGCTTTTTTAAAATTAAATTTCCATTTGTGCATCAGGTATCCGCATCTGCCATGGTTTGTGCGGATGTGGTTTAAGTTGGACCATGAGCTTTGTGGAAGATCAAAACCACGGATATTCTGGGTTGGGTCTTTCACACTCTAAAAGGGGACCACTGTTTACACCTTTCCTTACACGCGTGCACATGTACAGCCCTTTTGTTAATTCACTGCTGGATGAGGGCCTTCCATGCGCTTATGGGGGTTATTTTACCATACTTCATATTGGTCAGTGTGGCGGGGTTGGTGAAGGCAGGTAACAATGCAGTGCTACATTTGGAGTATAGTACAGTACAACAATGGAATATGCTGCACCGCCATCTTGAGTCAATGTAGCCCTACAACAGCCTACAGATCCTGTTTTATGCACAGTGGTTACCCATCCATGCCACTATGCAGGCTCAAGTCCGCTGTGCTTCCTTAGATCTGAGGAGGTTCGGTGCATTCTGGGTGACATTGTTAATTGGGTGTACAGTACTGTCATAAGAAACACAATACACTACTGCAATGCATGTCTTAAAAACTATAATTAGACGATCTCATACCTCAGTGACAACACTGTAAGCCCAGAGTACATGATGGAAAGGTCACAACATTATAAACTTATTTGATGGTCGTGACTATCCCGAAAGAACCAAAGATTATGGGTTCCTGCAGTCACGAAAGCTTCAAATCAAGATTATGATAAAAGATGCAACGGTTTTATGTATCAATTTTTTGTGGCATTCACACTACAGCTGTCTCTAAAGTGACTGTTTAATGCGATAGACGTTGGAATATGCTGCATTTGCCAAGTTTCTGCATGTTTAATTCAAATTTGTAACAAAGTATACTGAAATCTCTTTGACAAATCGCAAAATATTGCTTGTAAGTGCGTTTCAACGAAAGGGAATTTGATATGTAGGTCATAGTACCCTAGTTAACATTTGCTTTTTTATATAAGGTATCTCTGAATGATATATTCAGTGATGCAATTATATTTCACGATGCTGGGATATTTAATTAACTTAATAGTAAAGCAAGGGAGGTCAACCACTCGAGTTTGTGTCCGACTATTTTCTTGAAATGTGGCTCCTTTTATAACATATTTCACAATCAATCATGGCTATCAACTTGTTAAATACAAGTTGCTGAATAATACATTATTTTCTTTGCAATATGTGAACACGGAATGGTGTGAACACTTGGAATTTATATGATGGGTTGCAGGAGTGGCTGTGGAAAGGGTGAAGAAAAATGAGAAAAGAGGGAGGATGAAATGCCAGTGAACAGAATTTTAATTTTCTGCTAACATCACATTTTTAATCAAGCTTTGCAAAATGTCCAAGAAAGTCCAATAGTTGGAGGTTAATAAGTGATTCACTGTGCCAGAGCTTTGGGCTTCGCCTGAAGCATTTGATTTGATTGGATGGTACATTTTCTTGCACTGCCCATGAGATGTGAGATGCATAACTAAGTAAAAGAATGGAATTACATTTTTAGTTTTTCCTTCCCTCCGGCCCCAACTTGCCATAAACTCGAGATAAATGTTGTAGTTGTAGGTGGGCATTGTGAACTGTTAACTTTTGTGTGTGAAATACACGATTAAAACCATCCAAATAACATTTGTAAAGTAAACATTCGTAAGGTTTTTTTTAAAATAACAAAATCAATTCATCCTCAAAGGTCGTGCTTCAAAATAATTTAATTGAATGCATGTTGTACTCTTACGGATTAAAGCAGTGCATCAATAATTTGTTTTGTTGGTTCCAAAGTAATAAGAGTATATAAAAGTTACAAAATTGGAGAAATTCAGGAAGAATATATGAATAATAAAATTATTCCGATAATTGCTCATATCTAATGATAAAACAATTGTTGTAATGTGAACCTCAAGTTAGCTATATAAATTACAAAGTTTATAATTACTACAACCACTTTTAAAAACAATATTCACAGTTGTATACTGATTATGAATCAAATGAAGTAACTTACTAAAGTCTTAGAATTTCAACTTTGTGGAATGCTTGACTATCTCCCACCAAGGGATGAGGATTTTTCGTCATTTGTAGAATGATGACAGCATTTAGACACGTTATGCTTGGAGTGAGTGATAATTGTCCCAGTTGTGAACTAACCCCTCCTTGACCAGACTGCACTGACCCGCGTGGTGAAGTATGGTCAAACAACCCCCATGACTGACATGGCATGGGCAGGCCTTCATCCAGCAGTACATTGAAAAAGGGCAATACATTATTACTTTTATTAGATTCACCAAAGACACCCATAAAGGTAAATTACCAGATTATCATGATAATCTGGGAGCCTTACTCTTTTGGGACCGTTTGAAAATGTATCTTTTTAAATCTGTACAATCCTCTCCCTTAATGTCTCTTATCATATTCAGTAAATACGAGTGTTGTATTGCACAATGTGATTTATCTGATACAATTTGAATAATAAATCAATGATAACCAATGACTTAAAATCAAGGCCGTAATTATAATATATTCAAATATGCTCAAAATGTCCACCCCCAATATATTGCTATAAAATAGATTCCTGTTTCTATGATTGTGGTTATGGTTGTACTTTATTATTTATTAATCCCGAATCTCTGCCATAACATCCAATGAAAACAAGAAAAAAAACAATGAAAGGTAAAAAATAAAAATAATTGTTTTGTATACAATACACTATTAGACATTATTGTAAAAAAAAGAAGTCCATCCTATGTGTTAGTGAATTTTTTATATTTTAGGCAGGAAATTAGTTTTCAAATTTAGATTTTTTTTTTCTGGGGGGGGGCACCTCCAGACCCCCTGGAAGATTTGGTCCCCCCCAATGTTGACTCCATGGCTACGGCCTTGCTTCAAATGCACCGTTCTTCTTATCAAGTAGAAAAGATGCATCTAATAAAAAATGGGATAACAACGTTGGACACAGTTTTGTAGCGCTGATCGCACTTAACATAAATGATCTTAATGATAAAGTACAGTAGTTTACATCCTGCTGTATAATGAGCTCTGAATTGCTTTTTCATTAAAATACAGTCACTCTATTCTATTTGTTGCGGTTATTCTCTTGAACATAAATATGTGCAATAAGCTTAATTATTTTAAGAGCTAAAGGTGCAGCTCTGCAATTGCTTGCTTCGCCCACTACTGGTAGCTCTAGACAGCTCCCTTTAGAAAGGCTTTTGGTGCCTACTCTTCCATGATGACAAGACGTCTTGGAAGAGGTTGTAGTACCCACACTACCCTGCAAATCGACTAACAGTCTTCCCTCCCCCATCCTGCACACGCCCTACCTATTGCAACCTTTAACTATATCAACAACACCTATCTGCCACGTTCTCTCCTGGACTTCGGCATTGCTTATCCTATCTTGCCACAAAATTCCTAGCATATGTTTCCGACACCTATGCTCAAATGCCAACAACTTTATAGATTTAATGCATTCATCTTCTTGGTTCTTTCGGTAAAGTCACGTAGAAGAGAAGTAATAAAATAATAAAAATAAAACATAATAAAATAATTCTCACGACGTTTCGGCCACAACGCAAGCAGCCGTCCTCAGGTGAAGACCAGGTCTGTCGGGGAGAGAGCGTCTGAATGAAACACCACCACGCTTGGAGCGTATATTTAAGCTGGGTTGGAAGGGGGGAAGGGCGCCTTGACAAAATAATTTGCATATCCTCTTTATATGCAAGGCGTGAGAATTATTTTATTATGTTTTATTTGTATTATTTTATTACTTCCCTTCTACGTGACTTTACCGAAAGAACCAAGAAGATGAATTCCTGCAGTCACGAAAGCTTTAAATCGAAATGTAATGCATTGTTATCCAAATGACACGTGTCTGATTTTAAGACAAATTGCGATGTTACAAGTCGTACATATATTTTTTTATAACGTTGGACACATTGAGAAGACTCATAGTTCACTTCCCCGAGTCCCATTTGTGCGGCAAATTGCGATTGGTATTCTACTCAAGCTACTCAAGAATCAGCATTTCTCTATATAAATCACTCGTGAGGGATTGTGGGTCAGTTGACCTGATAAAAGTACAAGGGTTTTATACTCTATCAAAGTTGTTCTTTCTGACATAAAATCAGCTCTACTCATGCCATCGTCATGACTTGTGTCTGAATATTTGTAAAACAAATACTTTTTGACTGTATTACGAGAAGATGTTTTAAAAAATACAATATTATATAGTTTTGTAAACAAGGTTGGAAAACGTTACGTAAAACTTTAATCCATTGCGCTCTTACTTGTATTGCATTTATGTTCCTTGTTTGTTTCTCCTTTGTAGTTAATTTTGGGTTAGCTGAACACACTAATAGCCCGAGCATGACTTAATCAAAATATGTTAAGCAGAATCAACTGATTATACTTTTTCAGCAAAGTTTTGGCTCATGTCCCATCTGTATAAAATATTACATATCTATAATAACATTATTCATGCAGGTGACCTGTTCAAAGGAACATAGCCATGTCCTAACACAATAAAAAAAAACACATGTGAAGTTATGTCGTGATTTATTGGGCTATGTATACAACCAGATCAATCCAATTTTCTCTGAATATGGTGATTAGTTCTTTAATTACTGCGATTCATCACAGTGCAACATCACCACGAATGGTTTATTGCGCCACTGTAATGGAGGTGTCGGCTCATTACAAATTCCTCTGTGCATGGGATATATGGATTTGGAAGAAGAAATGGGCACAATAATGGAAACCAGCAGGTTATTCATTACAACAACTAGGCCCACACAAGTTTTTGGCCTTGTATTATCTAAGAAAACCTCTGCATATCCCTTCTACGTTGCATTCATTTACCGTCAAATGTGATTTCATTGGAAATGTATTCAGTAAAAACCATTTGGAAATTACATTTCAGAGTCTGCATATTTAGAAAAGGCTCGCGTATAGTCACACAGAACTTTGGAGCCATGTTACTGCAACACATGCCACTCGTGCCAAGTCCTTGACAACTTGCTGTGTCTCCTGAATCCATTCTAATTTACGAGGCAGTCTTAATTTGGATCTGAAAAGCTTACTTCATATGTATGAATTGTCGTTATAATGAAAGATAGAAATCCAACTTTGATGTGCCAGTCTAAATTATGTCACTTTAATCAAACAGAGCTTATATTGATAAGTTAGTTTTTCCAAAAAAGGATTTTTTATATATATTGGAGAAAAGTTTTTAAAAAACTAGGTGCAAAATGAAAATTGCGTGTATTTAAGTCTGTGTTTGCACTATGGGGAGCAGCCGTGTAGTGGTTAGTGCATTGCACTATGAACCTGGTGAGCTGAGGACGATTACTGCTCACAGCAAACATTGGTGATGAATATCTGAACCGATCCTGGGCCTCACCTAGGTCGACTCAGCATTAAATGAGTGCCTGGTGCAGTGTGGAAATATCAGCACTGGGAAGACAAAGGCGGCTGGGCCCGGTGTTGGACACCCACCCCCTCGTGTACTGTGCCAACCTTCATGGGTTCTCGCTAACATTTGTCACAACAGTCTGTTAAAGGCTACTTGGGGGATCTTTGTGGTTGTCTTTTTGCATTGAATCCAATGTTCCACCAGTCGTCCATAAAATAGAGTGTATAGCACTATAATATTGCGAGCGTATTATAAAACAATTACAATATTTTGATTTAAAGCTTTCGTGACTGCAGGGATTCATATTCTTGGTTCGTTCGGTAAAGTCACGTAGATGGGAAATAATAAAATAATAAAAAAATTTACAATAACATTCTCACGACGTTTCGACTGCATTCTTTTATTATTTCCCTTCTACGTGACTTTACCGAAAGAACCAAGAATACAATTACAATACTTTATAAATGCCATTACTCTATAATTACAAAAATCACTCATTTGTACTGGACATAATTTGTGCCCATACATGCAATTGAATGTTGAACCAATTAATTTAGACAGTATTGGTTTCTTATGCCCAGCATATTGAAGATTACAATTTTCTGTTTCTCCTGTGTGTTACCCTTGTGCTGTATCTTGCTATAATACACGTACGTTCCAGCAGTGGCTGTCAACTTTGCCTAATTTCAATAAAATACACAATCTCAGTGTTTTTTTTTATCTTAAATCATACCAATATTGTTTCAGCAACACCCAGTCAATGCTCAAAAGAGCAAATTGTATAGAGAACTCAAAATATTATTAAAAGGCAACAAAGCATGACAAATATTTAAAACATATCGCAAGGGTTGCCAAACTTTCTGACCTTACGAGCTGCAATATCAAAATCTTCACGTGGCCGAGTGCCATGAGACACAAAAATTAAGTGCTCATATAGAACGTGCTAAAATGTGTCTATACCTTGCTAGCGATAGAGAAAAATCCGGGGCACATGCGGACCATGTACGGTTGTCACGAGGGCCAGTCACGCAACCAGTTCACTTAACCGCAGCGGTTTGAATTTAGAAATCTATGGGAGCTCCCTGGGATTGCTCGTAATCTGGCTTCACTTAAAGGGGTAAGTGCCCTGAGCCGCTTCCGCAGATTTTACCGGTTATGAAATAAATTATAATAAACCATAAATAATTGTCTACGTCTCTAAGTGAGCCGCACTTGAATTGCCCGGGAACCGCAGTTTGGCTGCTCCTAAAGTCGAGCAGCAGCACAGGGCTGCAACTGCAGCTCGGTTGGGAATGTGGCTCAGCCGCTCAGCTGTGACTCAGCCAAGTGTAGAGTACCTTGCTACACATGCCATAAGTGCAAAAAGAAATCAATAGCATAAATGAAGTAAAGTTAGGTGACAAGCATAATTTAATGCTAGACACATGGTCTTGCCTCCCTTGGCAGCTAGGATTAGGGTTGTGTTGGCATGCCCTTACATGATGCAAAGTACACCATAAATTACTGTAATTGGAAAAAAAGATACAATATATGCAAAGTCTGTAGAGGCAAAAAAACTGCAAAAGAGGAAAAATAAAAGCAATTTAAATAAGTTAACAAGTATATTAATACAATATAAAAGTATTTATCGGACGAAAAAAACCATTCTGGATCCATATTGTTAATGAGAATGTGATAGCTCATTTAAGACATTTTCTAAAATACTCAATATACAAAGGCATACGCCACTTTTAAACGAACTCCACCAACAGTCATTTGGTATGGAACAATTTTAAAAATAAATGGGTAACGCTGTAGGGAAACTCTAAATTGGAGCCTCTATGCTACTTTGACTTTCCCTTCAGGTCATTTTGTGGCCGTACAATGTGAAATTGCATGCAGTACTTCCCATTCCTCTTTGCCCCTGTGTGCCCTATGCAATGGAAGCTCTAAATCACTTCCAAATGGCTACTGGCAGCTCGGGTACTATTCCATTACATGATTGCATATAGACTGATTATGCACTTTGTATGTACATTGGGACAGTCTCTTAACATAAAGTTGCAGTGCCTTTATAATTATCTTAACGAGATGCACTATAATCTGGCTTGAACCTTGTTGAGATTAGTCCCCCTGTTGAGGCAACCCTTGGTGACCTACCAACCATCCAACAGCCACTAAAATAAGCGCCGACAGCCGGCTGATGCAGTGTGGTGTGCAAGCTCCTGACTCGCCAGCCCCGAACTCGTGGGGCTGGGCGGAGAAGACAAGGATAGCGGAGCTCTGACTCAATAAATGGTGAACAAGTGTATGCGGTCCTTTCCCCCAATTCTATGCATTAATCAGCTCTCAGTGCAACCTGCTTCTGTAAATGTTTTGCATTATATTAGTAGCTAGATAAAAGCGTACGTGCTTATATTGCCGGCGTGCTTGTATCAGGAGCTGCCCTTCACCTCCTCCCCCACCAGTATATGTGTTGCTTATATCGGAACTGTGCTTATGTCAGGTAAATATGCAGCCCTGTAATTCCTTGACTCATGCCACTGACGGTGGAAGGCCCTCCACTGCGGTTCTCGAGGGGTATTTTGCCTCCTCTCCGATGCTGGCCAGACGTCTCTGAAGAGGTGAGAGAGTGCCCGCACGTTACCCCACCACACGTGACCAACCGTGGTTGTACCATTTATTACTGCTAGGTGGACAGAGGCAGTCGGGAATTAGGAAACATGCACGATCGTTTCAACTGCCACGCCTGGAGATAGAACCAGCGACCAGTATCCATTGCATCCATGGCAGCATCCCGTGCTTATATACGGTGTGTTTATATACCAGCTTTCACTGTTTACAGGGTGTTTCTTGTCCAGACCTACAATCCTTAATGAAAGAAGCATGGCATGAGTGACCTGAAACTTTGAGTCTTTGACCTCGACTAACCAGTCACTTTGATCTCATTGATTTACCCAAAGAATGAAAGTTACAATACATATGAATAACCTTCAGGCGTATCAGGCTTTGCCCACTAAGCTCTGAAACTAGTTCCTGTCAGATATGTGAGCAGTAAAAAACATATGCTGCCCTCTAATTAATTGCAGCACAATGTAGGTTTAGGTCAAGGTTTAGGTCAAGTCAGAGCATATTTGCATCAAAGGTCATACCATATTTAGAATATCATCATTCCTATAGGCGCCTGGTTTCTACAAGTCAAGATCTGCCCTTTCGTCAGCTCTGTACAACACATTGCTCGCATTAGTTCCGCGACTGACACACGACTTGTGTTATAAGCATAGTTACACCGATTACTCGATCGAATTATTCAACTGCTGTGCACAAACGTTTCATTATGCGCCTCACTGTGTGTCGAAACGCCTGTTATGTCCCCCATCACGGTTACCCGTCAAGCTGTGTCTAACCCATCTTAGCAGTGTTCTCATGTGCCCCACTCTTCAAAGTCTTAGAGCTGTGAAAGATAGTGGTAGATATTCCACATTCCTCTAGGACAACAACTGTTGACTTCCCACAAAGTGATACTACTTCACTTTTGTTGCCTCTGGACGGATGATGGGCTCAATCGACGCTGAACTAAGGATTTGAACTTAAAGCCTTTATATTGTGAGCCACTTGCTCGACTGCTGTAGAGTGGTGGTGGTTACCACCACTCTACAAGCACCCACCTCTACAAATGCCACCTCTCTCACCCATCTTCTGTGTCCCTCACGCGGAGCTCGCAGATCTCTTGATGATAGCTGATCAGTGCAATCGCCGCTGCACTTCTCAGAGCATATCGTTATCCTCGAGTGACCCCTTCTTCGCAAGTGTGATTTCTCATTAATCATTACCCGCATTCCCCCCTCCTCTGGGTCCCTCGCTTACTGAAATATCAGCACAAACACTCCTTGTCCAGAGAAAATTGGGCACCTTGTCTCTATTTACATAACCCGCACCTCCACCGTAATGCTCCTCACGTCTTGAATTATTAATCTATCATTAAAGGGTGGCTGCTTGTTCATTCTATTACGCGCTATTTGCCTTCCCCTTCAAAATCCTGCATAAACGTTGTCTTTTCTTTTTAATCTTATTTTCATTATTGCAGTCCTCCCTATCAACCTAATTCCCAGTGCACACTCGGCTAGCCACAATATGGCAACACGACGGTACATCGTAAGATACAAAAACCACGATAATCGTGTCTGCCGTACTGCAAAATATTCTGGTTATCGTTGGTAATTTTAATTTGAAAATGTATTCCCTTACAAAGTAGCTATGAATAACAAATGAAATAATTAAAGTGGGAAATGAATACTGTAGCTGTTAATTAATTTCGTGATTTGCTCAATATTTTTTTGTTCGCCCCAATTATACGGTGCCATATTCAAACAAGATGTAAACACGTGAAAAACGCACACAGCCATGTGTACACATCCAATAAACGATTAGCATTTCCTGAAGAAGTGCACTGTGGTCCTCTTTCCTTCAGATCACCATCAACATAAATTTGAACACATTTGTCCAACTGACAGCAGCGTTGATCCATTTGTGTTGGCATTGGTCATCATTTTCGAAGTTGATTTCATGGTTCATTATGATGAGAAATTATTGCAGCAGGCCTTTGTTGAGTGCACTGCATTTTAGTAGCGTTTAAGTAATCTTTATTCATTCTGGAAGTGCAGCAAAGCACATTAACAGGTCTATCATAAACTTAAATGCATGGGAAGATAATATCATAATCGACTTATCGTGAAAATTAATATTGCAACATATAGTGAAAATGTATTCTGGAAACCCTAGTGCATATCATTCAACTCCTAATATTAAACTAATCTGATGTTGTTATAGTATATGAGGTATCAATGTGCTTAACTAAACTGTGATTTCCAAACTCCTCATTATTTTTATACTATGATTTATATTTATGGCATTCATTCTATGAGTTCTATCACACAACTCCTTACACCTCATCACAAAATGCACTTTACTCCCTCAATCCATGCCACTACTCACCTTCTGTCTACGATGACACACACACGCGCCACCACATGCAAATAGTGGTGGAAGCAAAACTTTTCCAAGCAAGTCAACTCCGAGGACTCTTTGGCTATGTTCGTACCGTATGCTGTTGGCAGGTGTCCATAATAGGTAACCATTGTCATAATCATCAGCCATAGTAAGTAAGTCTGAGCATTTCTTATCGCTCACTCTTATCAGTCCAGTCTGTTGCGAATGCGCACTGATCACACGTAGTACGATATTTGGAACAACACTGTTTTAAGTCTTTTTCGAAACTGGCTCACGCTCAGGGATGGATCCCAAAACATGAGCTGGTAACTCGTTCCAGGTCTTCGGGCCGGTGACCCCGAAACTGTGCTGGCCGTATCACGCAAAGTTGACATGCGGGTACAGCAGATCACCATGGGCTGCGGGATTGTAGCTATGATCAATACACTTCTGGATGAAAGCCTCCCCATGCCATCGCTGAGTTCCTTGTAATGTAATAATTCACCTCGTCCCTACTGACAAGATGATTTTGTCACTCCATCTCCGTGGTGGTTTTCCTCTCAGGCCTGTTTTCCCACCCTTGGCTGCCACGACGCTGTGAGTCTCGATCACGAGCCATCATTCTTCTCTTGACATGTCTTGCTTAAGCCCACTTACTTTCTCTAATCCATGTGTTCCTCTCACTGTCTCTCAATGTAATTCCAAGCACGTATCTATCTCCACTTTTTTGTCAACGTTTCAGCTTTTGTTGAATGTTTTGTCAAAGTATCCATGTTTATTATCTTTATGCCATATAAGGTAAATAAGCACTGGTTAAAAACTTTGAATCAGTGTTTTTTTATCACTGCAAACACTATGTTTAAAATACATCCAGACATAATAGCACAATTTCAAGCATGCATACTACATTCCATTAAGAAGTCATCAGAGAAAAAGTATGGTGCAATTAATACAATAAATTAAATCACGACGTTTCGGGCACCCGATCACGACGTTTCGGGCGCCCGAAACTTCAAATCTAGATTAATACATTCCAGATAATAATAGTCAGCTTATGAGCATTTTTTGATAATTGATATTTAATATTCCTTTCATTTTAATGCATACTGTGTCAGGTAGTGAATTTGTGTTTTTTTGCATTGAGACATTCTATTAATGATGATACGTATTGGAAAATGTAATTTTTGCAGTGCTAATACTGCTACAATGCTATAATTATGCAATTTATCTTGTGATAATATATGGCATGGCTTAGGTTGTCCCAAATATAATGCTTGTGTGAGTCATACCATTTTGCAGACGCAACACATTTTCATAGTACACTCTTTAGCTAACAGTTATCTCATTGTGAGTTTTTCATTTCGATTTCAGAAGAGCCAAATGTTGCAGTTACCATTAAAAGATTAGTGGTAGCTTTGCATCGTGATTTGTGTCAAGTCTTATTTTTTTCCAAAATAAAATTGCATGCATAAAGTTAATATGACAACATCCTTAGAAGCATCTGACTAAAATGTTTATTTACTGTATACACTGCTTTGAATGTATTAGAACGCTAAAGGCCATGATGTATGAAGGGGGAATTTATTTCAGGTAGAGTTTGTTTACAGACACCAGTAACTAATATGGTAAATATTTTACTCACAGACCTGCACATATTAAACTGCTCTCACCATAAAATGTTTATATGCTTTTTGTATAAGTGAACATTGAGTGCCATGTTCTCTAATTGCATTTCCTACTGGATGCTACCTTTGATGATCTTCGAAGTTTTTCCCCCCAGAATTTTTATGATATTAATTATTTGATGCAAAAATAATAACTTTCATACCTGTGACAAGAAAGTTAATCCAGATAGTCAGCATATTTTAAAAGTTAAGTTTTTACAGATTTTTTCCTGATGACACGAAGCATGAACAGAAAACTACGCGATCACTTTGAATGAAAGCCAATCTAACTGAATGTGAAGTTTAATTTGATGTCACCAAGGCCTTGTAGGCATAAAGCATTGGATTGCTTTCTGAATATGCATTATGTATTGAACATACTCTGAGCTCAATGTTGTTATGTGATTGCTGTGCGTGGCACGCATTGAGAAGAGTTTATATTAAAAAAATGCTTGTCACTGCACACTTAATAAGGGCCCCTGTAGTCAGGTTGATGTTCTGATGTAGCTGATCCATAGGCAGTAATGCCCATATAATTATGAGTATTGCTACAGATTCCTTTTCATATCTAATTACAAGTTTAGGCAATCAGAATCCGATGAGCTGCAAAGCTCTTTTTCACAGATGTCCAAGTATTTTCACAGATGTCCATTATAATCTATTAAGCACATATAAAGAGATAACTAATTTTGGCTGTTTAAGATATGTTAAAAAAATTCACCCCCCCCCCAATTGTATCCCGAGTGTGCTATTGATGTCACGTCGTGAAACTATCCATTCGAATTTTTTGCCGAGCAGTGCAACCCTTCACGCAAGAGAATGGCCCCATGAAACTGGATATCACGGCACCACCTTTGAGATCCTGCAAAGCGTATTCCTCTAGTCCATAGAATGGGGCAACACTTTCCCTCCCGCTTTGCCAAAAGTCGTAATGCTCATCATATGACAGTTAAACCGATACCTCTGGGCCACGTGGCCACCTCTAAGATATGGTTTATTAAAATGAATATCACTTTGCTCATGCAATGCATGTGTAGTGAGTCCACCTGAGTCGCAACCGTTGTTCCTTTTAGAGGCAACACATTGATTTGTAACACGTAACACAATGGGTAATTGCCCCTTCACCAAATACAGCCTAGGGCGGTGACCACCCAGCTAACTACTCTATACAGAGGAGTTACTGCTACGAAGGGTCGGGTCCCTACTCGGGTCCGCGACCACGTGTTTGCGTCGAAAACGTAGAGCTTCCAGCTTGAGATGCAGCGCTTCAGCTGGTGGATGTGGAGCTTCAGCTTGTAGAATGCTGCGAACCCGGTCCCTCTCAGGGACCCGCCTTATATCCCCCTACGGTCGGGGCTGCTCCGCCCTTGGCCCCGCCCACCTTCTGGAGCCTTCTCGCTCCCTCCCAATCCCTCTCAAGAGTTCTCCCTTAACACGTGATCACCCCCTAGCCCCCCCCCCCCACCTGGGGGCCTCTATGGATACTCTAGATCACGTGTTTGCAGGGTTACCCAGAGTGCCATGGCCCGGGGCAACCCTGCCCTTGGGCTGACACTCTCCTGCTCCCCCCGTGGGAGCCCCCACCACACGCTATGCGTGGTGCCCGCACTATCCAGTGCTCACCAAGCCCCGCTAGGGTTGGTACTACACCCGCCCCACAGGGTGTATGTGATGACAGTGCATCGCGTGCCCTGGCCCTCTCAGGCCGGCACCATACAGTGACATCCCAGATGTCACTACACATGCATTGCCTCTGCTATCTGACCATATTGTAATTGCTTTGTTGAGCCACATTCTTTTTTTACTTGACATGTGAAATAGGTATAGAGTGTTTAGAAATTGTTGCTGTGACTGTTACAGGGGTCATTTACATCCACCAATGTGGCTCTTAAGAATAACTATGGTAGTTTACTTTCCTTTATCAATCCGCTGCTGGGTGAAGTCTGCCCAATGCCTTATTGATTATGGGGGTTGTTTGACAATGTTTAATCATCCTGGTCAGTGCAGTTTGATGAAGGGAGGGATGGCTGGTATTGGTTCAGATATTGCTCACAACTGATGTTAGTCATGGCTGTGAAATTACCCAAGATTACTAGATTCACAGCTAAGTGCAGTGCCAGAGCTGCATGCCAATGTGGTTCGTCAAGGTCGGTATAACGTTAGTGTGCAGCTTATTCACGTCACCGCTGGCAAAGGTCTTTACTAGAGGTAGCTCTAGAGAGTGCCTCGAGAGGGCATTTCGCCTACTCTTCCACACTTGCTAGACATCTAGGAAGAGATCGGAGCATTCACACTTTACCCAACCACACGTGACCTGTCGACCGACTGACTGGGGTGTACCCATTTATTCTGCTGGGTGGACAGAGCAAGTGGTATGAGGATATCTGCCCGTTGTTTCAACAACTACGTTCTGAGAGTTCGAACAAAGCGACATCTGAATATCAAGTCCAGTGTGCCAATGTAACTGTATATGCAGATATGTGTACTTGTATTTATCATGCAAAAAAATAATGCAATTAGGAACGAATTATAGTGATGACACACGACTGCCCAAGTACCCCCTTTTTCCCAGTTACAGCAGCGACGATAGCTCTGGACAGATGATACACTCCTTGCAGCATGCGAGGCATGAGGTGTAGGTAATGCGATGAGGGAGCGAGTGCCAGAGGCAAATGGAATTGAAGAAGCAGTATCCAATTACAGTGGTGCAGCTATGTGGAAAGAGAAGTGAGAATCTGGAGTTTGAGCAGGAATTGTTTATAAAGGTATAGAGAAAATGTAGCAAATGGAACAAAAAAAAACCTTGGGGACATTAAATACGCGACAACAGATAGTTCTTTGCCGATGAGACCCTATTGTGGCTGAGATGAATTTCCCCCAAGAGGCTGTAAAAATCCCAATTGTTGAAGATTACTTGGCAGGCAAATGTTCGAGCAGATTGAGTTTATGAGTGTCATAGGGACTGGTAGCGGTGCCAAAGGAATAGGATGGACTCCAAATTAACCAAAGCGCATGAATGACGAGCCTGGTTTTGGTTTAAAAACCCAATCATAGTTGCAGCGTGAACCATTGATAAAAAAAATCCATCAAACATTGATAACCTTATTTCATTAGCAGGGCAATTGTATAAAATAGCAGGGAAAATTGTTTTTGCCCACTTTAAAAGACTCAATATCCATGTGTGATCAATAATCCGACTGTAATTGAAACATCTAGAATGGAAGGTAGACACTGAATTGTTTTCTAACTGGCAACTAAATGCGGTTAATTACGTGCCATCTTATCTTCGCTACGTAGAGGTTATTAGTAACCGTGATAAAAAGGGGACTTTATAGCGGCCTCCGACAAACCGATTCCTATATTTTTTCAGCGTGCAGGTCTTGGCGCTAGAAGATATCTGTTAATTTATTTGGCATGGAAATATCAGGGGATATCATGAAGGCCAATTGTTTAAAACATTGCATAAAAATGCAATGTATAGAAAGTGTCGAATAAAAAAAAATCTAGCGTAATGGAAAATTGTAAATATAGTTTGAACCTGTTTTTACAATTAGTGACCACAAAGCTAGTGAAACTGGGGAGCAGTGGCGCAGTGGTTTGGTGCGATGTGCTATGAACCTGTTGTCCAAAGTTAAACTACCGGCCGTGGCCAGCATCAGTGGCGGGTGACATCTGAAACGATTCTGGCACACCGCACCCTCTCCCGCTCAACCCACACCAATCTGCATAGACAACCTCATGATCTTCATCTAGCAGTAGATTGATATCATTATTTACATAGTGAAAATAAAGTGAAAGTGTTTGAAACACTTTAACTTTCATGAATGCTTTTCTGGATCAGGAATTCCTGAGAAATGGGTTCCTTTTTATTATTTGTTCTGCTCTGTATAAATATGAACTAGCTGAGAGTATGAATACTTTAGTGATACCGGTTTAAGATTACTTGGGACTCTTATGTTTAAACATGGGATGAGAAATTAGAATGTTTTAAATATATTATATAATCCGTGTTGATTGCATTGCTATATATATACTTTTAAAAACAATGCAATATATACAGACCTATAATTAATACTTTAAGCATAGACATGACACAATGTAAAATGGTGACTAAAACACCATGAATTAGTGCAAACGTATCTCAAAACACTGTAATGGAGGTGCAACAATAGAAGTTTACTTTAAAGAATACCTTAAAAATACAATTTAATGATTGTACAATCTCTAAGCCATAGTACCAGTGGTCTATTGCAGAAAGAAAATCATATTTCCTGTCAGCATAAAATCACAGGCGTTTTCAACTGCCTGGAGAACAATAAACTGCACACTATTCGCAATATTAAATTTGCATTCATCATCCCAATTTAAATTCCCATGTGAGCTGAAGTGCAGATCTATTGTGCATGAAATGCATATTGCTCTCAGGTGCATAGGCATCATGATTCAGTTTTAAATTAATATCCCAAACAAATAATATAGTACGCACTATATTTACATTACATGAATAGCGTGATTGTAACTTAATAGGATTAGAGGAGCATCAAAATAGTAATTATTCGACTGTATGTGGCACGCCCACTTACACTGCTGGATTGACAGAGGTGGGGACATTTGAAAATACTTGAGAGAACAAACCGGCAAACACCCGGATTGTAAATCCAGTGTGCAAACCAGTACACAGTGGAATCATATGTGTATGTTGATCATTGTGCTATCACATACTTATTTAATGACACATCAAAATAATTTCACAGCCGCATGAATAAGCTACAATGGGAAGATGACATACAATGCTCAATACAATTGACACTTTGCATTGAAATAGAATGTCGCAACTTCAATACCTTCTGTATATGGGGTGATGCTGTGTTGGCAGTGGTGCACAATAAGTACAATTGGAAAAATAAAAATAAACAAATTGGCGAAGTTTATGCTTTGAAGAAAGGCCATTGCCAAATAAACGTCGCCAAATATATTTGTAGAGATAAATATATATTACTGGTAGGAACCTCCTGGTTACACCAGCCCACAGGGGATTATTGTGTCCTTCGTGCAGGGAGGGGCTGGGTGGGAGGGAGGGGCTAGGTGGAGAGGGAAGGGTGGGGGGGGCTGGGGGTGGAGGGTGAGGAGGGGCTGGGTGGGGAGGGTGGGGCTGGGTGGGGGGTGGGAGGGGTGGGGCTTGGTGGGGAGGGGCTGGTCAACCCGTGGTGCCCTTATAAAACTCAACGTTTATACTGGTAGGAACGAAGTGGACCAGCCTACAATAGATTATATCGTCCGTCCGTTTGTCCGTCCGTCCGTCCGTGTAGCAACATCGCCCCCTACTGCAAACACTTGGCATGACCCTACAAAAACCTTTAGACTCTGTGAGGCTTTCCTGGCTAAACAAGTGTAACATTCCCTTATAATTCCCTCGGATAGCTTTTAATTAAAACATTTAAATTAATTAGGCTTTCCTGGCTAAACACGTGTAACATTCCCTTATAATTCCCTGAGATAGCTTTTAATTAAAACTTTGAAATTAAATAAAAAAAACTCACAGCACCCTAAAGCCTACAGCTAGGCCTAAAGCCTAGAACTAGGCCTCAAAGTCTCCCTTCGTATCGTACCCCCGCGTGTGTGCAAGGGAGTTAATGTTTAACAATGTTACATTCCTTGATGCTTTTAAATAGAAACATTTAAATTTAAAGCTTTTACATAAATAATAAAAATATTTAAATTAAAAATTAACTCACGGCGGCCTAAAGCCTACAGCTAGGCCTCAAGCCTCGAACAACGCCTCAAACTCTCCCTTCGTATTGTTCCCCCGCGTGTGTGCAAGGGAGTTAATGTTTAACAATGTTACATTCCCTGATGCTTTTAAATAGAAACATTTAAATTTAAAGCTTTTACATAAATAATTAAAACAGGTAAATTAAAAATTAACTTACGGCGCCCTAAAGCCTACAGCTAGACCTAAAGCCTAGACCTAGGCCTCAAACTCTCACTTCGTATCGTACCCCCGCGTGTGTGAAAGGGAGTTAATGTTTAACAATGTTACATTCCCTGATGTTTTTTTATAGAAACATTTACATTGAAAGCTTTTACATTAAAAACAACTCCCTACCCCCTCCTCGTCGGCGGCTTTCCAGCCTAGAGCCAGGCCTGGGAATCTCTCCCCCGCTAGGGGTATATTGGGCGGGGCTACAGCGGCAGGGGGCGGGGCTACGCGGGGCTGGGCAGGGCAACGGCGGCAGGGGGTGCGGGCACGAGGTGGAGGGCGGGGCTACGCGGGGTTGGGGCGGGGTTACGGCGGTAAGGGGCGGGGCAACGAGCTGGGGCCGGGGACACCGAGATGGGGCGGGGCCACGGGTGGCCGGGGCAGGGTTACGCGGGTGGAGGGCGGGGCCACGGGGCATCCATTTATTGGCGGCCATTTTTTGCCATTTCATTTTATCATAGCCATTCAATTGTTCGTTCCTACCAGCCCACCCCGCAGGGTCCTGTTCCTACTCACGCCGGCTTGTGCCCACCCTCACAGTCGGGCATATTTGCAGAATACACCACGCCGCCGTTGACCCTGGCCATTGACCGAACAACCCAACGTTCCTACCAGCTCCCTCCGCAGAAGTGTGTTTTAAGGCGGTGAAGTTGATGCACATCTGAACTGGTCCTGGGCTCCTCCTTTAATCCCTCACACTGACCATCCTGGTTAGATATGGTCAAATAATTTCCATGACCGACATGGAATGCAGAGGCATCATCCAGCAGTGGATTGACAAAGGGTTGTAAATTGTTATCTGCAATCTTTGTTTACTTATTAAGACTTGAACCAAGTCTTAATAAGTAAACAATTCGTAAGCATCTTCTTGGTTCTTTCGGTAAAGTTACTTCCCTTCTACGTGACTTTACCGAAAGAACCAAGAAGATGAATCCCTGCAGTCACGAAAGCTTTAAATCGAAATTTAATTCGTAAGCATTTGACGCATCCTTGATGATATTTCAAACACTGAGCAACCAAAAAAATGTGGACCGTACAGTACCCAACACTCCGCTACACAACACACATCAAGTGCAATATCGATTTCTGTGAAACCACACTGTGAGGCCCAGTACTCGAGAGATAAGAGACTTCAAAAAGCAGCTAGCGGTATATACAACCTGGCTTACCTCTCAAGTAAGCATGGATTTCGATGGTAAATCTGGTGTTTGCAGAAGGTGCTCTAATTTCCTGGGAACTATTTGAACTTATCACACACAAACTGCTGTTACATATAAAAATTCAACTCGTGTCAATGTTAAGGACATGTCTACATGGCCGTGTGAGATCTCTTTGCAACAAAATCCTCCACTGTTTATTAATGACACTTGTGTACACTAGTACGAACTTGTGCTTGGTGGTGACAGCATATTTTTATATTTCTATTTATTAATGTGTCTTTGCAAGATAACCATTAAAAAGCTCTGTATTATTAATTATGCCTCTATTATGAACACCATGGATTTAATATAAAAACAATATTTTCTGATGATACAATTAAAATATGATTACTCTCACATCATTTATCGAGTTTTTGTTGAGGGTTTTCATTGCAAATTCATACTGGGATATGTGCACACAATTCATCTATTCACATGCATCATAGAGAGTAGTTTCCAACAACTGTCTGTGGTTATACCTCCAATCACATCAGACTTGCAAGATGTTTCTTTCCAATTAAAAGTTTTTAAACAATTCTTAACAGAGCACACTAATGTATTAATATATGCAAACATGTAAAATGTATGTGTAGTGGTGATACGCGCTGACAGTAGGGATCGTGTGGCAGCGCGTGGTGATTGGCTGTGTGTCGGTGACGCGCGCTGACGGTGAGGGATCATAGGGCAGCGCGGGGTCATGGGTTATGTCGTGGTGATTGGCTGTGTGTTGGTGACGCGCGCTGACAGGGAGTGATCGTGTGGCAGCGCGGGGTGATTGGTTGTGTGGTGGTAACACGCGCTGGGAAAACGGATCGTAGGGCAGCGCGTCGTGATTGGTCGACTAGGGTGGGTGCTCACATCGCGGTCCACATAGACTCCGTCTCCTCGGGAGCGGAGGGCTATATAAGGCGGTGCGCGCGGGCGCTCGGGGAGTTGGTGACCAGTGAAGACAGAAGACGGAGGAGGAAGAGGTAGGGCCCTGAGACCTCTAGTCCCGCTGTCCTTGTGTAATAAAAGGACTCAGATGCTTCTCTCTGACTCCGTGTCCTTTATTTGGGGTTCGCGTTCTCCTTCCCACACGGCACTCCTCCTGAGACTCTCTCCCTGGCAGCCCCACATCTGCCTTCGCTCCCGTAGCCTTCCACGCTCCTGCAGCTCCGCTGCAGGCTCTTGGTGCAGCCCTCTGGCTGCTCTCACAGCAGCTCCATCGCTGCTCCCTGTTCCTCCGTGCGTGGCGATCTCGCCACCTCCCAACGTCAGCCCTTCGTGGCCTCTGTGGCTATCTCGCCATCTCCTACCTCAGCCCTTCGTGGCCTCTGTGGCTATCTCGCCATCTCCTACCTCAGCCCTTCGTGGCCTCTGTGGCTATCTCGCCATCTCCTACCTCAGCCCTTCGTGGCCTCTGTGGCTATCTCGCCGTCTCCAACCTCAATCCTCCACTCTCTCTTCCACCCCGCTGGCTGGCGCCGTCATGAGCCCCTCAGCCACCAGGCTGAGGCACGGCGACCACCCAACGTGTTCACCACCCTTCACTCCCCCGACTGACCCAGATAGCTTCCTGTCTCCCCGCTATAACTTCTCCCCCACGTCACCCTGACTCCTCCCTCTTGGATCGTCATATCCGCCCCGCCCATTTACGCCCGCATTACACTTGTAAGGGCCGGGACCCTGTGTGGCTCAGAGGCGGGACCTTGGGACCCGGGGCCAGACGTCCGTGTGAGGGCCGGGCCACGGGACCCAGTGGTCGTGACCCATACCCAAGCTGGGGTGGGTCTGTAGGTTCCCCTGGGAGCTACGGGGCTGGAGAGCCCGTGTGTGTGTAGCCGGGTGGAACGTGTAGCGTGAGCTGTAGTGTCCACACGTGTTATTGTGGCTAAGGAAGAGCTGTAGTGTCCACACGTGTTATTGTGGCTAAGGAAGAGCTGTAGTTGTCCACACGTGTCATTGTGCCCAAGAGAAGAGTTAATAAAGTGTGCTACCCATCAAGTGGTCTCCCGCTGTAATTTACAATACTACAACTGGCGTCAGGAGTGAAACAGTCTTCCTGCCATGGATACCAGGAAGACTCATCGGACTCACGAGCGTGACCGGGAGGAAAACCACAACGACTCGGGCCAGCAGGCATCGGGGGGAGAAGAGGAGGACATGCCGGCGCCACAGGTCCCCTCATGGGCACCCAACGAGCCGCTGGGGGCTGATGCCGGACTCCGCGACGCGCACTCCCGCCTGGCAGAGCTGCTACTCGCGGCGTCCATCCTAGCGGAGATCACCACGGCTGGGGAAGCGAGGACGCCGACGGACATTGAAAAGGGACGCGTTGCAGATTCCCGCCAAAATAACTTTGAAATTCCCGCCATTTCTGCCGATCGACCATCTGTTGGCGGGAATCGCGAGCAACACGTGGCGGGGGTCCTCCAATCTCTGCCGCTCACGTCATCAGCGGCCGCTACGGGCCACCATCAGCCACCCGCCACAGGGGCCGCCATTTTGCATGTCGACGGGGCGGCGCGGGAGAGTCACGAGGCGGAGGACAACATTATTTTCCAGCAGCGTCTTCCCGCGTTGACAGCCTTCAAAGCGGAAGGGGGTGACTGGGGCGCATTCCAGCGAAGATTTCTCGCCCATCAAGAGATGTCGGCCTGGTCCGACGCTACGGCGCTGCGGGCACTGCCTGCCATGTTGGACGACGATGCGCTCGCGGCCTTCAGGTCCGCACCGAGATCGGCCCGCTCCACGCTCAAAGCTGCGCTGGGCCTCATGGCCAAGGTGTACGGCCCACCTTCGGCCTGCCGCCACAAATTTTACGAACGACGGAAGGCGGACACGGAGACCGCGCTCGCCTACCACACGGCGTTGTTGGCCCTCGCGGACGCCGCGTTCCCTCGTATGGACGAGGAGGGGCAGGACACTATGGTTTTGGAACAACTGCTGAAGTTGGCGCACGACCTGGGGGTCCCCATCAACACAGCCGACGAAGTCGACATATGTTCGTTGTGTGTTGCAACGAGTATCCAGGTGCACGAGGTCCTGAAGCGGAAACAGGTGGTCGTCTGCACTGCTGCCGCGGTCTCAGCTCCGGCCACGGTGGTCACCGAGGCCCAGGTCATTCACCCACGGGAGGAGGCGTTCGCTGCAGCACGATCGGGGGATTGGAGGTCGGGGGGTCGTTCGCCTCTGCGATCGACCCACAAGCTGGAGCAACCGAGACCTCCGACGTCCCTCATCACGTGCTACAACTGCGGCCTTCGGGGCCACGTGGCATCCGGGTGCCGCGCTCCACGTCAGCGGGCCACGGGACCTCGCCTGGACGACGACCAAGGCCCCAAGTCGTCCCAACTACCCCCGGCAAGTCACGGCACTTCACATGCTCGGCCTACATACACGACACACATGGGCCGTCGCTTTGCGGCGGAGGATGTGCGATTGGGGGTCGGGGATTCGGTTCGAAGAGGGGGGTTCGTACGGGGCCGGGGGGACATTAAATGGTCCAAGTTGGGCCACAGAATAGTGGCTGCGTCGGCGGGTTCCTCGGTCATTACGGGATTCATAGACGGGGTCGAGGTCAGGGTGTTGGTGGACACGGGAGCGTCGGCGACTATAATTTCCGACCTCATTTATAACATTCTCCCCGTCCAATGTCGACCTCTGCTTCCGGTGGATGTGCCATTTTACGCTGGAAATGGGGGCTCATTGGGTATTATCGGTCAGATTCAGGCGACCATTAGCTTAGGGGATATTAAATTGGCGGGACCTGTTTTCGTCTCCTCTTCCCTAGCGGTTCCTTGTCTGTTGGGCACAGATTTTTTGGCTAAGATGCCTATTAAAATTCTCGTGGATCAACGTTGTATTGAGCTGCCATCGGGTCGCCGTATTTCATTTTTGTCTAATCCTACTGAAATACGAACGGCGTGCGCGACGATCCAAGCGCTAGCGACACAGACGGTGCACGTGCCCCCGGGTTCGCAGATGTTGATACCCCTCCGGTTGCGGAAGCCATTGGGTGGAGAGACTGCGGGACAAGGCGTGCTTTTGGGTCCATCGAATAGAGCTGTCGGAGGTCTGGATTTGGCGGTGGCTCAAACGTTGGTTCGGGCTGACGAGGACCCGTTCGTTATGGTTTTAAACGCTGGTTCGCGGCCGGCCGTTATTCCGCAGGGCACCGTGCTTGCTCATGCGGCGCGGGTCCCTGCGGAAGAGCGCCTTATTGCACATGTTGATCCCGTCCCGGCGCAGAAAATTCTACCGGGTGATGACCTTGGATGGGTCGATTCGCTGTGTGCGGACTCCACTGATTTGTCAAGGGTGCAATTGGGTGCGCTGCGTGCTCTGCTGATCGAATTCTCCGATGTGTTCAGCAAGCACAAATATGATATTGGGTGCACGGACCTATTACGCCACCACATTGAAACAGGTGACGCGGCACCAGTCCAGCAGAATCCCTTTCGGCTGAGTCCTGCCGAGAAGGAACACGTTCAATCGGCCGTCAATGACATGCTGACGGCCGACATCATTTCGCCCTCATCCAGTCCGTGGGGAGCACCTATCGTGCTGGTTAAGAAGCAAGACGGGTCCTTGCGTTTTTGTGTAGATTTCCGTCGCCTTAATAAAATCTCTGTGGCTGACGCATATCCGCTCCCTAGGATGGATGAGTCCCTAGACGCATTGTCCGGGGCGCGGTATTTTTCTATGCTTGACTTACTGTCGGGATTCTGGCAGTTGCCACTCGACGATGAGTCTAAACCTAAGACCGCATTCCGGACCCCAGGGGGCCTGTTCCAGTTCAACCGCTTGCCCATGGAGCTCCATTCCGCTCCCGCGACGTTTCAGTGCCTCATGGAATTGGTTTTGTCGGGTCTGCAATGGGATACTTGCTTAATTTACCTCGACGATGTAATTGTTTTCAGTAAAACTTTTGAGGAACACCTCCAGCGATTGAGAGGGGTGTTCTTGCGGATGCGATCGGCTAAGTTGAAGTTTAAACCGGCGAAATGCCACCTTTTGCGGAAATCCGTAAGGTACTTGGGCCACATTGTCGATTCTTCAGGGATCTCCACCGATCTCGCGAAGACGAACTGTGTCAGTTCATGGCCAACGCCCACGTCGGTTTCTGAGGTCCGCAGCTTCATTGGTTTTGCTTCCTACTACCGCCGATTCGTTGAGCATTTCGCCACCATTGCCAAACCCTTGCACGCTCTAACAGCCAAAGGAGTCAGGTTTCGATGGGGGCCAGAGGAGGAGGCCGCGTTCTGCTCCCTCCGGGACGCCTTGGTGGGTGCCCCGCCCTTACGTTACCCTGACTTTACGAGTCCCTTCTTGCTAGATACTGATGCTAGTAACACGGGCATTGGGGGGGTGCTTTCACAGGTGGTTGGGGGAGTTGAACGGGTGGTCGCTTATGGTAGCAGGGTTTTGTCGCCTGCGGAACAGCGCTACTGCGTCACCCATCGCGAGTTGCTGGCTATTGTTTTTTTTGTACAGCAATTTAGACCTTATCTCTATGGCCGTCATTTTACGGTCTGGACAGACCACGCGGCGCTTCAGTATTCATTGAGGGTCGCCCAACCCTCAGGCCAATTGTCACGGTGGTTGGAAGTCCTCCAGGACTATCAATTTACGACCACTTACCGTAAGGGGTTGCGCCACACCAACGCGGATGCCCTGTCGCGGTTGTCGCCTCGTCCCGAATGTGCATGCTTGATGGGGTCGGCGCGCTGTAAACCGCCAGGTGCTGTACCTGAGAGTGAGTTGGTCGCGGCCGCGAATGCGCCGATGGTTGACGTTCCCGCTACCCCTGCGGGCGGGGACTCGCTGCTCTCACTCTCTCTCGTTGAGTGGGGCCGACTCCAGATGGCTGACAGCTCCCTGCTCGCGTTGCATCGCAGGGCGGGGGGTCCCGAGGAGGGTCGAAAGCAAGCTGGCTCCTGGCTGCTCAAGCAGGGCCTGCTAATGAGATGGGACAATATGTCCCGGCGGCACGCACTCGTCGTGCCTTCCGCTATGCGGGGCAAAGTCGTTCTGGTCGCACACGAGCGCCTCTTGCATTTGGGTGTAAACAAAATGCTCGCTCTGCTCCAGCGTGACTATTATTGGCCGGGGATGGGGAGCGATGTGGTCAATATACTGAAGGGGTGTGTGGATTGCGCCAAACGGAAACCACCGCCCATTGCGCCAAATCCACCGCTGCAGTCCATTCAGGTCTCGCGCACTAACGAGCTCGTTACGCTGGATATTTTGAGGCCTTTTCCTGTCACGCCTAGGGGTAACAAGTACCTGTTGGTTGGTGTGGAATACTTTACCCGATGGCCTATGGCGTGGCCACTCGCCAACCAGTCGGCGGCGGCCGTAGCAGACGCCTTTGTCCAAGGCTACGTCTTGGACAAGGGGGCTCCCGAACGCTTGCTGACCGACCAGGGAAAGAATTTTTCGAGCAAATTGCTGCAGGAGGTGTGCGACCTGTTGGGTACAAAAAAGGTGTGTACCTCCCCGTACCACCCACAGACTGACGGGATGGTGGAGCGACTCCACAGAACTTTAACTTCCATGTTGTGCCAGCAGGTGTGCGAGGCACAGGTTGACTGGGACTTGCAGGTCCCGGGGGTCCTCGCCGCGTACAGAATGGCCCCCCATGCAGCAACGGGATTTTCCACATTTTATCTGATGTACGGTCAGGAGGCCGATCCGCCCATGGAGACTCAGCTGGGACTTTCCGTGCCACGGCCTAATTCCAAGTTGGCCGACCATATTACATTTAACATTGCGAAACTGGCCGAGGCACGGGAGGCCGCACGGCTTAATTCGAGGTCTCGCCAAATCGCCAACGAGCGCTTGCGTGCACGGAGGGTGTCCGTGCACGATTGGAAACCGGGCGATAGGGCCTGGCTGCATTGCCCTCATGCACCTTTGGCTACGTCGCCTAAATTATTAAAGCCATGGCGGGGACCCGTGGAGGTCGTGCGGGTTGCACGCCCCCAGTGTGTGCAGATAAAATGGGGAAAGCGGCGTTGGTACGTTCACCCCTCCCGGCTGAAACCGTTCTCGCCACCATATGGCCTTCCTTTGTGTCGGGAGGACCGAGCATGTGATGTGACCGACGACCCGGGGAGGGAAATATTTCCGCCTGATCCTCACATGTTTTCGCCTGATCCGCTCCCAGGTGTCTCAGAACTGACGGCTGCCGACGACCGGCGACCGGATCCCCGCGGCACGGACGGTTCTTCCAGGCCCGATCCGTGCCTTCCTGGGCTGCCGGAGCCACCGGACGGTCGACAGCGTCCTGTCCCGTACGACGGACCGGCCAGGCGGACTCGCGCTAGATCGCGCAACTTTTCCTGACCCAATAAATGAGGTGGAGGTGCGGGACGAGTCGGCCGGGCCATCTCGTCACAGCGTTCCCCGTCCATTCGACCGCTCTATCGTTCCGTTCAAGGAGCAAGCGGGAGGGGGATCAGGAGTCGAGGAGGCACTGGACTCGTCGGTCTTTTCGAAATAACTTTTATTCGGTTACTAGTCGGGTTGTACATAGTTCGTTCTTGTTACTAGTTAACGTTCAGGTGTTGTGTTGTTGTGTTGTGTTGTTGTGTTGTGTTGCTGTGTTGCATTGTGGTTAATGTTATGGGGCACCCTTGGAGAGTGGGGTTTTTTTTTGGTTTTTGGCAGCCGGGCCGGCTGCGAGCTATGTGGGAGGGGGTGATGTAGTGGTGATACGCGCTGACAGTAGGGATCGTGTGGCAGCGCGTGGTGATTGGCTGTGTGTCGGTGACGCGCGCTGACGGTGAGGGATCATAGGGCAGCGCGGGGTCATGGGTTATGTGGTGGTGATTGGCTGTGTGTTGGTGACGCGCGCTGACAGGGAGTGATCGTGTGGCAGCGCGGGGTGATTGGTTGTGTGGTGGTAACACGCGCTGGGAAAACGGATCGTAGGGCAGCGCGTCGTGATTGGTCGACTAGGGTGGGTGCTCACATCGCGGTCCGCATAGACTCCGTCTCCTCGGGAGCGGAAGGCTATATAAGGCGGTGCACACGGGCGCTCGGGGAGTTGGTGACCAGTGAAGACAGAAGACGGAGGAGGAAGAGGTAGGGCCCTGAGACCCCTAGTCCCGCTGTCCTTGTAAGGGCCGGGACCCTGTGTGGCTCAGAGGCGGGACCTTGGGACCCGGGGCCAGACGTCCGTGTGAGGGCCGGGCCACGGGACCCAGTGGTCGTGACCCATACCCAAGCTGGGGTGGGTCTGTAGGTTCCCCTGGGAGCTACGGGGCTGGAGAGCCCGTGTGTGTGTAGCCGGGTGGAACGTGTAGCGTGAGCTGTAGTGTCCACACGTGTTATTGTGGCTAAGGAAGAGCTGTAGTGTCCACACGTGTTATTGTGGCTAAGGAAGAGCTGTAGTTGTCCACACGTGTCATTGTGCCCAAGAGAAGAGTTAATAAAGTGTGCTACCCGTCAAGTGGTCTCCCGCTGTAATTTACAATACTACATATGCACATATGTTGTACGTGTACTTTCAACAGCAACACAATTCCATCTACCGTGGAGATAGATGTTCAACACATCAAGGGAAGATGACAATTCTGAAATATTGCACTGTTGATTTACAACAAGCAGGGTATGTGTAACAAGAGATGACATGTTACATAAGTTGAACGCGAATCGTAGAATATTCTCTCGTGGTGTTTTTTTTATCTAGTTTTTTAGGTCCGAGGCCATATTATGCACACTGCACTGAAAACATGCATTTTAATGTTGTGCTCAAACCTAAAAACACTACAAAAAATATTGTTAAAACAAAACTGTTGAATGTTTTTAGCTTCCAGAGCTTTAGACAATGTATTTGAGACGTATCTAGAGATTATAATTAAATCAATAAATGCATATACAAGGTACAAAAAAAAACGTTTGACTGAGAGACGTTGACGAACAGGGCGCTATATTACATTTAGACATTTCGAATGGACTTATTTTAAGGAAATTATTGAAAGAAGAAATTATACTTGTTTTTCTCCCAATATTCTCATGTCTTAATGCCCATAATACAATGTAGTTGTAAAAAAAAGATTCTTGAGCGGTTACCCTGGATTTTAGGGCAAATTGGAAATGGTAACTTCTGCTATGATAATACTATTCTGACCTTTGCAAGGCAATATCATGCTCATTCGAATTGTTTCTAAAGTGACCAATTACAATATGTATTGTGACCCAGTGCTAAGACCTGCATATATCTGCTTTTATGCCTACTCTAAACTGTGTAAAGCACATTGTGCTAAAATCGCGTATTACTTCTAAATGTAATTTGCAGCATTGGACATGCTCTCTACGAATTCAATGTTTTACTATTCTTAAGCGTGTCGGCTGTTAAAAGTTGTTAGATGTGAAATGTGACGCCTGTGTTACACGATAATGAGCTGGACAATTTTAACATGTAAATATTTGCCATTGTATGTGAAGTATTATTATAAGTGATACTGTATTTGTTTCGAATATGTTAATTAACAAAAAGAGGATAATTGCGCACTGTGTAACAACATTTTTTGTTGTTTCTGGGTAGTAAGTGTTATTTCCTAATTGCATATGCCTCAAAAGTACAGAAAATGGCTATTATTCCCCACAAACTTTGCTTTTGTGACCAGGACAGTGATTTTTTTTTTAAATCGTATCTATTTTCAATGAGAAAACGTGTGCATTTGTGTCATTCCTTCGCATAAAGTCCTGGTCACAAAGCAAAGTTTGTGGGGAATAATAGCCATTTCTATACTTTTTAGGCATAACCAATAAAAAATATAACACTTAGTACCTAGGAATAACATTTGTGTTACATTGTGAATTGTTGACCAAAATTCTAATGCAAGATTATAATCACTAATTGCTAGGGGTATTATTCACTAGAGCCGTGTCGATTATATGTGGTTGTTCTTTGGTGGATGTTATTTTTTTAGAGGTAGGAAATCATTTCATTTGGGAAGCATGCAGGCAATGGTAGAATGTGCGAATTATATCATTACATTTATAACTTTATTTCAGTTTTTTAAATCAGTACTTTGATGACAAAAAATATATAAAATCATTTAACTGTTTCCAAAACACTGTGGCACACATACTAAGTGTTTAAAATACTAAATTAAACATTAGCGTATTTTAACTTAAGATTATGCCATCGTACAAAATGATGGTAAATTTGGTTTAAAAGCACTTACAGGTAATGGATGCCATCTGTTATGCATTTACGAGATCAACAGAACATGATCTTTTCAGATAAGTCACTACGGAGAAGAATATGTTAGTGAGTTTACCAGTTTACATTCTTATGTTTAAAAACCGTAAGACTCACACGGAGATGTCCTTAGCAAACAGTATATGTCTCGTTGCTCTTTCCATTTCAGAAGGAGTGTGTTTCATTGATGAACAAAATAATGACGATGTACTTTAGCAGACAAAGACTTCACACTATCACCAAGGCTCCCATAATTTAATTTCCAAAATGGGGGAAGTTTGGTCATTATAATAATAATAATTGATAAGATAAATCATCTAGGAATGAATTTGCTTTAAATTTCGGAGAGAGCATTTGTCATTGTTCTTAAAATGATCAGAAAAGCTGCGGAACCCTATTTCCACAGCAAGTTGTGTATGTTTTGGAAGAGAAGGGGTTGAAAAGATAGATGTGAGAAACACTTAAATGAAAATATTGACAGTCAGACCAAAAAAGTACATTTTAATTAAGGATGACATGATTCACAAATAACAATACATATGTAAAAAAAAAATCAGAGGCAATTGTCTCACTCATAAATGTATATATCTAATAGCCTTATTCTGTCTTGCTGGAGCCCTACAGAACAGCTTTTATGTATGTTGGACTGGGTTGCACTGGAGCAAAATATACCATGTTGTTGGCTTGCCCATCCATGCATATGCAGGTACTATAGTAACCTTTAACTATCCACAAAATTATATAGATTCCAACCGTGCATTTCACAAAACAAAAATAATGTTTTTATAATGATAAATTCCGTATGTAGAAAACTGACCGAAATTGGTGGATAAATGTATGCACGTAAATACACACAAATACAAACACATAATATGCAAGCAATTTACGGATGAATGCAAAATATTATTAATAAGAATGCTGAGAGAGCGAATGCAAGCTGCCTCCAGAACACCGCTGGTGCATCTCACAATAATAATCACAGGGGGATGGGGGGGAATCATGGAGGCAGCGTAAATGCTCTCTTCCGAAGTCTGGTGAACAGAAAGGACCAGTGAAAAAAGAAATGGTCAATTTAAATGGATTGCACATTGCATAAAGAGGTTTCTTAATTTAAGGATGATTAATTGAGAAGGGATTAATCTGGAATTATTGTACGTAAGATTGATAGGTTTAAGTGCTGCAGGGAGACCACTGGTGGAGATCTGTGAATGCATCGTATGTAGCCAACCGTGCTAATCGGAGGTGAGAGGAAGGACAACAAACTAAACACGCGCAAAAAATTACTAAATAAATGAGTTTTCCATCGAGATATAAAATTGCAGCCTTCTAAAAACTCTTACCACGTGCTGTCAATGATTACAAAAAGGGGGTAGGTGGGGGAGCAAGTCCGGTTTTGAAACCAGGGCAAGGAGTTGCAGCCCAGATTCCCATCACTCAAAGCTCAAATGTGTGGCACGGTTTTAAAAAAGGAACGTGCCCATTCCATGTCATTGACACATCGGGGAACCAAACGCCTCCACATGTCGCAGTCTTGTGTGATCACACCTGCAGATGCTATATCCTTCTGTCCTGTTGGTTATATCCCACAAGCGGGCGTCCTCATCTTCATTGTCCTCTTTTGATACCCACATAAAGGCCCGTGTGATTGCTCGTTTTTAAAACGCGCAAGTGGACTTGGTGCCCGGGCCACCCTTAGAAAGGTGACATCATGAGGTTAACGTGGAAAATGTAGATAATAGTAAAAATGGGCAAAAAGGTTACAGATTTGAGATTGTATAACCTTAAGTTAAACCTTATTAAAACATTTTAACACGTATGCCTTCGCGACCAATATCATCCGTAATAGTTTTTTTGGGGTTAGATCACGTACATATATAAATGTGTTGTTCAACCGGCCACCACCCGACACAGCCAATTAGTACGTGACACACTAATTGGCTATGTCGGGAGTTGGCAGGTTTAACTACAGATTTATATATTTACGCGATCTAACCCAAAAAACCGTATTAAAACATGTTTTTAAAAATATATTAATGCTTATCTCCAGTAAGCAGTGAGAAGAGAGGCAGACAATTATCTCTTGATAATAAGAAGTTCAACATACATACAAGTGACCCTTGCTGGAACCATTCTATGGGTGGCCCAGCATAGCTTAGATCTCAGTTTTAATCATTGTGCAAATTTAATTTCTGTGCCAGAATATAAAGGTTCTATATTTGGGGTATGCATAGAGATGGCCGTTGTGACAGTGTGCTGCAATTTGATGTTTGAGCACTGGAAAACTGTAGATGAACACACCTGTGCAGGGACTGTCACAGAAGTAATTTCTAGAGCTTATTGATATCACAGTGTTCATAAAATGCAGCTACGGTTATTTTATTGTTGTGGACATCATTCGCTTTTTAGGATTGCTTAGGTCTGAAATGCTACTCATGTTTAGATAGATTTATTACATGTTACATTTGAAGGTTAAAAAAAATCATAATATTAAACACACGTGAATAAAAAAAAACTACAATTTTTTTAAATTGGATCCCACATCTCTTATGCTTAGGAGAAGGAGCATTGGGATGAAGCTAGCACAATTGTAATGTACAGTATTATGTTGTCCAGTTAAGTGTGGCCAATTCTATTATCTTTAAGCTCATTGAATTCAAACATTTTGTCATGACATGAAATCCCACATGTCCTGCTATGTTTAGCACATGGCAGTTTGGCTAATATTTTATTTTTAATTTTCAAAGCTGGAATTTAGCCAAATTTCAGTGAAGCCAAAAATGTTACATGATTATTTTATGTTACCCAGTGGAGCCAAATCAACTCGCTATATTTGAGAGCCCAGTTTAATCACAAGTAAATTCTGGAATTAAATTCAAAATCTCTGTGGTGCCAGCTCAGTTTCTATGACTCCTGAACCACCCTAATTGAGAAAAGCCAGCTCTCTACATTCTGTAGAATTAATTGTCTTCAATAAAATACAAATAATGGTGGCTCAAATGTATTCAGAAAAAAACTTCAAATTAAGTAATGCAATAAATGTATTATGTTAAGGAAATATTTCACATACTTGTGTTTTAATTTGTTCTACCCATTAATAACCACTAATCTGGGATAAAGGTGCTAATTGGTTATGCGGGCACACCCCCAACAGACTGGTCAAGTAAATCCTTACGATCCACTCGCACAGCGTGCGGTGGGCCTTCATCCAGCAGTGGATTTAAGCGCCCCAAAAACTACAGTACTAATGTAATTAGAACCGTGTCCATTGTTTGTCCGATTTAATTTTTAAAGAACTCACCTTCAACTGCTTTTTAACCGAATGGCTTGAGAGACGATCGGATGTACGGCTGATAGTGAATAACGATTAAAAAACAAAAAAAACAACGCGAACAGCTTCGCTGTACTTGAGGACTTTTAATAAGTCGAATAAGAGCGGCTTTACGCGGCTTTCACTTAAAACTTTCACTCTACAAACCTTTTTTGACGATCCCGCGATGCCACTTTAATGTGAATGAATTAAAATGTATCTAAACTGTAGTTTTTTCGATTTAAAGCTTTCGTGACTGCAGGGATTCATCTTCTTGGTTCTTTCGGTAAAGTCACGTAGAAGGGAAGTAATAAAATAATAAAAATAAAACATAATAAAACAATTCTCACGACGTTTCGGCCACAACGCAAGCAGCCGTCCTCAGGTGAAAACCAGGTCCGTCGAGGCGACAGAGTCTGAATGAAACAGCACACGGGCTTGGAGCATATATATAAGCTGGGCGCATTGACAAAGGAATTTGCATATCAACAGGAATTTAGCATATTTATGGGAAATGCAGGAATGTAATTAGTACTACATATGCATGTGCATTATGCAGGATTAACAGCATCAAAGGGAGCTGTAGTTACTGCTGCTGCAGTAGTTGCTGCTGCTGCTGCAGTTTCTGCTGCTGCTGCAGTTGCTGCTGCTGCTGCAGTTGCTGCTGCTACTGCACTTGCTGCTGCTGCTGCACTTGCTGCTGCTGCTGCTGCACTTGCTGCTGCTGCAGTTGCTGCCTTATCCATTTTAATATAACACTATGTATTATTCTACCCACCCTAATGTGTATCATACTGCTATATGTTTACTGTACAATTACGACACCATACATTAATCTGCACACTGCACCATGCCAGTGAGTGGAACGCGGTCTGAAAGTCACCGTTAACGTGAACACAATCAGTTAAGATCCGAAATGGTTTATTACGTCCTTCCAATGATTGCTAAGCCAGAATCCATCTTCTCGGTTGAAATTGTCTCTGTGTTTGTATATGTGGATCGCCTCATGAACGAATCTCTCATGATAGCCAGATGGCTTGCAGAGAACCTCTGTCTTGGAGAAGTCAATGTCATGTGAGCCCACTGAATTGTAACAGTGATCTGCCACGGCTGAGGTGTTTGTCCTACCGTGTTTCAGGTCTGCCTTATGTTCACGGATGCGGTCCGAGACATGTCGTTTGGTTTCTCCAATGTAACTGCTACCACAGAGGCAACTTAGTTTGTAGACGCCAGGGTACTGTATGTCTGGAACCACATCTTTTACAGACGGGACCAGATCACGGATTTTATGTACTGTGTTGAATCGGACCTGGATCTTGTGTTTAATCAGGATTTTGGAGATCTTTTTTGTGACCCCAGCAATGTAGGGTAAGGTGATGGTCTTGAAAGGCTCCTCAACAGGATCCTTCTTGATGGTTGGAGTGATGGCTTTGCAGATTGTGTAGTCGGAGTAACCATTAGCCTTAAGAGCTTGGCGTACGTGTTTGAGTTCACTGGAAATGTGTTCATGGTCGGAGATGCATTGGGCTCTATGATATAGGGTCTTGATGAGGGAATTCTTCTGGGATGGATGGTGGTGGGAATCCGGTTTTAGATAAGCATCCGTGTGGGTGGCTTTCCTGTAGACAGAGTGGCTCATTGAACCATCAGGTCTCCTTTTGATTAGGACATCCAAAAAGGGTAGCTTGCCATCATTTTCGACTTCCATGGTGAATCTGATGGCTGGGTGTATGGAATTGATGTGGTCGAGAAATTGGTCTAGAGCAGGCCGGCCATGTGGCCAGATGACAAAAGTGTCGTCTACGTACCTCTTCCATAAGGTCGGGCGTAGAGTGGCAGTCTGGATGGCGTCCGTCTCAAATTTCTCCATGAAGATGTTGGCTACAACCGGAGATAGGGGGGAGCCCATTGGGTCGTTTTTTGTCCGAAATCCTACGGCCTTTCACTGGAAAAACCACCTCTGCAGTACTAAACTCTACTGACCTGGTATCGACAATCAAGGGGATTGCCCTGTCCCCAGACGACCTGCTTGTCAGTTTTGATGTGGTTTCCTTGTTCACCAAGGTGCCTGTGCCTGACACCATCGCAATCATTGAAGACTTGGTTCATCAAGGACTGAATGCTGGGGTACCCCCCCTGGTGAGACACTGCTTAACCAATACATACTTCACCTGGAATGGAACCTTCTACAAGCAAATTGAGGGCACCCCAATGGGCTCCCCCCTATCTCCGGTTGTAGCCAACATCTTCATGGAGAAATTTGAGACGGACGCCATCCAGACTGCCACTCTACGCCCGACCTTATGGAAGAGGTACGTAGACGACACTTTTGTCATCTGGCCACATGGCCTGGCCTGCTCTAGACCAATTTCTCGACCACATCAATTCCATACACCCAGCCATCAGATTCACCATGGAAGTCGAAAATGATGGCAAGCTACCCTTTTTGGATGTCCTAATCAAAAGGAGACCTGATGGTTCAATGAGCCACTCTGTCTACAGGAAAGCCACCCACACGGATGCTTATCTAAAACCGGATTCCCACCACCATCCATCCCAGAAGAATTCCCTCATCAAGACCCTATATCATAGAGCCCAATGCATCTCCGACCATGAACACATTTCCAGTGAACTCAAACACGTACGCCAAGCTCTTAAGGCTAATGGTTACTCCGACTACACAATCCGCAAAGCCATCACTCCAACCATCAAGAAGGATCCTGTTGAGGAGCCTTTCAAGACCATCACCTTACCCTACATTGCTGGGGTCACAAAAAAGATCTCCAAAATCCTGATTAAACACAAGATCCAGGTCCGATTCAACACAGTACATAAAATCCGTGATCTGGTCCCGTCTGTAAAAGATGTGGTTCCAGACATACAGTACCCTGGCGTCTACAAACTAAGTTGCCTCTGTGGTAGCAGTTACATTGGAGAAACCAAACGACATGTCTCGGACCGCATCCGTGAACATAAGGCAGACCTGAAACACGGTAGGACAAACACCTCAGCCGTGGCAGATCACTGTTACAATTCAGTGGGCTCACATGACATTGACTTCTCCAAGACAGAGGTTCTCTGCAAGCCATCTGGCTATCATGAGAGATTCGTTCATGAGGCGATCCACATATACAAACACAGAGACAATTTCAACCGAGAAGATGGATTCTGGCTTAGCAATCATTGGAAGGACGTAATAAACCATTTCGGATCTTAACTGATTGTGTTCACGTTAACGGTGACTTTCAGACCGCGTTCCACTCACTGGCATGGTGCAGTGTGCAGATTAATGTATGGTGTCGTAATTGTACAGTAAACATATAGCAGTATGATACACATTAGGGTGGGTAGAATAATACATAGTGTTATATTAAAATGGATAAGGCAGCAACTGCAGCAGCAGCAGCAAGTGCAGCAGCAGCAAGTGCAGCAGCAGCAGCAAGTGCAGTAGCAGCAGCAACTGCAGCAGCAGCAGCAACTGCAGCAGCAGCAGAAACTGCAGCAGCAGCAGCAACTACTGCAGCAGCAGTAACTACAGCTCCCTTTGATGCTGTTAATCCTGCATAATGCACATGCATATGTAGTACTAATTACATTCCTGCATTTTCCATAAATATGCTAAATTCCTGTTGATATGCAAATTCCTTTGTCAATGCGCCCAGCTTATATATATGCTCCAAGCCCGTGTGCTGTTTCATTCAGACTCTGTCGCCTCGACGGACCTGGTTTTCACCTGAGGACGGCTGCTTGCGTTGTGGCCGAAACGTCGTGAGAATTGTTTTATTATGTTTTATTTTTATTATTTTATTACTTCCCTTCTACGTGACTTTACCGAAAGAACCAAGAAGATAAACTGTAGTTGTGATATTGACATTAACTTCTAAGAACTGTTAGGATTATTTGGAAGCTCTTAAGGGGGTCTTAGGTTTCAAGTTTCAAGTTTAATTGATTAGGTATAGCCCTGTGAGCCATGCGGCTCTTGAGTCGGGTGCAACCGCAACAAACAAAATATGAACACAGAACATCTTAAAGCGATGGAGCGCACCCCGAGAGTGCGAGCCTCAGGCGGCCATCAGTGGAGAGCACGAGGCTCCCTCTGGGCAGCAGTGGACAGAGCACGGCTCTCCCTCAGGGCAGCAGTGGAGAGAGCGCGGCTCTGCCTCACTCTCACTCAGCCGTCTCCTCACTTTCACTCACCCGTCTCTTGCTCGCGGTCACGTGACGCACTTCAACCAATCCGAGGGCGTACATGTTTGGGAGGGGCGCACCTCTGGTTGGCTGCTTGCTCGCGGTCACGTGACGCATTTCAGCCAATCCGTGCCACGTTAGTCTCAGAGTCACAGAATGACAAACCTGGGTGTTAATATATTCGTATGATGCCTGCGTTTGTTTTCAAATGTGTCCCCCCTTCCCTTAGAAGTGACATTTCTATGGGTGTTATTGCTGCTTACAGATTAATACTTGCATTGGTTAGTTTAAATTAGTTAAGTACGCACATTTGAATCCGTCTCCCACTTCTGAAATACTGTATGATGCACAATATTTGTTCTAGCAACACACATGTAATTATATTGATACATGGGTAAGTAAGTGAGAACATTTGTTGTTGTGCACTCTTATGAGTCCAGATCACACATTGAAGTAGGCTCTTTGCAACAACACTGTTTTCAGTCTGTTGCAGACCTGGCTCAGGCTCAGGGATGGATCCCGAACGTGAGCTGTTCGCGTGTTCCAGGTCTTTGGGCTGGAGACCCCGAAACTACGCCGACCGCATCGCACAAGGTTTACACGCGGGTACAGGAGGTCGCCACGAACCGCAGATTGTAGTCGGAGTCAATTTGGGTCTGTTGAATCCAGTAGGCACTGATCGGCGAAATAGGATGGAGCAGATTGATGGAGACTCTTGAAGATGAGTAAGCATAATTTATACGCAATCCTGTATTTAATAGGTAGCCAGTGCAGCTCATCACATATTAAACTCATGATCGGTATATATTTATGTTTTCTAACTCTCAGACGATAGTTAGGAAAAGGAGATGCAACTGTTGGTGGAATAGCCTTTACTAGAAGGGGCTCTAGATAGCTCATATAGAGGGTGCACAATGGCTAGTTAAGTTAGAAGAGGTGGGGGTACCCACACTTTACCCCAACACACGCAACCTGCAGATAGCCTGTGGTGTATCCATTTATACTACTGTGTGGTCAGAGGTCTGGGGATTTAGGAAGATGAAATTGCAAATGCTTGCTCTATTCACTACTGGCGTAAAGGATAAATATATATTTTTATGGATATGGTTTTTGAATTTAACAAATCACACAATTAAGCACATGTGAGATGCAACTCGTTCAGGGAAAATATGTATGAAATTGACAATAATAACCAAAAAGTGCTTTCGAACACTCCTGAATAATATGTCTATAAACATTAAGCAGGTCACCAGCACTGGTTCAAGCAAGCCTGACTCTGCTGACAGGACACTGAATGACAAAGCGATTCCAGAGTTTGCTTCTTACGAAACAATGCTGCTGATTGTGCTCCCAGAGGGCCATGGGCTGATTGGTTGTGTAAAACATGCTTATTTTTAACGTGGACACACAAATATAGTATAATGTCTCGGTCTCTCAAAACATTTTTTAAAATTGCACTGAAAGCTAATATGCCAAGCAAAATAATCATTGCTTGATGGTTCAATTTTCTGATGTTCATGCATAGCTTGCAGGAAACCACAACCTGTAAATGTGCAAGGAAGGCGAGGATGCGTTTTTTTTTCTTTATTATGGAGGGAGGCATGTGTGAAAGATGCACTGCTTTATTTGGAGGCAGGGATCTTGTGCTGACTGTGCATTTACATGAAACTCCACATCAGACTATGCTGCAATCTTGAGAAAGGATTAACTCGGTTTATCGCTGTATGAAATATATCAACAATTTTCTTGTGCGACTAAGGTACAGTATACCTACATGCTCTGAACTTAAAGGCTGTTATCCAAATTCAATTTATTATGCAGTGCAAAGGGAACCATAATTATAGTGTACTTTCAACACGACTGTAAGCCACGTCTATATGCTTTTTAAAATTAATTTTGAATAAATGGCCTGTATTTCCACCTTCTCCCAATTTTGTGAGAAGTCCTTGCCATAATGTGAAATATCGCTCAAGCCTTTGAAACTGAACACTTAGATGTCAGCTCTTCCTTTAAACCAACCTCTTCTACCTCGCCCATCTTACTGCTACTCCCTGCCCCTGTCCCCCAGCTACGACCAGGACGACATTAATTCCTATGATTACCTCCACCCCTTAATCACTCCCACCTATCCTCCAGTCACCATAACTACAGCACCACTTTTAATAACCCTACTCTTCATCTCAATCACTATCATCTTATGTACAAGTTTATAATTGCTGTAAAGCACCTTAGAAAAAGGCACTATATATTATAAAACTATATAAGATAAGCAGATACGATTTGTGTGCACCTTTTGATGTCAACTGCAGTTTTAGTGCATATATAAAAACAGTATCGTAAAAAAATCTGCAGGTGTATACGAATTTAAAAATATATATTTGTAGCAGATGCTCGGTAGAGAAAATCAAATAATACAGTGTTACGTAATTAAATCAATAAATAAGATAACAAATTTAAAACAATACGTGCGGCCGATTTTGAGTATTCCAATAACTCTTGGACAAAATTGGTGATGTATGAAGCAACACAATGAAAATGTTAAATATTGAAGACTCAATTATAATATTTAATGCTGTATAGACCTTATGGCCCCAGGTACCTATACATGGCGATGGACTGTTTCGTTCTCGCCAGTCAATTCCGCAACGACTGGAAGGAAGGACCCATATTTAATGCAGACACTTTTATTTGCAAAGATAAATATTGCCTCAAAATCATTATTTCGTTCATTGAATAAAATCTAGTTATTTAAGTAAATTTTATGAAGTAAAAGAAATGCGTACACCGAAAACTGAAATTGACCACCTATTCATTATTACTTACACAACAATGCTATGTGCACCCGTCATTTGTTAATGCACCCTGAAGGTTGAATCAATATTGTTTTTGACTCCGTTATAAAAGGATACCGCCTCTTTTACGTTTTGCAGAGAGCTCCAACATGTTTTTGTAACAATAAAACGAAGTGTATTGGCTTTTATATGCATTTTTAAATTGTATAATGTAGACATTTATTTTTATTTTGGTGAGTAGGCCTGTGTCGGTAAAAAAATATATATATTGGGCAATTTTGCTTGCATGTCATGATTTGGTGGAGATGTTTCAAATACCATGGAGATGGTCCAGTTTTTTGTCCCTGCTTCCCTCGAAATGCGTTTCGTTTTCATTTCACGCACTGATTTAAAGGTGTAGCCTTGCAAATGCGCCACTGTTCGGGTAAGGATCTCTGCTAGCGAGACAGCTTGTATGGAGGACATGTTGACCCATTCTTCCACGCTCGCCAGATGTCTTGGAAGAGGTAGGAGTACCCACACTTTACACCACCACACGCGACTTACCGATCGACTCACTGCGATGATTGATCATGTGTATCGCTGGATGAACAGAGTTGGTGCATTTACGTATAATGCGACAATATAATCCAAACAATTATGGATTTATAAACAAAATATTGTTTACCCATAATGCAGCAGTGGACAAAAAACGCGTTCTATAAAGCGGTGTGCAAAAAGGGCCCGACGCTTTGAAAGTCTTCGCTCCTTAAGCAGCACAGCGATGCAGCGTAATGAATAGTGATTTCCTCCCACTCCCGCACAGCCAGAGGGCTATCACGAGAATGCTGCACCGTGCGCTTCCCATTGGGAAATGCGCTCAGGGAAAACTCAAAAGTAGCCCCGGGACACCAATCTTGTTAGCGTTATTACTCTCCATTTTGTTTGGTGATTCATGGCAGGTGTTACTTTTTGTCCACTGCATTGTTTCTTCCTCGCTTGCATTACCCCCTTTTTTTTGCTTTCTTCCCAGCGTATTGTCCCCTTAATTGGTATCGCGGCTCTAATTTTCCGTCTGAAAATAAGTGGATGTTTTGGCAGTGTGTTGAATAAAAAAAATGTGTCAGTGCTTTTTTACGCGATGCCTCGTTTGTTTTTTTTAATCCCACTATTTTTTTTGTTTTGTTGAATGACGTAATCAGATCATTTGAATGTATTTGAAAATGTTGATTTTAAGATGTATTATACGATACCCTTTATTTTTTAACAACAAACGTATTTGTTTCACAACATTTATACGTACGAATTAAATGTAATATGGTACAATGAACACCATAAGCTTAGCTGTGATTCTCACTGCAATTATACCTTATAATTATTCTGCCACTTATTGCCAAAAGGATTAAGACTCTTATGATTACAATTATATTATACGAATACAACTATATGTATTTGAATCATGGCCAACAGTAGCACTACTGCCAATACAATAATATTCACAATGCGAAAACACTCAGTTAAAAATGTTACAAGTGTGATATTGAAAAAAAACTGACATACTGTACAATTTATGCATGAAAGGTGGTAAAACGTGTTTTTACCGATTCGCAATTTACTCCGCCACACGCAACCTGCCGATTTCCGAACTTTAATGCACTCATGTACACGGTGGCTAGGAGATGTTAACTACCTCGCCTGGTATACAGGAAGTCATGGGTTTGATCCCGAACCTAACGCCTGTATATTTGGAGCTTGCGTGTTCTCCCCGTGGTCGCGTGGATTTTTTTCTCTGGGTCCTCCGGTTTTTCCCATTCACATTACGAATGAACATGCGTTTAGACTTTAAGAGTATACATTTCCACGTAATAAGTCACTTCATTAGGCTATCATCTGTGGTCAGGTCGCTTCCTGAAAACAGATATATAGCTCAGTGGGCTTTAGCTGGTAAAATAAGAGAATAAATAACATTAAATACATATTGCTGGATGGACAGAGGCAGGGGGGTGGGTTTGGGTGGGTGGAGGGTAGGTTTGGGGGGGAGGGGTCAGGGGATTTTAAGGAAGATGCCCATTCATTCCACTGCCGTGCCGGGAAATCTAAGCGGCCGACCTCTGAACTGCTGTAAGTCCAACTGTGCGAACCGTCACACCATGGCAGCATCCATGCTCTCTGTACTGTTGTAATGTAATCTTGAATGTTTGTGTTATTATTTAATTCAGTTTTAGTGATTGGCTCCAATTATGCGTTATTTATTTATCGTGTGGTGCCGTTTTCCATAACTTCTAAAAAAGTATAATATTTAATAGGTTTTTTTTTATTTCAATAGATTTTTACAACAAATGTTATCACTCGTGAAAGGCTCATGTATCTTGGTGACAGCTGCTGTGTTAGTCACTACACGTTTGATAGGAGAAATTATTCAGTGAAGTTACAAATAACCACCTGTAATTAAACAGTTACATTTAGCCCAAGTCACAACAATATCTTCAGCACCATACATTATCACATGATTATGTCGGTTGCCATACAAGTGTGTTTGCACAGATCTGTATGTTTCCACTGGGAATTAAATTAATAATTTACCTCATAAAAGCCCAATAGTCATTAGCATTGTGAAAAAAGAAAGTTATATATTTTAATAGAAATAATGAAATATGTTTTTAAGATATCTATCTTTCCTATGACCACGTGACCTTTAATGTACCAAATCTTGGCGGCTCTCAGCGACGTTAAGCAACGATTGAGACTGGATAACGATTAGATGGGGTGACCACCGTGCATGACACGTTGTTACAGGCAGCTGCGTCCTCTCCGAGTCCACGCTACGTGGTGGGCAGCAGAGGGCAGTGTAGCAAATTGTTATACAAGGCGTCTCGCTTAACGAGCGAGATACGTTCCGCGAATATTGCTTGGTAAGCGAACACTTGTTAAACGATCATCGCTTTCCCCATTAACTTCCACGTTTAAAGCTGAGATCGGTTTCAGCCCCAGAAATGTTCCGAACAGCTTTTTTAACATGAGCAATACAAATAGTGGAATTTTTTTCAAGAACGTAATAAAACATTAAATGTAACACTTACCACACATGAAGAACCACAATACAAGATCCTCCGTATATCCAATGATATCACCTACTCTCTCTCTATCTCTCTCCACTCAATCACAAAGCCCTCACGCGCTCTCCCTCTCTCATAGATGCACACACCCCTCTGTCCCCACTCCCAAAGACAAAGATCCCACGTATAGCCTTAACAAGTGCTGTTAGCGAGCACCTATGAAGGCTGGCACGACACACGAGGGGGTGGGTGGCCAGCACCACGCCCGCCCGCCTTTGTCTCCCTAGTGGCCATGTTTACACACCGCACCAGCTACTCATTTGAGTCTGAGTCGTCCTAGGTTAGGCTCAGGACCGGTTCAGATAATCGTCACTGGTATTGGCGGTGAGCGGGAATCGAGAATTCGGGTCGCCAGGTTCGTAGCATCGCGCGCAAACCGTTGCACCACCGCTCCCAACACCCCCCCTCCTCCCGCACCCACCCATGAAAGTCCCACCACGACCCTCTCCTTTCTAGATTTGAAGCTTTCGTGACTGCAAGGATTCATATTCTTAGGTTTTTTTCGGTAAAGTCACGTAGGTAAAACATCAAAATTAATAAAAATAAATTTTTTATTTTTTTATTTTTTGTAATTAATTTTGATGTTTTACCTACGTGACTTTACCGAAAAAACCTAAGAATATGGACCCTCTCCTTCCCCACTGCGCTGCGCAGCACAGCACAGCTGGTAAACAAACAGCTGCGGTGCGCCCACAGGTGCCACGTGACGCATTCGATCGATCAGTCACCGCTCGTTCTGCGAACATTTGCTCGTTTTGCGAACAAATTGGGCGAAGTTCAAATTGCTTGTTAGAGCGAATTATCGTAAGAAGAACGCTTGTTAAGCGAGACGCACGCCTATATTGCACTGCTACGTCTACACTGGGACATCAATGTTTTCCGCCTTCACCAACCTCCAATGACCAAGCGTTGTGAAGTATGGTCATATAGCCCCCCACGACCCGCAGGTGCGTGGGGTGGCGCTTATCCTGCAGTGGGTCGACAAAAGGGGCCATCCATGTACACGGACGTGTTTTGCTTTAAGAAGAAACCCGCATTGCTGATTTCACTCGTGCGTGAGTCAGGATGCGTCAAGGGCGATGGAGTCAGCACTTCTGAGGATCTAAGTTTAGCAGTCTCGAGGTTGTCCCACCACCTCACCTGGTTGTTTGGCTCCAATTTGTTTGATGGTCTCAGTTCGGTGAGCAATGATTGCGCTTCATTCTGTCACTGCGCCCTGCTCAAAGAATCCCCATTTGGAGCAATAGGGTATATACCTAATTTTAAGGGTGTATAACCCCCCCCCTCTCTCTCTCATTGACGTGCGCATTGGATCTCGAGTCTCCAGCGGTGAAACGCTACCAGGACTAGGTGTAGTTCTAAAGGGAGCAGCTGGTTTGTGTGTGAACTTCCAATGATCTACAATGTAATTATACAAACAAGGAGGGGGGAAACTGCAACCAATTATCTTAAAACTGCATTATGGTTGCATTCATAATTGTGTTCCACTGAGAATAAAGTCCCTCAATTGTGAAGTATGATTTTTAATAGAAGTATTTGACAATTCACTGACCTTTGTCAATCCACGATTGGATGAAATCCTTCTCACGCCGTATTGGTCATGGGGTAGGCAGGTCACGTTGGTCAGTGCGCTTTGGCTTAAGGGGGTGCTCTGGACTGGATCATAAACAATTGTCCACTTGTATTAGCTGTGGCGGGAATCGAACTCATCAGGTTGCTGGGTTCCAAGCTCATTGCACTAACCACTGCATTGCGCCCCCCCCCCCCCACAGAACTGAAACTACTGTAGCGTACAAAATGTATTGCTCAAAAGCTGATAGAGTATTTTTCTGCAAGCAAAATTGTCAAAAATTTTAAAGATGCATTTAGATTTGGTTTAAACAAACGTTAAATATTAATGCATGAGAAACGTTTCGCTCACTATACTTAATATATTTAAGCAATTTCTGTGTGCTTATAAATGCAAGCATGTTAGTTATATTACAACCGACTTAGAGTACCCTAGTGTTTGAAATGCACGTGTTGTATTAGCAAGGCAGCCTTTATAGTCAGCTGTGATAGCGTGCATTAAATTGTTGCAGTATATCACAATCTACAATATATAGCGTGGAAGAGTAGGCCAAAATCTCCCTCTAGTGGAGGCCGTTCTGCCAGCAGTGATGTGCGAACTCAATTGCAGAACTACACCTTTCCCGTTTACCTTCATAACTATATTACCGTAAAATCTATGACTACCTTTTCGGAAAGTAATAGTATCATGAGTTATGGTTTAATAGTGTGCATAATGCACACTTTCTTTTCATGAAACATATTTGCTTCGAAAAATATCTGGAAATTTCTAGTTGAGTGTGGTTCTGGATTAGACATGTGTTGTTTCAAATAAATGTATTTACATTTGAGTGCCCTAAGGCTGCCTCGCTGTCTGTCCTCTGGAGGATTTGAGACGTCCAGTGAATTCTAACAACGCTTCGAATTTTTGGGATGTTATTAAGGCACGGCCGAGAATACATTGAGTTGTGTACTCTGCGGAAAAAAACCACGACGCAACCACTGTACGAATTTTGCGAGTAACGATTGCCAGTACAAGCGCCTCGTATAAAGAACTATAAATTATGGCATCAATGCTACCCTCCGCCTCACACGTAGCAGCAGGTCTTTCATCCACCCCCCCCCCCCCTTGTTCGTTTGCCTTTCGCTCATTCAACCGGCAGCGGCACGTGCGCTGAATCGCAAAGACCTGTGGCCACTGAGGCTTTAATAGCACTAAACTTGATTAAACTCAATTATTATACACACTGCCAATTTAATCGCTACTTCTTAAATTACCTCTATGCCTGAAATCGCTTAATTAAATGAGCCAGCTCACAATTGACGCAAAATAAACACTAAAATGGGATGGCGATCGTGTGTAAACACTGATGCCAGTCTCTTCACGGATTCTAATTGTGAAAGTAATGCTTCCAGTGACCGTACCATGGGTAAAAGATGGCTATTAATATATCTGAAGCAATTGTTATGCAAATTACCACCAACTATTTGAACTGTGAAACCAGAATGCTTCCCAAGATATTCTCAATTTTCATGCTCTTTGGTGGACAAAGTATAAATTAAATTACATGTAATTTAGCCGAACAATAAAATGATACAAATGGATGTTGATAACTTACAGATATGGTTCCAAACCGATGTCAAAATATATATTCAGCCTAGTCATTTAAATAATTATATTTTGTAAATTGTAGATCTACTTGCGGTGTACCATAAGTTGCAATTGGAATCGGACTTATTCCTATAACTTTGGTGTAAAATTTTGAAAATATTAGACCAAGCAAGGTTTGCATGTAACCTGACCGAGAACAGGTCACACGCCTCTGATTGGCTGCTTGGATAGAATAAAAAAAAAGTATATATTTAATTAACTAAAGTACTATATGTTAGTGTACTGTAACAATAATAAACGACAGTTGTGTCTCAATACATATTCTATGCGGTTATAGCACAGGCTTGCAAGCGATGGCATTGGCTTAGGGAGGTCTTCATCCCAGCAGCGGATGGACCATTGCTGATGATGGAAACATGCAGCACTGAAAATGCATTAAAAAAGCCTTATATATCCAGCAGATTAAGGTTCAGGCAATCAGTCGTCCTCTGTTGAAGTACAAAGATTTAAGACTTAAAGCTTTCGTGACTGCAGGAATTAATGTTCTTTGGGTCTTTACCGAAAGACCCAAAGCATACACAGATTTAAGGTTTATAATTCAACCTTGGTGCATGCTTCATCGTGTTCTATTACGCACTTTTTACATGTTTAATTTTGATCAGCTGATATAGGTTATATTTTTCTACTGATCAATCACACCTGAGGAGTTAGGGATTCCACAGATAAAAAATCATTATGTTAATGGTGGTGGTCAAACATACATTGCTGAAAAATTACTGCAAATTACTCATTTGGGATTACACACAGCAGATATATAACCGCTAACTGAGAAACCTGGAAGGACCCACTTGAAAAAAGTATTGAGACTCAGTGAGGCTTTCCTGGTTTAACAAATGTAAAGACAATAACAGATTACTGTATATTGAATTGCAATTGAACATGAGTTGTGAGCAGAGCCGATGTGATCAAGTCCCAATAATCCTCCGGCATCTACCTCTCGTATCTTCTGTATCTGTGTTCGTCATTGGCACATGTTTTTGCAGGATTGTGTATGGGCTAATCACTGCACTTAATGCACAGTTTTCTGAAATGTCAATAGTAGATACATTGATTTTTCTTCCCAGGTTATAGTCACTTCTGTATCATATGTGTACATTTCGGATGTGTTTTAGAGTTGTACCACGTGTTGTTTGGCATGATTTCCGACATTTTTCTAAACAAGATCCCAGAGCTTTGAGCGAAACGTCAGATATCGTGTAGAAAAACACTCGGTACGGCCGGAAAAAAAACATTGGAGACCGATAAAGCTCAACCGAAAAAAATCTACGCAGTCATACGTTGTTAATAGATCGCACTTAGAAAGTCTTCACATTCTATTTTTTCCATTAGTTTATCTTGGACATCAATGAACAGCACATTAAAAAGTAAAAACATAGGAAATATATTAAAGTAACTTATTCCTTTTTCACCTATTTGGGAAGTCACTCATTACATCAACCATTAACAGAGCATACAATTTATTTTGCTTAATATATATTCTGTTATACAAATTGTAAAACAATCAGTGAAAAAGTATGAAGTATGGAAAATTTTTATGGTAAATATTTCATTTGCTTAAATGTTTAATCAAAGTTTACAACTCTGTGTATCAAAATGTATTGTGCCTCGAAAATAATTCTCAACTTTGTCTTGGGGTATTTTTTTCGTTAAATGGTCTCGTTTTTTTACGGTAGAGTATTAAATTGAATCATGCCAATAACCCGAGGCTTTGTAGCGGCTAATGGTGCATAGCTATCGCTTTGACGAAAATGGATACTTTATTTCAGCACTTTTTTACTATGGTTCACTAGCTGTGTTCCTTAACATCATCCATGCAGCAAAATGTAGAGTGTATTTAATACATTATAATTTTGCAGCTGCTTTAAATTCACTGCATTGCAAACAATAAATAAATTCACGTGCCTTATTGTAATTGTTGCAAATGTGTAAATAAAATATTTCCTTAACTTCATTTAAATGCTTATTTTCGTTTATGCATGAATTCTAAGTTTAACTGCTTTTGTATTTAGTTTGAGGCTTAATTATTTTCAAATCATTACATTCGAGATTTGAATGCTCCAGAAGGCATATTTAACTTGCGTTGTTTTGAAATTGTTTTCTAAAGCAAGAAAACCAACAAAATTTGCCAAATAACTTCATACAGATTTTTTTTTAGGACACATCCCTTGTAAAAAGAAGTTTTTTGGAAAACATTTCAGCTCTCATATAAATGGTAAAGGTGCAGCCCTTAATATCCTTGCTCATGCTACTGCTGGTAGCAGGATGTCCATTAGAAGGAGCTCTGAATATTCCATCTCAAGGGTATTTGGCCTACTCTTCCAAGCTGGCCAGACGTATTGGAAGAAACAAGAGGTTACCCACACTTTACCCAACCACACATAACCTGCCATTGACTAACAGTGATGTAAGTAATCTTATGATCAATGAAGCTGGCAGGTGATGAACGTTTTTATACAGAAAAAAATACAAATTGACATATGTAATAAGCTACCAGCTGTTTGCATCATTGACGTTTAAATTCACACTGGTTGTAACACAGGCTGGAAATGCTGTGCCTTCATTAAAGGAAGAGTACTTGCTTTGTCAATGCCTCGAAATGTGTATTTTGAATATATGGGATTCATATAACATTCAGAACAGATGCTTTATTGTAATATACCAGGTGCCTAATACCATTGTTGATAATTCCAAAACTGTTTAGAACCTTGTGCCTGCTGTATGAAGGTCTCTTGTGACAAATCAGTTCAAGATTGTAATATTCTAAGCCAAAAAAGTGGAACATTTTAGCCAAATCATGGAGGCATAATGATGAACACATGGGAGTCCATTATATATTGCTAAGGTCATTTATGCTATTAAAGCTACGCTGCATGTTTTTGTGCCATAATAATGTGAGGATACCGAAGAAAAAGGATAAATATTTAAAATGAAATAAAGCATCAAAATGAAAAGCATCTACATCATTTAAGTATGGAATATCATTGGTTGCTGAAATGCAGGAGGCTAAATATTGTATAAATTATCACGACAGTAATAACAATAGTAAATATGTATATCTAAAACAGTGAATTAGTCAATGTGTAATATTAATGTGATTACATTGAAACAGTATACTGTACATACCTATTGGCAGCAGGGTAGCTCAATGGTAAAATACAGCATCCGCATATCCAACTCACTGGTGAATGATATATAGGCAGATAAGTGTAAAGGTTGGATTTGGGAACATCTAAAAAAATGACAATTACATCTTGCACAAATAGGTTATCTAACAAACACGAAGTACCAACTGCTTAAACATAGGGAAATTCTGTCCTGTACTTTAGAAGTAAGTGAATGTCAACGAGATTAAGAACGTATTATTTCGTGTGAAATAGTTGTATCTGTGAACATCTATAGAAAATTTGAGTTGCACTATAACAAGTGCACTGGAGTGTGAGCGGATATGTGACAGTCGAATATGCATATATCACCAGCCCCAAGGTGACTAGTTTCCCCCTACGGGAGAAACCCAGACGTGTTATTTCTGGAAGGTAGCACTAAAGCTAACAACCTCAAGTGTTAAAGCACTTTTGAAGTTTTAAAGCCTTTCCTATGTTAGCATTCATAGGACGCCATTTTTTTAATTGCATGAAACATTCTTCGGAAGATATTTTGAATGTGGAAAGTTGACAGCTACAGCATGTTTGTAAACTCAGATACATATTGCTTGGACTAACATATAAAGGTCCTGTGGTGAGAATATCTTTTGACCGAACATTCCCCTTCAGAACAAATTGCCTTGATCCTTTCAAACGTGCTGTAAAATCCACCCATAGTTTCAACAACACCTGTCAACTGTTGGCTGTTTTCTTTATAAGGATAAAAAATGGCCCTTTGGTCAAATCCTGGAAGCGTTACAAACCTCAGCACTGCCACTGCATTTATAAACACACGTGCTGCTATTCAATTCACTAAAACTTCTCGCCACAAAACATTGAGATATTTTATAAGGTCGCACTAATTACACTTGAAGTACTTTCCGGAAATGAACCACAATACCTTGCTGATCTCCTCAAGGAGCATCAACGATTATGCAAACTCTGGTAATCCTCGCAACAGCTTTTGGCTGGCCATCAACAAAGACGGTCACTGTATTGCGTGCTTTCAGATGCGCTTCTGATGCCGTCTGGAACGCTCTTCCTTCCGATATTAGGAAGCCACTTAAGCTATGCACTTTTAAATCTCGATTGAAAACTAATTTCTTTAGAACTGCTTTTTGTGTTTAGTTTGTTGGTCCTTCCTCCACACCTCTGATTAGCATGGTTGGCTAAGTAAAGTGCAAAAGAAGTTCAACATACATACATACAATATATAAATCCCCTATGTTTTAATTGCAAATGTTTATCTAGGTGTTAAAGCAATTGCAACTATTGACATCAATACATATACATTATATTAGGGATGCTGCCTTGGTGAAAGAATTTGCCCAGCAGTTCATTGCAATCTAGACGTCGCTGGTTTTGTTCATTCTCCCGGGCGGTATAAATGGTTATGCCACAGTTAATCGACTCGCAGATCGCGTGTGGTGAGATAAAGTGTGGGTTACACCCACTTCTTTTGAGACATCGACCCTCTGGGGGGCGTTCTTCTCTTGATCCAATTTATATATCACTGGACACTCTGTGCTAACCGTTGTGTCATCACTCCACAGAATCTGATCGCCATCACCAGCCATGATCAATGCATTGCTGGATGAAGGCCTCCCCAATCCATTACTATCTCTTATAGTCATGTAATGAAACAGTCAATTGAGGACTTGCACATCAGCTGATGTCATCACTCTGTCTCTGCAGGAGAACCAGAAACGTGGATTATATTTGTGCAAATTTCCAAAAAATGTAGTTGGTCTTCCAGTTATTCTATTCAAGAATGTATGTAACCTCAACTCACAGTAAAATAGCTGCATCCGTTGAGTTGAATGCATGCACGTGTAGTGACTGACTCAGAGACACTAAGAGTAGGAGGCACTCTGTTAACAGTTCCCACTTGGTAACTAAAATTCCCAATCAGGACAGCTGGCAGACTGCCTGACTGGCGAAGCCGAGATGGTGAAGACGGAGATGAAGACTCCAGCAGCACAACGTATTCCCACTCCAAACGACAGCCCCGAGGTCCCCTCCCGGAACCCCTCTTATACCGTCAGCGTGGCCTGGCCCCGCCCCCGGCCACACCCCCTTCTGGAACCTACGAGCAGGTTCTCGATGTGCCCCTTCCATGACCTTTACCCCGCATCCGTCTCTGGTATATCACGTGACCTGCTGTCAGTCAGGGCTACTGTAAGCTGCCGATCCTCTTCCCTGCTAGGAGCCAGCACTATGCTGCCATGTGACCAATTTTATGTCACTACACATGCATACATAATGTGTAAGATATGTTAATTATATGTATTAACTTACGAATCATATTTTTATTGTCATGATGGAAGTAACGGATGATAATAATGACATATTTTGAAAAGTATATCAGAAACAAGTGTATTGAAGAAGAAAATTTAATAAAAACTGAAAAGTATTCAAAGGAGCATACAGATATGCATTCGTAAAACTGCACTGACAGACAGAGAGGAGCACGTGGAATATAGAACCTAAGCGAGTATAATACAAAAGTAATAAAATAATAAAAATTAAACATAATAAAATAATGCTCACGACGTTTCGGCCACAATGCAAGCAGCTGTCCTCAGGTGAAAACCAGGTCTGTCGAGGCGACAGACCTCAGGTGAAAACCAGGTCTGTCGAGGCGACAGACCTCAGGTGAAAACCAGGTCTGTCGCCTCGACAGACCTGGTTTTCACCTGAGGACGGCTGCTTGCGTTGTGGCCGAAACGTCGTGAGCATTATTTTATTATATTTTATTTTTATTATTTTATTACTTCCCTTCTACGTGACTTTACCGAAAGAACCAAGAAGATGAATCCCTGCAGTCACGAAAGCTTTAAATCGAAATATAATACAGAAGTAAAGATGTTAAGCTAAGTTGACTTAAATTTCGATTTAAAGCTTTCACGACTGCAGGAATTCATCTTCTTGGTTGACTTGGGCAGATAAAAGGGATGACCAGAATTAGAATATTTGTGTTCATACTGGATGAATCTGATGAGCTATAAAGCTCTATTTCACAGATGATGACCGATGATTAAGAATAATGAGTGGCAGCCAAGGAATGGAACGTATATGAGAGGATGTGCACCGAGGAAATAGAGCAATGGAATCAGCTCATCTGCAGGTGCTGGGTGGATTGTTACATCATGGAATTATGAGGAGATGGTGTTGGTTTTGGAATCCTTCATTTAACAGTTGTTTAACAATGTTTGGTAATGATGCATTGTATGCTTCAAATATAGTGTCATTGAACTTCCGATTAGTGCGGTTGGCTATGTACGGAGCGAAATAAGTTCAACATGCATACATTAAAAACAAATTGCAGGTACATTGTAACATCTAATTATATAATTATTATTTTTTAAGTATGGATGCAATTAAAATATGTTATAGATATCATTATATTCACAACAGCACATCTGCTCTGACCAATAATTTTATGGTCAAAAATTGGCAATAAAATCAAGAGCGTTATTTTAATACATCATTAATAATCATAATATCATTGCACAATTACTATAGAATCCCAACACAAAATCGTAATGTGTGCTATAATGGTGGTACGCTTTTGCAAGCTGGGTATGTTTATGCAATTGTAATATTCATTGGCTATTCCATTATTAAAACACTGTGCATAAATTGTTAATTTTCACAATTATCTGGATGGTACTGCACGCAACACATTTAACTTTAACCAGCTACTGTATATAAGCATCTGAATAAAGATTCAAATTCAATTTTTATTTATATTTTTTTTGCTGCAGTATTAATGACAAATATTTTTTCCCCACTGGATGATACAGCAGCATCCTGAAAACTCCGTCATGCGTTTACACAAACCCTGCGTTTGGATGCCACCAAAGACGCTAAATCGATGTTGTGACATTGCATTGTAACATTTGCCATGTCAAATTACGAGGTGTATAAATCAAAATGTAATATCACTTAATGTCTATTAAGGAAGAGCCACGCTTAGTGTGAGAGGATAACCAAATAACTTCTACATGAGAACATTTAACATTTGTTGTATGACCATGAACCAAATCTACACAGTGCACTGTACTGTGAATTTTGATCCCAGGATATTTCAGGATGACTTTCCTATGGCACCCTTAGGTTGATAATAGTGTGCCTTTTTAAAAGTTGCATACATAATGAGTACAGAATAATTTCACTAGCTGGCACATGTTGAAGCGGGCAGTGCAATTATATATTTTTTGTTATGAATACCCCAGTGTATTGCATGAGCCCGTCCTAGAATTCAATATATAATTTATTTGGCAAATTGGTGCAGTGGAAGATTGGGCACTGTTTTTTGAGTGCATCGATTACACTATGTAACACAATTTTTGTTCCTGGGTAGTAAGTGTTATTTCGTAATTGCTCATGCCTAAAAAGGATAGAAAATGGCTATTATTCCTCACAAACTTTGCTTTTGTGATCAGGATAGTAATATTTAGAAATGTTCCTATTTTCAATGAGAAAACGGGTGAATTTGTGTCTTTTCGTTCAATAAAGTCAGAAAAAAATACATATGAATCGAAATTAACATGTATTTCAACTAAAGTAATACAAAAATGACGACCAAAGATTTAAAAGTGAGTAGTTTTTCGAGATTTACGATTATACTGTAAATCACTTCACGAATCAGCCCCCAAATGTAGTCTCCCATCATGTTCTCGTTATACTGTCCTTGGTAGCAGCGTTCAAAGTCCAGTATATCCTGGTGGAGCGCTCGCCTTGCTCCTCCGAGTATGCTCCCATGTTCTCCTTGAATTTATCAAGATGAGCATCAAGGATATGAACTTTGAGGGAAATCCTACAGCCCATTGTGCCGTAATTCTTCACCAGTCTCAACCAGCTCCACATAGTTGTCGACCGTGTGATTGCCCAGGAAGCCACGAACCACTGCGACAAAGCTGTTCCAAGCCACTTTCTCTTTACTAGCACTTTCCAGAAAGTGGGTGGGGCCGAGCTAAGGGGGAGGAGTTACTGAGAGGGTTCTTAAGGGGGACCACGTGAGGGACACGTGGTCATCGTGGGGAGTCAGTGTAAGGATCGACTGGGACAGGTCTCTCTCCTCGTCGCTGGGCGTTGTTGGCTGATCCCCCACCCCTGGCAGACGGGTAAGAGAGCCTAGCGGTAGCCGAAGAGATATATAGTATTCCCGAGGGAGCCTAGGGGTAGCCGAAGTATTACTGCCGTATATTGTTATCCCAGGTCCAAGTGAAGGACGGAGAATAGTGCACCTACACTGGTGTGAGTGTAGGATGCACTGACACCAGGGCTGCCAGCCCTTAATGAATTCCTCGTCTCCACGTGGTTGGACTGCACTACATAATCATTATAATATTATTCATATTATTGCATTACAGTTATTAGCATGAAACATTTATCAATCCAAAATTAGAAAGCTCTGGATTAAGGGCTTGATGTTGGAGCTCGCAAAGACCATTCCTTGCCTCAACACAACATGTCTCATATGGACAATGGTGAGCAATAGGCGACTGTATGCATATAATCTCAATTTCGGAGCTATATGAATGCATATATATGGGCTACTAATCCAGCTCACCTCACTTCCTCAACAATGGATGCTGCAAGGTTCAGTACTCTTGCCAACGCTCTTCAATGTCCTTATAAGAGACATGCCACCAATCGGGTCATGTAAATTTATATATGCAAATGACCTTGCCCTGGCAACAAAAGCAACCACTTTTAATGACATTGAATCCACTGTGCACCAAGACCTACACACCATGGGGGAATATTTCCAGAAATTGAGGCTCAAGCCAAATCCCCACAAAATAACAGTCACTGCATTTCATCTTGATAATAAGAGTGCCAAGCACACTCTGAAAGTGACCTGCGGCAACACTGTGCGACACTATCCCACTCCAATCTATCTCGGAATGAAGCTGGACCTACGCTAACCTTTCACGACCACCTGAAAAAGGTAGCTGCCAAGTCCAAAACAAGGGTCAACCTGGTCCAGAAAATGGCAAGCACAAGCTGGGGAGCATCAGCACCGGTGCTACAGACATCAACGATAGCTCTTGTGTACTTTATAGCCGAGTACTGTGCAGCAGTATGGACCAGAAGTAGTCACCACTCGACTTGTTGATGTCCAACTGAACACTGCAATGCGTTGTATCACTGGAAACCTCAAGTCAACCCCAACACCCCGGCTGCCCGTACTCTCACAAATATCTTCCCCACCCATCCACCGCAACGCTGCAACTCTCCGGGAAGTCCTGCGAATCGAGGAAAGCAGTCGCTTTCCCATTCATTCCTCGTCATTGCTTGAAGTCACGCCAAGCCCCTTTTGGACCCATGCGCTTAACCTTCAACAATGTGAGTTCAACCCCGATGAAGCTTGGAGAGCTGAATAGAGTTCAAAGGAACTCACAAACAATCACCCTGTGAAAGACCCAACGCAGAAGGTCCCTGGGTTTAATCTTCCACGAAGCTCATGGTCCACCCTAAACCACATCCACTGCACAAACCATGGCAGATGTGGATACCTGATACACAAATAGAAAATTAAAAAACTCTCCAGTGTGCGACTGTAGTCATCCAGAACAGGCCATACAACAAATAACAACGCAATGCCCTATCTGCCAATGTGAAGGAGACATCACAGTGATACACTCCGCTGCATCTGATGCGGTTATCTGGCTTGACCACCTGAATGTGAAATTGTAGTTGTTGCTCTGCATCTACATCAGCCATAAGAAAGAAGAAGATGCAGCTCTATTATTGAATGCGTACGTGAACTGATGGGGAATGTATAATACATTTAAAGAAATGTGTCAATCTTCATCAGTTATGATTAACTGTTTTGTTTATTGTGTCACATGTCATGTAACAGTTAGTTCAAAGTACTTGATAATTGTAATGATACTTTTAAGATATAATTATAAAATATGTGTTTGTTATATCCATAATCATCATCATGGTCCATCCACTGCTATATAAAATATTTAGAATATGTTATTAAATAACTGGAAATATGTTAAATGTGTAACTGAACTCCATATATATGTAGTAAGTATATATGGAGGCTTGACGACAGGATCGGAGGCACACTTATTTATTACACCAACACAGTTAGTACAGGTCACTTGGCTACAGGGATTCTCGACAGCTAACCCCTCTAGCCTATACCAACTCCTCCACTACGGGACTAGGGGAGGCTATCTGTCCCAGCTTAGTTAAGCTGGGATCCCGGCTCCCTGAGTCACCAGACCAGCTTCGTCTGGGCTCTCGGGGCCACGCCACCGGCTTGCCCTGGTCGGCCCTTAGAAGGACAGCGAGCCAGGGGAGCTCCGGGGCCTACACTAGCAGGTCTTCCGTCTTCTCTGGTTATAGCTGAGTCCCGACCTCGAGCCCTCGAGCTCATCACCTTTTATAGGACTCGCCCCCGAGGGGGGGGCCCGTGGGGGATACACATGCGGACGTCGGTGCGAGCGCCACCCTTGTGTACGGCCGTAACCCCGCCCCTTGTGTTTGTTGGCCATCCGTGGCCATGCATAATCACACCTCAACATTCGTAGCCATGCGCAATTACACCTCTACATCACCCCCCCCTGTACAGCTCGCAGCCGTCCCCGGCTGCAAAAAAATCAGAATAAAGGTGCATCCCTCACGAAAACCCCGTGTGTGTGCCTCGCGTAATTTTTTTCTTTAACAAGAACAAGAAAACCTCAATAAGAACAACAAGAGGAAGAGAGAGAGAGAGAAAAAAAATAACCCGACGCACCCTCCCCGGATAAATACCCCAAAACCAACATATATATACACTCCGGACGCCACCTTTCCCATTGTCTGCAAGGCCCCCCAACGGCCGACCTCACAACACCCCTTCCCTTTTGTCCGCAAGGCCCCCCAACGGCCGACCTCACAAAAGTCTGCGCGTTTTGGCGCGCGTTCTCGCGGCGGGCCCGTCACAAGGGCCCGTCCCGGCACGCTCAGTGACGGTTGTAGACGGTCCGGGTGCAAGAGGGTCAGGTGTCGCTGCCGAGTGACCCCCGACCCCTCCGGGAGGGGTTGGTGGGCGTGGGCCCGTCACTCCCGTTTCACCTGGGGACGGAACAGTTGGCGTCAGGTCAGGCGAGTGCAGCGACGACGGGGAGTCGGCAACACCCTCACACGTTTGGCCATGCGTGTGTGTGTGTGAACCACGGGGCGGCGTGACGAATGGTTTTAACCTTGAGGGGTGCACATACCACCGGCGCCTCCCCCATTTGACGCGAACACATTGCGGCCGCAAAACCTGCACGACCTCCACTGGCCCCCGCCACGGCCGTACCAATTTCGACGAGGTTGCCAGCGGCACCTGAGGACAGTGCAACCACGCCCTGTCCCCTGGTTTCCATTTGACCACCTGCACCCGCCCCAACCGAAGCCTCTCGTTCGCCTTCTGGCGGAGTTCAGAATTTTGCACGGCCGCTTCCCGCGCCTCAGACAATTGAGCGATGTTAAATTTAACGTGTTCGGACAAATTAGACTTCGCCTGGAGCGCCGAGAGCTTCAGCTGGGTCGCCACAGGGGGGTTAACTTCGCGCCCATACATTAAAAAGAAAGGGGAAAATCCGGTGGCCGCATGGGGAGCCATTCTGTAGGCCTGCAACACACCGGCTATGCGGAGGTCCCAATCCGTCTGGGATACCGACACCTGCTGGGACAGCATGGACGTGATGGTCCGATGCAGCCGTTCCACCATCCCGTCAGTTTGTGGGTGATACGGAGAGGTCCGAACCTTCTCCGTACCCAAGAGGTCGCACACCTCACGTAGGAGTTTACCAGAAAAATTCCTACCCTGGTCAGTAAGCAGCCGTTCCGGAGCACCCTTGTCGAGGACATAGCCCTGGACAAAGGCCTCCGCGATGGCTGCTGCCGACTGGTTCGCCAGGGGCCAGGCCATAGGCCATCTCGTGAAGTATTCAACCCCCGTTAGTAAATACCTATTGCCCCTGGGTGTAGCGGGAAATGGGCCAAGTATGTCCAGAGCGACGAGCTCGTTAACCCTGGAAACTTTTATGGACTGCAGCGGAGGGTTGGACCCCCTAGCAGGTGGCTTCCTCTGCGCGCATTGCGTGCATGACCCCAAGAGATCCCCCACGTCCTTTTCCATGCCCGGCCAGAAGAAATCTAGCTGGAGCGTGGCAAAGGTCTTATGAACCCCCAAGTGCAGAAGCCGCTCATGAACAGCCCATACCACCTTACCCCTTAAAGCAGCAGGCACCACGAGCCGCTGGCGCCGGGTTTTACCATTCCAGTGCATTAAAAGTCCCTGGAACAACCCCCACGAGTCAACGTTTTCCACCCCCTGGCCAATCCCCCCGGCGCGACGGCGCAGAGCGAGGAGGGAGGTGTCCTCCATTTGGAGGCGACCCCATTCCGCGACTGACAACCCCAGCAACGAATCCCTCCCTTCTTGTTCGATAGGACCCGAAACCGAAGGTGCATCGGCAGCGGCCACGAGGACCGAATCGGTGGTGACGTTCGGAGACCTACAACGCCCCGAACCCAAGAGGCACGCGCACTCCGAAGTGGGTGGCAATCGCGACAGGGCGTCAGCGTTCGTGTGGCGGAGACCCTTACGATATGTGGTGACAAAGTCATAGTCTTGGAGAATCTCCAACCATCGAGACAACTGGCCCGATGGTTGTTGAACCCGCAGGGCGTATTGTAGGGCCGCATGATCTGTACGGACGGTGAACCGCCGACCGTACAGATACGGGCGGTACTGCTGAATGAAATAAACAATCGCCAATAATTCCCGACGGGTAACGCAGTACCGCTGTTCGGCTGGAGACAGTACCCGACTACCGTAAGCCACCACATGCTCTACGCCCCCAATGAGCTGGGACAGCACGCCCCCGATGCCCGTGTTACTTGCATCTGTATCGAGCAAGAAGGGTTGTGAAAAATCCGGGTAATTCAACGGCGGCGCCCCCACCAAAGCATTCCGGAGGGCGCGAAAAGAAGCCTCCTCCTCCGGCCCCCAATGAAACCTGACTCCCTTGGACGTCATGGCATGCAAAGGTTTCGCAATCGTAGCGAAGTCAGCCACAAATCGCCGATAATACGACGCGAACCCAATGAAACTCCTGACCTCTCCCACAGAGGTGGGAGTCGGCCAGGAGCTGACGCATTCCGTTTTGGCGGGATCAGTGGATATCCCCGAGCGCCCAACAATGTGACCCAAATATCGCACCGATTCGCGGAGTAAATGGCACTTCTGTGGTTTAAATTTCAAATTGGCAGCCCGCATTTTGAGAAAAACAGCACGCAACCTCTGGAGGTGTTCCTCGAAGGATTTGCTAAAGACGATGACATCGTCTAAGTAAATCAAACACGAATCCCATTGCAACCCTGCCAAGACCAATTCCATTAACCGCTGAAAAGTTGCCGGCGCAGAATGTAAACCCATCGGCAAGCGGTTAAATTGGAAGAGACCCTGCGGTGTCCGAAAAGCAGTCTTAGGTTTTGATTCGTCATCCAGAGGAAGCTGCCAGAATCCAGATAGCAAATCGAGGGTGGAAAAGAATCGCGCCCCCGCCAAGGCATCGAGCGACTCATCCATTCGAGGAAGCGGGTACGCATCTGCCACAGAGGTTTTGTTCAGACGCCGAAAGTCGACACAAAACCGCAGTGATCCGTCGTGTTTTTTCACCAAAACGATCGGCGCGCCCCACGGGCTATTGGAAGGGGAAATGATATCGGCGGCTAGCATGTCATCAACAGCCGATTTGACATGATCCTTTTCGGCGGGACTCAACCGAAAGGGATTTTGGCGGATTGGCGCGCTGTCACCCGTGTCAATATGGTGTCGCAGCAATTTAGTACAACCAATATCAAATTTGTGTTGACTAAAAACGTCAGCAAATTCGCTCAGAAGAACTCGCAGCTGCGCGCGCTGCGAGTCGGACAGGTCCACTGAACCCGCGCAAAGCGCATCCAGCCAACCGTCATCACAGTCCGAATGCGGTCGCAACGGAGGATCGGTGGATACCTAACCCACGAGTGGTTCCTCATAGGGTACCGGCGTTGCGTGTGCAAGCACGGTCCCTTGAGGAACCACGGCCGTTCGCGATCCCACATTAAGGACTGCAATGAAGGGGTCCCCATCCCCTCTCACCATGGTCTGAGCCGCGAGCAAATCGGGTCCATTTACCCCGGCCCGAGATGGTCCCAACAAGACCCCCCGATCCGCAACCCCTTCATTAAACGGCCGACGCAACCTAAGAGGGACGAGCATCTGAGCCCCCGGAGGTACGCGCACAGTTTTTGTCACGAGCGCCTGCACGGTGGCAAACGCCCGGCGCTCCGTGGTGGGGGAAGACAAAAATGTAACGCGTCGGCCCGATGGGAGCTCAATGCACCCCTGGTCAATCAGGATACGGATGGGCATTTTGGCCAAGAAATCCGTCCCCAACAGGCACGGAACCGCGAGTGAGGAGGAAACCAAAACAGGCCCGGATAATTTAATGTCTCCAATGCAGATAGTGGCGCGGATTTGCCCAATAATGCCCAGCGAGCCCCCGTTAGCAGCATAGCATGGCACGTCAACAGGGAGCAAGGGACGACTTTGAACGGGAAGGATGTTATAAATCAAATCAGATATAATGGTCGCCGATGCCCCTGTGTCAATTAAAATCCGCACCTCTACCCCATCAATATGACCGACCACAACCGATGATCCCGCCGACGCAGCAACGACACGATGGGCGAGCTCCGACCACTGACCCGGTTGGAGCGCTCGCCGCATTATAGAACAATCGCGCGCGACGGACGGGGAATTTGGAGCCCTGTTTGGTTGAGCGCGTGAGTGTGTGTCGGATGTGTGCGTGGGCCAAACGTGTGAGGTGCCGCGACTCGCCGTATTTCTCTGCTGGAGCTTGGGAGGAGACGGCGTGGCGTCCTGACGAGGTGTCGCCCCGCGCTGACGGGGAGCCCGGCATCCTGACGCAACGTGGCCTTGCAGGCCACAGTTGTAGCAGCGTGTGAGCGCCCCCAATGTCCTGGGCTGCTCCTGGCGGCTCGGTCCATTCCGAGCCTGTGGTGCCGCCGCTCTCCATTCCCCTCGCCGCTCCACCCCGCAGACCTCCTCCGATGGGAGGGCGGTAGCCGCCATGGCATGGCTGGCCGCCCCCTTTGCCGCCTTTCGACGCAGGGACCGCAAGCCCCCGTGGATGTGGCGCGCGACGAGCAGGGACGACATCTCCGCGTCGTCCTGAGCCAGGACGTTGACGTCCAGCTCGTCAGCGAGTAGCAGCAGCTTCTCGGCCACCATGGCATCCACTCCTTCCTCGTCCATCCTTGGGAAAGCAGCCTTCGCCAGAGCCAGGAGGGCCGTCCGGAAGGCCAGGGGTGACTCGTTGGCGCCCCGACTCCGATCGTGGAACAGCTGCCTGCAGTCCGAAGGCGGCCCATAGACGGCTGACAGCAGCTGCAACGCCAGGTGTAGAGTGGCGCGCTTTTCCCTCGGCGCCGAGGTGAGGGTAGCCAGGGCGTCGTTGTCCAGCATCGCTGGCAGCGCGCGTAGGGCCTCGGCGTCCGACCAGTTCGCCATCTCTTGATGAGCGATGAACCGCCTCTTGAAGCCGCCCCAATCTCCGTCAGCGCCGACAAATTCTTTAAGAGGCGGCAGACGCTGTTGTAAGGCGGCGTCCGTGGCCGCAGAACGCTCTCCGTCGCTCCCCGCCGATGATACAGTGTGGGCGGGCCGTGCACATGGCATCGCCGGTCGCTCCGATGTTGACGCGCCGGCCGGCGTTGATGATGTCACGGCTTGTGCTTGGCGCTCAGCAGACACGTGACGCGGGCCGGCCTCGCCCTCCGCTCGTACTGTAGATATGGCGGGAAATTTGACCGCGAGCCGCGTCGGGGTGGCGGGAAACGTCGCCCCGCGCCGGCTGCCGTCGTCGACCCGCGCTGCTCCTCCAGCCCCCAGCCGCGTGATCTCCTCCAACGCGGCGGCCGCGGCGTAGAGCAGGTCCGCCAGGCGGGAGTGGGCCAGCCGGAGTCCTTCGGCCGACGCATCCCCCTCCTCCTGTCGTAGCGGCGCGGGCGTACTCAGCCCCGGCTGCTCCGAATCGACCCCGGCCATCTCTGGTGGTGATTCGGCCGCGGCGTCTTCCATCTCCGACTCCCTGGTACGTGTCGTCCCTCGTGTGTCCATCGTTGGACGTTTACTTCTGACCCCAGATGTAGTAAGTATATATGGAGGCTTGACGACAGGATCGGAGGCACACTTATTTATTACACCAACACAGTTAGTACAGGTCACTTGGCTACAGGGATTCTCGACAGCTAACCCCTCTAGCCTATACCAACTCCTCCACTACGGGACTAGGGGAGGCTATCTGTCCCAGCTTAGTTAAGCTGGGATCCCGGCTCCCTGAGTCACCAGACCAGCTTCGTCTGGGCTCTCGGGGCCACGCCACCGGCTTGCCCTGGTCGGCCCTTAGAAGGACAGCGAGCCAGGGGAGCTCCGGGGCCTACACTAGCAGGTCTTCCGTCTTCTCTGGTTATAGCTGAGTCCCGACCTCGAGCCCTCGAGCTCATCACCTTTTATAGGACTCGCCCCCGAGGGGGGGGCCCGTGGGGGATACACATGCGGACGTCGGTGCGAGCGCCACCCTTGTGTACGGCCGTAACCCCGCCCCTTGTGTTTGTTGGCCATCCGTGGCCATGCATAATCACACCTCAACATTCGTAGCCATGCGCAATTACACCTCTACATATATACTGACCTGCACATACATGTTTTTTTATTCGGCAACAGTTGAAGGTAATGGTTTATTTTTAGCTATACTTCTAGATGACACTGAGCTTACTTTATCATTGCTGAATTAATGTTTATTTTTCATGCGTGATGAACTTGTGTATTTCAAAAGGTTTAACATCCAATTTCAGTGCATAATAATTAACATTTTAATAACCTATACCCCCTGGTTAATGAGAGTTGAGCAGATGAAGATATTTAAATGATGAAATAATTCTAATCAAATCCTCGTTTCATGCAGCTCTACAAAGCAATGATTGTGAAAACTTTACAATGTAATATTTTGCGTGCGGTCAACCCGCCATTAATTAGGGGGTAATGGTGATTAAAACGTCTTGAGATAGATTCTGCGGCTGTTTTATGTCCTTCCTCCCATGACAGATGGATTGCCGTTGAACTCTTGTGGAACATTGCACGTGGAAGTGCCACCATAAACAATGACCGATAATGATGATGACGACGACGGCGACAGCTTATTTTACTGATAGCCGAACGCAAGACACGGCCTGTTAATGTCATATCGCAATTAAATTATAGGTGAAGGTTATTTGCCTGAGGTCATGTTATATATTTATTAATACATTATTTACCGTAGACTTGAAGCTTTCGTGACTGCAAGGAATCATATTCTTAGGTGTTTTCGGTAAAGTCTTTTTACCGAAAACACCTAATATTATTTACCGTGTTTTTTGCAGGGAGACAATTGCAACTTATAACTCATTTAGTCATTTCATGAGGATTCGTTTTGGCTGTATTAGTTGGAGTGTGGCCAACCTTATATATATATTTTTTATATATCAGTCTGATACAGATGTAATGACAGGGTGCCACCTGTCGGCCTGAAGGGGTAATCGTGGTTATGGGCATGTTATGTAATGTCTAATTATGAGGGGGGCGTATCTGGGGTAAAGGTGAAAGATGGAGTCAGTCGGGAATCTCCGGGAACCTGCTCGAAGGTTCTGGAAGGGGACGTGGCCGGAGGCGGGGTTTGGTTCTGCTGGGTGTATATAAGGGGGGCCGAACCAGAGGTTCGGTGCTGTTGCAGGTCCTGGGTCCTGGCTGTGTCGATGCTCGCCGTCATCTCTCTTCATCATCAGGTTACGTGGTCGATCTTTTGCAAGGCTCTCATCATCGCCATCGCTGCGCTAGTCAGACAGCTGTGCATTTGGATGCCGACGATGGGGTTGTGTAGAAGGGTCGGCTTTGTGTAGCGACGTAGAACGTTACATCGATGTCTCGCCCAGTGTTGTGCTTAAAGTGTGAGACTAAATAATAAGCCTTCTACATGACGTGTCTCTGAAGTCGCTCGCTCCACATAGGCTATATTATGACTTGCTGACTTGATTGTAAAATGTGCTGACACAGTTTGACATGTACAACTGTCACTGTATTAAGTCATCGCAGACACTGCTGCACATCTCGTTAATGGAAAAAACAACAACAAAAATATAAGTAAAACATTTAATTTTTCAAATATATAGGGTCCAAACTTTAATTTGCCAATTATTTTAGTGGTAATAATACCTAACCAAAAGTAAATTTGTATTTTGGCCTTATTTTAAATTATTTAGACCGTCAGATCCATAGGTCAAGCCATGCGTGTCTGTTTTTTGAATTGCTGCACATTATTTTGTACGTACTATTGAACACTGAAGAAAATAAACTTGCAAATTTCCCCTTATTTACAAGCAATGCTTTTAGATCCACTGATGGCATTTTTCTTATGAATTACACAAACCCACGTGCACGAATGTACATCTTTAACAAATGACAGTACATCTTATAGAGCCAAACGTTAAAAGACAACAATTAATATGTGTGTCCATTTTTCCCACTAGTTGGTGCATTGGTATGTGCCAATCGTCTATCAATCCTATCACATCTTGGATAAAAAGAAATACACACTGCTTTGACATACGCAACAATTTTTGTCTTGACAGCAGGAAATACGGTGCTTACTTGTCTATCTTCATTGGCACAGCCTGTCATGCGTATTTTTTTGATGTGACTATGCTGTATACATCCCAATGTCCAAAGGAGTCAGGTGTCAATAAAAGTGTCATAAATTTAATTGTCAGCAAAAAAAGCGTATTTGATATTTTGAAGGAAGGGATCAACTAAATACATTTAATGTTTTCATTCTCAGCTATCTGTCAGTGAGAATGGCCTCTACCCAGCCAACAATAGTACTTTCTTCGCAGTGACGTTTCATTAATGGACACGGTTTAACATTTTGTTTTACAAAAAATCATGCAATATGACAATAAACAATATTATTGGTAACGTGTTCTGCAGAGGGTAAGGTTTGTAACCGACATTACAATATGTAGCTGTAATGCACACTGCAAAGCCATGTGGAATCTTCTCCAATGAGGTTTCGGGCTGTACCGCGTGTGTCGTTCGGCGTGATGTTCAACAGTTTCACTCCAAATGATGGGAACCTCGAAACGACGTCGGCGGGCCAACATCAGATACCAGCAGCAGTCAGCAACTTTATACGATCTAGGGGGGGGGAGGGGAAGAACAATAGCCACTCCGTTCACTTCCTGAAGAAGCTCCCATCACGCGGAGCAAAAACGTCAGAAATAGTTGCCGAACAACACCCCCCCCCCCCACCGAAAACGCATCGGAGAAAGCTTTACGGCACAACTGGGAAAACCTACAGACAATAGGAGCATGCGTAATGCCGTTTTGTTACTGACAGGTTACCAGGCAGAGAGAGAAATTTGCGGATTTTCGTCGAGGGCTCATTTCGGACACAGCCCTCCTTCGCCGTCTTTGTTTGCTGCCGCGCAGCAAAACATCGGCTTGATAGCAACACCAAGCGACTGAGTCCAGGTGGACTCAAACTCTAATCCCGGATCAGAGGTTTAAAGGGACATATTTCGACTGTTCTAGCTGGAAGAGGAACAAATCAGAATGCCTGCGGCATTTGGCGCGTGCGTGGCGCCTCAAACTAAATCGTGTTTGCAATCATTGCTTTGGCATCAACGCGCCAACAAAATATGAACCCCCTGGCCCGAAACCTAATTTTGATTACGTTTATTGCCACATTGATGTAAAATGTATTTTTTTTAATAACACTAAGCGTGCTCAAAAACAGTTTTGTTTGGTACGTATGGTATCATTGCAATTACACCACGTAACAAATTGCAACGTGTAATTTATATTTTGAAAGATTTTTAACAGCAACGGAGCTTTTACCTAATTCCCCTAATCACATCAAAAGGCATTTTTGAAAAGAATAGTGCACATCTGGCACGAAACATAATGTTCACCTGAAAAAAGAATCGCTGTATTATTAATATAGAAATTATTAGTACTGTTTATATATATTTGAAAGACCGTACATTATCGCCGACCTTTCATTGCACAATGAGAGATAATGAAAACTACTATAGCTTATATTTCATGATTGAATTTCGCATAGATTGTCACTGAGGGTCGCAGGGCAACCCTTACTCACTAAATGTATTATTACTTTTGACACCGCTATTGTCTGGGACCTCCAGACTTCACCTTCCATCAACGCCCTCCACCACAGTGCGTTTGTGTCAGTCTTTTACCATACTTTTATTAGCTTTCTTTATTGCGTTGTGGCACTCGGTCAAAATGCCCAGAGCAAAACAAAATGGCCTCCATTGTGGCCACGCCTATATGAAAAATGTCTTCACTCAAATAAGAGGTGAATAATATGTGCTTCGGGTGCCTTTTAATAAAAAAAATGGTAAACGCACCAACGCCGCCAAAATAACACAGATTCCTGGAAGCAGGGCCGTGTCACATTCCCGTAACGTGTAGGGTGTTGCCGCAGTGTAATGGTTAGCACGCTGCACTTGCAATTCAGAAGTCGCTGGCTCAATTCGATCGCCCGGCACGGCAGTTTAAATAATGGGCAGGTTTCTTTAAATCCCCCAGCGTCTGCTAATCTAGCAGCATATATGCATGCACCATAGTTCGCCGATCAGGAAGTTGTTTGTGTTGGGGTAAAATGTGGGTACTCCTGCCTCTTCAAGAAATGTCTGGCCGGCATAGAAGAGCTCCCCGAATAGCGGCGATCACTCCTCTTGCAAGTGGTGTGAGCAAGGTGGCACCTATACCTTCGTATAATTATCAACAACACGAATCCAATGGTACTATTTTTTAAATGTGCATACGGAGTCATTTACAATTGTGTTGCATGACAATTCGAGCGAACGTTGTTAAATATTTTAAAAGTTGTATTTCCGCATTTTTGGTTGAATAGATTTGGGCCCTTAACATTTATTTTTTAATTCGCTGCAATGTGGCCATAATTAATGTGGGAGGGGTCACACATTTATGATGGCCACGATGCAGAAACTGTGCCTTCTGCTCCAAATGTAAAGCGACCCTTCTGGGAATGGCCATAAATCAAAGGGCAGAGCAGATCTCTCATGTACAGTGCAGTACAACATCTGTCGTTGTCACTTGCAGCACCGCGAAATAGAAAGATATAGCAGTTAGGCAGCGTGCATGAATCTTGGTTGGAATGCAGAATGGTGTTACGAGCCTCGGCGGGTGCATGCAACCCTTTGTGACGGGGCAGTTAAGCACATGAGGAAAGGCTGGGGAGCATCGTTGAATTCTCAGGCCACATTTACGGGGTCTTTTATGATGGCAGGCATGGGCACTTTGCGGAAATATTACACCGGTCATTACGAAGAAAGTAAAATGTTGACATGTTGCTCTATTTAATAATCAATCCCTTTTAGAGATTTTTTGTATTACTTGTATAATGTCATTGCAACGCAACGTTAACTATTTACAGTCACAAAATACGCACTTGTAAACTTCATTGATTCCATAGTTTGAATGACATTCTTAAAATGCCTATGTGGCCAACATTCTGCAACCTTTATGCCATTGAACCGTTTGTCGATTTGATAAGCCAAACTACAAGTGCCAGATGTAAAAAGAGTACGAGACCACACCTATGGGTGAAATAATACGTCTGTTCTTTGCGCTTACAAGTTAAGTAATATTTCTGTTGCACTCCAACACAACGCACATTTTTCACGTCTACAACATGTGTTGGCATACATCATGTTTGCTATAATCATATAAACCAAGACACCCCAATTCTCTATCTTAAATGAGATATGTAGCAATGCTATTGCAAGAAATAAAGTAATAACATGGCAACCCTTCCGTAAATTATTAATATTTCAGCTTTGCGGACTTTAAAGCTTTATTAAAAATACTGTATTTATGACGCGGTTACAGTGAGTGATTTTGAATAGTGCCATCTTTTTGTATTTCTTTATGGCAGTAAAATAGCACTGACTGCATTGGGTATGGAAATGGCAGGTTTTGCTTCTTGAGCTTGTTGCTGTTAAAAACAAAAAGTACCAAAGAAGGGAGGCAGAATTGACAGAAGTCAATTGGGAGACACAGAACATGCAAACCCATAACAAAACATGGATTAAATGTAAGCTTGACTTTTGCGAAACAAAAATGATTGGTGCTTTTTAGTAGCGTATCTGTTTTAGCTCCAAAGTACAGATTGTAATAGTAATACTGAGATAGATTGAAAAAAATATTTTTTATTGCTATTTCGAAAATAAATAAGGAAAGAAAACATTGAGGAAATTTTCACAGCACACAGAAACCTGGCAAGAGAGAAAACGTGGGTGCAATCTTCTTCCCAAACTCATCTGTAAAAACTGTCCAGAAGGGAGTGGGGGTGAGAGGGGGTAGGAGTAATGATGGATGGTGCTGTCCAACTTAGAAATGTCTCAGAGACATTTCTCAGCGAGTGGGGAGGGGGTCGGTTTGAGAGACCATCCATTTATACTTCTCGTCACAGACCAGCCTCTTGGAAAAGGTCATATGGCCATAGACAGGTACACAACAGACACATGGAAATATAGAGATTAAGACATGCTTCATAACAATGCACACGTGTATATATGTGTATGATGAAGCCTTGATATTTAACAAAACAATTGAGTTGTTGACCCTTGCACGGATAGTTTAAAAAAGGATTGTGCAGTTTGATTTTACATTCACGAAAACAGGATCATTGGCTAAATAAATATGTAATCAATGCATTTTTGTAACAATTTATAATTTATTCTGTTTGTAACAATATCTCTACATTTTAGTATTCGGTTTGCCCATGTGCTTTACAATAAATGTACAACCATAAGGCTGCGATTACATATTGCATAAATGGTATTGACAAACAGTTATTAATTAAATCAAATGTTAAACGTATTAATGTGACATAAAAAGTAATATTCCAATACAACATTTTAATGTAACTTTTCTTTAGACTACCTGCACAAGGAATATGGATAAACACTCATCAGTCATAGGGGTAATGCAAATAATAAACACATCCTCTCGATTGCTTTAAATCCCTAGAATAATGAATGCCACAGTGGGTGTTCATTGAATTTGATTGACTTGGTGAAACCTTCACTGGGTATACAATGTAATGTGAGTAATTAATCTACAGTAAAAAAAAAACATTGAAAAATGAGACCAGAAATTGATTTTATAATCAAAATATGCTGGTGTGGCATTCCCAATAGTCTCCTACATACACAAAGTTCACGTGCTTTTAAAAGCCGTTCATCCAGACATAAAACGTGTTAATTTTATCAGAGTGATCCATCATCTGTGATAGCAAAATTCTGTCCAATTAGTGTGACCAATCGTTCATTTAGACATTACAAAGGCGCTTTTCTGTCACTGAATGTTTGGCTGTACTTTAACTGCCATTTCTTCATCGTAATATTCTCATAAGTATATATTTCCCTTTATTTTGCAAATGAATGCCACAAATTCCCTTTTTTACAATAATTGCCATTGTGACTTGGGCCCATTTACATGTTATTATTAAAACTGTATAGCAGATATGAGAATATGTTTTCCTCTTTTTTCTGGCAACAAAACAGGTGTTGAGATGTTAAAACACCAAACTGAAACTTTTTACAAGGAATCATGTCTGCATTAACCTCAATACTTGTCGTCAGAATGCAAACAAAAAACATACTCTGATAATATATGCATTGTCTTTGAAACTGATTGGTCAACACCAGAGACAGCTTCCTTTTGAGCCGAGTCTCAAAACGGTGTTCGACCAGAGGACGCCTTTTTGGCGTCCTGTGGTTAATGCAGACATGATTCCTTGTAAAAGGTTTCAGTTTGGTGTTTGACTATCTCAACACCTGTTCTGTTGACAGAAAAAAGGGGAAAACCTATTCCCATACTATGGTACTGGCAAAGGAGGTCCCATGATGTATAGCATATATCCAAAATTCTGATTGGAAGAGATGTTGTTTTGGATACATTGTCTTCCCCATTTATCAAATAAAGATGCACCAATTATTCCTCCAAAAGAATATATTTTGTCTCTGAAACAACTTACTGACATATCCATCTACAAGGACATTGCACATACTTTTAATTAATTTTCCTGGAAACACATTATTCCCCTCCCAAAAAGACATGATGATATGCCAATTGTCCTGTGATTTTACTTCTCGATTCCCTGAAAATATTGCCACATAGATTGTGGGGGGGAAAACCCCATTACAAGTAAATTAATCACAAGAATTATCTGAAACAAATACATCAAGTGTCTATCATTAGCATGATGTCCACTTCACAAACAATGTTGTGAAATCATTGCGAATATATCCAACAATTAGTAATCATGAAATAAAAAAACTCAGCTCTGTATGATTTGTGTACAGAAATGATAGCATTAATTTTCATACTGCTTTCAAAAATGATCAGGGATTCTAAATTTAGCAAGATGCTGTAATGTGTTTAAAATAGCTATATATACCATCACCTTGTTTTACTTTTTGACACGAACGTAATGGTGGAATGGAATGTGTTCTGCGCTTAGAGTAATTATGTATCAGCTTGCTACGTCCACCAAATATAGTAACAAAGCCATGGTTTTAAAGAAAATCAATGGTGTGGTGTTGGTAATCCGATTTTTTGTCAGATATAAAACAGAAATTTACGAGGCATGTTTAATGTTTTTAATCCAGATGTATACTGTAGGCTTCTCTGATATAATGTCTGGCTTCTGTAGTCAATTCGTTATTTAGCAACTATTTGCACAAGCATATTTCTCATCTGCAGCATGCTGCCATCTTGATCTTGAGGAAAATATTTTAATGTCATCATTCTTAGTTTGCTTGGCCCCATGCCCACAACCGCTCTGACAGCCATATTATTTTCTATTGCCTTAAACCCCTTAACCTTGCTTCAAGTATGATTTCTGATCTATATTCTAGCCATCAATTTTTGTGCGAAGTAATTCAACTATTTTCTTGAAGTTTTTGTTTTCACAAATTCTTCCACGTAGCTTTTAAAATAATCCTGGAATTACTGAATATGTTGAGGGTTTACTCATACGTCTGCAAGCCTTTGTCCATCAGTAGCAATATAAAATTATTATAATGTACTATATGTTGAAAATGCATATGTATTTGTTAGAAAATATTATGGCCCACTCAGAATCAGTTATTGTGTATGTTTGACAACATTAATCTAAAGCTTTATCTAGTTCTGTTAATTTCTGCTAAAACATGGTCGCGAGGCTTGGGGAGGCCTCCATCCAGCAGTGGATTGACAAATCGGGCTGTACGTGTACACGTGTAATTGTGAAGAAGGAATGGGAGGGGAGCAATTTCAGATGTATTTATTTACATTTTTAAATAAGATATAATGTTATATATTTACGTAATTGACATTTGTTATCTCGTGCAATCATAATATTCTCATAAGGGGTTCTTCATAATATTTGTCGGCATTAAGTAGACTAGGATTCTCTTCGTCCTTATTAATGGTTCCTTGATCCCTTCAGTAATTTGATGTGGCTTCCCAGCAACCCCCTGATGGGAAAGTTATGATCCACAAAAACCCCATTAAAGCTTAGGATCTCTAACAAGGCATCCTATCACATGTGAGAGCTATGGAGTGCACGGTGCAACGGAAAGTGCATAACCTCATGATTAGTGTTGCTTGATGCTGCCGCAGTGACGTTGATGTCGCGAGGAGGAACAGCATCCAACATTTTACAGTATGACATGATATTTTGATAGCCAGTCAAAAGCTTTTGGAAATGCAGAGTGAATTTCAGAGGATGTTTCTGGGAAATTAATACATAGGATGATTTGCTCGCTCGATGATATGCCGCTACCACTGTAGTGTAATGTTGAAAGTGTTTGATGTTTTGAATGCCACCTCTGCTCAGTCATGTCGTGGGGCATTATAAAAGGGAGCCTTATCCTGGCAAAGAGTATGTTAGAATCAAGCGAGAGATTCACAAAAACTGACCACTGAAGAAGTGTCACAGCTTACAATGTGAAAGTTACTCTTCGTATGTAAGGAGGGATATTTTATTGTTGAAAATTGTAACATTGAGACAGCGGTTAGCGCACTGCACTAAGAACCTGGTGATCCGAGTTCAATTCCCGGCCACGGCTAACATCAGTGGCGAGTGATATCTAATCCGGTCCTGTGCTCTTACCTTCCCGCATGGCATGAGGCAGCCCTTTGTCTGTTGGTGGATTGAAAATGGTTGTAATTAATTCCTTAAAATATGATTGTAACATTAGCACAAATTATCAGGTGACGGGTGTATTGTGAATGTATACCCTCTATTCATGAGCAGGTGATAGCCCTTTGAGGATATCACATGCACGAGGCATATTAATTTGAACGTGTGAACAAGCCATAAACAACAACAATACATCAGCCTGTCGTTTGTGCGTGACGTCGTTTGGTTGTAAGTCGGGCACAGTGCGATAGAGGAGATGCATTATGCACCGTGGAAATTCACTCCTTGTTATCACTCAGGATGTGCTTTGCCAGACACCTCTGCACCTTCGTGCAATACAGTAGAGGGTCTTCTATAGTACCGCCGCTGCTGCTGCTGCTGGAAATATGTTCAGCGATAGCCTTCTGTGTTGAGTAGCGCAGTGGCGTTTTTATTTCACCCATCACTCTGCCAATTTCAGGAGAGGTATGGAGGCCTTTTCTCCCCCCACCCTTTAGTTGTGACGTCACTTGTCAGGTCTCCACATAAACGTTCAACAACCGTGTACATTTGATTCGTGTTTTTGTTTTTTGAATTCTCAAACTGCTTTTGCAATCTACCACATGCCTTTTGTTGCTTGTTAGTGTAGACAATTATAACACTGGTCAACACACTTTTTCTGGCATATAGTATTTTAACGGTATTAAGGTAATTTTGCGGTGCTGATTCCAAATCTGGCATCAGTTTTTGTCTATCACATCAGGTTTCTGAGATATCAAATATTGCATTTTCAATAAAAACTGCAGAAGAAAAATATTAAATAAATCTGGATATCTACATAAAATGATATTATAAACACACTATCCTAAAAATACAGCACCATATTTTAACACTAAAGCAGTCACTGACTCGCAACAACTTGCAATCAAAAGTGACAGAGTTAATTTCGGGTAAAATCAATGAAAATGTGGTATGCCGATAGCATCAAAATGAGATGTGATAGAGCAAATCTGAGATCAGATTAGGAATCAGCACCCTGAAATTAGTCTAAAACAGCTGCAAAAGTCCAGGCCAGAAAAGAATGTTTTTTTTTTTACCATTGTAATTAATGCCGGCCCTATGGTGGTGCATGCCTGTAATCCAGCACTCTGGGGGCAAAGGTTGGTGGATCACGCAAATGTCGTGAAACTCTCTACCCAGAGGCATCGAGTTGCCATATTCTCCAAAATTAAGATTGCCATATTCTGGTTTGCCAGGAGAAGGCAGAACAGCTAATAGGGACCCCACCCTGTTCCATCTGTATGATAGATGATAGAGTGTTGCCCCCTCATATGCGTCCGTTTTTTCCGGGTGCTCCGGTTTACTCCCACAAGTAAACACTCATTAATTGGCCGATAACACCTTTGTAAACTAGAATTGGTGTATTATTATGGATTTGGAAAGATGCATGCTCAGAATTTCATCACTAAGAAAGAAGATTAACATGGATTAGAGAATGTGCAGATATAATTACAGCATTCAAACTGTTCAGAAAAGGCAGTGGGCTTGGGCAGACACATGTCGATAGAAGCGATGGTTAATAAAAAAATAATAATGGAGTGGCAGCCCAAGGAATCGAAACCATCTCAGAGGATAATCACCAAGGACATGGAACCAGAAAATCAGCTCATGCAGGTGATAGATGAATTATTACAGCACAGGTTTGGGAGAAGTGGTGGTTTGGAGAGGTCTTTTTTCAGCAGGGTATTGACAAGTGGCAGATGGTGATGGTATTAAACCCTTTTTTACTCAAATTTTATTTGGTTGTGTTGTTATGAAGATGATGAACGGGTTTATGTTTTTTTCCCACTGTAAGTACCAGTTGTGGACAAGATGATGTGCACCGAAGTCCACGCTGTTCTGCACAGCTTGTTCTTGAGCTGAGACATGCGGAAACAGACACTCGGTACGCACCTCCTATTTCAGTGGCGTATTGAGGAAATGCCAATTTTTGTAAACTCTCAACATATGGACATATTGAAGGTCGAGAGAGGCATAGCCATCCAATCGCTTGCTCACGCAACTGCTTTGTGGAAGGGGCGTCCTTCAGAAGGTGCTCTCACTGCATGGTGTGCTTTGGCCTTACTCCTCCATGTAGTCCAGACATCTTAGAAGAGGTGGGAGAACCTACACTTTACGCACGGCACGTGACCTGCCGATTGACTACGTATGTACGTTGAATTTCTTTCACACCGTACGTAGCCAATCATGCTTATCGGAGGTGCTGCGGGAAAGGACAACAAATTAAACACAAAAAACTGACTAACTATGATACCCGATTATACTGCTTTGTGGATACAGGGTGGAGGATTTGAGAAACCTGCCCATTGTTAAAAGTGTCATGCCAGACGATGAACTTGAACCGGCGTTCTCTGGCTTGCAAGCTAACCGTTAGACAACGGCAGCTCTCTGCAAGTAACAATAGCCTCTTTAAAATGGTCTGGAAATATGTTTTTACTTGCATTTATTTTCTCACACATAGTAAGGTAAGGTGAACCATTAACGTGTTTGGTCATACATATATCTATGGCCCACATCATGTAACCAAGATAAATATTTTACTTGAAAATGTTTTGCTATGAAGTTGGTCATTCTATTTACGATGTTCTAGTGTCGAAAGCAGGAGCATTGAACACGCTTGAGTCTTTCACTCTCAAACGAAATCTTTCTCAATTTGTTATCGACATAAACACTGCAATCCCTCAGCACATTTCATACAAATTCATGGCGAATGTTGTTGACTAAAATGTGCCTTTTTACATACGTACTTTTTTCGTTAGTTTATTTAGGTTGTAATTCAGCCTATACATTTAAATAACACTTATAAATATTGAAAGCGGCTGTAAATTATGCATAAAAGTCTTATTTCTGGGCTGAATGGTATTCTGCTGACCAGATGTCTGATGAATGTTATTGCCTTATGGTATTGGATCTTACATATTATGCAGCAGTTAGTTCAGAGTTTTAAATGCATTTAAATAAATGTAATTTGGGGATTGTATGCGTATACATTTCTATATACAGTTGTATCCAATATGTAAATGTGTGGGTGCTGCAAATGCAATGTACAGTACTGTGTGTGATTTTCATTCGCATAAAATGTTCAGATAAAAATGTCTGTGACAGTGTGCGTGCTTGCATAAGAGCAGCGGTAGTGTAGCGCTTAGCGCGCTGCGCTACAAACCCGGCCACCGGAGTTCGATTCCCACTCACGGCCAACACCAGTGATTATTAATTATCTGACCTCTCCAGGGCCTCCCCTAGGTCGACTCAAATGAGTACCTGGTGCAGTGTGGAAACATTTCTATTGGGGAGACAAAGGCGGCCGGGGGCAGTGCTGGCCACCCACCCCCTTGTGTAATGTGCCGGCCTTCATATGTGCTCACTAACAGCACATGCCCCAACAGTCTGTTCAGGCTATATGGGGGATATTTGTCTTTTGCTTGCATAGATATGTTCCATTTCCTTCTCATATCCCATTGCTTTTAATTTGAAAAGTGGTGTGGTTCCGAAAATAGATTTACTTAGTTTAAAGAACTTCTGATTGCTTCAAATTCTCCCATATACAGTAGGTGTAAAGTTGAGCTTTATAGTTTGAAATTCGCATTTCATTAGGGCCATGCAATACAGTGGCTGCTGTTAGAGAATGCTGTTTAATCCAGCCGTTTACTCTTTTTTTCCAAAGCAGTTTTCTGTTTTGGTGTTCCTATTTGCAAATAAGGAAATTGTAAAATATTTATGCAGGTCACATTTGGGTAATGAAACCATCACCCTGCACTCTATTTATAAACCCCTTCTGAAACAATTAAGAATATATGTTCTTCTTGGTTCTTTCGGTAAAGTAACGTAGAAGGAAAATAATAAAATAATAAAAATAAAACATAATAAAATTATTCTCACGACGTTTCGGCCACAACGCAAGCAGCCGTCCCCAGGTGAAGAACAGGTCTGTCGGAAAGACAGCGTCTTATTTCCCTTCTACGTGACTTTACCGAAAGAACCAAGAAGATGAATCCCTGCAGTCACGAAAGCTTTAAATAGAAAGAAGAATATATGGTTGACATCTGTACTCATTAAGACATTGCATTTAAATGTAACGCTTTGAAATTTAGAAACTTGGAAAAAAAGTGTGTTTTATTTCTTTACATATTATCAATATATCTGTGATATAACATTTCTGATTATTAAAACTAAAGTTAGATATTGTCACGGTGTCATGGTTAGCACACTTGTGTTGCAATCCAGAGGTTGCCGTTTCGGTTTCTCAGTGGAAATTGCAACAATAGTGGCAGGTTTCTTCAAGCATCCAGCCTCTGTCCACCCAGCAGACTGTGTCCTCTAGAGCTGGGTGACGAACAGGTCACGTGTGGTGGGGTCAAGTGGGAGTACTCCCACCTCCTTGAAGATATCTGGCTGGTGTGGAAGAGTAGGCCAAACACCTTCTAGAAGGGGCTCTCTGGAGCTCTCTCTATTGGCAGCCCTCATGTCAGCAGTTGTATGAGAAAGTAGTTGTAGGGCCGCAGCTTCACCTTTGAGTGAGTAAAAAATTTACTGAAATAATTAACTTAAAATATTAACATTGTATGTATTAGATAAATCCTAACTGATAACTTTATATTTTTGCTACAACTTTACACAAATGCACAAACTGCACTGAGATTTCCTTCCCAATCTTAATATTTCATGCGGCGAATGCCAACAGTAAAATATTCCGTGGCATATAATAGTACATCACTGCTGACTGTAATCCTATACGGGGCCATTTAATTATCATTTGAGGAACTGTTAAGCGCATGACCAATGGACATATTTTGCGGCTGATGTATGTAACGTAATTCTATTTTGACTCGACTCGGTGATTGAATTTTACCTCTCATTTTTTTTCTTGCGCCTGGAAAGATATGGAGATGCGGTGACCTTGATCACAATTGCGCACGCAGGTCATCGTGTGCACAAAAATCGTGCGCAAGTCAAAAATCTATCAATACTTTTTGCTACCACGGCAGAAATTTCGTATAATATATGCCACATAGTCAAGTACGTAACCATGTTTACTCTAGCGGTAACTAATGTGTAATTGTATCCTATAGCTTGTAGTTTGAGTGCAGTGTGGTGTATGTGCGGTATTGTAGTTTTATGGTGGATTTACAGTCTCTGATAATGACGTATCAATCATTGTCTACCCACTGTTGGGTGAAAATTTCCCCACACCATCACCATTCCTCACGGTCTCATGATGCCAACATCTATATCCTGCAAAAGACCTGATTTGATTGCTCCATGTCCGCAGTAATCATCATCTCAGTGTGTTCTCTCCTTTACTTTTTGGCTGACATGCTGTAACCATTACCTTCGAATGGTCATCATCCTTTCTAGTAACAGTCATGACTTACAGTATACACAGTAGTTTTTATATTTTAAAAAAATCATGTTGTCACGATTGGTCTACTTTCTAAGCCTAACGAGTGCACTCTGGTGGGTCGAAGAGTTTGTACAGAACATATCTTGACAGCCACGTGCAGAGTTCCTCGCATTATGAACACAGTATTTAATTTTAATTATAATTCTGAGATATAATTAGTGTGTATTTTTTATGCATGTTACATAACTATTTTTCTTAGTCATCTCAAAGGATTGGTAATCATGATTTTTTTAAATATTAAATATGTTTTGTAATCCAGGCTATTCTCAATGAACTTTTTTTTTTTGGCGTTACGTCTGCTTGGAATGTTTCGTGGATAGTTTCTTGTTTGTTGTCTGTGTATGCAAAGAAATGAGCGGCGGTGCGTTAGATCACCTATTGCACTGTAAGTTCGGCAACCTGAGGTTTCATTTTCTGGAAAAGGCTCACATCAGAGGTGAATGATATCTGAGCCATTATTAGGCAAGCCCTCCTTCACCAACTCATCCTGACAAGCGTGGCAAAGGATGCTAAAACTTCAAGGGGGAGACCATAATTCAGTAGTGGATTATCAAAGAGCTGTAAATTATTATAAACTTCGGTTTAGTATATACAACATTGAGCCACTTTTCACAGCCTCAATGTAGACCTGAAATCAAATTTGCAAGAGCAGGCGAATCAATGTAAACAATCATGATCTAAAAAATATAATAGTGATTATTTGTACAGTTACTGAGCTCTCGTGAAAAATGTAAAATCTCAATGCGTTCTCACCTCATTTAACAACGGGTCACTGAAATGAATGCCGTAATAAATTGTTCCATTTTTATTTTATTTAATAAATAAAGTGAACTATACAGTCAATTCCTTTATGCCTTAAATACCAGATAGAGTAGAAAAACTTTCATATATCACTTGCCTGCGATGTTATCATTTGCTGTTTGAATTGGTTTTCGCCATCCTCGTAAACACTCGGGGAAGAGACACAAGAGAGGCTGTGACCCTTACTTCATTGTACTGCACCCTGATTACTTTCACACTTGGCTAGCTGACCCAGACCTTTGAAAGTCATTTGCCCACTGGCAATGGGAATGCCAATAAGTAGGAATAACACATACCAAGCAATCATTCAGTTCCCAGAGTTCCGTAGTTACCGTATACAATGATAAAATAAATTCCAGGCATTCTCAGTTTACCAATGGATGAAGGCCTCCCTGCCCCATGGTGGTTATGATGGTTTCTGAATCATACTTCACCCCGCTGGTCAGTTTGGGTTGATGAATAAGTGAAGGAGGGGCAGGGGTGAGTTACTGGTGGGGTAGGCCCGGTTCTTATAACACTTGCCACTGATGTTAGCCATGGCTATGGCAAGTGTTCACAAGGTTCATTGCACAAAGCGCTAACGAATGCGCTACCACTTCACCCTGCAGTTACAATATATATGCACAATGTTGTAATATTTAAAATGTGTAGAAACTCCCATATGTGTCACTTTATCTATAATATAATATGCAATGCTTTCAACAAAGTTTTATTTATTCGGTTAATTTGCAACTTGTATGAAATATCTTCCAAGGGAATATCACAATATGCTAAATTATTATGCTTTGCATATAAAGCTAAACGCAGTTAGTTGCATTTTCCATATTGTGGCCTTGGGATTTGAATTGCAGCCTGACAATCACTAGATTAATTTTGGGCACGGGGCTAGTGGTGATGGTGGTGCATAGTGGGGCCTTTGAAATATAAAGTGTCGCCCAGTGTTGATAAATTACTCATCAGCAAATGTGTTTACACCGCAGGGGCATTCAATCCATATTCAGCAATCAAAGAATTAATCTGCGGAACTGCAGACATATATTTTGTAGTTCAAGTTTCTGTTTTTATGCTTGTCTGCACTTTTCTAAAAATAACTGACATTTGTTTTTTAATAATGAATCACACCTTCAATCTATAAATGATCATGGTTAAATGAAGCAGGGGATATGTCACAATTATGAGTTATTGTAGAAAGATTTTCCAATTTACAGATTCTTGAGATCTTATTCCATCATTTGAAGTTGATTTACCATCAAAACTGTCATACCTTAATTGTTCCCCCCAAACTAAAATACATATAATTTGCGTGACTGTATATTAAAGATGACAGATGCATGGTATTAAAATAATAATATGATAGTGAGTTTAACACCTCGAAAATGTAGGTTGTTGAAAGGTATTGCAAACATTTTGACAATGTCCTCTTCCTGGCCTTGCCTCTGATTTTTGCGTGTATCTTCCATGCATTATTCGAAGTTGTTTTGTTACACTTTGAAATTAAATCAAAGATTATAACGTCAATTGACCACCCGTTGATTCCCAGGAGAGAAGCAGTGCAGTTTGGGTTGAATCGTTTCACCGCAATTTACAGTTGCAGCCTAACATCTATAGTCGGTCAGTACCTTAATGTCAGCTGCATGAATGTTGCAGGTTGCCAAAAATTATCTGATATATATTGTGGTGGGTAAATACTCTAAACCTCTTTATAGCACATTACAGAAGCATAACAGATTCACGTATACTAGATAGAGGGTGTGATCTTTTGTGAGTGACACTTGTGCGTATATACATTTTTCACTGCCATTCCACACGCACAGAAAGAGAAACGAGTAAACGGATTTAGCCCACAAGGCACCACAATTCCCGCTCTCTGGACATGCGCATTGGAGACCATGGGGAGGTCGATACTGCTCCTACCAATAATTTCCGTTCACGACAGAAACAAAAATTGTACTTGATCTGTGGCCAGCGGGGAGCCTTCGTACTACAGTGCAGCTATGGCAGATTTCAGAGTGGCTCTCCTCAGCTCGGACTCTATCTGATGTGTAATGTGAATCACTATGACAATTGTAATTGAGCAGAAAGCAAAGAGAACGAGCAAAACCAGCGCCACTAAAACTTGAGCAGAAACAGAACTCTGTTTCCTTCCACGAGCAGACTGTGTGAGAATACAACTGAGGTGTAATATGACTCACTGTGGCAATATTAATTGAGAAGGAAGCAACGAAAATGAGCAAAACAAGTGTCACCGAACCTTGAGCAGAAACAGAACTCTGTCTGATAATTGATACAACTGCATGCGTGTTGTGCTGTGTGACAGGGTGTATGGACATGTAGCTCAAGAGCTCTTCTCTTTGGCCATTCACTGTACTGTGGAGGGACTAGCAGTCGAAATACTTCCTCGGTCCTGACACCGTCATCTTTTGAGATGGATAAATGAAAATTTATTAATTTCACTCTGCAGACATCTCTATATTGCAATGAATTCATTCATTTTTAACTGCATGCTGGGGATATATGAGGTTGTTTTCGATGCAGTGAGAGTGAATGCATTTCCATTGGCTATTGTGTAGCGGTCTTGGGAGGGTCGTCCTTGTCAGATAGCTGCTTATCTCAATGGGCCTTACCAGCTGAAATGAAGCCTGAGTGTGAGCACCCTGCAAGCTTTGGTTGGACATCGCAGTGCAATATGTAGGGAAAACATTGCTTACCAACATTGCACTGCTCGTGTGCTGTCTAATACCAGTGTGCAGGCCATTAGACATTTCATAAAGGGCGCCGCGGTGGCGAGATGTTAACTACCTCGCCTCGTATACAGGAGGACATGGGCTCGATCCCGACCCTGACGCCTGCTGTATATTTGGCGTGGATTTTTCTCCGGGTCCTCCGATTTTTCCCTCCACGTGTAGACACATGCGTTTAGAGTACAGTATTTGGCTGCTATAAATTTCCACATGATAAGCTGCTTCGTTAAGCTATCATTTGTGGACAGGTCACGTCTGAAAAAGAGCTGTTTAGCTCAGTGGACCTTAGCTGGTAAAATAAAAAATAAATGTTTATAGCTTTATACTTTACATAATGGATATTACAGTCTAATTTACCTTTCATTTTATTTTCCATTTGAAGTACTCCAGTCCATGACTGCCACTTGAACATATCCTCGTATTATAAGATGCATTGTTAATTAAAAATCATGTATTAAGCCGATATTGATGTCTTCAAAGAGACAGGCTTTTGTGTTATGTCAGGTATCGTACCATACAATTAAATTTCGGGACTTTTGTGGTTTCTGTTCCATGGAGATATTTCCGTAATAATAATTTGTCAGTGGCAATTACAGGGGTGGGTTTCAGCGTGTGGATTTTCACTAACGGCCAACGAGGTTGCTAATGCATGCTGCTCCAGTAGTTTAAAAATAAAAGGAACTGCAGTTAATAATAAAAACACAAAATTTTAATTTAAAGCTTTCGTGACTGCAGGGATTCGTGTTCTTGGTTCTTTCGGTAAAGTCACGTAGAAGGGAATTATTATTATTATTTTATTGTTTCTCTTCTACGTGACTTTACCGAAAGAACCAAGAATCTAATAAAAACACAACCAAAATGTATTATAATAAACATCTCCGAAACAATAACTTTATCTTGCATTAAATGAAGCTTATTAAGACGCTCACTTTATTTGCAAACCAATATATTAATCCCACAGCAGTGTTCGTATATTATTTATATTTGTGGGACTGCAGGCTCAATCAAGATCAATTAATATTATAAACAGTACAGGGATGGTGTAACGGTTATCACGATGGACTCGTAATTCAAACTTGGACGGTACAATCTAAATGGCGCGGTAGTTGAAACAATGGGAAAGCGTTTTAAATCCCCCTCCATCTCTGTCCATGCAGAGGTATAAATGCGTGCACCGCAGTCGAACTACAGCTTGTGTAAAGTGGGGAAACGTGCGGGTGTCTTTCAAGATGTCTAACCAGCGTGGAAGAGTAGGCCAAATACTCTCTCAATAAAGAGGGGCTCTAGATCGCTCTAGCTCTTAAAGCCCCTCACTCCAGCAGTGGCGTTGAGCAAACAATGCAATGGCTGCACGTGTAATTTTACTTCCTTTTATAAACAATATTATGTATATGTACCTGTCAAAAGTAATAAACATTTGGAAGATCGAAAAAAACGCAATCGTTTTTTCTCAATGACATTGGATGGTATCCTCCACATGAGCTTCCACAGCTGTAATCCTTACACACTACATTTAGGGGCTATGATTGAGTAGGAAATGCATTGCATTGCAAAGCCAATTGCCGATTATTATCTTGTTAATGCGTCTTCCGGCGATGTTTTGAGAAATGATGGATGTAAGATCACTGTAGGTCCTCTTGTGAATTTTCATTGATGGATTTGTTTACTAAGGCAATGGGAGATGTTTGAGTTAAAGATGGATAAACCCAAAAATCTAATCTTATACTAACATATGTATTGCTGCCCATTCTGTTCAGGTGATGATTGATTTTTATCACACGCATTGGTACCTACTAAGATATGTGGAGTATATCAACAATACCTGCAACTATTCATCAAGATGTTATATTCTCGTGACATTTCTACATCTTGCCCTGTCTAAAAATGAAAGGTGCAAAAAGAAACATGGAGGGATGCATGCTTGGGATTATAATGAGAGTTAGAAATGAAATCATGGATTAGACAATGTACGGAGGTTAATTGCAAAATTGATACTGTTGGACACAATGACAATAGATGATTGGGCAAGGTAATGGCAGCCAAGGAATGGAAAACATCCAAGAGAGCATCTCTCAAAGAAGGAAATTATGCTCTTTAAAAAAATAAAGGAAATATGTGACCTCTAGTGTAACAACAAGCAATCATAAGCTAGAGTCAATAATGATATCCTTGGAGAGGTAATCTGCTGCTGAATTAGAGCTGAGGCCTATTTCAGACTTCTTTTTCCTAGCGTTGTTCCCGCTGTGGCACAGGGTCCGCTTTTCGGCATTGTCTTCTCCATTTGGCTCGGTCCAGGGCATCTTCGGGGGATGCGTTGACCGTCTTCATGTCTTCCTTTATTCGATCCATCCATCGCTTCTTCGGACGTCCGCGTGGATGGTGGCCCTCTGGCTCAATACGCATGGCAGTCTTGGCCACTGATGACTCTTCACTTCGCATCACATGGCCGTACCACCGAAGCCTTGCCTCAAGCATCTTGTCCGCAATGGGGGCCACACCAAGTCGCTTCCGAACGTCTTCGTTCATGACACGATCCCATAGAGTCAGTCCAAGGCTCCATCTGAGCATCCTCATCTCCATGGTATGGAGGGCTTGTTCGTGTACAGTTGTGGCTGGCCAGCACTCGGATCCATAGAGTGCCACCGGTCGGACAATGGTCTTGTAAATTTTTCCCTTCAGCCTATCCGGCATTTTCCGATAACAGAGGACTCCGGTGACTTGTCTCCACTTCATCCATGCCGCATTGACTCGTGACCTCACATCAGTCGTGATGCTTCCATCTGAGCTGATGGTGGAGCCCAGGTACTTAAAGTCCGTCACTTTCTTCAGATCTTCTCCGTCAATGCTGATGGTGCCGTCGGTTTGGGGGCCACACTCCATATACTCCGTCTTTTTGATGTTGAACCTCATCCCGTTTTCGTCCAAACGTTCCTTCCACAGGCGCGTTTGTCTTTCCACATCTCCTCTCTCTTTATCTGAGAGGAGGACGTCATCCGCATAGAGAATTAACCATGGCAGGGGCGTGTGCAGGTCGGCAGTGATCGTGTCCATGCACAGGATAAACAGGAGTGGTGACAGGGCCGATCCTTGGTGCACTCCAACGCTGATGGGAAATGGCGGTGATATGCCCACTGCGCACCTGACTGCACTGGTGACGTTCTTGTATAGGAGTTGCACCCAATGCACGTAGGTTTCAGGGACTCCATGGGATCGAAGCGAGTGCCAGATGAGGTCGTGGGGGACCCTGTCAAATGCCTTTTCAAGTTCGAGGAACGACACGTGCACAGCTTTGTTCTTCTCTCTGTGCCTCTCCATCAGGAGCCTCGCCGCGAATATGGCGTCCGTAGTGCCACATTCTTTGACGAAGCCGCATTGGTTGGGTGATAGGGTGATGATGTTTCTAATCCTCGTGTCCAAAACTCGCTCAAAGATCTTCATTGCATGACACAGGAGCCGGATTGGCCTGTAATTCGAGCATTCTGCCACGTCCCCTTTACCCTTCCAAATTGGAACCGTCGTGCTGGTCAACCAGGCTTCTGGCACCTCACCGGTGCTCGTGATGGTGCTGAAGAGCTGGGTAAGGAGGGCAGCACCCTGCCTGCCAAGGATCTTCCAGGCCTCAGCAGGGATATCGTCCGGGCCAGTCGCTTTCCCATTCTTCATTGTCTTGATAGCTTGTTGCACTTCGATGATGGTGATAGGCAAAATGGGACCGAGGACGTGTTCAGCGCTAATAATCGGTGGGTGGGGAAATTCCTGGTTGCAGATTCCAGAGAAGTAGTCACTCCAGCGTTGAAGGATGGCGGGCGGGTCTCTGAGAGCGCTGTGATTCTCATCCTTTATGCATTTAACCTGACCAATATCCTGAGTCGAACGATGGCGCGCCTCTGCCAGTCGATAGATCTTATTGGCACCTTCTGGGGTGTCCAGTTCGACATACAGTTGGTCGTATTGAGCTAATTTCACCGCTGCTACTACTCGCTTCACTGCCGATTTGCAGTTTCTGTAGTGTTGGTAATCCAGACCTGCGAGCGTTTGGCACCACTTCTTGAAAGCTAGCTTCTTCTCTTTCACTGCTAGCTGCACTTCTTCGTTCCACCACCATATTTGCTTGTCAATGAAGCGTTTTCCCGGCTTAGTTAGCCCCAGTGCTTCCGTTGCTGCTGTGCACAGTTGGCCGGCGAGATCTTCCCAAATCGCATTCGCTGGTCGGTTGGTGTTCATGTCAATCTGATTGAGGGCGACTCTCAGCTGATCCTTGCATTCCTTCATCCACCACCACTTAATTCGCTGCTGTCCCGTTGTTGGTGGGCGATGTCGCTGGCCAATGTCCATTTTTCATGTCCATGACCAGGATGCGTTGTTGTGGGGCGATGTTGTCCGATGGTATGACTTGAGTGTTTGTCACCGTTTTCAGCTTATCCCACTTGACAAGCCAGTAATCAATTTGAGTTGATCTCCCACCCCTGGCGTGGCCACCATGGTTTCGAGGGTATCCATCCCGGGCGTTTCCAACGTGTCCATTTAGGTCTCCACCAATTACTAACTGCTCTTCTCCGTTTATCGATTGCATGTGTCCATCAAATTGTTCCCAAAATTCCTCCTTGGTATCTGCTGGGCAGCCAGGCTGCGGCGCATAACAAGATACCACCCGGAGGCGTAGGTCGTTTGAGTCGATTTCGATGGACATGAGGCGGTAGGAAACACAGTGGACGGCCACGACGTTGTCTCGTAGATTTTGGCTGACTGCGATTCCAACGCCGTTCTTGGTGTTTGTTTCACCGTTGTAGAACAGTTTGTATCCTTCTCCAATCTCCCTGGCCTTTGCTCCACTCCACTTCGTTTCTTGGATGCATACGATGTCGATACGATGGGCCTTTAGGGCAGCTGACAATTCTCGACTTCTCCCTGTCAATGTTCCGATGTTGAGTGTTCCCAGCCGTAGTCGGACTAACTTCTTTAGCCTGCCCCGTCCATGAGCAGGTAGCCCTCGTCCACTTCTCGCGTCGTTTGGGCGAGGACGGCGTGCGTTTCCCTCGGGGGGCGCCCTAGCTTGTTCCAAGTTGATTTGACGTTGCCATAGATGCGACACAGAAATACTTTGGCCGGTGGGTCGCTCCATCTGACGCCAAAGACCCTCACCGTTGGTTGGAATCCAGCCGGCACCGCGTAGAGGTGTTGATGGGATTTTGCCGGCCGACAACTACGTGAAATTGAAAGCCTTCCACTCATCTCTCTGAAGATGGAGGAAGTTGTTAACACATTAGAGAAACACGGGGGAGACTTCCCATGAAGGCTTAAGCTCTATGATCTGGCCAAAGGAGTTGACAGGACAGCAACGGATGCTGTCATGGGCTTTGCGAAGCATCGCCAACCCAGAATGATATCTCCCTGAAACGCTCTCTATGAAGCGTGGGACATCATCAGCTCTCTCCTGCAAGTGTGCAGGGTATGGCAGAGATTGATCCGCATCCCACGGACACCATCTCTCCTTCTGTTTTGTGTTCCTTTGCTAGCTATTCTTTTTGAAGACAGATCCATAAGATCATTTTTTTAAGATGCCACAGCAAGGCATCATGACTCACGCTTTCTAATCGGCCTCAAATACCCTCTTGCAAACATAACCCCAGTCCTCTCCTAGTCTCGCTCCTCGTAGCTGCGTTAATGTGGCTTTTCCTGAACTCATTTGACTCAGCGGTGACTGTCGGAGGGTTGAATCTGGTTTTCAACTCGTTGACAACGTCCGTAGTAACCAGAATGCTATCAAACCATATTGGAGGTGCTGGACTTTTTGAATGGTGGTTGGGCAACAACCTGCTCAAATTACATGTTTGCATGAATACATACATTGCTGAATATTGCCTGAGTTGCACATAATACAAGGAAGATGTCATGTGATTAGTAGCCACAGCCATTAATGAGACCTACACACTGGATGTGGTGTGCAAGGTTCCGAAATATATTCTGGGACATCGATTCATACGAACAGTCTGGCTTAAATTAAGCCCTGCAAATACACTTAGTCGGTATATAGACCCTTGTGGCTGTTTCACACCTGTTACTATACAGTATTGATTAAATGGGTTATTTATATTATAATGAATGTTCATTTGCAATGTTCCTTTTTGGGTGAAGCATATATTATACTGACAGTGGCTCTGACTCACTGGTCCATGCAAGGTGTATTAATTGAGTGCTCGTTTATTCATTAAAAAGATGGCTTTCAACTATACCTTTACAGTACTGTCTAACTCTAATAATGAGAAGTTTCAGAAGATAATACTCTGAAATTATCGTTAAAGTCCCTTAATTCTTTATAAGATTTTATGTCATATATTAAAGACAGTGGTATTTATTAATTATATGATTCAACTAAAATGTATTCATGTTTTACTTCCATCTCACTCTTTTTCATGCTATGCCTTCCCGATTGAAACATTTCTTTTTCATATTTGTGTATAATTGTTTTAGTTTTTACATCACGTTTTTGCTTTATCACTTTCTTAGGCCAATATGCACACGCTATCACTTTCTTAGGCCAATATGCACACGCTAATCCTAGGCAATTGTACAGGATGATCCAATTATAGATACCCCCTAAAATAACAGGGAGAAATTGTAGAGGGAACTGAATTTTTTTCCAAGCATCTACACGTGTCTCACCAATCTCAATTCGTGCATTAAATCAATACACTTCTTAAATCTCTGATCCTTTGCATGATACAGACAAAATCCTAATATTTCACAAGGGAAACTGAGAGAGCCTTTCTAAAGCTGAGACTCTCAGTCAAACGAGGACATGTGGTAGCTTTAACACCAGGTATACTTATCCTTTCACACTAACTTATATATATTCACACCTTGTGCTCTTGCCCAGATATGCAGGATTTGTATGAATCTATAATTAAAAATTGTAACTTGGGTAAAGCTACATTTACACTTCTGTTGAAACGTGTATGTCGAGTACATTCCTCTGGGAACTCCCCGTATTTTACGGAATTCTTCTTCGAGCTTATTTGGGAACGGCTATTTGAGCAATTTTACATAACTGGGAGAAACAATAGCCTCTCTCCTTAGCATTTTGGTCTCAAAAAAATATTAAGCTTCTGCACAATTAAGAAGTAAAACACACTGTAAAATCTGTGTACCATTCACATTCTTCTCAAGTAAAAAAAACCTTGTATACTACTTTAATCAATGCAGTGATTCCCACTCTTTTACCCACTGTTTATTGCTCAGACACCTTAAATACAATTGCCCAATACCGCTCGCTTTATTTATGTTTCGATTTAAAGCTTTCGTGACTGCATGGGTTCATCTGCTTGGTTCTTTCGGTAAAGTCACGTAGAAGGGAAATAATAAAATAATAATAAAACATAATAAAATACAATTCTCACTGTGAGAATTGTATTTTATTATGTTTTATTTTTATTATTTTATTATTTCCCTTCTACTTGACTTTACCGAAAGAACCAAGAAGATTTATTTATGTTGTTTATTCAGAATCGAAAATAAAATAAGTAGCAGAGGGATGTGAATATGGAAGGCATTGTTGGATTTAATATAGCTGACCATGATAATGATGAATCACTAAACATGATAACTCGGTGATTGAAATACTGCTTTAAATATTATTCGAAGGGAGTGTTGGCATAGTCAGCAATAGCATGGAGTATACAATACTCTACATTTTAACACGTAGGCTTTCGTGACCAATATTATTCAAAAAAATGTTTGGGTTAGGTCACGTTATTTATAAATGTGTCGCAACCCTCCACCAACCGACACGGCCAATCAGTAAAAAATGTGTTGCGTTGACAAAAGACAAATAGTTCACTACTTTAGCCCACCGGTGTGTTGAAGAGTGAATCCACAACATTTATAATTTTGAGTACGACGTTTCACCGGTAATTACATTCAGCATCATCGGGCGAATATTCAGGGTTGCGACACATTTAAAATAACGCGATCTAACCCAAAAACCTTTATTATGAATACTCTACATTGTTAATGTTGACAGTTGACAATATTTTTCAAACGTTACACCATCCCTGTACTCTTAAAATTACCCGTATACACTGTAAACATATATACGTATATTTAGAATTATTTTATAAGAAAACTAAAACTAAAAAGATATAGTCTTCCACATTAAATATTTAGGAACATTACAATGTGTGGAAATATTGGATTCGAAAGGCCAGATAGACAAGCAGCAACGACGGTTTGACACATGATAGGAGCCAGACATGGAATTACAATTGAGTGCAGAATATTGTAGAACACCGTGTGTTCCTACGATACCCACATTCTAAATGTTTAGAGTTACAAAAAACATTACATACGGTAAGTAAATTGAATTTTGTACGACTATTGGCCAAATAACATTTGTGCATTTCACTTTTTCCTATTCAGTTGTATTTGTTTTTTGAACACCAACTTCATTTTATGGAAAGTGAAAACGACGTTGAGCTGCATAAATAAGGAATATGTACGTGAAGTCACAGTCACAAGAAAGATAAACAGAAAACAAAGTAAAAGTGCAGGTTATGAATTCGCTCCAGCTATGATGTTTGACATAGGGGGAACCAATACAAGAAGGCCATTATCAGTGATTTGCTGTTTCCTTTCGAACCCAAGCTGACAAATGGCTTGCTATCTCCAAAGTGTTACGCATGAATTAGAATGGTTCTAAGGACTTTCACTTTCATTCGCAAAAGAACTCTTACAGTCCCAGCTGCACAGACACTTACAATCAGATAACTTTCCAATAGTGTTTTTTATTGCCATACCAATGTAATGTTTTCATAAAATGTATCATTTATTGTGTGGACCTGTGTGTATCGGTAGTTTACAAGCAATTGCAAGAACTTTAGTGCATTTTTATGAACATTTAAGAGGGATTGCAGCGTGACATTTTATGATAATAATAATAATATTGTTCTATTTAAAACAGCATTTCAGCTTACATTCATAAACAATGAATACATCTCATGATGACATTTAACATGCAATGAAACGATAATTTGAATGCATAGATATGTTTTTTCGAATGCATGACCTGATGAAAAGTAAGTGTGATGATAAGCATTGTTCCTCCTCATTAATGGTTTTCGCATTGATAACATTTTTGCAATACTCCACACGATTTACAGTGATACAGATTAGCATTCATATTGAGCATGGCCATGAAAAAAATGTTTACGACGCAAAGTGAACAATTCCCAAAAAAATGTGAACTTCAAAAATGAAAACTTAATTTGCACCTCAATAATTGCACTATTTGGCAAATGTTGATTATTGAACCGTGGTCCACAAGAAGTAGGACATGACATCAAAATCATTATGCGGCCACATGAGATGCTTTCGATTAGAAGGCTTGGTGACAGGGAATCGGAGGGGTATTGACTCTCTTTGTTCTGTTGACAGGTTTCTACATTGAGCCAATTTAGTAAGTCGGCAGTTGTATTACCCTTTGATTATGCTGTCAGCAAGATGTAAGATGAGACATTTGCACTTTTACTCCATCGAAGCAAAGGCCTTGTTGCACAGCCTTATTTACTACCGTGGGAGATGCTGGCAATATAAGGAATAATTTAGCCACCAATAAACCCCCTACAAAATGCAGTCATTAAAAAATCACTTATAAATTGAACAGGTATTTAATATTCAAGTACGACAGTGCAGTAAGAGACACTCAAATGGCATTTGGTTGGTATATAACAATGTAATGTGATTCTGTGGATTAAAGTTATTTTCTTCAAATATATCCTTAGTCATATTGTGTTATCATGGGCAGGTCTTTGAAATATATGTTGTGATTGGATCAAATACTTTCTGATTCTTTCAAAACTGAATTTTTCCTTTATTTTTCAAGGGACAGTGTGCTTTTATATTGCTTATAATTCCCCCGTTTCAGCTGACATTCTGTTGACCAGTATTACTATTTCACCTTACAATTAATTGTCTGAGGCTTTCAGATATATAAGCACTTTGAGGCCATACTTGTCTGCATTTAATTATGCCTGCGAAATGTGAAAGATATTAGTTAGTTTTATTACCATTTAAACTATATAGCTACATGGATATTTTTCAGAAGAGATCTGGCGACAAATGAAAGCTCAACCCAGTGACTTGTCATGTGGAAATGTATAGCAGCCAAATACTCTCAACACATTATGAGACCTCCTTTGCCAGTAGCAAGATATAGTAATAGAGGTTTACCCTTTTATCTGGCACCAAAACTGACACCTTTATACAAGGGATCATGTTTGCAATAACCACAACACAAGCAGTTAAAATGCAAACAAAAAGAGACAACTCTGATAATGATATGCACTGTCCTTGAAAGTGATTGGTCCACACCCGAGACGGCTTTTCTTAGAGCCTAGTCTCCACTGGTGTTGGACCAGATAGCGACATCAATTTCAAGGACAGTGCATATCATTATCAGAGTTGTCTCTTTTTGTTTGCATTTTGAATGCTTGTGTTGTAGTTATTGCAAACATGATCCCTTGTATAAAGGTGTCAGTTTTGGTGCCAGATAAAAGGGTACAAACCTATTACTACTCTCAACACATATTTCTAAATATGGAGAAAAAACCCTGCAGGACACGGAGAAAATTTCACGCGACCACGTGGAGAACATACTTACTCCATATATACAGGGGTCAGTGTCAGGATTGAACCCTCGACCTCCTGCATACCAGGCGAGGGAGTTGCCATCGCAGCGCCCCCTGCTGTTGTATTTTGCAGTTTCATAGTTATATAATATTGTGCTGTACCTATCTCACTACGTGACATTTTGCGACCACTCAGACCTCTTTGTTCACTAAAATACAAACTACCAGCAAGAATAACGTAAATTATAGCGTATAAAAATATAAAATGATACAATTCAAAAAATCGCACACGATAAGACAGCTGGATTCTCGTTATTTAATTCCAAAAGACACTGTTTTGCATTATAAATAATAAACCAAAGAATCCACGCATTAGTAGGTCAAGGCTACACACTACGAATCACTATTGCGCATGAGTAAAGTTATGGAATAAAATCTTACCTCAAAACAAATGGTGTTGGGATTAAATTGACTTACCTTATGATAGCCTCAAATATGCAATACAAGAAAGATATTCTGCTTAAATACCGTGCAATTCAGTCCTGTTACTGCACAGTTTTGTTACATAAAACAAGTAATACTTAAATATTGAATTTTAATGCTTGCCCTCTTGGCAATGATTCTTTAACCACAGCTGAACGCTGGTCAATGTAACTTTTTTTCAGGTTATAAAACAATGGTGGTTGAGGTGAGGGGGTGAATAGAATAAGGCGAGGACATTTTTCATCCAAAGGATTGTGTACACATAAAAAAAAGGTAACTGAGCCATCGGTTTTTTTGTTGTTAGTTTCTCAGTAAGATCACTTTGAATCCATAAAGCCATATCAGCATATTCACACAAAACAATGGCAACACAAAACATCACTGGGGAGGCTTTCATTGTGGCGGAGACCCCCATTACACACACACAAATTATGAGAGAAGCCCTAAAAACCACTCTTCCCACGACAGCGTGTACCAACGTAATAAATAAATAATTATACATGCCCACACAAGGCCACCGTAAGGCACGTGCGGAGTAATGCCCCCCCCCCCCGACCGCTCTACTCGCCAAAGTTATTTATGCAAACCGAGTATTTTAAGTTGCATGGAATAAGCGTGCATGTTTTTATCGATTCATACTTAACTCACGCACCAACGTGTTTTTTGGTATATGAAACATCGCCTTTATATTTTTTACAGTTCATATTTCGATTCCCATAAATGCATTTTTTTGTATTTGACTGCCATGAATTTACAGGTCGCTTCTTTAAAAAAAGTGCGATGTAGCTCAGTGAGCCTTACCAGGTAAGATAAAAACAAAATACCACAACTGACACTCCGAATTTTTTATCCAAGGACTACATCCTGCTTGGTTTGTATATATTTTCTTTTTATTTTAGATATAAAAAAAAATTCGCACACAAAAAGACAATGATTCCACCTATAGCCTTAACAGACTGTTGGGGCAAGTGCTGTTAGCAAGGACATATGAAGGCCCGCACGGCACACGATGGGGTGGGTGGCGAGCACCATATGCATTGTTTTCCTAAGCTTAACATGTAAACCCCCCCACCACCCCCCAACTTACACATGAATTCCGAAAAAAAATCTGTTAAACAAAGTTATTGTACCCGGCGGGACAGTTATTTGTCTTGAACAGTGGTCACAGCAAGGGAACAGGACACCAGCTATGGGTGACACACGCCTGACAGCCCACGGATGCAGCCGTGAGTGGGAGAAAGCTTTGCTCGTACGCGGCCGCTGGCTGCATGGCTCACTCCACTTGCGCTACAGACATCACGGTCCAAATCATCTGCGCAGGCAGTGCAGAGATAGCCGCATGAAATATTCCTACCGCATATTTCCCAGTTCTTACTGCTTGGAATATTATACGTTAGTGGTAGTACATTGTGCACAGCGGTGCTGGAGATAGCGATACATGCCGTTGCTTCCTCCCGTCTTGATCGGTTTAGCTTTTTTGTTATCTAATTACTTAACAGCAATCCAGAGTATATCGTTTGTAAAAGTGCAGCGCAATTGTATCTGGATATTTGGTGCAAAAAACTCAGCTTTTGTAGCCAAGTGCTATCGTTGACATGCTGCAGTCCCATCCATTCCACCACCACTACCGATGAATAATTTAAGTGGAGCCTCGGGGGGTGAGTGGATGCAAGCTAAACGGGTGAGGTTGAGATTGGCGGCCCAATGGCTGAATCACAGTCGCTGACATGATTTTAAAAATATATATTTTAAAGTGGCCACAGAAAGATAGAGCTCTCTCCTTTACAGTTAAATTGCACAAGCTGCTTTAGTTTAAATAAAAGGATCTGTGTAAAGGCACATTTCCTTTCAAACAACTTCCCTGGTTGCTTGTACTTTTTATATTTACATATTTTTGGAGTAAATTTTATATATTTATTAGCTCAGACTTGAAATGAAAAGGCTGGTTCATGCTATAGTACAAAAACATTTTGGAGTTGAGACATTGTCTTTTGCCATGTGAAATTACTGTTTTACCAAGAGTGCTCTATATCAAATTTGAACAGAATGAGATGTTTAATTTACATAAAATGCATGTAGCGTTTACTCTTTGAATATATGCAGCTGCTTGCATTTTAGATATGCTCTTCATGAATGTGTATACACCGTGTGATGAATGCTATGGCTGCAAAAACATTAACTTCCAGTTGCAGACCATGCTTATGCTTTTCATGAGCAATGGCTCAACTGTTATTTCTCAGTTCGTTGACAGCAGCAGTGAAACAGCAACCAAAATTCCTTACATCGGCAAGAACTCACAACCCTAAATATAAAATTATTAAAATACGTACTGCCTACGTTGTTTTGTTTTCATAATTGGGATTAAAAGGTAAGAACATTTTAAAGTGCATAGTATATCATCAGCATGTACTACCTGCTATGTGACACATTGTTCAGAAACATGGTCATTAACACCAAACACAGAACACAAACTGAAAAGTGCACAACGAGGTATGGAGAGATGCATGCTTGGAATTATAATTGATAGACATATAGAGGAAGACATGGATTAGAGAACACGTGCCAGTTAATGATGCAATTAAATATGTTAAGAAATCTAAATGGGCTGGGCAGGACACGTCGATAGAACCAAGAGTCAAAAATATTTACAGTGGCAGCCTAGGAACAAAATGGATTCAAGAGGACGTCCACCGAGGAGATGGAGTGATTAAATCAGCTCGTGTGCAGGTGATAGATGAATTCTTACATCGCAGAGTAAGAGATGGTGGTGGCTTGGGGAAGCCTTCGTCCAGCAGTGGATTGACAATAGTTGATGATGATGATAGCAATTGTCTGTACCTTTACGAATATTCATATTAGGACAAATGATGTGTTCATAACATCCGTCAAAATCAGTGAGCATGTATTATCTCCTATTGCCCTGTTACCTCATTGTGAGCTACTTTGTGATGTGGGAGTTCATGGGGGCTATCGTTATTCCGTAATTGTGCAAGAAAAAATGTGGCCATTGAATTGCTTCTTACAACATTACTTCAAAAGAACGGTGTCGCCATGGACCTAAGAACGCACATGCATCTGCTTGTTGATTTGAAAAAAAGAGAGGTACTGTAGCTATAAAAATGTACGTAATATGAAGCAACTAAGAGCTAAGAAAATAATAAAATGAAATTCATGGTATAATGGAAAATTGGGATTATTTATGCAACAATATTCAGAAAAATTGTAACATTATTACGATGATAATTGTTCACATATACAATAAAACCAGCTGTTTGAAATTCCTACTGCAAAATGTAAAACACGTTTTAACTGAATACATTTCTGCACAAAATTCACCATATCTTCTTATTGCAATCCATTATTGAGTCAAAAGTGCTTCAGCCACTCAATATTTCCTCTACTGCAGTAATGCTCAATATTCTACTCAAGTATAAAATAATAAGCAGTGTTATCATATTTGTACAACAAGTTAAATTATGTTAGAATTCCAAATTTTCACCGATATGGAGAAATCATAAAGAAACTATAACATCTTCTGGACCAAGAAGAAGTTGCCATCCTTGTGTTTACATCCAAGCATGAAAGAGAAGAATTTTGCATGGTCTCAAGTGTAATTGTGTGCTTGTATGAAAATTGGTGTGGCTACTAAACCACAATGTATGACTTGTGAAACGTGCAGTGATAATGCAAAAATGAGCTCTCCCACCATTACATGCCTCATTATGGCCTTTTAATTCTGAAAAGCATTCGTATAATAAGTCTTTGATTATTACACGTGGTATATGATCACTTTTAATATGTTACTCTATCACATGCCAAAAATAGGTTGAATGGTTAAAAATTAAGGGTATAATTCAATAATGCATTAAAATATAATTGAAGAGATAAATAAAAATCTGAATATGCACAGGACTGGAATAATAGTTTTTAATTCAAACTACTGCATTGACCTGAATTTTTTACATTTAATGAGCATTTGCTGAGCAAATGTAATATTTTCAAAGACAAATATAATTCTGTATCAGCTCGATAAAGCGAAACACACATACAGTTATCTGTACGATTATAGAGTACCATCTGGTGTTTGGGGAAAAAAGGTCAATTGAAAGAGATATTTAGAGAAGGGCCGTGACATTTCATTCCCTGGCTGTCCCCTTAGATGCGTTGCTCTGCTGTTCTTGGCATCTCGCGTCGAGTAGAGCTCTGCTTTATATCTGACATAAGTACTTCCAAACACCAGATCTGTACATTTTCTATATTTACAATTACGCTCTTTGGTATATTAAAATAAATACATGTAACTGTCAGTCATCATTATTATCAGCCAAGATCGGTCCACTGCTGAATGAAGGCCTTTCCACACTGCGTCGGTCACGGCACTTGTTTAATGTAATTCACCATGCTGGTCAGAACGGATGGGTAAAGCAGTTGGCCCAGAGCCAATTCAAATATCATTTGTCACTCATGTTAGCTGTGGCCACCATCACTGATCGCGGCTAACATCAGTGACGAATGATAAATGAACCGGTCATGATTCCACCCCCACTCACCAATCCGCAGTAACCAGACAGTGCAATGCACTGATGTTAGCCATGGTTTAGCCCAGATTAGGTCACCGGGTTTAGAGTGCAATGTATTCACTACTATGACCTTGTGTAGCTAAAGATGTAACATTTTCTGTACAAATGTAACATCTTTGGACCTTATGGTCAATTGAAAACAATCTTATTGAGTGAATGTTTAACATCGTAACAGTTCAAAATTATCAACGTAATTTTACCTTCCAAAACTTTTGAGCCGGGAACACAGGTGGTGGTTCTCTGCCTCTGGCATCACTGAATATTCATCGTGGATATGATGCTCTTGTGATTGTTGGGTCATCGATCACTTCCACATTTATTCCTCGTGACAATGATGTTGGCCTTGAGGAGAGCAAACAGCTGCCTGGCTCCTCCAATGCCTGCCAGTTACTTTGCTAAGATTGGCAGGGTTCAGCTGTCCTACCAAGGTATAAAATATGCAATGCAGTAATTCAGCTGGTCTTTGTCATAATATAGTATGCAAATCACTGACACAAATGTTTTCGTAAATTTTATAGATTTTTCCTGTAACGTGCTGACCATTTTGAGGGTTTTATAATAACACTAGGGGTAGGGTTTTTGGATTAACTTTGCCCTATCAGTTTTAATTAACAATTTATATACTAATTTTTTTAATATACTCCACTGACCAGCATGCCTAACCATGCTGGTTAGTGGAGGATGGTGATGAGTGGGCCTCGGACAAGTTCAGATATCACTGGCCACTGACATAAGCTTGACTGGGAGTCAATTTCATGTTTTTCATGAACCATTGCCGCTGCCATTCCCCGAACAACATTTTATAATTTCTATAATGACATTTGTCAAATAATAATAAATTACCTGTATAAAGCACCCTTCTGCAAAGTATCCAAGGTGCCGGTACATCACGAACATAAATAAACTGTTGGCCAAGGGGAGGAAAAACGAAGAAGGATATACTCTAATTTAGAGAACCAAAGGCAAGAGAGAATAAATGCATCTTGAGGCGAGTTTTAAATATCGCCGCCTTCCATCTCCGAATCGTAAATAAAAATTGGGCAAGGCGCTGCATCGCTGGGAGCAGCACCACAGAACGCATGGGCATCCATTGTCTGCGGATTTCCACAGGGCACCGGCCATCGATGAACGGAGCCTTCAGGATGGCACGTTTGGGGTCAGTAAATATGTGAGAAATGTACTTGTCCACCTTTTGAGAGCCATTTTTGTCACAATTAGAAACTTAAACACCACTCTCAAATTTATAGAAATCCAGTGAAGAAGAGAGGCACGATATTATGCATCAGTAGTCGAAACTAAATTCACAATTGATGGCTTTGAATGTAATTTATTTATTTTCGTTTATTGGCAGAATAACATTTGTTGGGTTTTTAAAAAATGTGCATGATAAAGGTGCAGCCCTACAATTACTAGTTCACATCACTGCTAACAGAAAGGGCTCCACCAGAAGGAGCTCTATAGAGCCACTCTGAAGGATATTTGGCCAAATCTTTGATGCTGGCCAAGAGGTAAAAGTACCAATACTTTGGTAGAGATTGGCGGCACAATGGCTGGATAGAAATTATCCTCAGCGAACTGAATCACAGTAAGTGCAATGATTTGTTATTTTTATGAAGAAAGCGATATCTCTCTTTATTATGGTTAAATTGCAAAAGCTGCTTTAGTTTAAATACTAGGTTCTGTGGAAATACAAATTTCCTGTCGAACAACTCCACAGTCGCTTTAGCTTTTTATATTTAACTATCTTTTTCGTCAATTTTATATATTAGTTAGTTGAAATACAAAGACCAGCTCATGATAAAAAGATTAATTCTGAATACAAAAACATTTCAGAGTTGAGGCACATTATTGCCTTTGCCCTCTGAAATTAGTGTTACAAAGAGCGCTCTATGTAAAATGTAAATAGAATAAGATTTGTTTAATTTACTTAAAAATACATGAAGTTTATACTATTTTCAATATATGCAGCTTCTTGCATTTTCGACATGTTCTTAATGCAATTGTATTTACTGAATGGCGATTGCTATGGCCGCGAAAAGCATTAACTCCTCAGTTGCAAAAAACATGTTCATTATTTTCATGAGCAATGGCTCGACAATTTTTTTCTTAGTTAATTAATAACAGCAGTGAAACAGCAACCACATGTGGAACAGACCCTTTTTTAATTCCTTACATCAGCCACAGTTCACAACCAAATATACAAACGAGAAGGGAGATTTGGTCCTCATGACTAAATTATTCAATGTGTTGTGTTATATCTACAAGAATGTATGCATATGAAAACGGGACGCAATAGCTCTATATGAGGAGGATTACCTTATTATGACATCTTGTCACAGGGGCAGATATGGGAGCTTATACTGGTGAACTTGGGTCCCATAGGGAACCACCGTGAGACTACAAACCCTTTAAGTTCACCACTGACCACACACAGCTCCAATGGTCACAAAGGGGTAGCTGCACGAAGCGGAATTGTGCTCAGAAACCTGACAACGGAAATCAGCCACACGCGCCTGATGACTGATAGCGATGTTGTACGCCAGACACTGAGAGCAGGGTCGCCCAGCAGTTCCTGGAGGCCCGGGGCAGAACGTCACGCCAGGCCCGCTTATTCAACCATTGACAGGTCCATAGTGAGGCCCTCTTTTGTGTGAGGCCTGGAGCATATTGCCCCCCCACCCCTCCCCCGAATGAGAGAATAGTTTCGTGTAGATTTGAAATATGTTGCCTGATACATATATTGCAGGAGTGGTTGTGCATTGGTTTGCGTATTGTGTTAATATACCTGGCGACTTGTGTTTAATTTTGGGTTATGCCTCATGTTAGTAACGAGTGATATATCCATAATTGAGGTTTTTGGGTTAGATCACGTAAATATATGAATATAAATGTGTTGTTAAAACCCGCCACCACCCGACACATCCAACTAGTAAGGGTTGTCACGTAAACAGAACGTAGCCAATTCGTCACTAGTACAGCACACCGGTGTGTTGGAGAGCCAAGCCACAACATTTACAACCTGAGTACGACGTTTCGCCAGTAATTACAACTAGCTTCACAAGGCGACAGCGACAGGCTGATGAAGCTAGTTGTAATTACTGGCGAAACGTCGTACTCAGATTATAAATGTTGTGGCTTGGCTCTCCAACAGTTAATGTGCTTATCAGTTGTTTGCTATGGAGTTTTTGCAAAATTTTCTCCCGTGAAGTCATAGAATGGGCTTGTCGGTATCGCTTAGAAGTATCCCACACATACTCTCTGACATGTACTAATGGCAACATTGTCAGTGCATTGCAAAGACTGCTTCAGGTAAAAAAAAAACACGACTTCACTCAATATGTGGATGCAGTAAAAAATAATAAAGAAGGCAAGTTTTATTTGGGAGGGCGGGGGGGGTGTTTTCTAAAACTTTTTCATGGCTTCCAGCTACAGAATTTCAGTCCGTGCACTGAATATTAGACGTGATAAAAAAAGGGCAGAATTATAACACTGGCTCCAATTATTTTTCGAGAACTGTCTAATTGTACTTTATCCCAGTTGAATATAACACGCTAAAGCAGCGATACAGTCAAACCAACTAATTGCTTTTAACACGCTTGTAATTCTATTCTTGGGATCTTTCAGTAAAGTCACGTAGAAAGGAAATAGTAAAATAATACAAATAAAACAATCAAATTCTCACGACGTTTCGATTACAACACAAGCAATCGTCATAAGGTGTGAAAATCACAGCAAGAAATTTTGAAAAAAGTGATTGCTTGTGTTGCAATCGAAACGTCGTGAGAATTTTATTGTTTTATTTTTATTATTTTGTTATTTCCCTTCTACGTGACTTTACAGAAAGAACCAAGAATATGAATCCCTGCAGTCACGAAAGCTTTAAAACGCTTGTAATTGTCATATATTTAGATACGAAAATGTACTTTACCTTAAGATGTGTTTTTACTTCATAAAAGTGCACGTAACTTGGAAATTAATTATGAGGCATCCACATTATTATTTTTATCCGACCAGCTGGCTCAGCAGTAGAAAGAGCGATTGGGTCTCGAGATTGGACGGTTGCAAGTTCAATTCCTGGTTGGGGGTTGACTCAGCCCATCATCCCTCCGACATAAATAAATTGAGTATTACTTCACGGGGAAGTCAAAAATGGTTGTCCTATGGACGGACCCGCCATGGGAAGGTTGATTTTCCACCACTGCCTTAGGATCGTATACACAAGATGAGCACCACCGCAATGCTCATTTTGAGCAAGAACATCACTTTGACTTATTTTTTACGTTATGGCATCCACCCACAGTGGCTTCATGGCTCAACTGTGGGGCCAGGTCCAGGACAAAAAAATAGCTTTTGTCTGCCCCTTTCGTAAGTCACGGATCACTTCTCTGAGCTTCCTCTGCGACCCGATGCGTACAACATCACCGCACATGGATGGAGGAAGCGGTGGATGGTGATGTCATTATCATGTCAAGAAGCTTGCTCAAACACAAGCTCGGGAAAAGCCCCCCCCCCCCCAAAGAAGCCATTCACTTGGTCAGGAGAGACTTGCCTTAATGTCACCTGTCGTGTTGGCTTTTGGGAATTTAAGGATTGGTACAGCTCAGTTGAAGAGCCAAAGGCTTGGGAAACCAAACTAGGATATCTGCCTCAATGCATTCAAGTGTGAACTCAGCTCTGTGCACAAGATAAGGGTCGTGGAAAACAAACGAAGGGGAAAATAAAGATATTGGGGTAAATATTTAAACGGACGTGATTTTACTATTATTGAATGCAAACACTTTATCATTTACTTTATATTTCTATATGTGTGTGATATGTTACCAAATAGCTGCTATGAGGTATTTATATGCCAATTTAAAAACTTAATCATAAAACATTACAAAAATAAAATATAATTCTCATCAGGCCCCACGGTGTAGAGTGCAGTTCCAACTCTTATCATCGAGGCTATCCCTCTGATCTGCCTATTTACATACTATTAAAAAAATGACCACTGTCCAAAACGTTTGCCTATTTTATTTTTAAGGCCACGCTGTTATTGACGAATGCGTTGAGTTTGTTGTTGTTGTTTGCGATAGCATTGACATTCATTTTGGAGAAAGTCTTTAATGCCCCTCGGCTCATCTGCAGGTGCTAGGCGGATTATTGCATCGCGGGATCATGAGAGATAGAGGCACCTTAGGGATACCTCCATTCACCAGTGGATTGGCCATGGCTGATGATGATTTAACTCGCTTGCGAATACAGCTTCACTTACATATCAATCTATATTTACAATGCAGATAACCGCAAAATGCGTGTCGCCGCCAAATGCCAGATGTGTAAACAGGTTACCGGATAGACCTTGTCCGTAAATATGTGTAAATCAGTAAGCTGAGATGACCCGTAGCTAAACAATGAAGCAGCATTTACTCATGCATAATAATCAGTTTCCCACACACTGCAAGATGCAGTGGATGGTGTTCTATGTGCATGTCATGATGGATGTGTACAAAGTATCGCAGTTGACAGTCCTGTGTATGTGATAGAAATGTGTGTACATGGGTTATTGGGAAGTAATGTGCAGCGCATATTTTTAAAGAAAAAAAAAATCGTGAAACCATACTGTAGTTTCGTGGGATTACAGAAGCAGTTCTGAAAACGTGTACTAGTAGTGTTGGTTGTAAATAAATAACACTAGCTGTACTACCCGGCTTCGCCCGGGACTTGTATCCACCACGGCCGGCCGCCTTTGTCTCCCCAGTGGCGATGTTAATACTCCACACCAGTTACTCGTTTGAGGCTGATTCGACCTAGGGGAGGTTCAAATAATCTTGACCGGTGGTGGCCATGAGCGGGAATCGAACTGGGTTCGCCGGGTTGGTAGCGCAGCGTAGCGTTAACCACTACACCCACCGCTCCTCACACACACAGACGCACACACACACAGACACACACACAGACACACGCAGACACACACAGACAGACACAGACACACAGACAGCACGCTAACCACTACACTACCGCTCCCCACACACCACACACGCACACACACAGACACACACACAGACACACACACACAGACACACACACACAGACATACACACAGGCAGCACGCTAAGCACTACACTACCGTTCCCCCTACACACCACACACGCACACACACAGACACACACACACAGACACACACACAGACACACACACACAGACACACAGACAGCACGCTAACCACTACACTACCGCTCCCCACACACCACACACGCACACACACAGACACACACACAGACACACACACAGACACAGACAGCATGCTAACCACTACACTACCGCTCCCCACACACCACACACACACACACAGACACACACACAGACACACACACAGGCAGCACGCTAAGCACTACACTACCGTTCCCCCTACACAACACACGCGCACACACACAGACACACAGACAGACACACACACACAGACACACACACAGACACACACACAGACACACACACACAGACACACACACACAGACACACAGACAGCACGCTAACCACTACACTACCGCTCCCCACACACCACACACGCACACACACACACAGACACACACACACAGACACAGACAGCACGCTAACCACTACACTACCGCTCCCCACACACCACACACACACACACAGACACACACACAGACACACACACACAGACACACACACAGGCAGCACGCTAAGCACTACACTACCGTTCCCCCTACACAACACACGCGCACACACACAGACACACACACAGACACACACACACAGACACACAGACAGACACACACACACAGACACACAGACAGCACGCTAACCACTACACTACCGCTCCCCACACACCACACACGCACACACACACAGACACACAGACACACACACACAGACAGCACGCTAACCACTACACTACCGCTCCCCACACACCACACACACAGACACACACACAGACACACACACACAGACACACACACACACACAGACACACACACAGGCAGCACGCTAAGCACTACACTACCGTTCCCCCTACACAACACACGCGCACACACACAGACACACACACAATACACACGCAGACACACACAGACAGACACAGACAGACACACACACACACAGGCACAGACAGCACGCTAAGCACTACACTACCGTTCCCCCTACACAACACACGCGCGCGCGTCCATAGGTACACATACACGCGCTTGCTGCAGACACACACGACTTTCAGGGTGCGTAAGGCAGTAAACGACTGAAATAATAAAGCGGCAATGCTGTGCGAGGAACGCCTTAGACCAGCAACACATTTGTGTAATGCGAGCGTAAACACACAAACACATACAAACACATACACACACATACATACACACACATACACACAAACACATACACACAGACATACACATACACACAAACACACACATACATGCACACAAACACATACACAATACACACACACATACATGCAGACACAGACAGACACATAACACACATACATACACACACATACACACACATACATAGACACACACATACATAGACACACACATACATACACACAAACACATGCACACACGTACATACACACATACATAGAGACACGCAGACATACACATAAAGACATAAAAAAAACCCATATACATACACACACACATACACACAAACACATACATACACACATACATAGAGACACACAGACATACACATAAACACAAACACACATACACATGACCCGGCTTTGCCCGGGACTTGGATCCACGATGCCCCGCCGCCTTTGTCTCCCCAGTGACGATGTTCACACACGACAGCAGTTACGCTTTTGAGGCTGAGTGGACCTAGGGGAGGGCCAGGTCCGTTTCAAATAATCGTCAGCGGTGGTGGGCGTGAGTTGGAATCGAACTGGGGTCGCTCAAGCAGCTTAATGACTGTTTGTACAAAGAACATATAAAGAATGGATTATAATAACCAGGCAAGAGTCCACATTATAGACTGCCAGTACACGCACTCAGCTTCATAAGCAGGCTAGAGTGTACATGATAGAGTGGCAGTACGCTCACCGAGCTTAATAAGCAGGCTACAGTGTACATGATAGACTGGCAGTACGCTCACCCAGCTTAATGAGTATTTGTACAGTGAACATTAAAGTAATCGATTGTTGGCGCGTTGGGTTTAAAAGTAATATTAATAGCACACATTGTGGTGGGGGTGTAGTGAAGAGTAGGAAAAACTTTGATGAATTTACCTCAGAGTGGCGTGGTGGGTGTCGAGGCCTAGTAGCGTGCAAAGCCTGCGGCCTCGCCTAAAATTGTCGGCTTGGAAGAGGCAGGGTACGGGTGGCGTTCCTTCCCCCCCCCCTAGCGCTCCAACAATACTGTGTAATGGCTATTATTTAATTAAATACGGAGCTTATGAAAGTGGCGAAGGCGTGGCTAGCCGTTGGCAGGGGCAACCGCCGTCCAATGAAACTGCAGCCCTTGGCGAAGGCGTGGCTAGCCGTTGCCAGGTCCAATGAAAGCGGCGAAGGCGTGGCTAGCCGTTGCCAGGGGCAACCGCCGTCCAATGAAAGTGCGTATGGGCCAAAGTCCACACACACACACACACAGACAGACAGACATGAACGATTTTATATATATATAGATTAATTTACTGCCCTTTGTCAAACCGCTGCTTGATGGAGGCCTGCCCCATACTCTGGTAGCCATGGAAGGTTGCTTGGCTATACTTCGCAATGCTCATCATGTGATGATATGGTAAAGAGGGAGTGTTATGTTTCGTTGTTTTGGTGTCATTGTCCGCGGTTCCTAACGTTATCTCACGCTTCGCTAGGAGCTATAAAGGACCGCGGTCCCTGGGGTTTGGGGGGGCTTCCTGGAGTAGTTCAGTAAAACATTCGTTCATGTTGAAGCTTCTCTGCCTCTGGTCTGATTAAGGAGTGAGTCTGGGGTTGACCTGGAGGGTCAAGACACAACAGGGAGGGTCCAGGAGCAGGTCACATCAGATGCCCTTTGCCACTGATGTTGGCTGTGCCCAAGAGTTCAGCTTCAGCTCTCTGGGTTTATAGTGCAATGCGCTAACCAGGGCGGGCTTAATTTCGGCCAGAGCTGTCTGGGGATGGGGGCATGGAGGCAGGGGGATTTGGGTGCCGCAGAAAATATTGAATGAAAAATGTATCTCTGGTGCTAACTACTACACCACGACACCCACTTTTACAGGCCTACGTCAATGCTAATTTTCAAAAGGGGTGATGAATAGGGGAAAGTGAATTATAATGTATTTATTGTTTTCACCTTTGCCAATTAAGATTATATAGATGAACATCATTTGAATGTCATTTTCCAACATTAAGGTAAAAAAGAAATTAAATCCATGCAATGGTATGCTTTCAATGGTAATGTTTTTTTGTCAAGAATGTTTTATAGCACAACTTAGTATTTTAAGAAGTGTTTATTTCATCCAGAATGTACTAGATAAATTCGTACATTCATGATTTTCAGAGTGTAGAGCAAAATAGATATTTTATAATTCCAATTAAATTATTTGACGATGAATGGGCTTCCTTCACATGGTGAGGTGAAAATGGGAGTCTGTATATAGGAAGTCTAAATGTTAGTATTTATTTATATATCATCGTTTTTATCATCTGGAAAAGCAAGGAGACATGGGTCCAGGACCAGCTCAAAAGTTACTGTGAACTCAACAACAATGGACGGCAGAGGAGCGACGCTCACATCAACGAGCGGAGCGCGGGGCGGCTAAAATGCAGCAAGTTGGTACAGTAGGGGGCATAGCTGGTGCATCTGCCAGTCATCTCAGTCAACCCATGGCACCTGGGTCTGGCCCGTGACCTCTTGTCAGCGAGCCTTTGACACTTCACATGGCCTCAAAGTGCACCTAGCATGGTATACGCTCCGTCGTGACATCACCGTTACTTCTTGGCAAACGGCAGGTATTGGTATTGGTTGGTGCTGGCCACCCACCCCCTCGTGTGCTATTCCGGCCTTCAAAGATTCTCACTAATAGAACTTGCTCCAACAGTCTGTTAAGGGTCTTGTAAACGTGTTCAAATGTGGGACGAATGAAGCGCGCTGACGTTAAATACCAACGTGTCAACGAAATAACAGAAACACAATGCAAAACGTACAACAGAATGCAAACTGAATACATTGACCTCTGTACGCCCGCCCTGTCAACGTTGACACTCCACTCGTTTCTGATTGGTCGTGGTATTCTCTGCGGAATGTGGCTCCACCCATTCCGGATGGTAAATATGGCCAAATGCTCCTTCATAAATTAGGCAATCAGTTTTGTGGAGATTCTTTATCATGCCGGAATTCCACTTAAATCATAAAAAAAACACTTCATCAGTGGTTCGCAACATTTTTGGACTATTGGACCACTCTCAAAGCTCAATAATAAATTTGGAGCACCATGTACTAGCAACATCATTAATCAAAATTGAGATCACCATAAAAGGATTGTAAGATTGTAAAAAAATCTTAATTAAAATGTTATGAAATTTTTATCTAAATAGGTATGCAATGGGCAGTAAAAAGGTGTTATTCTGTGAGAGAGAGAAAAGGGAAAGTATCTGTAATCGTTCAATAGACCATTTTACATGGCCTTGCAGACCACAGGTACTGCTCTTCATAAATCAAGCCTCCATTGTTGTCTAACGTTGCTAGAGGCCAGCTGAGAAGACAGATAGAAATACCTGCTTCTGTAATCACAGGCAAAAGAAGAAGCACAAGCAGATAGGACCATCAATTTGAAGTTGAAACAACCAGAAGGTAAGAAGAAAATGGACTTAAACCGCACCAGGCCAGAGGCAATGATGTCAACAAGAACACGCCTTTACCTAGCAGTGGATGGACAATAACTAATTGATAACACATTTCCAAACACATAAATCATTATTCACACTTCAAAAGCAAAGTGCAATATAAAGCCTGGATATCATTATTATTATCATTGGTGTTTTATGAAGAACATTCATAACCCCAGCCCACTAATCGAGTGAAAAAAGATAAAAGTATAAACTTCGAAAACAGCTTCAGTGCTATAGAGACTTACCGTGTTTAACAAAACTCTCCTCTCAACCTCTTATTTGCGAATAGCATCCCAAGAGGTCTACAATTGTATATGGAATTGCTTCACTGTTCATATCTCAGTCATTGCATACATCGTACAACATGCATTTTAACAAGAAAATAAATCACTCTTTACCTTTTCCCCCCCAATATATTGCTGAACTTGGTACATGAATGCCAATGTATTTGCAGGAATACATCCACAATAAATGATCTCCTGTACAATTTTTTTCTCTCCAGGAATGTGATGCTCGGTCAAAAATAAATATATATTAAACATAAGCGTTTAGGGTCTTGTTTCATTTAAAATGACGGAATATTATTCAACTTGTAATAACGGCCCTCTGACTTTATGAAATGTATAATTTATCATTGCTCTCCAGCTGCAGTATCTAAAGCGTCATCCATACAGTTGCTACTGTTATCATAACCATTCATCATCAGCAATAGCAGCAGCAGCAGTATAGCACGATTAAATAAAATCCATCTTTTATCGTTAAGAAAATACATTAGCTTTTAGCACATTTTTTTGCCTTCCAATACAGCTACCACACCAGTGTTATGATTTATTGAACAGAAGGATAACAAGGTTTCATATTTCAAAATGACGACTCTTTAAATATCGACTGTGTACTATTAATGTTCCTGATGTGTGTATGTATTCACGTGTCCTGTTACAGGTATACCTTCATTCAGCATTCACAGTTCCACACAATTCTTTAGTTGTTTTACACCATGCTTGTGTACAATCCAGAGAGTACACATAAATGAGTCAAGACTTGAATATACTGTGTGCTGTATTTCCATTTACTCTCCACGAGGTGTATGTAATGTTGGATATTCATTAGTCTAATGCTTACACAGCAGATTATTTACAATCATAATAAATTATAACAATGTACAGCCCTTTGCCAATCCATTTCTGGATAAAGGCCTCCCAAAATATATGTCACCACGCTGGTCAGTGCAGGTTGGTTCGAGAGAGGTCCATTACCAGTTCAGACATCAACCCACCACAGATATTAGCTGTGGCTAGAATTTAAACTCGGATCACCGTGTTCAAAGCACAGTGATATAATTGTAGATGCACCAAGTGTTTTCTTCCATTTATTCGTATACCAATCATCATATTATCCCTTATACTTCATAGATTTCTGTGGTTTTGGAGTATAACTTTGATATATTTTCAGGTTGTACCACGTGTTTTCTTCCAAATGCTGAGAGCTTCTTCAAGAATTTCATAATTCAGTTCAGCGCAGGAAGAAAAACGTGTGAAATGTCGGATATCATGCAAAACAACACGTGGTAGAAACCCAAAAATACATCGGAACACTATACAGTATCTGCTGGTGCATTCGCGTTGATGATGATGTGGGTAAACCTGTGTTCTTTTCCAAGGCATTGCTCAAAATATTTTTTTTCTCTTCTTGTAAAGTTGATAGGGCAGAAAAACTGCATTAAGTTTGCCTGCATTGGTTATAAATCAAATGCCATGTATATGGGATGTGATTCACGTTGCATGGGAGACCAACTTATTCAAATGTAATGGCATCAGAGAATTATTTGGCAAGAGAACAGTTGGACCAAAGAAAAATCATGTAAAGAATACATTTGAAAAATCTTGAGGAAAAAAACTATTCTTTGGCTTACACAGATCCTGAATATATTTCAAAATGTATATTTCACATACACATTTAAATTGTAATTCATGTATAAAACATTTCCATGGTTTTTGTGTTACTTTACTGTGGCAAAATGTCTCTATTCTTTCAGCCTCTGAAAATATCCTATGTTAAGTGTTTGCTGTAGGTATGTATTTACATGAGTGGTACATTGCATTGAAAACAACACAATAATTGGTCTCCCCTAAGGGCATTCAGATGCTCTCATGGTTTAGCCCATTTGATAAATGTGCTTGGCTTTCATGGTGCTGTTGGGAATAACCTTAGCTGAGCCATGCACACATCCGGGGAGTCGTTCTGCTATCCATTACGTATAAAACCACATCGCGCCGTGTTGGGAAAACACTACTTGTTCCGTTCCTCCGCTGCCTGTTTAACTCATAAAAGCAGTGTCTCATTTCACAACATTGAAAAACAAATGCCATGAAACTGTCTTAAATTAAATTAACTGTTTTCATTCCGTCGGGATGGTGAGGGAGAAGAGCAAGTCCACATCGATGTTTAATTTCAACAGGGTAATGTGAAATTCATACATTGCGTGAAATTCATACATTGCGTTAAATGTACATTAGGTTTCAGTAAGTCAGTTTAGTCCTGAGGCCACTTTTCAAATAAGGAGCGAATGAAAAATAAGACTTTGCTCTCTCCAATATTACTCCATCACATTCTAGCATAATTGTATTATTGTCAGGTGTTGAGGGAATTAAAATAATCCCATTATGCTCGTCGCCTTCACTTTGAGGCGCTGAAGTAAACGTATGTTAATCTCGATAAGCGGTTTACCCTAAAATGTATTTCATAAGTCTCCTTGCATTATCTCAGGGTCTGTGCTCTGGGCTAACAAGAAGCCTGGCTCATCCTTCACTAAATCCATGCAGAAAAAAAATGTTTGATAATCTTGTCACCTGCGGCAGATCTTTTGGCTAAACAATTTACGCACGATAACCCCCCCCCACCCCCAAAGTGCTCCAGGGTTGTGACATTAGCAGGAGAGAGGTCTGCTTCAATCATGTGCTGCATTAGATGAAATCTGTGCTGATATAGTATGTGAACCTTCAGAGAGAGAATTTTTTTTATATATAAATCACTGATTCACACGTTAAAAACTACGTAAAGAAATTGCACAAAGACATTCCCTAATTCAGATAGCTTTTTACAGCGCATTTTCTTTGTTGTTATCTTAGTGACCCCGTGATATGCTAGAAAGAAAGTGGTCTTTATGATAGGACCACATAATTGGTGCATTCTAAGATTTAAATTTCAGATTGTCCCTGAAAGAATTTACTATGGCAAACCCCTTCCATAATCTCGCTGCTTTTGCCTTCCCATGAAGTGAACATTGTCGCAATGTCAACGACAGGTGAACTACAGCCGAGTGCATGTTACGCCACAGACCGATCCTTGCACAAATGAATTGTGTTGAACAAATTGAAAAACTATAAATATATATATAGAACAGCTGCCTCCATTATGGCAAGCATGTGGGGTGGGGGGGGGGTTGTTGTCATTTCTGGAACACGAAGTGATAAAGCTGTTGTGTGGCGCTGTCTTCCTCTCCCTGTCTTTGTGTTCGAGCCGATACGTGGCCGTACACGAAACACCACAAGCATTCCTGCAGCACAGAGTACGTTTCAATAAAATATACATTGCGTATTATTTCCAGTACGATGAAGAAATTGCTCTTTTGTGCAATCACTACTCCTTGAGGTAATTTACTATGCATTTTTAGACACTATTTATATTTCCCGCGTGTACACAGAATTAACAAGTCTCATTTATCCCGCGTATAAATAAAATATGAGTGGTGGGATGGCAGTTAGCGCATTAAGCTGTGACCCCGGTGACGTAAGTTAGATTTCCGGCCAGAGCTGTCCAAATCGGTCATGGGCCCCAACTTCCCCTACCCGTACTGACCAGCATGGTGAAGTATGGTTGAAACACCACCTCTGATGACACCACATTATGAGACCTTCATCTAGCAGTGGATTGACAAAGAGATTGTAAATCATAATTATTGTTATAACGAGTCAATGCCCAATCCACAAATATGAAGGAGACATCACAGCGATAAATTCCGCTGCCCCTGTAGCCGTCATCTGGCATTGACCACCTGAATGTGAATGTGCAGTTGTTGCTCTGCATCTACATCAGCGGCACGAAAGAAGACAATTATTGTTTTTTTTATATATACAGTATATGAGAGACCAACTATTAGGCTACATATAGAACATTACAGTAATGATAAGAAATTTAAACAATTAATGTTATTTAAAATAATTTAATGACCCATTGATGGCAAAATCTAATTTACACGGGACATCTAGACAGACAAAAAGAAAGAATTGGATGAAAACTGATGGCATCTTGGGGAGGTATTGCCTCGGGTATTGGATAAAAAAAAAACTAGAATGCAGATGGTGAGGAGAAATGTAAGGCCATGCTTACGCATGGGCATGCTCATTTCCTGCTCTGTCACATCCCATTCATCATGATACTCAGCCACCCAAGCATCAGATGCCATAGTTTGGCTTTCAATAAGCAACCAGCTGCTGACAAACACCGGTGACTCACGAAACAGAGCACAATGGCTAAACTGCCGGCTGCTAACTCCTTCTTTTAGTCTGGTATCGATCCATTGCTTTTCAATAGTGACAAAGTAAAGTGCTGCATTTGCAGCCCGCTGTACTTTACTGCCATATCATTTGTGGTGTTTTTCTTCTGGAGTATACTGCATAAGAAAATGTGTGGCACTGATGAGTTTTCAGAGTATAGCGTTTTGTCAGGATTTTTTTTATTCATGTCAGATTGGTATACACAGCACTTTTTTAACGATGCACTGCACATTTGAAACATAGCCATTAACTTAAACAAATTTATAACAAACATTAAAAGTGTGCAAAGGAGCAGAAAGGAGAGATGTACGTTCGGAATAACATTTAGAGAGAACACGTGGATTATAGAACATATGCAGGTCAAAGATACGATTCAAACTGTTAAGAAAGTAACTGGGCTTGGCTTCGAAGAGATAATGGCTGGTGGTCATGGAATGGAACGCGTCCCAGAGTACGTACACCGAGGAGAAGGACCAATGAAATCAGGTTGTCTGCAGATGCTATGGGTGCATTACTCCATCTCGTGACAGATGCTGATGGCGTGCAGAGGCCATCATCTTCATCAGCCATGGCCAATCCAGCAGCGGATTGACCATGGATAGAAATAATAATGACTGCATATTTAATAATGCTTTTAAAAATAACACATCGGGAGAAAATGACAGCATTTTGTAGTTACGTAAAAATGGCATACAATTTGAGCTTTGTTCTTTTTTCATATTACATAGCATCTGTAAGTGTATCATGGGAATTGCTCGGTTTTAGCAAATTAATAGATTGCCCTTCACCACTTTCTGAAAAGTATGGCTCTTTCATGTTTCATTTGTGATGAAAATAGCCACACCTGCCATGCGTAGTTCGTGCAGGAGTAAGCGCAGCCCCACTGCCTTCCGCGCAACCTTGCAGCCAGAGGTAATTTCTGTGTCGAGTCTTCAATCAGAGTATTGCAGTCCATCCAGCTTTCGTGCCACCCATCGCTAACGACCTCTTTGGCCATCAGACGTGTCTCCGCATGAGACCAGAAAGGTTTGCGGGATACTAAGCCGGCTCTGCGGCGCACGTTTGATGTCCTGGTGTATTGTTAGTCGTGGGCCGACCAGAATTTTTTTGTCGTTGGCTGCTCTCACTGGAATTCGGTAAATGTTTTTTCAGCCACTTCTGTGTAACCACGCCAGATTGAAGATTGGAACCCAATGTACCAATCGTACTATCAGGACATGCATTACTTTGTGAATCACCACCGGTCGATGCTGGCTATGAGGGAAGTCCACAAGTACTCATCTTCACTTTAATGGCATTTTGCTGCTGTCATTGTCTCGTGAAATAAAATGAAAGCGATATTTTTATTTATTAAACTATTTTTTTATTTAACCAGGTAAGACCCACTGAGCTATATAGCTCTTGTTCAGAAGCGACCTGGCCACAAATGATAGCTCCACGAAGTGGCTTATCATGTGGATATTTAAAGCAACCAACACATGTTTCTAAATGTGAGAGGGAAAAACCGGCGGACACGTACAAAAAATACACGCAACTACTTGGAGAACATTAAAACCCCAAATAAACAGGCGTTAGGGTCAAAATCGAACCCACGGCCTCCTGCATACTAGGCAAGGTACTTGGCATCTCGCCACCATGGCAACCTGACTAAAACCCTAGGTCCAGGCTTAATTTGGAGCTTTCGTGACTGCAGGAATGACTCTTTGGTTCTTTCGATAAAGTCACGTATAAAGATAAAACAATAAATTAAATAATAGCATACTACGACGTTTCGATTGCAACACAAGCAATCATCATCAGGTATAAAAGAAAGAAATAGCAACAAAAAACTAACCAGAAAACTATAGACAGACATATAAGCGGACAGATATCACAAAGATACACAGAGAGAGAACACACATCGACACAAAGAGAGAGATCGTCTCTGTGACGGGACCTTAAATAGAGAGAGGGGGCGGGGTCGGAGAGAGGGAGGGGGCAGAGGAAAAAATTAGCATGTCAATGAGTAGGGCGACGTGTGGTACGGTACGCAAGCTTGAAAATTAGGAGAAAGGGAGAAAGACACGCTAAAATTAATATAACCTAGTGTGTCTTTCTCCCTCTCTCCTAATTTTCAAGCTTGCGTACCGTACCACACGTCGCCCTACTCATTGACATGCTAATTTTTTCCTCTGCCCCCTCCCTCTCTCCGACCCCGCCCCCTCTCTCTATTTAAGGCCCCGTCACAGAGACGATCTCTCTCTTAGTGCCGATGCGTGTCCGCTCTCTGTGTATCTTTGTGATATCTGTCCGCTTATATGTCTGTCTATAGTTTTCTGGTTAGTTTTTTGTTGCTATTTCTTTCTTTTATACCTGATGATGATTGCTTGTGTTGCAATGGAAAAGTCGTAGTATGCTATTATTTAATTTATTATTTTATCTTTATAAGTGACTTTACCGAAAGAACCAAAGAGTCCTAGGTCCAGGGTTTGCAACTGGCTGAGCAGAAAGGGCCCTTGTCCCTGGCATCGTAGAGCAGGTGTCGATCTTTTGGCAGATGCTCAAGATGATAGTTGATCACCTGCTCAGTTGTTAGTGCTGTAGCCCCACAAAGAATAGTGGCTGTTGAAGACTCCGAAGTGAATCGTCGGGGGGGGGAGTGATGGTGGCAGTTCTGATCAAGACTATCCATGCTTTGCAGCTTGTACACATTAACCACTGTGATGTCGCCGTACTTGATCACGATTGTGTAGCAGTCTCCTGAAAGCACTTGCACAGATGCATTGAGGTTGTCTTTGACAGAAGTGGTGAGTCCAAAGTTAGGGTGACGTTTTTCAGTGACAAGAGTGTATCTGTGTATCTCGAAATGCCACCTTCATTCTTCCATATGAGTTTCTTGGAGCACAATAACGTCAATATTCTTGATCTTCAGCACCTTGGCGAGGTAGTTGCATTTTGAAACCAAATATCACTTAGATGTTTAGGAATCTGATGCGAAGTTATGGTCCGATCGGTATACATTGACTTTGCCGTTATTGAGGCCAGTCGTTTCAAATGTTGCCGTTTTCTTTTCTGACGAACACGATGAGCATAATTTGGTTGTAAATTTGATGACATTTGTTGTGTTTTCACACGCAATAAGGGGAGTCACCTGCTCCCCAATATACGTCTCTTTATACTGGTAGAAACCTCCTGGTTACACCAGCCCACAGGGGATTATTGTGTCCGTCCGTCCGTCCGTCCGTCGTGCATCCAAAAATGGGAGGCGTGGGGTTAGGTAGAGAGGGGAGGGTGGGGAGGGGCTGGGTGGGGAGGGTAGGGCTGGGTGGGGGGTGGAAGGGAGGGTTGGGGCTGGGTGGGGAGGGGCTGGTCACCCCGTGGTGCCCTTATAAAACTCAACGTTTAACCTACTCACGCCGGCTTGTGCCCACCCTCACAGTCGGCCATATTTGCGGAATACACCACGCCGCCATTGACCCTGGCCATTGACCGAGCAACCCAACGTTTCTACCAGCTCCCTCCGCAGGAATGTGTTACTGTGGAGCCATCGCAAAGATTGGGTTATAAGGTCAGTTTATATACAAGAGTGGGATGAGTTGTAGCATGCTAAGACGATGAAGGATGACAATCGTATGTAGAGATATTCATCCAGCAGTGAGAAGACAATGGCTAAAGATGATTAAATACATTTTTGTTTAGCGGTTGGAGTATGACATCATCGAAAGATCCTGTAAATGCAACCACGGTTGGAGAGCTTACAAGAAATGGTTAGAAGGCCACGCTAGCACCTCATACCTATGTAATGCGGGCGCGGGCGACCTCCCGGATGTGACGTCACGGAGAGGTGGAGTTAGGTGACGTGGGAGCAAGGTTAAGGTTCTTAAGAGATGAGACCGGAAGAGGAGGGGGGAGAGAGTGAGACTGGACCAGAGTAAGGCCACGTTGGGCGAAGCCAGGAGGAGTGGCACGGCGGCCAGCGGTGGCCAGCTAAGGGAGCAGCCAGCGGAGCTGCGAGGGGAGACAGCAGTGGGGCTGCTGGAGAGAAGGCGGTCGAGGAGCTGCAGTGAACACAGCCGGCGAGGCTGTGTGTGGGAGAGGCTACGAGAGCGACGAGAGGAGAGAGAGGCTGCGAGAGCGACGAGAGGAGAAACTGCAGGAGAGCAGCCAGTGGGGGCTGCGTGAGGGTAACAGCCAGCAAGGCTACGAGAACAACGGGAGACCAACAGAGGAACTGTTGGCGTGACGGGGTTAACAGCAGTATCAGTGTCGGTATAGAAGTCTTATAGAAGGACAGCCGTGTGGGTTACGAGGAAGAACCGAATAAAGGACACCAAGCCAGACTTCGTGGTCGAGTCCTTTATTACATTGGTGTCGGAAGTGCAACGGCATGTCGAAACAAGTGAGAAAGAAAAATGTTCCAGCGCCAGCATCGGCTTCTTCGTCCGAAGACGAAGACTTCCCTCCAAACATGGATCCTGCCGGGGTGGTGGAGGAGAGCCCTGCTGAAACGAGTGCGGGGACGGGAGTTGAAGATGTAGCAGCAGTGTCAGGGCCGCCGAAGGTGGTGGGGCATGGGCCGCATCTTTATTAGTAATGGTTGTCTGTCAAATAAGATATTTGACAGACAACCATTACTGTTTTACCATGTTTAGTGGTGGTCTCCCTGTTACAGGTTGAGTCACAAACCGCACCTCTCCATAAGGCTCAACCTTTGTTATGCAGTCTATTCTTCGTCTCAAGCCTCACCTTACCATATTAATAATAAAGATGCGGGCCCATGCCCCACCACCTTCTCCAACCATTATATAAACGCAGTGGTAACTCCTGAAATCTCTCAATTACTTGATACAGCTGTTGTGGCTGTGACGGTACCACCTGAAGACGGAAGCTTGTGTTGCCTCCGAAACGTCGTGATTTTTATTTTATTTTACTTTTTAATGTTTTTACCTACGTGACTTTACCGAAATACCCTAAGGATATGAATCATTGCAGTCACGAAAGCTTCAAATCTAGAATTACAGTGGGAGGGTTTTATACATTGGAGTAAGATTCGATAAAGGGTATAGAGGTGGATTTTTTTTTTAAATAGAGCATACATCCTTAAGGTAGATATTGTGGATTTATTTTTTTCGGGCATAATAATACGGATAAATCAATTAATTTTGTGTAATTATCTATGCTGCTTATTAAAGCATGTTATATTAAACCGCTTATGATATATGGCAGGGTTAGTACTTGGTCAAGGTTAAGGCTTACATTAAGATGCTAATTATCAGCAATGTTATGGCCGCAAGGTGTGATTTTTAAAACAATTAGTCCTCTTCATGTTGCCTAATATTATAACCTGTCAAAATTCACAACGTATATTTCATATGCTGCAAATTACATTGGGGGGTGGTATATGCTGCCACGGTGCATTCGTTGTGGTGAGGACGCTGGACTTGCAATTTTGAGGCCACCGGTTCAATCTTGTGGCACGGCAATTTAAACAATGGTGCAAGTTTCCTAAATTCCTCGTGCCCCTGTCCACCCAGCAGTTTGCCCGGGCACACCACACTTAGGCAATGGGCAGGTCGCTTGTGTGGGGTAGTCCCACCTCTTGTTCTCTAGAACTCTCCTCTCGTGGAGGTTAATTCAGCAAACAGTGAAAATGACCAAGCAATTGCAGGACTGAATCTTTACCTTTTACATTATTTTCACATTATATTCATTGTTCTTTTAGAAATTAACAGCTTTATTTTACGTATATATTTTTTTATCATTGTACTCATTATACACATTATTACCAGGTTACATTATTTGTATGATTTTGGAACCCTAACATAAGGAATGTTCAAGCCTAGAACAAACGTCTGCACACTCACAGATTTCTATGTGATTGTCCCACCTGATGACGATTGCTTGTGTTGCAATCGAAACGGTCGTGATCTATTATTTTTCTACCTACGTGACTTTCCCGAAAGAACCAAAACGTATGGATTACTGCAGTCACGAAAACTTCAAATCAAGATTGAATATACAGTATTAATGTCTCATTATTCTGTGGTTAAATCACATACATGTCTCAAACATTAGGCACACATTGTGACTCTACAGCTGTAGACATTGGAAAATGTGCACGTTTTGTTTCAGTTCATGATTTACAAGACGCAAAGGTGTAACCCTGCAATATCTTCCTCATGCCACTGCTCTTGGCAAAAGGGTCTCCACTAGAGCGAGCTCTAAAGAGCTTCTCCCGACGGTAATTTGGCATACACTTCCATGCTGGCCAGACATCATGGAAGAAATAAGAGGGCCCACAATTTTTACCCCACCACGAACGGCTGGCCGATTGACGACAGTAACTGTGGTGTAACCCATTTATACTGCTGGGTGAACACAGGCATGGGGGTATTTTTAAAACTTGGCCATCGTTTCAACTGCCACATCGGGAGGACTCCACCAGTGACCTCTAAATTTCAACAACGGTGTGCTGACCATTGCACCACGGTAGCATCCCATACCTTGTAATTGTGGTAATCTTTTGAGGGCCTATCTTAATTGAAATTGTAAAATTTTGACTTAAAACTTTCGTGACTGCAGGAATTCATATTCTTTCGGTAAAGTCACGTAGATAGAACAAGGAACAATAAAAATAAACTAATAAAAGTGAGCGTACTGGCAGTCTATAATGTCGACTGTAGCCTGGTAGGCTACATATTCTATGGGTCTTTCGGTAAAGCCACGTAGATAGAAAAATTATTTAAAAAATATCACGACGTGTCGATCGCAACACAATCAATCGTCTTCAGGTGAGAGAGCTCGGCTACAGTCTACCAGGCTACAGTTTTTTTTATCTACGTGACTTTACCGAAATAACCAAATAATATGTGACAAATGGAGCGCCCAGTGTGTCATAATTACATGCATTATCCTTTTTTAAACTCAGGTAGTAAGTTATTAAATTAGTTTCTATAAATATTTGCCATTTTCATGTTTACTATGTATCATTGTTTTCTGTGATTCCTGAATCACGGCAAATAAAGTAATCGATAATAATTTGTAGTCGATTAATCCACAATACTTTTTTGTAATCGTCCTGTTTTTACAAAACAAAAAAAGCCCTTAAGTAAGTTCAACTTGATCCAGGGCCACCACTGATCCCACAAGGTCATGGCTCTCCCAAGGACAGCTTATGTAAGAGCATGCGTCTCCCTTATGAAAGCGAGCTCACGGGTCCACTTACCTAGCCGGTTTGGTGTCCAGACCAAGCATGCAAGCTCATTTCGTGAACGGAACGGCATCATTGTTCTCTCTCGTGCTCCCTTTGGACTCTGATAAAACCTCCTCCACCATCACCACAGCACGCAGACCAGTCACCACGTCCTTGAAATAGCCAGATCCCAGAACAAATGTCATGTTGACACTCCCACATCTGCCGACCTATACAAGACCAACTGTTATCACCAAACTGGGCAGTTCATCTTTTGTGAATCCCGACAGGCTTGATGCTTTTCTTGACCACAAATTCAATTACACTGCTGTGTGTTCCACAGCAATGGACACTACTCACTGGGCCATTTAGGCGATAATCATACAGCTCTATATAAATGATTACACACCAAAATGTCCAGCATGTCACGATAACCTCCAGGGGAAAAAACCTCGCATAAAAAGAAGTTTGCATTGCTTATATATTATGGGAGCTGTTAAAAATAAAGGCTAACTTTTAATAACGGAAAAGAGAAAACACTTTTTGTTCAGGATATTTATTTGCAGCTGACGTTTGAAAATACAAGTTCATGTGAAAATCGTAGAGCGTAGTACAGTATATGTTACATGTTTTGTCTGTTTCTTAAATCAGTGTGAAGTACAAGTTATGGTGGTCTAAAAAAAGTTGACATTAAAGAGACGGTTAGCAAGTATTTTTTTTTTTCACATACATATTTCTTGTAAAACTGTTTTAGGTTAATTTAAAAGGTCATGACTCTGAGCTAACTTCCCCCTTACTAACAGTTTACCTTTACTGTTATTTAATTTGCTCTTGTTCACCACGAAAGTTTTGTGGTGAACAAGAGCAAATTACATTTTACCAAGCCAAAAATTAAAGGATACTTATCTGGCTTGTTTTCAATGTAACAACTGGAATATACGATTTTTTTTATCAAAGGAACCAATGTTAACAATAATTACTTGGAGTGCCAAACCATTTTTGCTTCTGTGCGGTTATTTCTTTCTTTACTTCACAGTACCATGCGTCTGTTTACATTAAAACAAACTGGGAAGGAGCAGTTGGTGGCTGGCACACTGCTACGAACACGGTGACTTGAGTTTGATCACCGGCCACAACTGGCATCAGTGACTAAAGCTGAACCGGTACTGGGTGCCCCTTTTCACCAGCCTGCCTGCACTGACCTGGCGTGGACCATCAAACAACCCTCGTGACTGCCACGTCACGGGAGAGGACTGCATCCACCAATAGACTGGTAACGTTCTGTAAATTATTGGCGATAAAAAAACTATCAGAAAAAGATTGCAAATTCATGAACCTCAGATTACAATTTTTTTCCACATTTATTTAGTCAATTGTAAGGCATTTTTAGTGAGAGGATGAAGGCGTTCTCTACCATCGTCTATTTTCCAAAGATGTTGTAACTTTATCCATGAGAGATTTTTTTGGGGGTTACATCGCGTAAATTATAATGTGTCATTAAACCCACCACCACTTGACACAGCAAATGAGTAAGATTTGTCACGTAAACTAAATATGCCAATTAGTTACTAGTTCAGCACATCGGTATGTTGGAGAGTAACCCACAACATTTCCAATTCAAGTACGACTCATATTTACATTTCAGTTTAACGACACATTTATACGTTTATATTTACACGATCTAACCTAAAACCTACCGCCCCCCCCCCCCCATTATGGATATTGGTCGTGAAAGCCGATGTGTTCAAATGTTATAAACTTGCTGAATTCGAGCAAAGTTATGACATTTTATCTATTTCTACTTTAATAAAGCCGTTTTATGCCGGTTACTTGACATTTTGGACCTTTGGTGAGCAACCAAAATGTAAAAAATAACACATTCCGAGCTTAATGCTGATGAGATGACAGGGATTCGTGAGAGTGGCTTATAAGCCTAATAATTGGCTGAAGTACTGCCTCTACAGAAACGCAGCTCTTGCGTTACGTCTCTCCCACAAGCATGGCACGAACGGTGGCTCGCTGCTGCTCTATCATATTCTACGAAACTGAGCGGAGCCAAGACATATCACCATTAAGGCCCGGACGAAAGAGGTTGTGACGGAATGGCACTGCCAAGAGTGATGGCGCAATGAGATAGGCACATGCACGGGATCAAGGGATTGTGGCATCACAGGCCCATGAGGTATGGTGACATGGGGGAGGCCTTCGTCCAGCAGTGTATGGATAATGGCTAATGACAAAACAAAAACGTTTTTCAGTTCATTGTTGGCCTTGCCGTGAAGACTGCATGTACAAGCAGGATGGTTGTTGATGAAATAGATGAATTTTTAGCACTGGCCAGTGTACTCGTGACTGGTTCCAAACTGCCGTATGAAGTGCCTCTGAATCATTCGTGGTGTTATTTCATTGGCTGAGCGATGCAGTGTGGGCGCTTGCCTGGCTTGTCTTCGTACATGAAGCTCCACGGTGTATTTTTCCTGAACTATATGTGCATAATTGACCTTCATCAAAATGCAGGAACACTTAGGCCACTTAACATTTATTCTATCTTGACTTTGCTTTGCTCGGGATATTTTCGATGGGAAATAATAAAGAGTATTTTTACTACAACAGTTTAGGCAGTGGTATTTCTTCGTACAAGTGATTTCATAATGGATCAGTCATATAGCCCACATCTTCTTCTAAATGTCAAAGTATCTTATATATTTTTTCAAATAAAAGGAGTATCTGACGAGAACTGGCTGATACAAAGTACACCGTTTCTTTGTCCGTTTTTGTTTAAGCATTCTTAAAATGTGTGTATCGGCTTTGTTTTCTAGCAGAATAGCAACTTGTTCACTGCCTTATTCCATTTTAATGTTCAGAACAAGGAAACTACCAGAGGCTATTTGTGTGGTATAATATTGTTTGATTGGCAATTATTCATAACACTTTTGATGACTCAGTCTTGAGGTGTCAAAGAATAATTTAAGTCAGGTTTTGACAATGTCAAGTTTACATCTGTGGACATGGGAAACATTTACATTAGGCGTGCAACAATGCATCCCCCGGCAAATTCATTTGTCACAGCTCAATGTATCCATTACAAGTAGGAATTGAAAAACATGGATATGTATACACCAAATTCAATGCATGTATTTATGAATCTAGTCATTGATATTAACTGAAAAATGTATGCTTGGAAGGCGGCTACAGTACCGCTGGATTGGCAAACTGGGGTTGTGGTTCTCATTTTTAAAAAGGGGACCAGAGGGTGTGCTCCAACTACAGAGGAATCACACTCAACGGCGTCCAAGATAAAGCTTATGCCAGAGTGCTGGAGAGGAGGCTCCGCTCGGTGGTTGAGCCTCAGATTCAGGAAGAACAATGCGGATTCCATCATGGTCGTCGAACAATGGACCAGCTCTTTTCCCTCTCACAGATATTTGAGGGTCATGAGAGTATCCTTCTCCAGTCGACCTCTGCTCTATACACTTGGGAGAAAGCATTTCCCCACAATGTCCTGCGAGAGGTGCTGCGGGAGTATGATGTGCCGGTGCCCGTTTTTGTGCACTATCCGGTCCCTCTATTCCCAGAGAGCTGTGTCCGTAATTCTTGGTGTGAAATCAAAAACGTTCACTGCGAGTGTTGGACTCCGCCAAGAGCGCATCTTGTCTCCACTACTGTTTATGATTTTCATGGACAGGATACAAAGGCGCAGCTGAGGTATGGAGAGTATCCAGTACGGGGGCATGAAGGTGGCATTGCTGCTTTTTGCTGATGACGTTGTCCTCTGCCTTGTCAGTCTTGTGATCTCCAGCATGCACTTGAACGAGGCTGAAATGAGGATCACCACCTCTAAATATGAGGTGATGTTTCACTCCCGGGAGGCGGTGGATTGTTCTCTCCAGGTGAGGGGGGGGGGGGAACAGCTGCCCTTAGTGGAGGAGTTTAAGTACCTCGGGGTATGTTTCGCGAGTGATGGTAAATGGGAGTGGGAGATCGGCCAGCGGATCGGTGCGGTGTCAGCAGTGTTGCGGGCATTGTACCGTTCCGTGGTCGTGGAGCGGTAGCTGAGTTTTCAAACAAACCTCGCGGTTTACCGGTCGATCTACACGACTGCCCTCACCTATGGTCATGAGCTTTGGGGAATGACCGAAAGGATGAGATCGCGGGTACAAAAAGCCAAAATGAGGTTTCTCCCCAGGTTTGCCGGGCTCACTCTCTGTGATCGTCTGAGGAGCTCGGCAATCCGGGAGAGCCTCAAAGTCGAGCCGCTGCTCCTCCGGATCGAGAGGCACCAGTTGAGGTGGTTCGCCAACCTGATAAGGATGCCCCCCGGTTGACTCCCCCTGGAATTCTCCTGGGCATGTCCCACTGGGCAAAGACTCCGGGGCCGGTCCAGGACACACTGGCGGGACAATGTCGCTCAGCTGGCCTGGGAATTCCCCATGAAGAGCCAATTTGTCACCAGGGAAGGGGAAGTCTAGACCACCCTACTCAACATGCTGCCGCCACGACCCCCAACATGGATGCAAAGTTACCTCAATTGAATATATAGGGCTGGTAGATCACGCATTGAGTCACCTAGTTACACAAGATGTACGAGTTAGTAAAGTGGGGTTTTTTTTACCCACCTGCGTCGTTATCCCTTCGTGTGCTTTTTTTCTCAATTAGTGTTTTCTCCTTTAGTTAATCGCATTGAAGGGTTTACATCCCAATCTGGAGAATCCTGAAATTCGAGCAGTGAGGTTTTTTCCTGGGCTTTAGAAACATATTTAGCTCAATTGATTTCCTTAAATATATGTAAATTTAGTGTGCTATTTGTCAAGTCTGTGTGCACTCGGCATAATTAAACTGAAGCCATTTTGCAATGGACTTGTATTACCATTGGCAAATGGATCCTCTGCTCCTCCCAAGAAGTGACTGCATGTTTATGGTTTGATATTGCCACCTTGTGGACAAATGTATGGTACAAAAATAGGTATAAAATATATATATTTAGCAAAATGGTCTTAAGTTTCTAATCTTCAATTTGAATACAATTACATTGATGTATTTGTGCAAGCTAAAAACAAAATATGTACATTAAAAAATAAGAGCTATTCTGTCCTTTTTCATTTGAATACAAAATCGCATGTTCAGCAAACATTAGTTTAAAGTTTGATTAAAAGGGAAAATATTGCAATGTATTCAAGCACGCAAAAAATATCGCAAGGACATTTTTTTGTACTTTAAAAACCCTTTTTTCTCTGGTGATAAAATATTAAAATGTCAAATTTATTAACTACACATGAGAAAACAATAATTTCTTGTATTAATTTGGGTGATATTTGGAAATGTATTGTTCCTGTTTTTGACCGTTTGTGGCCTGAAAACAAATCTTCATTATATTGCATGTTAAAATACTTGCTGAAAGTGATACATTTTTGTGATACAATTACTCCAATTAGCTACACATTAAAAAAATAACCACTCAAGCATTTGCACGTTACATTTAAAAAATCTCGCTAAATTGTAAGAATGGTCAGGAACAAAATGACATTTCCTGCATTAACATTTTTTGAGAAAAATATTTCACAACTCAAGTATTTGTGGCAGCAGTCTGCCCCCTGCTGTTCATAATACCTCCTCGTCGCACAAATTCCGACAACACACGACAAATGGATTTAAGAAAAGAGCTCATCTTAATCATGTTAAAATGTGAATTAACGATTTGTGAAAGGGTAGGGGGGGGGGATTGAAGACTAGAAACACCGCATAACCATTGGGATGTTTATTTGCTTGGATTAAGACATGGCATCTACAAATATAGTTTCAACTGTAATTAACATGTTGTATTGTCGACATAACATGAACGGTTGTGATTACACATCTGGAGAGCACCCTAACACCTCTTTGCAATTCATACCATCTTCCTCTTCTCAAACTCCTGAAAAACACACACAAACAGCACAAACATTTACTACGCATTGTTTTGTCATGTCATCATTTTCAATGTCTATTTGCATCCGCATGTTTTTATTTGTGACATGAGCCTTTGCACGAATATTAAAATGCATGTTTGTATTTTATATACATCTGAAAATATCTCACCTTGTACATGGTGTTGCCAAGCTGTGCAGGAGACATGCTCACTGCAACACCGGCCGCCTGTAATGCAGCGATCTTCTCTTTCGCGCCACCCTTTCCGCCAGCAATGATGGCTCCAGCATGGCCCATGCGGCGACCAGGTGGGGCCGTCAAGCCAGCGATGAACGACACCACAGGCTTAGCATTGGCACCCTGTGATATCACGTTTCAGGAAGGAACAAAAATGTCCATTAATTTAATCATGTACACAATTTAAAAGTTTCAATGGATAAGTAAACACTTCCACTTAAAGGTGGTAATATAGTGTCATAAAATGTAAAAAATAATATTGCATGCGAGTGACCTGATAAATGGGAATAAAATGAACGAGCAATGGCTACTTCATATATCTGTCTCTCCAAACAAAACTAAAAATATAACTCAGCAGCCACACGGCCTTCTGAAAGTGCATAATTTCAGCAGCATTGATTAAAATAAGCAAACTCTGGACAGGTTTTGACACAGACTCACATCAAGAGTAAGGGTTGCTTGAATCAATATATGGAGACATTATTTGTTTATTTATTTTATGTATTCTCCCAAGTGATGCTTTTGCTTAGTTGGAGTTGTGATAAATGTGATGGTCTTTTCATGATTAAAAATGGAAAAGTACATTAAAATACAGTGATTGTGTTTTTATGTCAACATACTGTGTTGTGCTCTTTCAGATACTCTGCAGCATTCTCCTCTGCACTCCCACCAATTTCTCCAATCAAAATGATGCCTTCCGTCTTTGGATCGTTCAGAAATACTTCAAGGCAGTCAATGAAGTTTGTGCCATTAAATGGATCTCCACCAATTCCTACAGGATACAAAAACAATTTCAAATTGATGAATATAATTACATGATATGCCATTTTATGTTATTTCAAACAATACAACTATATACGAGCTTGTGATTATACTGTTTTCTAAAATGTATGTGAGCCACATTGACACTTACCCACACAGAGGGACTGTCCCAGTCCAACTTGAGTTGTCTGATGTACAGCTTCATAGGTCAATGTCCCTGATCTTGACACAATTCCTTCAAGAAATTAATTTGCAAAGTTAATTACATACTTTAACATATTTGACTACATATCTTAATTCACTGTCTTAAAACACATTAATCTGTCAATAACTAATGAAACGTATTTCAAATTAATATTCATGAGTGTTAACAATACTGTTCTTAAATAAAGCAAAGTATATGGTTGGGAAACTATGACTTACCTATCCTTCCCTTTTTATGTATATGTCCTGGCATGATACCAATCTTGCACTCCTCTGGCTGAAAATGTCAGTTAAAATTTGTGTCAATTGCATAAAATGCTATAACAATTGATTCAATACAATCTGCTTCCATAAAAAGTAAAAAAAAAGATAAATTTCCTTTATATTTGCTTTATTGTATCAATTTTAAACACAAAGGTTGAAAGGCCAGCTTACATTGATGACACCTGGACAGTTGGGTCCAATGAGGCGTGTCTTGTTCTGCCTCAGCAGGCGATGCTTAACCTTCACCATGTCCAGCTGCGGTATGCCTTCGGTGATGCACACCACCAGCGGGATCTCTGCATCAATTGCCTCATGGATGGCAGCCGCGGCAAATGGTGGTGGAACATAAATCACAGTTGCATTCGCCCCAGTCTTATCTTTGGCCTGGAAATGACAATATACATCACGATGCTTAATTGCACCATACAGCTTGAGATTTGTCACTAACTGCAATGCAATTTTTTTAAAAATAAAACTAAAGCCGTAGATTGAAAACAAATCTTACCTCTTGCACGCTGTTAAAGACAGGAAGCCCTAAGTGGGCTTTCCCCCCTTTTCCTGGTGAAACTCCTCCAACCATTTTCGCCCCATATTCCAAGGCCTGCTGGCTATGAAAGGTACCCTGCAAGATGACCAGTGTGACACATCACGTGTTAAAAGTCGAGGTATTGCTTATGTTGTACCAATAATGCCACCCTCACAAAAGCAATACTATACACCAGTGTACTTTTGTGAAAACAGAACTAAGTCGTTAAGAGCTCATAGATATTGTAAAACATACTTTTAAAAAAATCAAGTTGCCAGTTTTGTGCATAATAAACTCTTCTTTGCACTTAAATAAACTCAAGAAACATGTGGTCAACTGGGAGTGTGTCGGTCGGCCTGTACCTGTTTTCCAGTAAAACCTTGGCAAATGACCTTGGTGTCTTTGGTGATGTACAGGTTTGATCGGGTTGCTGTGTAGCAGTATCTCACTCCAGTCCGCTCAGCTGCAGGTGACATGCGGTACCAACTCGTAAAGAGGAATTTACACGGTCTGGCTCAAAACTTTCCAGTGCATGGTGAAATCTCACCTTGAATAACACTAAACCCTTACCTTAAAAGTGAACCACATAACACCTATGTTTTACTTAACAATATCACCAAATGGCATGTGCATTGGCAGAATATAAATGTACACTATTAAGGTTACACTCATTGCAGTGCTAATAAAAAAGCATGGCATAACATGTCACCACCACATTGATTAATATCTCAGTAGAGGCACACATCATACAATATGCACTGCTGGTGTGATGACTCAATTCTATTAAATGTCTCAGTAGAGGCATACATCAATAGTGTGCCTCTACTGAGAATAGTTACGAACCAATGCGAGGACAGTCACCTCCAAGTAAGCAATGCTAAATAATAAAACGTTTAAAATGTTTTGTTACTTGAAAATACATGTAAAATACAAAATTGGGCATACTACATACAACTAATGTTCTAGTCTTGTCAATAATATCAACAAAAGCCGTTCACCACTAAGTGGCGGTGACGTCACGATGTCGCTTGTGCCATGCTAGGTGCACTTTGAGGCCACGTGAAGTGTCGAAGGCCCGATGGCAGGTCACGGAACTAACCCATGTGCCATGGGTTGACTGAGATGACTGGCAGATGCATCAACTGTCAATTACATCACACCACCTTCAACATACAATTCACAACAGATGGTCAGCCTTGTTAACTTTAGAAACGTCGACTCGTGGCGTCTACACAGTGGTCGACCGTAGGACCACCGCTGTTGTCCATGTTGCATTTAAGCCCATACCAGAAAAGGCAACTTATTTAGCTCAGCAATTGAGTGGCAGGGCAAAGTCCACAGAAAAGGTTAACAGCCAACCCTGGCCTTTTCTACAATTAAACTGTGCAGGAGTTGTATTTATTCACTAAACACAAACATGAATAGGGTTCGACTAAATCGCACTAATCGCCACATAGATACCCTCCCAGCCACGGACACAGCACAATATTAGCAATGAAAGTTGGCACCACCGCATACCAAAAGGGTTCACACAACCATGGCAGCGCACACGAATCTACCGCTGTTGGAAATCAGAGACCCGAGGTCAATTATAATTGCGTCATTCGTAATAATTAGAAATGTCAATGTAACTTTGTCATTCAGCAAACGGTGTTGTAGCTGTAAAAATAATTACCGTATTCTCCCTAACTTGTGCCCGGTATCAAGTTATACAAATATCTCATACACAAACATACCGATTAGATTCACCCCCAAAACACACCGGATTATAAGACGGATCCCTCAGCTTTTGCTTTAAAGTACAGGGTAAAAGTGCGTCTTTTGTAACATGGACAATTAGGTAGTTAAAATAAACCACAAGCGTAAAAAACAGCAGAGGTGAATTAGGCTATTGCAAACAAAATAAGTAGCCAAGTCGGGGTTCGTCCAAAACAATCTGACGCGTTTTAATTTGACAATGGAAGAAGTTATTCTATCAGCATATTACAAACACGCCTACCGAATAATAAGACGCATTCCAACGTTGCTTTAAAGTACTTGCACGGGGGAATGTCAGTGCGCCATAATCTCGAGAATACGGTAACACATCGACACCAGCTTCCCCGCATTAGCACGTAGACTGCAGACATTTTAACTGCAACACAACGAAGCCATAACTCGACACAACACGACAGAGCAGCAGCAGCGCACATCATCATCCATCTCTTCTCATCATCATCATCAGCCTCCTCCACTTGGCTCCGTGCCGCCACGCAGAGGTCACCGCCCGTCCTCAGAGCCCCCGGGGGCAAGTCGTAGTAGCAGCAAACTTCAACAGGCGCAGTAGCAGTGGCGGCAAACGACGCTAATAACCGAGAGTGTGGTTGTGTTTGCAAAGAGAGAGAGACGCGAGCAGAGGCAAGAGACAGGGTGAGTTGATCGGTGTGAGACTCACAGAGCAGGCGGAACGCGAGGCGGACGCTGGACATGGCGACAACAGCTGAGCGGCGGCGACCACAATGCAGCGCGCGCGTCGCTCGGGTGCGCTAGACACGAGTCGGCCGTGACCCAGTGACCCCGCGCGTCAGCCAATCAGCGCGCGCCGTCTCTTAAAGAGGGTGGGGCGGAGAGGCGTTGTGTGTGGCAGTGAAGGAATTTGCCTGGGCGGGTGGGGGGGAGGTGGGGGTGGTCGAAGGGGGGGGGGGATGGGGGGGGGGTGAGGGGGGGTGAGGTGAGGGGAAGACGGGGGGGGGATGGGGTGTAGGGGAAGGCGGAGGATGGCGGGGGGGAAATGGGGTGGGGGGAAGGTGGGGGTGGTCGAAGGGGGGGGGATGAGGGGGGGTTGAGGGGGGGGTGAGGGGAAGGAGGAGGATGGCGGGGGGGGGGGGAAATGGGGTGGGGGGAAGGTGGGGGTGGTCGAAGGGGGGGGGGATGAGGGGGGGTTGAGGGGGGGGTGAGGGGAAGGAGGAGGATGGCGGGGGGGGGGGGGAAATGGGGTGGGAGTGGAGGGGGTAGTGGGGTGGGGGTGGAGGGGAAGAAGGGGTGGGGGCGAGGGGTTACGGGGTGGGGGCGGGGGGGACGAGGGCAGGAAGGGGTCTTAAGGAGGAAATGTGAGAATCCAATACAGTACATGTTACTTTTGACTGAGAATAAAGGTCAAAAATATACTCACTTCTCAGTTATAAGTGTCTATGTTTTTATTTCTCAATTGGAACCATACTAATCAAGTAGTTTAAGGAGGAGATTACACTCGGGATGGTCTTGTAATGACAAATAAGTGTCAATAACAGTTATTGAGATTTTATAAAATTAAAAGTTAAGAACTTGGGACACGCGTGTCCAGGCTTTCTACAACAGCAATACAGTCCAGTATGTGTATAGAGGGCAACATGTCATCTCGGTCCGCCGTGCAAAAATCTGTGCATTCGTTACAGACATTCACCCTGGAAGCGATGACCGGTTCCTGACCTTTCGGAACTAGTAAACTGATTTTGAAAACTTATCGGTTTAAGGCTTGTGATTTTAACAACCCGAATATTCTAACAAAAATAAGTAATATTTTTAAAAACACGCTTTCATGAAATGTACCGTACTAGTAATGGAAGGACTGCAGGAAGTGGCCCCAAAATGTACCATAACGTAAAGGACCGTAATGATTTACAGCCAACGTCAGTTGACCGTGGACAATTAGATCCAAGCCTAAACATCTAACCTATAAAAAAGATTGTTTAAAAATATTTTCTATGATAGAATCTAGTATTGTCATCAGTATGACATAAGTATACCAAGTGTGCAGTCGATACCACATTGGGAAGTGGGTTAAAATTGAGTTACACAAGATTTGAGGATACAACAACATTCTAGATTTGAAGCTTTTGTGACTGCAAGGATTCATACTCTTAGGTTTTTTCGGTCAAGTCACGTAGGAAAAAAAATTGAATAGTAGAAATACTTTTTTTAATATTTATAATAGAAATTATTGTAGAAATAAAATAATTGTATTTCTACTATTATTTATATTATTTTTATCATTTATTTTTACCTACGTGACTTTACCGAAAAAACCTAAGAGTATGATACAACAACAGACAGGGTGAGTTAAATAAAAGCGTGCAATAAAAAACGGAACGCGCATTTACGCAGGAGCACGTTTCTACAGCGAACGTGAAACATATTTTGAGTTGAGCAAAGATCTTGTTCACTCGAATCTGCTTAACAAAGGTCAGAGTGAGATCTTGCTCAAAACATTTGCGTCGATGCGGTGCTCATCTCGCTCCTGTAATCACGGCCCTGAACCAGTGGCAGAAATCCATCGGACGTCCACTGTTGACTTCACAAAGTGGTGCCCAATTTTTCGATTTAAAGCTTTCGTGATTGCAGGGATTCATATTCTTGGTTCTTTCAGTAAAGTCACGTAGAAGGGAAATAATACAATAATAAAACTAAAACAATAAAATTCTCACGTGTTAAGAAAAAAAACTACACTTTTTAAAAATTTTCTTGCTGTGATTTTCACATCTGATGATGATTGCTTGTGTTGCAATTGAAACGTCGTGAGAATTTTATTGTTTTGTTTTATTATTTCTCTTCTACGTGACTTTTCTGAAAGAACCAAGAATATGGTACCCAATTGCATCAACCTCGGATTGATGATGGGCAGTTAACCCACAAACAGGATTTTAATTTGCAACCTTCCCCATTGCAATCGGCTCCTGCTAAAACCACTCACTGTACCAAGAACATTTACTATAACAAAAATCTGCGGTGTGCAAAGTATGAGCGTTAGCAATGTTAATAAGGAAACAATTCACTTCCTATATCTGTCCCTCCACATGAACATAGACATAAATTAATGTTTACACATCCCATCAGCCGGTAAACGGACTTCTGGGAGAGAATAACTTCACCTGCATTGGTCCAATAAAGCAAACTCTTGATCGGTTTCAACATTTATTTACTCATCGGCAGTGGAGTAAACAAGCAAATGCACAATTACATTATACAATTTGCAGCCATTTATCAATCCACTGCTGGATGAAGGCCTCCACACTGGCGTTAATGGGATTCGTTCGGTTTGAGCAAACCTCACCAACTGGTCAGTGCCGCTTGGTGAAGAGTGGGCCAAGAACCGGTTCAGATATCACTCCGGATGTTGCTCGTGGTCGGGAATCAAACTTGGGTCGCCAATTTAAAAGCGCAAGGTTGCGTATAACCACTAAAGCTATTGACTAAGCCACCGCTTCACTTAACGATAACGAACCCAATTCATTTTTTTGTTTATCGAAATGTGCATGTGTGGCCCTGTTGTTAATCCACTGCTTGATGAGATCCTCCCCGTAGCGTGGTAGTTGTAGGGCTTTAACACATTCCTGCGGAGGGAGCTGGTAGGAACGTTGGGTTGCTCGGTCAATGGCCAGGGTCAACGGCGGCGTGGTGTATTCCGCAAATATGCCCGACTGTGAGGGTGGGCACAAGCCGGCGTGAGTAGGTTAAATGTTGAGTTTTATAAGGGCACCACGGGGTGATCAGACCCTCCCCACCCAGCCCCACCCCTCCCACCCCCCACCCAGCCCCACCCTCCCCACCCAGCCCCTCCCCACCCTCCCCTCTCCACCCAGCCCCACCCCTCCCATTTTTTGATGCACGACGGACGGACACAATAATCCCCTGTGGGCTGGTGGAACCAGATGGTTCCTACCAGTACTACCATACTACCCCATACTCGTCAGCACGGGTTGGTGAAGGCAGGGAACGTACTGTGTGGGGGGTGTAGCACAACAATGGATTTAACTGTATTGTCCTTTCTTTCCCACCACCTTATATAATCCCACTGCCTAAGAGCATGTTTGTGCTTGGTGGTCCTGTAGGCAATCAAAACACAATGTAGGCTAATAATCTCTTGTTTAGTTTCTGAGATATGTATGCTGAACTTCTTTCGCACCGTACGTAGCCAACCGTGCTAATCTGATGAGATTGGGCACATTCCAGGACATTTCGTCCGAGACGTTTATCCGATTAAATGCCGTTCAGAGAATGACATTGTTAAAACCAATATAAAGTGTATAAGTCGTACCAAAAAAAAAGTTTTCTACTTGCAAACAGGATGTAAAAATTTCGATCCAAAGCTTTCGTGACTGCAGGGATTCATATTATTGGATGTAAAATAGGGTGTAATAGAATAGGATGTAAAAATGTCTACGATGTGTTTTTCTCTCTCCAAAGAATTCATTTAAGAGAGCAGTGTGACCCACGCTCGCTGTGGTAAACGCTTCTGTCGTAGATTCTATTCCCGACGCAAGTTTGTGCCTTCTCACCCTGTTCTGATTTTCTCCGGGTTCACCGTTTACCCCACCAAAGTACAAAAAACAATGTGACCGGTATTGGCCAACATCCCAATGGTGGATGTTTTTTTACTTGCAAAGCACTGCATTAGGGGTTTTACGCATAGCAATCATCGCCGCCTACTGCAAAAACTTGGCAGAGCATATCTGGAGAAAGAAGAGTCTTCCGACTCTGTAGGCTTTTCTGGGTAAATCTACTGCGTCATGAGAAGCGTTTAAAGATGAATAGATATACACTGTACATGTACATAGAGACATTTATGTAAGACTAGGGTGAGACAAAGTATTTTCGAAGGTAATCAGAGCCAAAAAAAATAGCACATCGTGGAGAGTAAAGAAAATAAAGCAACACTGGAAAATTTTGAATGGGGTTAAAGTTACAAAGTGCTTGGTTACTGTAGTAATATACTGTAGTTACGGTATTTGGTTAAGCTGAGCCCTAAATCGGATGTAGAGCAGGGAGAAAAGCATTGTAATCATTGGTCGTCATTTGTAAGTGTATTATTAGGTGGAGTTTAAGCATCAGCGATACTTAAAGCAAGCAACTGCACATTAACAATGGCAGTAAAATATGTATACTAGTTACATTCATACTGAAATTCAGTCTGTAACTATCAGATCAAAATATTGTTTTACTATTCGCGTAATGGATTGTGCTATACACTCTATAGAGTATGGTAAAGCTTTGCAAAGTGTAATATATCTCTGTATTTATAAATCTGCCTACATTCTTCCATCACGATCATTCTTATTGTCAAATTATAATGTGAGTTGGCTCCAGGCCCTCTGTGGATTGTTCATGGCCAAGTCATTTCCAAATCAATCAATAAGCTTCATTTACAGTACAGTACTTGTAATTTGTAAATCAGATGATGGACATTGCACGCGTTTGTCGATTGGATGACGAATCGGAACTGCGTTTAGCTTGTACGGCTCTTGTGCGCTAACCCTTGTGACAAAACCACCATGCACGCCTTGGAGATTTTTTTTATCAATACTAATTTTTCGATTTAAAGCTTTCGTGACTGCAGGGATTAATATTTTTGGTTCTTTGGGTAAAGTCACGTAGAAGGGAAATAATAAAAAATAAAACAAAATTCTCACGACTTTTCGATTGCAACACAAGCAATCATCATCAAGTGTGAAAACCACAGAAATTTTTTATTATTATTTCCCTTCTACGTGACTATACCGAAAAGAATGAATAATATCAATACTAATGTTAACCTTTAATATCAGCATGCTTGATTTCTGCATTCATCCTGCAATAACTCAACATAGAGCAATTCTAGTCAATTCTAATCTCTGCAAAAGACTTGCAAAAAAGACTTGCAGAGATGCTTCAAATTCGTAGAGTTGCGTGCAATTTATTTACGGTTCACGAACTTCGAAGTGTAGTGATTAGCACGCTGCGCTATGAATCCGGTGGCCCAAGTTTGATTCCTGTTCACGGCCAACACCAGTAACGAATATCTGAACCGTTCCCGGGCCTCCCGTAGGTCGACTCGGCCTCAAATGAGTACCTGGTGCGGTGTGTAAACATTGCCACTAGGGAGACAAAGGCGGCCGGGCGTGGTGCTGGACATCCACTCCCTCGTGTGCCATTACGGCCTTCATGAGTGATCGCTAACATCACTTGCTCCTACAGTCTGTTTAGGCTATACAGGGGATCTTTGTTGTATTCTTGTCACTAACTTCTCTGGGGAACTATGATGGGTGCAATAACCAATGTGTTGACCAACCTGCACTCACCAAAGTGGTGTCCAACCTGCACCCACAAACGTAATGAAGTATAAGATGATCAAACCATGTCAGTGGATTGAAAAAGAGCCGTAAAGTATATGATTATTACTACACGTAACTTTCTGTCACGATAGCTAAACAAAGTTGATATTCTCGAAGGCGAAAATAATATATTTAGCGCTATAAGCCTCTGATCATTTACAGAAACATGTTTTGCAATTATTTCACGTTTCAGTTCTTTCCTGTCAGTGCCGTTTAAACAAAATTAATGGCACCATTAAGAATATGACCTTCCAAATATGCTGCTTTTAACATTAACATATCATGAAATGGGTTTTTTTTATACTTGTCAAGCTGTTAAACAATTCTCACAATGGCAAGCTTATATTTTGTAACATATACAGTACAAGTTCATAGATGTGAGGGACTAACATTACGGATAATCAAAAATGCTAATTGAGTCCACTTATCCACAAAAAAGCCATGGGATAAAGCAGATAGCGGGTGAAATATGGGCGCAGTTATATGATTTATTTCGAGATTATAACAGCTCCAAGAGATAACAGGAGTTATGGGATTGATAACGCATTTATTTAGAACTGCTTTTTGTGTTTAGTCTGTTGTTCTTTCCCCGCACATATAGCTGGCTACGTGCGGTGCGAAAGAAGTTCAACATACATACATACAGACATACATTTTGTACTTCAGTAGTCTCGAATAAACTACAATACTGCATGTTCGAACAAAAAACACCTGGTCGCTATAACGCTAAGAAATCATACCGCTAGCAATTTACTGTTTTAACATTTCACAGTGACTTTACACCATGTGGCTACTGATACTGTAAGTGGTTTCTAACAAAATGAAACCATGTGGTTTCTGAACTCTGACATTTAGTGTCTTTACTGCCATAAACCATACAGCGAGCCAACAGAGGGCACTGTTGCCTTGGCTGTCACCTCCCTTCCCTTATGAGGACGCTGGCAATAAGAAAGAAAACGAGCACGTACTCGGCGAGATCTGAATTTGGAAATAGTTTTACTTTCAGGATGTTCTTCCCCATTGGGCACAGGTGCTGGATGGAATTTTACATGGTAGGATCACGACAGATATCAGCTGGGGGAGACCTTTTTCCAGCAGTGCATAGATTTTGGGAAATTATGGGATGATGGGGGGGGGGGGGTCACAGTGGTTCACGCACAGCGCATTACAATTGACCACATTAGTTTGATCCCAAGCCACGACTAACATCAGTTGCAAGAGATATGTGACCCAGTCCTGGTCCCCCTATTTGCCAATCATCACAGACCATATAATGGAGTAAGGTCAAAACAACTATCCTGACTAACACGGCATAGAAAGGCATTTCATGCAGTGGTGGATTAATAACGGCATGTAAACTGTTATAACTGTGTGGTGCACTTCAACCCACTCTTGTGATTGCAGTGTTTATTAATTTCCAATATTTTAAGTTCTTCAATCACAACCAAATAATTTAATTAAGTTAATACTTTTCATTCAGATAAGAATACACTTCCTTAAGAATAATGCCATATATATAATGGCACTGGTTAATGCACCACTTACTACAATAATTATTATCAACCATTATCTACCCAATGCTAGATGAAGGCCTCCCCATGCCACAGCTATCCAGGGCTCTACGACAATATGAATTAAACGTATTGCTCCAACTCCATGGCGGTCATCCTCTCGGGAGTTTTGTCCCATTTGGCTGCTGTTCAGTCACTAGTCTTGTATATCAGCCATAAGCTATAATCACTTGAATCTTGACTCAAAGCTTTCGTGACTGCAGGAATTCATATTCTTTGGTCTTTCGGTAAAGTCACGTAGATAGGTTCAAAGAAAATAATTAAAAATAACAAAAAACTATGACGTTTCGATCGCAACACAAGCGGTCGTTTTTAGGAAAAAGGGGGAACAAGGCAAACTGTTTATAAGGGTTTGAAAAGGGCGGAGCCCAAATATCATCAGCAAATGAAAATGTAAGTGGTGAGCAGCCAACCCGACAGTGGTTGGTTTTCCACCAATCAAAGGGCTGCCATGTGAAAATTAGCATGTGAAAGAGAGATTATCATGTTAATGGGAGTCGGCGCACGAAGTGACTGTGAAAGCACAAGTTTGAAATGGGCGTAAAGCACAACTAACATCGGAAGGTGGTAGGATGGGGACATCACAGCCAATTATGACTTAAACTGGTTGATAACGTCCTTCCAATGATTGCTCAGTTTGTACCCATCTTCTCAGTTGAAATTGTGTCTGTGTCTATATATATATGGATGGCTTCATGAACGAATCTTTGCTGATAGCCAGTGGGCTTGCAAAGTACCTTCGTCTTGGAGAAATCTATTTCGTGTGAGCCCACCGCAATAAAACAATGATCAGCCATGGCCGAGGTATTGTTCCTACTGTGTTTCAGATCTGCCTTATGTTCATGAACACGGTCCGAGACATGTCGCTTAGTTTCCCCAATGTAACTACTACCGTAGTCACAGCTTAGTTTGTAGACGCCGGGGTATTGCATGTCAGGGATCACATCCTTCACAGATGGGATCAGATCACAAATTTTATGTACTGTGTTAAATCGAACCTGGGTCTTGTGTTTGCTCATGATTTTGGAAATATTTTTATGACCCTTGCTATGTATGGCAAGGTGATGGTTTTGATTGGGTCTTCAGATGGTTCTTTCCCAACGGTTGGGGTAATAGCTTTACGGATTGTGTAGTCTGAATATCCATTAATCTTGAGAGCTTGGTGTACGTGTTCCTGTTCACTGGCTAGGTGATGACAGTCAGAAATACATCGAGCTCTATGGTGTAGAGTTTTGATGAGGGAATTCTTCTGGGAAGGATGGTGGTGTGAGTCAGGTTTTAGGTAAGCATCCGTATGGGTGACTTTCCTGTAGACAGTGTCCCATTGAGCCATCTGGTCTCTTTTCGATTAAAACATCCAAGAATGGTAACTTGCCATCCTTTTCTACCTCCATGGTGAATTTGATGGCTGGGTGTATGGAATTGATGTGGTTGAGGAATTGGTTCAGAGCTGGTCGGCCATGTAGCCAGATGACGAACGTGTCATCTACGTACCTCTTCCACAAGGACGGACGTAAAGCGGATGCCTGGATGGCATCTGTCTCAAATTGTTCCATGAAAACATTGGCTACAACTGGAGATAAGGGAAAACCCATTGGGGTACCTTCTTGCAATGTCAAGGCCCACATCTACGAAGAGTCACGATGGTGTCTCTCACGTATTTTTCCTAAAGCACGTTTTTGAAATTCAAAAAAATACCACTGTACTGCGATAATTTAATTTGCAGCACTTTGGAAATTCACTGCTGCATGAAGTTCTCCCCATGCTGCGCCATGCATGGGTTTTTCTTGTGCCATATTTCACCACACCGATCAGTGTGGGTTGGGGAAGAAGGTGGGGTGGACGAAAGTGTGTGGGGGGGGGGGCAGGAACAGTTTAGATATCACTCACCACTGATGTTAGCTGTGGCCAGGAATAGAACTCAGGTCATAGTGAACTTGGGTTCATAGTGCAATGCGCTAAGTAGTGTACCACTGCTCCATCGACTAAATATTATTACTATTGTATATATTGGTAAACATATGTACAAATCGCTCTTTATCAGAATTAATGCAAACACATGCAACTCTGGTTACAACCTAAACGTAGAATATTCTGAATTGAAGTATCCCATTTCAGTACATGGCTGGTACTAAGCATTTACATAAAAAAACTGGTATGGCAGCCCAAATGCAGTCATGTACAACACAGTATTTTCTATACTGCAGTTTGGAGTGTACCAATACTGTATAAACAGGGTAGAAGCGAGTCAATTACAGTGAAAGGAAGCAATTTAGAAGGCTCTTGAAAAGGAACAGCTTGCTGCTCTTGCTGTACACAACAAATACCACTGACTCAGGATTCATGGAACAAGCAGGTCATATGCCCAGAGGCAGAGACACTGCCAAGGGTAGAGCAACTGGACACATCCGCTTAACAGCACTGCCACAGTCACGAGGCCCAGATTAATCTAGACTGTATAATTTATTTGATGTTTTGACTTGCAGCTATTTTTTTGTCAAGCCACTGCTGGACAAAGGCTTCCCCACTGTCTGGGGATTGTCTGCCCACATTTCACCATACTGGTCAGTCTGGGTTGACGAAGGGGGGAGGGGGAGACCATGACTGGTTCAGATATCCCTCACCACTTAAGTTTGCCATGGCCTGGAATCGAAATCAGATGGCTGGGTTCATAGAGTAGGGTGCGAACCACTGCCCCTGCATCATCTTTCTATGCCATATAGTATAATTTATACTTGGGGAAACATGGTCAAAACATTTTTTGTAGTCACCGTTGCGACTATCCTGGCCTAATATGATAATGCAATTATCATGGTCAAGCACCCAGAGACTCATGGGATACCCCTGGGTAAACTCAGAGGTAATCCGTGGGTAAATTAAGAAACGCAAAGGAAATAATCTTCCGATGGATGTTGCTGAGGAATAAGGGCATTGTGGCCTTGGGAAGTGACGAATGAAGTGATCACAAAAACAAATGTAATCTCAAAAAGGAAAAGCTTTGTTTCTACATTGCACAATGACAGTTATTACCGGCTGGTATGTAATGAACATCAATGTAAAGCATACCAAAGTGGAAAGGAAATGTTAGGTGCACCACATGGGCTGCCCAAGAACACACTCTATGGTTTTTGGGTATGAATCAGTGTGTCCGGTGAAGCGTAAACTTTCCATCTGTACACTTGCTATGACCTGTTCTGCTTCCCAGAGGATTGCAAACATAAAAATAATCTTTGCAGCTTGATGTAACATCCAGGCATCCGCTCCTGACCTAATCCACAATCTCCCAGCATGGTAAAATTCATTGACAGCTTCACATGTGCTCACATGAGACAATAACTCTTAATCCTGCTTATTGTAGTCTAGTTTCCTGCTTTAAAATAAACCGAGTACAGGATGTAAAATGAGGGCAATGTGACAAAACATGTTTTATATTAGTCATTTGTTTAGCTATTTTAAGGATATATCAAAGCAAATCAAATTCTAAAAGTGATTGCATTAAAAGTCACCCAAGAACAACACAAAGTACTTGGGCACTTAATGAGGGCAAAAATTGCATTGATAAAATTATGAATTTCTGTACAATACTACATGGAGTGATGGTAGTCGTGATTGTGTGCGCCACAGCTTACATCAGTGACAAATGGTATCACCAACCCCGTACTGACGAGCGTGGTGAAGTACAGAAATAATAAACTCCATGACCAACATGGTGTGAGATGAATTCATCCATTTGTGTATCGAGAATGGTTGGAAATTACTTTAATACATTTTCGCACGCGTTGTGTAATATTTACCAATGCATTTCATATTTATTGGATACAATGTGGCTCCATAAATTCCAAAAGGATATGAAGTGTCCATCACACTACATGTGTGATGCTAACCATACAGTATTGTTGAATACTTTCTATACTATGACCCGTAAACTACTTGAACATAAATGTTGCTGTGATATTTAACTGGAGTCTATAGACCCCAAACATTTTACTCATATGGTTTACTTAAATCCATTAACTTCACCCAGTGTAAATGCTTCGCAATCGGTTGTTTTACTTATTGCCATATTTCCATGCTTGTTTTCATCTCATGCTCTAGTTATAATGTATTTCTTGAGTTATGTGATTGTATTTGACATCTACTGTATGTTTATAACTTTATACACCCCTTGTTTTCCTTTGCTGTTATCTCTACATTTTACTTTGCTGGCCATCTTGACCAACCAGGTCAACCTTGTAAAAGGGTCCATGCAGGCTCAAGTTGTTATACCTGGTAAAATCGACTCCCTGGCTCTGACTATTGTTCAACCCCTCTGTGCTTTAGAGACCGCAAGACTTGGTTAAAGTACCACGAAATATGTAGCACACAATACGTCATTATGATTGGAGGGGGGGGGGGGATAAATTCTACAGGCTAATGGAAAATTAACAGCTCGTTATGGCTTAGCTTCAGATTGATAAAGTACTCCGTGCTTTTACAGGTCCCAAGTGCTGCCCTAGTTTACTGCCCGCTGTAATCGTTGTACTAAAACGAATGCTCAATGAACTTCAAACATTGTTTTAATGGGCTAAATTATTTCACAACACACTGTACATATAGTCTGTCACGAAAAAATGGCACAAAATGTCAGTTAGCTTTTGTGTCACGTTGGCCTTTCGTGTTGCAACCAGCAGTTGCACTGTTGTATTTTCGCTCTGCTGAGCAATTGAAGCCGATGACCAAATCACACGGAATGTGCCCAATCTCGTCAGATCTTGGAAGCTCTGAGTTGAATTGAGCCTGAGTAGAATTGAGTCTGTATAGTGCTTTGAAGGGGCGACCATCATGCATGATGGCAGGTTGTTGTTGTTGTGGTTATAGATTGCTGGGGGGAGGGGGGTTGTGCACGATGGGTAGAGCAGCACATTCAATCGTTGTTCAGTACTAAGCTTCTCTGCTCTCGAGTCTATGTCACCCCACCTTCACAACACACACTGACCATCGGGGTGAAGTATGGTTAAAAAAACCTACAACTCGCTCGGCACCGATACAAATACCCCCTTATCCAAAAGCGGATAAACAAATGGCTGCACGTGGAATTGTCCATTTTCACTGAAGCGACGCATTACGATGTTATTACAATTAAAATACTTGTGAATCTTGGCACGCAAAGCAGTAATAGCGCAGGGTTAGTTACTAAAGTACCCGATGTTTGTTAACCAAACTGTCGTCATTGCCGTCAGCAAGAGGCATTGTACAGTACAGTACATTGCCCATGCTTATTTGACCAACAGCAAGAACTTAACCTTTGACACAATACAGTATACAACAAACAGCATTACCCTGCTGTATTGTGTATGACCATTCATCATAATTCACAGCCCTTTGTCAATCCCCTCGATGGATAAAAGTTCATGCTATGTCGGTCATGGGAATTGTCTGACCATACTTCACCATAGTGAAGGGGGGAGGGGGGGTGGTCGCTGTCCAGCAAATGGTTCCGATATAATTGCCACCGATGATGATAGCCGTGGTCAGGCAGGAATATCGAAGACTACAACATGTTTGTTTTTTGTAGTACGGAATTAGAATGATGGCTTTAATCGAAGTTGTCTTGTGGTTGTTGTTGTTGTTGTTTGACTTGCATCCCAGTGGGATTTTTTGCACAGCGTTGGTGTACGGTGCTTTTTTCTGGAAGACTTTGCAGTTTTTTCCTGGATTTTTCTGTTAGCGCATAGTCACTTTAAGATGTTTTCTTGTTCATATTTTTATTTTTTGTTTGTTGCGGTTGCACCCGATTCCAGAGCCGAATGGCTCACGGGACGATACCAAATAAATGAAACTGAACTGAACGGGTTCATAGGGCAACGCGCTAGGGGGCATCCATTGAGTAGGTACGCAAAGATCTGTCAAAACTTGAGCCCCCTGCGTACGTGTGATTGACCCCCCTTCCACCCCGAATCCTATAGAACGGCCGATATTTAATCCACGCAGAAACGATAAAGGATTAATAATATTTACGTGTTTAAGCAAACAGATAGTCCACCGCCGGCTGCATTAGAGAATTAAATTGTGGACCTTGGCCACTTATTTGGCTGAGCTGCGTGATAGCTGCAGTCAGGGTGGCACGGTGGCACACAAAGTGACACCTCTCACACAGTCCCACTTCTCCCGGCAGTATTTGTCTGACCGCTGAAGAAACTGAACTGTGGCTCATTTAAAGGCCAATGTAGACAAATTATTGAGGCTTCACCCCCCCCCCCCCCCCCATTTCCTATGCGTACGTACATTGTCAGTAGATCCCCCCATACGCAAGCGTACGCATTTGGGTTAACCCCCCCCCCCCCTCCATACGTACGTACTTAATGGATGGCCCCTAACCACTGTGCCATCACCCCTAACCACATTGACCCGTCATGCCTGCACGTTAAAGATTCAATACCAAGCAAATAATGCAAAGGGCTTTCAGCCCTGGTGAGGGCTGGTAGGTAGTGTGGGGGGGGGGGGGTAGAGAGAGAGTTGGGGATACAAAGGGTGGTAGTGGGGTTTTTTTGTTGTCGTTGTATGCGACAATTTCATCAGGTTCGCTGAGGTGGGCCAAGACTTGAGTGACGCTGAGCTAATTTCCATAAGAAACACGTAACAGCTGTCATGGAGACTGTAACGTAAGCCAGGATCAGCGATGCACAGTGCAGGGGTTGGGCAAGAGTTGTGCCGCTGACGACACGGAATGCTGACGGACAATGTTTCCCACCCCCCCCCCCCCCCCCCGTGACAAGCAGCTTCAAAGCATTACGGTCCAAGCTGGTCCTCCTTGTGTGTGTGTGCCATCACAGGTGAGACTCTCTTAAACACGGCCCTGGGAACGTTTTTCTCTTGTGAATTACACCACGCCATCTTTGTGAGACTGTGAATAGAATTTTGCAATGGTTTCCTGCACAAGTGAACATTGAGGTTGGTGTTCATCTCCTGTTCACAGCCCTGATCCAGTTTGTGGGAGTGAATTTCCCAAAAGGACAAGCACTGTATACTTCCCCACAATGTGGTTTGTATTTTATAGATAATACGGGGATTATTAAACTATTAACTATTTTTTTCATTTTACCAGGTAAGCGCCCACTGAGCTATACAGTGTACCTCTTTTTCGGAAGCGACCTGGCCGTAAGTGATAGCTCAACGAAGTGGCTTATCACGTGGAAATTTATAGCAGCCAAATACTCGAAACGATTATGGGCTGAATCAACTCCCAACCAAGATTTGAACTTGCATCCTTCTGATCCCGAGCCGCTCGCTTTACCGCAGAGCCAGATTATTTTATTTCCAATATTTTATAAGCCATATGTATTTGTCTTGCCATCTGTTTCAACCCAGGCTGTGAGCAGGAAAATATTAAAAAAATACTGAAGTAATTGTAGGAAAAACTATTAATACATACAACTTTGAAAAGCAGTGTGCCGTTAAGGCATCAGCCATGTAAAATATGTAAATGAAATCTTAAAAACACAATAGAATTTCAACCAATAATGCTCATCGGAACATAAACGAAAACCAAAGCACCAATCTTCCTCTACACATGGATGGATGTACTGAACTTTAGTGTTTGATTTTCCTAACATTTAACCATAGCTTTCATTTGGAACTATAAAATTTTAATAATTTGTTTGTAATCATAAAACCATCTGATGTATTCTCAAATCCCAGCCAGACTAAATGTGCTTCCACCACAGCCAACTAAACTCTTCCTCAATGACAGCACAAATTCTCACTTTCCCACATTGGAAGCCTTACATAAATTGACTCACACTGGCTTATCAAAGCCATTCCCGTAAGGTGTTTAACAGTGTCAAGCTGCTTGGATAATACGCTTTAATACAGGCTGGCGCGGTGATGCGGTGCACCATGAACCTGGTGACCTGACTTTAATTTCCAGCCATGACACAGTGGCGAGTGGTATCCATACCAGTTCTGGGCTTCCCCTTCATCAACCGCACTATCCAATGTGGTGAAATATGGTAAAAACAACAGCCATGACCAACACCAGGTGGGGAGGCCTTCATGCAGCAGCTGATTGACAAAAGGCTTTAAATATTAATATGCTTAATTGTTAATATTCAATTATACATAATGCTGTACTCAATACGCGTTCTCCTGCAATTTAAAGGTTTACATTCCCATGAGACGTACTGTAATACTAATTAATCAATATTCACCTGGATAGGCCAATTGTTTTAAAAGCAAATGTCCACTAAAGTATCCTTTTACTGCTCAGTGGGTGGGAGACGGTACCCTTGTCACAGCCCACCTGTTACACGTCTTCGTGTTACCTTAAACACAGCTAATACCGTCATCTATGTGAAATGGACGTCATTAATTTAAATCCAGATAGGAGAGGCAAATGTAAAAAACACGCCATTGTTTGGGATATAACCAATCGGACGAGGTCTACGAGTGTATTAACTAAATATTTAAAGATTCTCAAAACCTACATTTGACGAGCTAAGGGAAAATACCATTTATGCCGTCGCCTTACAGGTGACACACGTTGAGGACAGGACGCAGATTGAAAGTTACAAAAGAAATGGATATGTCTTTAAACACGACTTTGTCACCTTCATCAGGCAAAGCCAAAAGGACTGTGCTTTCAAGTCCATCACCACAAGTGCTCATGTGATGGTCATCAATGTATATAAGCCCCTGGACATGGAATGGCAATCACTACTTCTGGCAGCAGCCACTTACCCTGCTACATATGTGGGTGACTTCTATAGCCACCACACTAAATTTAGTCATTCAGAAAATGATGAAGCCAGAGAGATTGTGAGGAATAGTCGTTGGCATAAGATGCATTCCTTACGTAAAAACTCGAAACAGCCAGGGACATTTCACTCAGCCTGATGAACTGAGGACTATAAACTAGACGTATGCTTCATCTCAACAGACAAGAATGAACAGCCATTAATTGCTTCCCAAAAATGTTTAGGCCATTTTCCGAATAACCAAAACAGACCAGCAGTCACGCCTGCGTTGGAACTTTCGAAAGGCTACTTGGCCTGGCTACGACAAATAAACCAAAGCCGAATTGAAGAACTTGGCACCAAAACCTGAAAACTTGAATATATTAATTAAAATTATCACATCTGTCGTAGAAAAAAAACCCCATCCCGAGGGGGTACTGAAAAAGCTATACACCATGTTGAAAACAAGAAACAGAACGATTGAAAGAGTGTAGCAAAACTGGTGACTAAGATAAGGACACCACACTGCTGGAGTCCCTGAACTCTGCACAAAAAAAACATTGGAAAGACGTCACTGCGAGTTTGTACGTCACTCACTCCAACCGCAAAAGCCTGGCACCTCCTCGGGAATCTAGGAGCCTCAAACCCCGCAGAGCACAAACCACAAAAAAACAGTGAATGCTGTGGCTTCTCACATGCTGTCCTGTTCAAAAGAGCAATCGGCAAGCTATCCAGAAACAACTCACCATCACCTTGAGTCAATTACATCAAGCAACAGACATAGCAAGACTATACACTGTGACTGAGGCAGAAGTGGTCCTCAAGGCCACACAGTCCAACAAAACACCGTGATATGATGGCCTGTGTTCTGAGTTCCTAAAGAATCTGGGATTATATGGGCAACAATGGCTTGCAAACCTCTTCACTGTGACTTATACACAGGACAGGCAAAGTCATCACCATTTTGAAACACAGAAAGCCACAAACTCGCCCTCCAGTTACAAACCAATATTCCTTTTGTCTTCCACCTCCATGCTGATGGATCGTGCAATGCTTTACAGACTTTCCCCCATTATCGACCCCAACTACCTCCAGAACTAGCCACATTTTTAAATGGCCGTAGCTGCTGCGAACAGATAGTTTCCTTCACCAACCTCATAGAAGCTGGTTTCCAGCGTCAACAGAAAACCAGCACAAAGAGACCAAATCAAGAATCACCCTGCTACTGAAACCTGCAAGAACTACTTGCGGCGCCACGTGCTGCATACAGCCGCCCTATCACTGATCTATTTAGTGGCAGAGTACGTATTGTGCTCCAGCTGGTCTGGGAGCTCGTACACAATAATCAGAAAACTGAAACCAATACAAATCCTCTGGCTCTCTGCCCTGGCAAAGATTCTGCCACCAAATATTTTCAGACATACAAACCTGCAAGGGGGTTTACACGTTTTCTTGCCAATGACAACCTACCAGAGGTGGGACAAAGTCATTGTTATGCAAGTCCAAGTCGAGTCTGAAGTCATCAAATTCATGACTCGAGTCTGACTCGAGTCCAAGTCACATGACTCGAGTCCACACCTCTGCAACCTACCCATCAATCAAGACCTCAACAATGCACCTCACCGCCGACTCCATCCGATAATTTCACCTAGGAATGGAACAACACTGGCGAACAAAGTGGAATAACGCAGACGTTCAAAATAAGCACTTAATTCGAGACCCAAATATCGCACCTCCTGTCTTTAACATTCCTCTAAGACATTGGTGTACCATCAACCGCATCAGAGCATGAACAGACCGATGTGCACATTTCCTCCATAAATGGAACATAAAGACACAAGCCACAGTAGTGTGACTGTGACCATACAACTCCAAATATGGAACATACCATAAACCACTGTAGTCTGCGCTCTTTCATCAGAGAAATACTACACAAACTGTCTTCTGAAGCCCTCTCATGACGGGCAGACATCGATATTTCCATTTAGTTCTTGAACATATTGCCATATGCAAGCATAGATGCCCCAATCTACATTGTTTAACTGCTGCATCTTGTCTATTATTTTCAGAAATTTTCACAAACAATAGCAAATGGTCAACACTTGCAATTTCAATTATTTTAGAAAATATATATATTTGCAGCGCGACCAATAGTTAACTGTTAGTAGTGTATCTCTGTTGGGAGATAGACTTCACAATGGTCATGTATTGTGTATATTACTTTCGTCTACTCCGGAATAGGATATTGAGATTACTTTAAGCTGTGCAAAATGCACAGTGAATGATGAAAGCTACACGTATCACACCACCAAATTACTTAAGAAATGGCCACTTATCGACACTGCCGTTGCAGCAGCATAGAGTATGGTAACTTTACGGGATATGTCTTTAACACATTACAAATATCATCACTTGTAGTTCCAAATGAAATTGTCAGAGTGATAATCTATAACTTGCCATGTGATTTCATCTTCAGCCGCTTTAGCCAATTTAATCAGACTGCTGTAATGTGTCTTGTATGTAAGCTCACGATAAGACTAGTCTCAGTATAAAGTACAGTAGAACTTCTCTTATCCATTACATTATTACCTGCGACTTATATTACTCATGGGACCTATACGGTCTGTAAAAGCTGCCATTATCCATGCCGCTTATTCAATTATCTGTTTTTCTCAACCCGTGTTATGGAATGGCTTCCTATTATCGGACATTTTTGTTGGGTGGCAAATTCATTTTATCCAGATTTGTTTGAATAAATAAGTTCACTCAATATACAGATAACGTCACGAATAATCAGTGAAGATTGGCCCCCACACCACCATAGGATATATGAATTGTATATACCAACCCAGCAACATAAGCTTCAAGAATAAGTTGGTTGTAGTTGTATCATCTCCAGTAATCCACAATAGCAATGCCATAGAATTGAAAATAATTGTTGGAGTTTTGCAATGTTTGCAGTGGTAAGCGCACTGCGCTCTGAAGCCCATAAACCTGAGTTCAAGTCCCAGCCATGGTTCACATCAGTAGTGAGTGGCATCTAAACTGGTCCTGGGTCCTCCTCTTTCACCAACCTGCACTGAAAAGCAGTCGTGAAGCACTGTCAAACAACGCAATGATCGACACAGCGTGGGGGAAACCGGATCGACAGGTGGTTGTGAATAATTAAAATAAAAACATCGCTGTACAGTATGATTATGCTGCTGTTTAGTGGCATCTTCACAAAGTGTACCCCGCCAACTTGTCACTTAGCCCCCCCCCCCCCCCCCCCATAGATGCTCTCACTTATCACACAGTTTCCCTACAGCTCTGCACTAACACATATGTTAATGAACATATAACTACCCCCCGCTGGCTCTCTGTTTTCTCAACCGCAATAGAGAGTCATCAATTGGGGGTTCATGTCATTGACAAGGCAACGCCAGGACTCTGTAGATCTGCCCCGTGGTCCTGAGACGCTCTGCGGATTAATAGCGGCCGGCACTAACAAGATCCGACACGCCCCCATTTTATAGTCAGTACAGCACCAGGGTGCAGCTTCTGGGCTGCCAACAGCTGTGCTTAACTCAAACAAATGCTTACCATCGTCGTCAGTTATGTGCACACTTGACTATTCATGGTTAAACACTGAAGCATGCCGACCAGAACTTTATACATACCACAGTTAGTATTTACAATAATGACAGTACAGTACCTGGGAGTTTTCAAGGGGGGGGGGGGTTCCCTTCAAAATGAGTAAGGATAAAAAGGAGTATGATTTTTAAGTAAATTGGAAGAAAAAAAGTTATGCTGAGCCTTGACTAAATTAGAAAATTATATTGTGGAAGGTGAGGAGAAAAAAACATTGGAAACACCTACCTCCTCTGTAATTTTGCCACGGAGAGGAAATTGTTTATCACATATATGGGATGTTGGCTATCAACAACAAGGCAACTCCTATGACTAATTGGGCATGGGACGCAAGCGTAGGATTGATCACCCTGTCGCTGGCCGCCTTTGGGGAGGGTGTATAGTGTGAAAGGCCGAAACACCCGAGGAACCAAAGGTACACTACTGACGATGCGCTCCCCAAATTTCACCAGGCTCACTGTTCATGGACTCTTGGAAGTGCTTGCACAAAGGATAGTAACATCTCATCCTGTGTTCTTGGAATCACAAAACCCAGTAGTCAACCCGATTTTTTTTTAGTCATCAAATTGTATGTGACCAGGCTGAAACCAACTGTCTACACGTGGAAACCCATTTTAATCCCAAGTGGCTTGCGTGTATTTGAACCAAGGATCTCAACGGTGCAAGCTCACTTGTCAGTGCTCTGACCTCTGAGCCACCCGGCTACTTTCATTAACATACCATTTTAAAACCACTTGCATGCATGCCAATTTGCTGTCATGGCTAGGGAAGTATAGTTTCCAGTGTTTTGCTAAGATGGATGTAATATAACCTTTATACGTGGACACCATAATCACGATACAATATGGCTGAATAACTTTGAAGTTTATCATCTCCATAATAGCTGTTTGTAAATCCAGCATGTGAAACTTATTTTAGTTGGACGTCACCGACTTATAAAAAAAAAACACTCCAGTTTAACACGTAGGCTTTCGCAACCAATATCCATAAGGAACTAAACAGGTGGACTTCTCCACAAATCTTATTGTCGCCTGATGAAGCTCGTTGTAATTACTGGCGAAACATCATACTCAGATTGTAAATGTTGTGGCTTGGCTCTCCAACGCACCGGTGTGCTGTGCTAGTGACGAATTGACCACGTTCTGTTTACGTGACATCCCTTACTAGTTGGCTGTGTCGGGTGGTGGTGAGTTTTAACGACACATTTATATATTTACGCGATCTAACCCAAAAAAAACCTATATTATGAAAAAAAACACACTCCAGTTCACGATTCGAAAAAGAACCAACATTTTAATTATGATAACTGCCATAAATAATTATAATTACACAGTACTACGAGGTATTTAAGAATTAGATATTATAAATATGGGTTCATGAAATTATGCGTAATTCAGTGATACAAAAATAGTATAACCTTTTTATGAAATGGCACAAGGCACTGCAGAGGCTGGAAGGTGTACAGTATCCCACTGGATTAACAGCATAGATGACAAAGCAATTATATGTTTGGCAATAACACTTTTGAAGAAACAATAATGCAATTACAACACATTTGGGATTTACATAGCATATACATGCAACTGTATCTCAAGAAGCTGTAGAGAAACATTGACCGGATTTATTTTAGACATGCACAGGTAGTCACAGCTGAAGTGAAGAGTGTAGATTTCACATCACACATAAGACGTGCGTTGCGTGTACGAAAGCTCTCATCAGCCTGATGCAGACGACCAGCTCCAATGAACTGCATGTGACCATTTTGTTGTTTTAGACCATCAACTCAACAAATTGAGAAAATGTGGCCAACCAATATCGATTTGTTTTCCGGCCTACACTTATTTTAATGATGTGTTTTTCTTGTAATTTACATATTTTAATTAGTAGAGAATGTGAAATTGATCTGTAATTGGATGGGGAGCCCGTGTAGGGATTGGAGTATTGGTGTGAAGTGGTCTCGTTTATGGTTGTGAGTGACAGGTCTGGCCATGGTATTTTGGGTCATCTGGAGTTTGGAAATTTAGGATTTGGAGAAGTCGTATAGGAGAGAATTGCAGGAGTCAAGATGGGATGTGATGAAGGCGTTGTTAAGGGTCTTAACGGCAGCTGGGGTTAGTAAATCATGAATGCAGCAGACGTGCCGATGAAGGTATGACGTCCTGCAGAGTTGAGATATATGGGAAGAGAATGAGAGCTTGGATTAATGAAAACGCCAAGGTTCCGTACACTCTTTGGCCTTGTGATGTCAGAGTTAAAGGAACGCACGTTCAAACTGAAGTCTTTGCAGAGAAATCATTATTGTTCAAGCCTACATGTTAAACAGATAATTATTGACCTAAAAGAAAATGTACATGCTGACAATAGTTCAAAATACTCTACAGCCGTATAAATGCTCTACCTTGCTCTCAGCATGCAACACTTTTTGTAGATTATTCATATTATGTAGATAAGCATTCTGCAAAAAATTTTACCAAAATATAAGGGGTAGAGTGGTGGTGCAGCAGTTAGTAAACTTCACTGAATGGTTCGATATCCGGTCATGGTTAACGTCGGTGGAAAGAAATATCTGTATCTGTTCTGGCACCCTCTTTACCATCCTGCAATTAAATAATTTCTGTGCCAAATAAAGCATGGGGAAGCTTTTATCTTGGTGAATTATGCAATTACTATTACTTTGAGTAAACTAAATTAGCAACACCAATATTATTTTAATTCTACAATATGAAATGAACACACTTTTATTTTACTTATCATCAAACATGACAATGTCACAAAATTCTGTGGACATGACAGGATTAAGTATTTTATGAATAAAATAAGGAAAATGCATAGGCAGCAATCGTACCTTTGACAACACAAAATAAACACTGCACTGCACCTTGACTACACAGCACGTCAGTCGTCAGCAAATAGATCCCAAGTTGAACATACGACTTGAGTGTTGTAATATGAGGTCTTAACACACCCATCAGGGGTTTTACCAAAGCAGTGGGAAATGACAGTAGCAAGAAACACAAAAAGGAATTTACACGAATCTAGGTTGAGCCCTCAATGTTTGATTCATTAAAGTTAAGTTTCATCTGTTGACAATCATGATGGACTTGGGTAGGATACGTTGCTGGACGGGATTATGGCTGGTAGTTGATAATGATACTGGTAAAGTGGCAGCTAAAGGAGGGAACACATCCAAGAGGACGTCGACTACGGAGATGGAGTGATTATATATAACACGTGTGTGTGCTAGGTGGATTGTTACATCGCAAGACTGAAGAATTGTGACAGCTTTGGGGAGTCCTTCATCCAGCAGCGGATGGATGAGGAATTCTAATACACTGTAGTCGAATGCAAGATTGTTTTTTAACAGGATATTTATATACCAAAACCTTATGCAGTTTTGTCAAAAACTGTTACAGTACCGTACAGTATTATATTACCATGAACATGCACCACTCACTGCCCTAACTGCAAACACAGACGGACAAATTTCATGGTGGGGATAAAATATTTTTTACTTCATTCTCAGTGGTATGTTAATCTCGAGGGCCATCAGTTTTCATTTCCTGACCTGCTGTTGGCTACAAAAATGGCAGTATGTGTGGCCGACCATTACTAAACCACACGTACACAATAGACGACCTCCAATACTTATTAAAAGGTCACTCAATGAAGCACGCATCTTTATTGTTTTAATATATCAATTCTACATCGAGTCAATGTGTGCAGTATACGCAGTGGTGGTGCTAGCTCATTGAGAGCTCTCGGCAGAAATTATATTTCAGGTTCAACATTTCATATATTTAGACAAGCTATGGATGTTATGGGCTAAGATAAGAGATATAGACAATATAGAGATGAAAGGGTAATTAGTGTTGTATGTATTTAGTTTTGTTTATTAGGATTTTGATCTGATATTTGATCCACAATATCTGTTAAAAAATATGGGGCCCTAATAGGGTTTTTCCCCCTTTTTTCTGGCAACAAAACTGACTCCTTTTGCAAGAAATCATGTTTACATTAACCACAATACTTGCAGTCAAAATGCAAACAAAAATAAATACACTGATAATTTATGCATTGTCCTTGAAACTCATTGGTCCACACCAGAGACAGCTTTTCTTAGAGCCTAGTCTCAAATGGTGATCGACCAAATGACTCCAAAAGGTGCACAGTTCAAAGATCACCATTTGAGACTAGGCTCTAAGAAAAGCTGTCTCTGGTGTGGACCAATGAGTTTCAAGGACAATGCATAAATTATCAGTGTATTTATTTTTGTTTGCATTTTGACTGCAAGTATTGTGGTTAATGTAAACATGATTCTTTGCAAAAGGAGTCAATTTTGTTGCCAGAAAAAAGGGGGAAAAAAACCCTATTAGTATATTTTGGCACTAGCAAAAAAGGTCTCATGATGTAATATGGGGCCCCTTGGTTTTTTGACGGATCCTAAGCTTTTGCTTAGTTTGCTTATGCCTGGTGCGGTGACCAAATAGAAATACTAAATATTGAAATAAAATGATCTAGTGAAGTCATTTTTTCATTGCAGTTGAGATTTAACTGGTCATGCGAAATAGCCACACTACAGTACCGTACACAACACTATTCAATTAAGGCATTGCTTTAAATTGCATATTTCTAAATAAAAATTATACTCATAATACAGGAAATCATTCACAATGACAGGACTGTACTGGTGCATGACTTCAGTAACTAAGATGTGTGGTGCAAGACATTAATATAAAATGTTATGCATGCACTTGATATGAAGATATCCGAAATTACTTCATAATGACTAGGATTTAATTAAAAGCGTTCAAATACTGTATTGGATTACAATCATGTGGCTGCAATGAGGGCATTTTAGATTATGAGAAAAATGGTCGTTGTTGAGATGAAACGGTTCACCGAGAAGTATCAATGGGCTGCACTTCATACCACAAAAGCATGCAGTAAATAGCACTATATTTCCTAGTTGATGACTTAACAAAAATTTGGCTAAACAAAACCGGTTACACCTACATGTCCACAAAATGAATCATGAAACAATACACTCTGTAAGTGAAGCAATGTTTATAAATGAACAGTAGACAGTACTTGAGAGGTATTTCATGAGGTAAATAACCAGATAACAGATTACATCTGTTGTCCTTGAAGTCTTTACAACCTTTAAAGTGCATGTATTTTCAGTGTGAACAGTATCAGCAAGGTTGTTAAAACCAGCGTGTATATACAGTGAGGGAAAAAAGTATTTGATCCCCTGCTGATTTTGTACGTTTGCCCACTGACAAAGAAATGATCAGTCTATAATTTTAATGGTAGGTTTATTTGAACATTGACAGACAGTATAACAATAACAAAATTCAGAAAAACGCATGTCAAAAATGTTATAAATTGATTTGCATTTTAATGAGGGAAATAAGTATTTGACCCCTCTGCAAAACATGACTTAGTACTTGGTGGCAAAACCCTTGTTGGCAATCACAGAGGTCAGACGTTTCTTTTAGTTGGCCACCAGGTTTGCACACATCTCAGGAGGGATTTTGTCCCACTCCTCTTTGCAGATCTTCTCCAAGTCATTAATGTTTCGAGGCTGACGTTTGGCAACTCGAACCTTCAGCTCCCTCCACAGATTTTACATGGGATTAAGGTCTGGAGACTGGCTAGGCCACTCCAGGACCTTAATGTGCTTCTGCTTGAGCCACTCCTTTGTTGCCTTGGCCGTGTGTTTTGGGTCATTGTCATGCTGGAATACCCATCCACAACCCATTTTCAATGCCCTGGCTGAGGGAAGGAGGTTCTCACCCAAGATTTGACGGTACATGGCCCCGTCCATCATCCCTTTGATGCGGTGAAGTTTTCCTGTCCCCTTAGCAGAAAAACACCCCCAAAGCATAATGTTTCCACCTCCATGTTTGACGGTGGAGATGGTGTTCTTGGGGTCATAGGCAGCATTCCTCCTCCTCCAAAAACGGCGAGTTGAGTTGATGCCAAAGAGCTCCATTTTGGTCTCATCTGACCACAACACTTTCACCCAGTTGTCCTCTGAATCATTCAGATGTTCATTGGCAAACTTCAGACTGGCATGTATATGTGCTTTCTTGAGCAGGGGGACCTTGCGGGCGCTGCAGGATTTCAGTCCTTCACGGCGTAGTGTGTTACCAACTGTTTTCTTGGTGACTATGGTCCCAGCTGCCTTGAGATCATTGACAAGATCCTCCCGTGTAGTTCTGGGCTGATTCCTCACCGTTCTCATGATCATTGCAACTCCACGAGGTAAGATCTTACATGGAGCCCCAGGCCGAGGGAGATTGACAGTTCTTTTGTGTTTCTTCCATTTGCAAATAATCGCACCAACTGTTGTCACCTTCTCACGAAGCTGCTTGGCGATGGTCTTGTAGCCCATTTCAGCCTTGCGCAGGTCTACAATCTTGTCCCTGACATCCTTGGAGAGTTCTTTGGTCTTGGCCATGGTGGAGAGTTTAGAATCTGATTGATTGATTGCTTCTGTGAACAGGTGTCTTTTATACAGGTAACAAGCTGAGATTAGGAGCACTCCCTTTAAGAGTGTGCTCCTAATCTCACCTCGTTACCTGTATAACATACACCTGCGAGCCAGAAATCTTTCTGATTGAGAGGGGGTCAAATACTTATTTCCCTCATAAAAATGCAAATCAATTTATAACATTTTTGACCTGCGTTTTTCTGGATTTTGTTGTTGTTATTTTGTCTCTCACTGTTCCAATAAACCTACCATTAAAATTATAGACTGATCATTTCTTTGTCAGTGGGCAAACGTACAAAATCAGCAGGGGATCAAATACTTTTTTCCCTCACTGTATACTGTATATATGCACACTCAATAACTTATTAACCGAAATATTGTTTTACATTCCATATGGTCTACAGGTAGTAGGCAATTTTGAGGCAATTTTTTTCAGTAAACATTCTTAATGTGGATCAATGTATTGTTGGGTTTTTTTTACAGGAAAGGGGACCTCTTCAGTAAATAGATGGGAAATACATTATTGGTTCCTAAATGTTACGACTTTTGAAAAACATCATGCATATTTTATTTCATAATGCATTGTAATGTAGTTGTACATTCCTTCTGTCAGCCCACTGCTGGATGAGAGCCTCCCAATGCCGGGCTGGTCATGGAGGTTATATGTCCATAATTCACTACGTTGGTCGGTGCAGTTGAAGGTGGGCAGCATATACGTGGGAACATAGTGCGTACAGTATAACTGCGCTGTGGTGTACTGCCCTCTACTACACACAACTCTGCTCCCCAGTAGTCTATAAAACCTAGTTATAGTCATATTAGCCACTACCTGCTTAGCTTTTGAGATTTGAAACAACCAGGTGCATTCTGGGTAATTTCTTCACAGGTGCATTATAACTCCCTCGCCTGGTATGCAGAAGGCATGGGTTCGATTCCGACACTGACCGCTGGAGTTTGCATGTTCTCCCTGTGGTCGCGTGGATTTTTCTCCGGGTCCTCCGGTTTTTCCTCCATATTTAGAAACATGCACTTAGATTATTTGGCTGCTATACGTTTCCATGCGATAAGCCACTTTGTTGGGCTATGATTTGTGGCCAGATTGCTTCTGACAACAGCTATATAGCTCAGTGGGCCTTATTTGGTAAAAATGTTTTTACTAGTTTACAAAGTAGTTGCAAATAATTACTGCAGCTAGTTAAAGGCCAACCTGTACTGTATATTTCAGTCCCTCTTTAGAGGTAATACAAGTATTTTAACATTATTTCTCTTTTTATCACAACTAGAATTTACTTTGTATATTCTCAAGTGGAACACTTGACGTAGGTGTTACTAAATGGCTTAAGACAATGACTACATTTTAATATGTTTAACTTCATCTTATAGTCTTGCCCACATGGAAATTATTGCACTTATATATACTGCATAAGAGCATGTATACCTTGGAATATGATTCAAGGCAGACCAGGATCGACATGAAATAAAGACAAGCGAGAGTAGGTTGAAGTGATTTTGGAATATAGTACTGACATTGATCATGAAAAATACAGTGCCAACGTGCCTAAAGAAGAACGATTTCGTTTGTTCGTTTCTCGACCCGCTTGTCCTGGTGAGGGTCACGGCAGCAGCATGTTTAGTAGGGCAGTCCAGACCTCCCTTTCCTTGGCAACAGACTCTAGCTCTTCCAGGGGAATTCCCAGGCGTTCCCAGGCCATCCGAGCAACATATTCCCGCCAGCATGTCCTAGGCCGGCCCCAGGGTTTTTGCCCAGTGGGACGTGCCTGGTAGAGTTCCAGGGGGAGTCTATCAGGGGGCATCCTTACCAGGTGCCCAAACCATCTCAACTCCTCTCGATTCTGAGGCTCTCCCGGTTTACCAAGCTCCTCACCCGATCACGGAGCGTGAGCCCAGCAACCCTGCGGAGAAACCTAATTTCGGCTCCTTCTACCCATGATCTCATGCTTTCAGTCATTACCCAAAGCTCATGACCATAGGTAAGGGTGGGAATGTAGACGACCTGTAAACCGAGAGCTTTGTTCGAGAACTCAGCTCCCACTTCACTACCACGGAATGGTACAGTGCCCGCAACACTGCTGACGCCGCACAGATCCACTAGCCGATTTCCCGCTCCCACTTACCATCGCTGACGAAAGAGATCCCGAGGTACTTAAACCCCTCTACGAAGGGCAGCTGTTCCCCCCTCATTTTGAGAGAACAATCCACCGAGATTTGGAGATGCTGTTCCTAATCCCAACCACTTCACACTCGGCATTAAACTGTTCAAGTACATGATGGAGATCACAGACTGACGAGGCAAAGAGGACTACATCATCTGCAAAAAGCAGCGGCGCCACCTCCATGCCCCTGTACTGGATACTCTCCATACCTCGGCTGCGCCTTGATATCCTGTCCATGAAAATCACAAACAGGAGTGGAGACAAGACGCACCCTTGGCAGAGTCCAACACCCACAGTGAACGACTTTGATTTAACACCAAGAACATGGACACAGCTCTCACTCTGGAAATAGAGAGACTGGATCGGCACCGTTAAATCATACGCCCGCAGCACCTCCGACAAGACATTGCGGGGAACACGGTCATATGCTTTCTCTAAGTCTACAAAACAGAGGTAAACCGAAGAAGCATACTCCTGAAATGAGAGAGAGAGCCATCCAGGGGATGCCAGAGGGAAACGGGTACAGGCACCATTACGTAATCAGCATCCAATCCTAAGGGGGGATAATATCTGGGCCAGAGACGGGCAGAGTCGCAAAGAAAGGTTCGGGAAGGTTCCACGAGGGGGTGTGGCTAGAGGCGGAGCTTAGCTCCGCCGGGAGGGATATAAGGCAGATCGGAGGAGGACTCTGGGTCGGTGTGGGAAGCCTGGAGTCCGGACCGCGTCGCTGCTCATCCTCTCCTCGCCACGGGCCACGTGGCGGATCCTCCAACGGAGCTCACTTCTCCTTCCGGCACGCCATCAGTCAACGGCGAGGCCGGGAGAGCGGAGTGAGCCTCGTGGGTGCTCGGAGAGGGATGCCTCGTCCACGGTGGAGTGAAGAAGGAAATTACCCAGAGGGGGAAGGAGCAGAGCTGTACTGTACTACCGTTAATTAAAGATGCACTCTGACAGTATCGGTGTGGAAGTCATTTATTACACTCCCATGACCCCTCAAATATCTGTGAGAGGGAAAAGAGCTGGTCCATTGTTTCACAACCATGACGGAATCCGCATTGTTCCTCCTGAATCTGAGGCTCGACCATTGGGTGGAGCTTTTTCCCCACCACTCTGGCATCGGCTTTACCTGAAACGTTGAGTGTGATTCCTCTGTGGTTGGAGCACACCCTCTGGTCTGCTTGTTTAAAAATAGGAACCACGACCTTAGTGTGCCAGTCCAGAGGGACTGTACCCACCTTCCATGCAACATTGGAGAAGCATGTTAACCATGACTTTCTGACAGTGCCCAGCGCTTTCAACAATTCTGGGCGAATCTTGTCCACCCCAGCAGCTTTTCCGCTATGAAGGCCCACGACCGCTGCAGCGACTTCAGCAACTGTGATGGATCCGACCCCCCCAGCTGTTTCCAGGCCTGTCTGCTGAAAATAGGGCATGTCCACTGGGTTGAGGAGCTCCTCAAAGTTTTCCTTCCACCACTCGACTGTCTCCATAGTTGAGGTCAATGTTACACCACCCTTACTGAAAACAGCCTGGGCCACGTCCCGTCGACCCTCCTAAGGCATTCAGATGGTTTGCTAGAACATCTTTGAGGCTGCCGGGTCGTCCCTCTCCATGGCATCTCCAAACTCCTCCAATGCTTTCGCTTCAGCGACTGCCGGTACCTCTCAATCGAGTTGAGAACTTTTTCCGACCATAACTTGGAAAACCTCCTTAAAATTGACAGCTTCTCTCACCACTGATGTCCACAAGCAGGTCCTAGGCTTACCACCAAGACAGGCACCAAATGCTTTCAGGGCACAGCTGTGCACAGCTGCATCCATAATCGAGGTCCTGAACATCGTCCACTTGGATTCAATGTCCACGACCTCCCCAGACATTCACAGAAAACTCGTACTATTCGTTTGGACCTTCCGCATCTATCTGGTCAGTGCCCCATGCGCCGGATCCAACTTACCACCAGGTGGTGATCAGTTTACAGCTCTGCCCCTCTCATCACCCGAGTGTCCAGAACATATGGCCTTAGGTCCGATGATATAACTATAAAGTCAATTAATGACCTTTAGCCCAAGGTGCTCTGGTACCAAGCACACTTATGAGCATCCTTGTGTTCGAACATAGTGTTTGTTATTGACATTCCGTGATTATCACAGAATTCCAATAACATCTCACCATTTGGGTTCAGATCAGGGGGGCCATTCCTCTCAATCGCGCCTCTCCAGGTATCTCTATCGTTTCCCACGTGAGCATTGAAGTCGCCCAGGAAGACTATGGAGTTGGTAGGCGGCACTCTGCCGAGCACTGCACTCACCATCTCCAAGAAGGCCGAATACTCTGAACTGCTGTTTGGTGCATAAGCACAGACAACAGTCAAGAGTTTTCCTGTCTGAGACCCAAAGTCTCATTGAGGCGACCTTCTCATCCACTGCGACAAACTCCAGCTGAACAGCACCCAGCCGGGGGCTTGTGAGTATTCCCACACCCATCCGGGCCTCTCACCAGGAGTTACTCCGGATCTGAAATCAAATGGTTCCAGTTCCAATGCTGTGTGTGGAGGGGAGACCAACTATATCTAGTCGGTACCTTTCCTCTCCAGTGACATGACATTCCACATCCAAATAGCTCGTGTCCATCGCCAAGGTCCAGTCCATCTGAGACCATCCCTCTCCCTGCCATACTGGCATCGCAGCCGCCCTCACCCTTCGTTCTGCGGATGGTGGGCCCACAGAACGCCACAAAGCCATTTCAGGCTGGGCCCGACCGGGTTATGGCCACCAGGAGCTTGCCGGCAAACTCCAGCCCCAGGCCTGGCTCCAGGGGTGTGTCCCGGTATCCCTTGTCAGGGCGAGATTCCCGGATTTTGGTATTTCGTAACCATTCATGAGGGGCTTTATTTTGGATCGTTACTTGTCCGGAATCTCCCCCCAGACCTGTTTGCCAAGGGAGACCCTACCAGGAGTACAAACTTCCAGGCGACATAGATCTGAGGGTCATCAGGACACACAAACCCCACGACCATGATATGGTTACGATCCTTTGGTGGGGAAGAAGAATTCCAACTGTATATCACCTGCGATTACATGGACACTTGACAAAAATAAAATAAACAAAATCTAGAAAGTTTGCAACGCATGTAGAGGTACGTGCTTGGAATTACATAAAGATACAGAAATGGAACACATGGATGAGAGAACAAATGCCAACGAGACATCACATCGAATAGAAACATCTAATAATCTAAAGTGTGCTAGGGCGAGACACTGCTAGAAATGATGATGGCCCGTGGTTAAGACTGACAACGAAGTGGCAACCAAAGGAGGAACAATCATAAGAGGTAGACCATTGTGTAGATAGAACGATGAGATAAGCTCTTGTAAAAAAGCGACATTAGATGGATTTTTTCATCATGAGACTTTGACGGATGGTGACTTGGAGAAGCCTTCATCCAACAATGGGTGCATCATGGCTGCTGATGATATGCTATGACCAAGGAGGAAAAATTATAAATTACAACCAAACATAAAAAGTGCAGACCGGCTATTGGACAATCATATAAAAACGTGAATTGTTGAGGATAAAATACCTGAAAACACATGGCGTTAATAACTTAAGCTTTCATGAGGCCCATGGCACATCATACAGCAAATTATATAGCACACACACACTAATACCCCATTAGGTCAATATATTCAGGCATGTTGTTCTTGTCAAATCCAAAAGCCAGGGAAAGTATACACTGCGGGCCTGAGGTATACTGTACACTTGAGAATGTTTAAAAGTACAAATCCTTAAGTGTTGTTACACTCGTCAGTTGAAGATTACACGTACAGTAATGTAATACAAACAGTATGCAAGTATGCAAAGTATAAATAACAAAATTTAATTTAACTATATAGCCCTTTGTCAGTCCCCTGCGGGATGAAGTCCTCTCCATACTGTTGGTCCTGGGGTTTGTTGGGCCCTACTTCACCATGCTGGTCAGTGAAGCTTGGTGAAATGGGGGGGACAGGACCAGTTCAGATTTCACCGAGTGAAATCACGGTTGACAGTGCAGTGAATAAACCACTACATCACGTGATTACTAGAAAGTTCTAAACAATCTGTAAGTAAACTTATCTATCCTCGATGCACACTGTACCTTGCAATTTGTAAAAGAACATTAACAATCACGTTAATACGCTATTTCAGTTATTGAATTAGCATTAACCGGTACTGTATGTGGCGAAATGTTAACTCCCTCGCCTGGTATACAGGTTATGGGTTCGACATCAACCCGAGGTCGAATATTTGGAGTTTGCATGTTCTTCCTGTGTTCACGTGAATTTGTCTCCGGGTCTTCCCGTTTCTCTCTCCATATTTAGAAACATGTGCTTAGAGTATTTGGCTGCTATAAATTCCCACATGATAAGCCACTTCATTGAGATATCAATTGTGGCCAGGTCGCTTGGGCCTTACCCGGTAACATAAAAAAAGTTTTTAATAGTTTAAAATGTGACCAAAGTACCAGAACAAATTAACGTTTCATCAGATTCCAAAATATTTACTTTGCTCAGAAATATGTAAATACTATTCAGCGTTTTAAGCCACTACATAATTAAAAACAAGACAATGTCAAAACGGCATTAAATACCGCAGTGGATAAACAAACGAAGAGAAATGCAAACACATTTGACGTCGAGCAATTACTAAGAATTACACTGATAATGTACGTGCAAAAGTAAAACGTAAATTCAGATATCACAAAAAAAAAGATGGTGGAAGCTACATAAACTATGCAAAGCCCCATCCCCAAACTTGGCAACCAAAACCTCACAAAAGACCGTAATCCCAAACTGAGCTGCCAGCTGCACTGGCCAGGGATTTTTTTTAATCCCATAAAACCTTGGCTTTTCAAACCCAGGTTAGTTCTGGCCACCACCAGTTACCATGTTGATTGAAGCCAAATAATGGAAACAGCTAGAGTAACTTGATATGCAAAATGTGTTCGTGGTGGATATTATATTTTTTATCAGACCTGGATAGTTTCCCCAAACCACCTCTCACAATCCTGCAATGAAATAATCCACCACTCCACCTAGAACCTGCACAAATGATATCACCGATCCATCTCTTTGGTGGAACCCTCGTCTCAGATGCATTATATTACTTTGCATGTAAAAAAAAATCCGTTTTGTGAATACTGTACTGGATGCATGTTGAAGCTATGTTGAAACTACTGTATATTGCTTCATAATTTAAAAAGTGATAAACAATTAAGATACTTTAAAGTCGTTAATTACATGGACCGCAAAGGTTTATTATAGTACCACTTTTTATATCTGATACTGTGTAGTTAATTCCTATACTTTAGAAAATACTGCCCTTTCCTGAGCAACAGCAAAATACCAAGAAGTCAAATAAGTACTTTTGACTTTATAATTTTCAGTCCACTACAAATTATAATTCACCATTGCTTTGCATATGCATCCTCAATGTCAATATTAATTCATTTAGTTTTGAACAAGACAAATGGATACAGGTTATACTTTCTGCATGTAATACTGATAGATATGTAATTAAATTAGTGTATTATACTCCAATGTTGGGGATCACCTACCAGCAAAAGTAGAAATGTTATGTTTTATCATCGACCCTATAAATGATCACAAAGCTACACAATTAATAATAGACATGTAACAACAGACCAAAGGGAAACCCCAATTAGCCAGAAGGTGGAAGTGTTTATTCTTGGTTCCCAGTACTTGCAAATGAAGCATTCATTATATGTACAGTTCAACAAAAACAAGATTGATTGGTACGGGAAAAAACATTTTAAACCAGTGTTTTTAGAGAAAACCTTCTGACAAAAGAAAAATAGATATTACCATTGCTGCCTTTAGTGCATGTAATGTGTACTGCAGTAGTGTATATTAAAAGCAAAACAGAGGCTTGATAGTGGTATGCGAACACTAGTCATATTCTGCCTTTATAATTGATATACAGTTGTATAACTTAAAATACTTGTAACCATTTACAGATAACAACGCTACAGACAGTGATCCTCCCATGGCCCTATCTGACTTACCAAACGTTGGCATGTTGCATATTACTGAGGATTTTTTTTACAATGCTTTAGTACTGTCAAGGGCTCTCTTTAAATAGAAACTAGAAAAATATCACAAAGCCATCAATTAACTTGTGCATTGTTTCGTATTTTTAGCTTTGCGTTTAAACCGCCTCCTCCTCCGCACAGCGTGTCACACCGTCTGCGATAGCCCTCAGCTTCGTACACCTCGATACCTATGTTTAGATAATTGATGAGCTTTGTCGCCACGGTAACAAAGGTGCTTGTCTTGTCTCGGCATATATCAGCAAGTACCGCATTCAGCCTGACATCATACCGATGTAGTCGATTCTCACATTGAGAAAGACTAAATACAAACATACAACACTTGCATCAATACGAACAGCAATGTCAAGGGGAGATTATATTATCGTGAAAAAAATTCACAAAATAAAGCAATGCTTTGGTTGCAGAGTATATAACAGTCCACAATCAGTGGTTGCAACAAACAATAGTAAAGTCTGCCATACAATGGCATATAAATCACATTGGACTTGTACCCTGGCAGTACTTTAATAGTCAATACATTAACATTGCAAATCGCGAAAATTTTACATTATAAACACTTGAACATGAATTTGAAACAAATTATTCAAATGAACATAAAATAACCTCACCGGGTCCCCCCCCCATACACTGTATAGCCAGCCATACATTTCCAATTAACACTGTGACATATATTAATTAAAATGTCCTCAAAAAGATGTTAAATGGGGATACAGTATGTCAGATTAACACACCTTAAAAGGAACACTGTCAAACAGACTTCAAAAGAATGATGCAAAAATGTACTTAAAAGTGTCAGCTCATTACATTAACTGGAAGATTACAAAGCAGTTGTAACGAAATAATTAAGCACGTAAACATAGTATTCAACTAAAACCAACATTTTAGGATACTGCCTTATTACAAACAGCTCAAAATAAAATTAAACACCGTTGGAAAGAGCATACATTGTGAGAAGTTTTACAATTACAGTATATCACACTGCGAAGAAAATGGTGTGAAACAATTGTTAAACATATACAAAAAATGCCACTGTGGTCCTCTACTGTATGTAAAAGTCCAGTCTGAAGTTCCAATCAACAACAGAGTTCAACAACAAAAATCCCCAAATAGTTTTTATTTTATTTGTATCTAGCTCAATGGAGTTCATACGTTCACAACTGCATACTTTACAAAAAAAGCAGTGGGAAGCAATCCAGGCCACTGAATAATTCACAGTCGCATAACGATTCACCAGCAATTCGATTGGCAAATGTTTAATCTCCTGCACCAACAGCAACATTTATTCAACAAGAAGCTGTCCAGCTCAAGAAATTGACCAATTACCAAATGGTTTCTCACTTAAAAGAGGTGGCATAAATACACTTCACAAATGTACTGCTTTCTGCTGATGATTATTAACACCGCAAACAACTGCTTTTCAGGTCAAAGTTACAGCTTATTAACTTAAAACGTATGTTTTCGTAATCTACTTAATGATGCATATTCGTTTTTTTGGTGAGGTCACAGTAGTTCTATGGCCAAAAAGTTAATCCTCTACCAGCCAACAACATTGTCACTTTTATACAAAGGTAGTATTTAAATAAATAACTTTTTATGTTACCGTTGTGAATATATTCATGTTATAAAAAATTACATCTTTGTAAACTTGACAATCTTGTTGGGTGGAGGATTAATGCCAAGGATTTGGCATAACATTACATGAACTAAAAAACAAATATGCATCAGCCTATTGACTTTTAGGGATGAAATTAATATATATTACCATTTATTTAGAAAGCACAGCCCAGCAATAGTCTGATAATAAGTCTGAGACGTAGATGTGTTTTTCTGGATGTAATTAGTGGAAATTTAATGGAAGATTAAATGGTCGTCCCTTAAATCGGCTCCTTTTTATAGCACAGGATTTAAATATCAAAACATGCCAATAAAATATCACCGAGGTTTCTTATGTGACATCTGAATTTGTATTATTGGTACATACAATACAATTAGCATTTTTCAATTTAAATGCCAAAAAGATCACCACTTTAAACATACATTCTGCAATATCAGTATCTGTACATGATTGTAAAAAAGTGAGAAATGTTTCACTAATTTTATTTTTCCACACTTCCTGTGAAACTGTAATGAAAAAGCACACCATGAGAATTGATGTGCGGCTTAAGATGCCACTCGTAAAAATGTTGATCGTAACATTGCTTCGTCTTTATTGTACGAGCTGTGTTAATAAACTGAACAACAACGTGTACAGTACACTTAAAGCGTCACGGACGAATGCTGCAATCAAAATGATTTGGATGTTTTGCCATTGGATGCATCCAACTGGACGACACTTGCTCGTTTGCCAACTGAATTAAGTGTCATCATTTGATTTCTTCCGGGTCCTTCTCACACACAACCAGTGTAGCATGAGCCATCCCTCCACAAGCCTCCAGTGTTTGTGTGAATTAGCAGCATCTCTTTAGCAGCCCCATCGTAATGGAGCAAGCTGGAATTTATAGGAGGTGCTGGGGCTCTAAATTACTTGTGAAATACAAAAATCCCCACAAATGTGACCAAATGAAGTCGAATGTTTCCATCTTGCTTCAACCATTGTCCAAAAGTCTCCATTCTGAAATGACAGAAAGAACACATTAATCTTGTGAAATAAAGGTATCCCCTATTGTAAAAAACAGTTGCTTAAGATTAAATTTGCTAAAAATACAATAAAATACCAGGTAAGACCACAGTCTAAAAATCACCAATGAAAGAACTCATATTTTGGCCTGGCAATTTTAAGTGCTTATTAGCTGCACAGAACAGTGCATATACAAAAGACAATCCTATTTCATATTGGTCATCTTCAAAACGGCCATGTGTTTGTGGGATACACTTGTTAATTGTATCAAGTTCTTCTGCAGGTGTTTCCCTTATTCACAATGTAATTAATCATGCGAATGGCCACAAAGTGTGTTGGAAGAAATATTAAAATTATTGCTGAGATTTTAACGTGGGATTTTCGAAGCCAGCTTCGGCAAAACCGATATTTATCACGACTTAGTTTCATATAAATTAAGGCACATACACGTAATCAAGGACATCATATGGAACATGGACTCTTTAGTGCAAAATAACTTTAAGGATTTGATTAGCTTACATGCCAATTTACATGCATCTAAGTACACTTATAACAATTAAATCTCAATTATTCTCGGGCAAATTAGTCAAGTTGTGGATGAGTCATGTTTGCGAAACAATGTATAAAATATAATTGCACGAGCGCTGGTTTAATTGTTTGCCGCTCCTCACTCGTCCGGGGGTCAGTGGCTCAGTGACCACCTCACCGCAAACACGAATCCCCTGAGAAATATTGTTTAAGGGTACTTTATACATTTAAATTATTATTTAAGAAAAAAAATCAGGCAATGTATGGTGAACTTCTTTCGCACCGCATGCTTTCTATGTCTTCACTTATTTTTACATAGGAAAATAATAATTAAGATTTTACAGCCTAAATTAAATGTGTGGTAATGTCCGTGCTTTGTTTTATCTTGGCCGCTCCTCCACAACTGAGAGTGGACTGTACGCTACAAATTATATTAGAAAATAATTTCTCTTTTGATGAAAGATGACATTTGTCAGCAACTTCACTATCTTTCCAATCACATATTTCTGTCATCGGCCCATTTTGGGTATGTCTATTCTCAAAACTTCACATTAAATGGCATTTTATATAATATGAAGAATATAGCAGCCAAGGCAGATATATAATAGAACCCGATCAAAATGAAAAAAGCGTTTTGACCTTTTCAATTAAAAATAGTGATAACTTCATAATAAAGTCAGTTATTAATCGTTTTATCCCAAGGCAATAACAAGCCAGACTGATTATGTATCACTGAAGGTCATTACTTAACATATATTACGTCATGGTTGGCAAACTTGCCTCCACAGTGATTGACATTTGGCATATGTTTTAAGATTAAGTAATACGAGAACATCTTATTCAGCATTCTTTAAATGTTGTTGATCTCCTAACAATAAAATAGTAAACTTTCACGAACATTGTATGGGTCTTTCTTAATTACATTAGACATCTCCAGTTATAACCATTGTTTAAAGGCATAACATGGCATTTCTAATTATAAACAGACATAAAACGGTTCCCATATACAGAGTCCAATATGAAACAGCTCAAGCCCTTTACACTATTGATTTTCAGGAATGCTGTCTCTAGAATATGCAAAAAAGCCTACCTATTTACCACACATTGGCATGTACCCACAAATGCACACCGAATCAAACCCACATACTCTCGTCAGCATACAAAGAACAAGGTATGCAACCCATCCCCAATGTCAAGAATTTTTCAAGGTTGTGTCAACAGTTGTGTTAACGTCTGACATACAGTACTAGTACGCCATTTATATGCAGTATTAAAACAAACACCACACGTAAAACTTGAATGAATAGAAAAAAAATTCACACAGCTACTAAAAACACTTTAGAAAGTTACAATTCTAGTTCAAGTAACAATGTCTATTCTATGAAACGTAAAAATGTGCTCATACAATACAAACTACTTGGATTCCATGACTTATATTGTTGCTCAGAATCAAGCCACGCCTCGGAATTAGTCTGCATGTCAGGATCCTGATTCATCTATGACGCACGATGTCCTCATTCTGTATGTCCAATTAATGCCATATGCAGTTAGGTTTTATAATCACAGATAACGTTTACTCAAATCCTCTGAGGTGCAATTATATGTAGGCATTCCTTTAAAAATGTCCGCAACAAATTAGCTATATGGGTAGATGTATACCTAATCCTGGCATAAATGTTTTTGTTGTCCATACTATTGCTCAATATCCATCACGTGAGCAGCAAGCCATGCTCTCATATTACATATACGTACATTCGAATGATTCATAATGTCCACAGTCTGATACAATAACGAACAAAATGACTATTTATTCATTCTTGATTTGAAGCTTTTGTGACTGCAGGAATCCATACTCTTTGGTTCTTTCAGTAAAGTCACGTAAGTATAAAATAAAATAAATCACGACGTTCCGGGCGCAACATAAGCGTCCATCATCAGGTGGGAAAGCATGGTCTGCTGCTGAGGCAGACTGTTTTAAAAGGCTTTACCGAAAGAACCAAAGAGTATTTATTAATTGTAGTAGCATGGTTCTTTCCCTACCCTTGAAGCGTATTAAACATGTATTGGGTTTGACGATTAATGGATTTAAGAAATATATATACTTCATTACAATGATACCATTCCCATTATTTCCATTTTTGAGCATGCTCACATTTCTAATGAAAATGGTTCAGTTTAGCTGTTTTGTTGTTTTTATGGTGTACAATTAGTAGATTTTCACGGAGTCTGTTTATGTAAGTAAGAGTAATACATTGGGCAATTATTTAACATTTTTCCACAACTTTTCAACTAGCCTGTAATAATCTGCCACAATTATTTGAACATCAGATGATGGTTTGGCAAGGTGGGTGTTTTTTTTACCGTCTTAAACATTTCATTACGAGTACAGATAATGCAAAGTTGACCCCATAATTATTTCCACTCATAAATGCAAGTCTTAACATTCCCATGGTGCCATTAGCAAATTCACATAATGCCCTATGCAGGACTGACCTATCTGCATACAAATTACACTTCCAAATTTTATTGGTATGAATAAGAAATCTACACTGGTAATATAATTATAGAAATTGACTATTTCAGAATCTTTATTTAAAATATTGAAGACTGAAAGAATCCGATGAGATTTATACTACTCCATAGGTTTTTGCAGTTGCGCTGTACATTATAGTTATCAGATGTGTTTTCAGGTCGCACTACATTATACTGCATATTGTTCGACATTAAGCTTCTTCAGGAAACAGACTTCAGTCATAAAAACACAATGACAGCTTGATTATTTACTTACATCACCTCACACGACTCTCTCCAAAAATGACTTTACATTCAAAGTTAAACTTCTCTTATCCATATTGTGGTGCAGCGCTATGGATGGCTCCTATGAGTAATCCTCACAACTCCTCTTTGTGCACTTCAATTGAAATATTATTATATTTGCGCCAACCTAAACCACTTCCGGCCAATGCATTTTGTACTAAAGGACAAATAGCCTATAATTTCCACTTGACTCCTCTTATCCATACTTAGTGTTACCTTCATCACTCCGCCTCATCATCAGCCACATCAAAAAATGTCATCAAATGTTGCGAGACATTTTTTATGATGGTTAACCTTAACTTGAAATGATGGGTAAAATCTGTACCAAATATTATTTGCTTATGGATTCCTTGTACCTGTACAGTAGCACTGATAATGATTTCGCACGAATCCAATTGGGGAGAACTGATATATGAAAATAACTAATATGGAAGAAGGCATTTCGCTGTTGTAATTTTAACAGCTAAACGACCGTGGATATGATACTCTCTTGGTCTAAAAAATGTATTTAAATGTCCACAAAAAAAAAATCAATATTAAATTATCTGCATACATCATGGATAAAATCACAAATTTGAATATTTCATGTGCCAGCATTCCTATGGACACAGTATTTTTGAATCAGAACATGCTGCTGTATTCTAAATTATGTACAGTATACCTTAAGCCTTAAACATAAAATAAAACATGCGTATATTTACACAATTAAACATTGTACGTCCAGGTCCTACTCCAGCAACATATCTTATCACAAGGAGACTATACTCCTTCACTCACATGGGAAGTATGGCTTCTATGGCCTTAGCTTAAGAGTTTTGAGTTACAAAGTTGGAATTAAAAGTGATGACGTTAGGCTTAGGTTTGGACAACTTTAATGCAATCTTAGTGTAGTTAGGCAAAAGTCTCACTAAAACACTATCATTGGATTATTGTTATTATTGAACTACAATTATAAGAAGCAGTTCAAGCTCGTGGAATTGTAAAAGACGCAACAAACAACTGCACATGATTGTATTCTCAATTGAAAATTAGTTAGAACTGCCCTTGACTATAAATTGTATGCATGTTTTCAACTGAAAAGGCTGATGCCTGAATTTGAAACCTAAATTGTCCTTTACAAATATACCAGCAACACTACAGCACTGCAAAACATTAAATACATTCTTAATTCAGCATATTTTTAAAAAATCACATTCACAATTTTTTTACGTAGTTGACCTTGCATAATGCATGATCGTGAGTCGAGACAGAAACACATTGTTTGTGTCGTGCTGTGCAATGTCAAGTTGTCAACATAATTGAAACCAGCCACGATGATGACATTACTCTCTGCCTTTGACAAAAAATAAAGTTTGATGCAGAAGACTTTGCACCAACTTACCTCTTTACCAGCTGAAGCTATTATACGACATTTAACATATCAGACGTGAACAAACCTTACCCCGTTATTCGACGCTGAAACACGTCATGTCTTGTACTGAGCCAGCCAGGCCTTCACCTCAGCAGTCAGTCGCTTTGTAGCTCTTGCAGCTTCTGCCACGGCCTGCCGGTAGCGACCTTTTCTCTTGCGGTCAAGTCGGGCCCGGAAGCTATCTTGGAAGGGTGCCAGCTTGGCCAGGGAGACAGCCGAGGTGGTGTGCGAGCCAAACCATGAAACAAGTGCCTCGCCGCTCTCCTGCTGTCCGCCTGGCCCAAGCTCTGGGCTTAAGCCCAAAACACAGGCAGGCCACCAGGGAAAGCCATGGATTTTGGCCCAGACAACATCTCCAACGTGTACCTTTCGTCCATCTGGTGTAAAGCACTCCGTTATGGCTGAATCGGCAGTGCGCACTCTCACCGTGAGTGGTGGCACAGCCCTCTGTTGCCTTCCGCCCTCTCTTTCACCATGTCCAACCATAACACCCTCAGGTGGGAACTCGTCTGACGAACCGCCATCTGAGTGAGATGCCGAATGCGATTCATTCTCACTTTCGTTACCACTTGCAGAGTCCTCGGACAAATCGGAGGCGCCAATTCTGGATGACGTCTCTCTGTCGCTTTCTGTCGCAGCCGATCGTCGCTTTATCCTCAAGTGAATGAACCTCCCTCCATCAGACTCCTCTCCACAAACACTGTCAGATTTAGATCGCACTAATGAATCCACTTCAGAAGGCGGGGAGTCCGTCACAGCAGCTCTGTCGCCAACTAGCTCAGCTGTGTACACTGCTACACTGTCCCCATTCTTAGGACCACGTGGTCTAAGTCTGATTTTTGGCGTTGTTAGCGCAGCATTTGCTGGATGTCGGTGGTGTGTAGGCCTTGTGATTCTCAGTTTAGGAATTGCTGCAGGAACATCAGATGTTGTGGGTGTTGTAGGTCTCCATTTTTCACCCTCATTTGGACTACCCTTACCATTTTGCTGTTGTTGCTGCCCTTTTTTATGTCCAAAAGTGTTAGCACTGTGCACTTTTGAAGGAATTTTTACCACCTCACCTTTTCCTTGTGGGGTATTGTAAGAGATTTTAATTACAGGACTCCTGTGCACTACGTCTGATTCAAAGCCATCATTGTCCGCCTTGCAGTCTCTCCGCATTCTCTTGACTGTCGGGTCAAGATCTTCTGGTCGGCGTTTCCGCAGCTTATCATCCACAATCAAGTCACATGGAGCACTGTTACGACGCCCAGAGTCTGCTTTGGATTTGCTAGTACCTACACATTAAAAATAAAACATTAACATAACCACATCAAGAAGATTCACTATACAATTTTGCAAACATGAATGTCACAATTTTTTTTATGAAATAGCAAAGCATGTAAGTAAACCTGTTAGGCTTTATTTGTAAGTCTGTTGACACTTCTTACCATGTCCACCACTTGGCTTTTCAGAAGTGATGCAGCTCTTGCACTTTTCACAGAGAACACGACGTGGCCGCAGAGTGATGGAGCTCACAATGAGCTTGCTTGGGTCATTGCGTGCAGTTCGTCGTTTGACACGCTTGATGCGACGTGGAGGTGGCTGAGGCACAAGGAATTGGCCGTACGACTGTCGCAGCATGAGTGGCGAAGGAAGTGGATGGCTCTCATGATATAGCAGAACCCCGTTTCCCACAGCTTGTCAAATGAGACAGGGAGTGAAGAAGAGGGACAAGACCATAGGTAAATAGCAATGTGCAAAGCAAATATTGACATTTTCACAATGGTTCCTACATATGTTAACAAAAAATGTATTCTACTATTAGTTTCAACATTCATTTTATGAAATACAAATCTGTAACTAAGAAGTTATACTTTTCATTACCACATACATTAATACATGCAATTAATACATGGCTTGGTAGCATTAGGGCAGAAACATTGTATGCCATTTACACTACAATATATTTTTTTAAATATAACCATTAAGGTTTGCAAGATTACTTGAAATAACACTTCTGGATATCTAAAAAAATCTAAAAAATATTTCGTATGCCTGCTCCTGTACTTTAACATTTGATAATTCCAACATTGTTTTTAAAATGCTTGTCTACGTCACTGCTCCGCGTTTGTGGAATACCCTTGTTACTAATCTACAGCTTGGTTCCCTCCCTGCACTCACCCTATTTATATCCCTATTAGACCAAAACACAAAGCATACTTGTACCTAAACCTATTTTCTGGCGCCTCTTGCCTCCACGTTTGCACTGTCTTTTTCAATTCACGTGTTTATATCACTGTTAGACTAACATTTAAAGCTTATAGCCCCTCTTGCTGTCATTATGTTTGCACTGTTTTTTGCATGCGCGTGTTTAGTTTGCGACCATCAAATACCTTGTTTATTAGTTGTGCAATATTCATTAAGGACCCTATACTTGTTCTCTGCAATATTGATGTTTTTATCTTTTTTTATTGTTGTTGCTGTGTACATGCACCATGGATATCCCTTGTAAAATGGGTAGGAAACTGGCTAAACAGGATAATCTATTAAAAATCAAATAAACTCAAGCTAAACAAACATGACATGTTCAATGGCTTATACTGCATACCAACATATCTACGTGCACAGTGAAATAGGATAACGAGATATCACAAACTAATTATTATGACCTAAACACAAATACAATACCACCATAATACTGCAGCATGTACCATTGGCAGTTGGACACCACGGTAAGGAAGAAGGGAGATTGAACGCATGAGGTTGGCCATGTTTCACCACCGAGTCCTGCAGATGGGTCTGCTCCATTTCGGGTGCCTCTTTGGGTTGAGCTGCATCTGCTCCTGGAGAGTCTGGTGGCTGTGCCGAAGCCTGAGGCTGAGGCAGTAAAATAAGCTCGGATGGGCGCTGCTCACCCTTTGGGAATAATGCATCATACCCTTCACATGGGCCGACCCTGAAAAGATAGATGTGGAAAAAGGCCACAGTTAAGTAATATGACATAAAGGTCATTCACTGTAACGTATAGGGTATGGCACTCGTGATTCAAATAAAATGATATTTTCATGACTTTAACATTTTGCATCCTTACAAATTTCAACCAAATGAAACCACGTTTTTTATTCATGGCAGGACACTGTGCTTTAAATGATTATTACACTTCAGTATTCCCTCGTTTTTAGCGAGGGATACGTTCCGGAGATGCTCATGAAGAGCAAATTTCACGGATTATAATGGCCTACGGAATCATTTTTAAAATAAATTACTCTAAATAAATCCATAAACAATTAAATACATGAAAATTATCTCATCAGTTCATCTCATCACTGCATCTCATCACTTTCTCGCATCACATTCTCTCTCATCACTTTATCTCATAACTTTCTTTCCTCTCTCTTGATGCAGTCGTGTAGAGTTCCTGATATGATTAGTGGATAACCAAAATCAGGGATAGCAATTTCGTGAATAACGAGGGAATACTGTAAAGCAGTCTCAACTCTGACCACCATATTTGTGACTTGCCCTTTACACTCCATTACATGGTGTACGGATAGCAACAGCGATCAATCATCAGCACTATAGCAACTCTAGCACCATTTACTTCAGCAAAGAATGACAAAGCCTATAAGGAAATGGTGACCAGGACCATCATACTTCTGTATTTTAACTCTGCTTACGATGTGTCTGAGTGGGATTATGTTCATACTGTAAATCAGACAAGGAGATAATGTCCAACTTTGCACGATATTTGGACAGATCGGCAGTATCCTAAAGTATAGGAAAACTGTGATTGAACAGAAACTATGTTAACTTTGCAAAAAATATTGTTTGGTGATTAAATACCTGTTGTTGTGAACAATCCCAAGAGTATCGTTCAAAAATATGTACAGATATAGCACAGTATATTGACAGTGCATAAATTATGATACTCTAGAACAAAATTCTACATACAAAAATTTACCAAACCTGTAATTTACCACACTATAAAAAGTGATCCAAAGGTCTTCATATGCTTTCTCGTGTCAACCATTTACTCTTCAAAGCCTACAAATTTGCCGATACAGCCACCTTAGGTTGTCAATGGAGGTCACCCCCCACCATGTTGAAATCAGCCATTTACATTAAACTAGCTGTCAATTGTCCACAAATTAAACTCAAACAATACTAGTGCAGTGTGTGTAAAGTAGCATATTTAAGGGGGTTATAGTGCATGGAATTACAGGCTCAAAATAAAACTAACTCATTATTTAAACTCAAGTTGTGATGGGTTTCCATGGTTTCAGATGGCAAGGATGACTAAAACCAATAATTCTACAATCTTAAGAGAGCAATAAAATCAAGAATGTTAAGACTGATGGAATATATGTAATACAATGAGAAACCGTTTTGGAAATAGTTTTTTGACTGCTATGGTTATAAAACAAACGAAAGACAATATAACTATGTGCCTCAAGTCAAAAGTATTCAATTAGAGCCCACGACTATAGCTACAGCACATGTAGGCCTCGGCAAGGTAAGGTAAAAGTTAAAAGGTAAAAACAACGAGCCTACCTTTACCCTACCTTTTACCTTACCACAATACAATCACTCTACCCTACCTTTTAGCCTTCAGCAGGTAAGGTAAAAGGTAAAAAGCAACGAGCCTACCTTTTACCCCACCTTTTACTCGTACGCCATACAAATTACCCGATTACAGGGTAATTACTAGGGAACTACACATCAACAAGGTTTATAACGGTAAATGCTAGGTAGAGCCCTTTATTAATATAGAATTATCTCGATGATTCCAATTTTACACGCTTTCTATTAACTCACTGTCTGTTGTTGTCGTCGTTCTTGTCGTCGTCGTTGTTGTCGTTGTATCCTCAAATCTTGCAACTCAATTTTTACCCACTTCCTAATGTGGTATCGACTGCAAACTTCGTATACTTATATCATACTGATGACAATACTATATTCTATCATTAAACAAATATATATTTTTTAACATTCTTTTGTATATGTTATGTTTCGGCTTGGGTCTAATTGTCGACGCTCAACTGGCGTTGGCTGTAAATCACCACGGCCCCTTACGTTGTGGAAAGCCTCGGGGCCACTTCCTGGAGTCGTGGAGTTCTGCCATTATTCGTACATTTAATAAAAGGTGTTTTTTAAAAAGTAAAAAAAAATATTACTTGTTAAATGGAGGCCACAGACTGCGCCACGGAGCTTCTAGCGGTAAACAAGGTACTGTATTTACCGGGTAATACTGTGCGCTACCTTTACCCTACCAGGTAATTCTTCCGAGCTACCTTTACCCTACCCTTTACCTTACCCCTTGGCATGTCGACACCTTTACCCCTTACCCTTTTACCCGGTAAAAAGGGTAAATTACCTTACCTTGCCGAGGCCTAAGCACGTGGATGAAAAAAAACTAATTTTAATTAAATAAAAGCTGAAAAGTGTGTAAAGAAGTATGCTTGGAAATACATTGGAATACATAAAGATGGGCTTATGAATCAGGGAATAAATGCAAAAAGATAAATAATATAGACCATTATTCATATATATAGACTGAACATTTTGGCAGGACACACCATGATAACAAATGATGAACGATGGTCCGATAGACAAGACTGGTTAAGAAAACGCAATTAAAGGTTAAACAACTCGACAGAGGATGACCGCTACACAGATGAAGGGATGTGACCACTTCATGTGTTGGAGTGAGACGGATTATGGAATTACTGCCCATGAGGCACACCAACGGTGTGAACAAGCCTTCACTAAACAATATATAAACATTGGCTTATGATGATGAGCAAGAACAGGGCAAGTCCCAATCCCAAAGAACTGTATCGAGACTAACACATATTTTACGACAACTTTGGGTACAAACTGTTTAATAACAGGAATTACCACTTTATTGTGGAGCCATGGCAGAGTTGTGCACACTTTACTATGAATCTGAGTTTGAATCCCAGCCATACTAACAGGAGTGGCGAGTGTTATCTGGACTGGTCCTTGGCCACCTTTCACTAACTCACACTGACCAGCACGATGAAGAATGATCAAACCTCCCCCAACACCAAAGTTTGTCAAAGGGCTGTATTTATATTGAGTGAGGATATGGAAGTCTTGTTTCATCGTAAATATAAAAAAAATCAGATTAGATAATTTGAAAAAAAAATACTGCTTGCTTGTTCCATAGTCACCTGAGAGTCCAAAAACAAATGTAAACATGTTCAAGGTTTTGTGTAATGATCTGACCTTTCAAAGCTCACAACATTTGGCAATGCCTATAAAATGGTAAATTCCTGTTCTATACTTAAAGCTTTCATGACTGCAGGAATTCATATTCTTTGGGTCTTTCGGTAAAGTCAGGTAAATAGGTTGTGATCAAAACGTCGTAGTTTTCCTCCTGATGACGATCGCTTGTGTTGTGTTCAAAACGTCGTAGTTTTGTGTTGATTTTATTAATTTGAACCTATTTACGTGACTTTACCGAAAAACCCAAAGAATATCACGTTCTATAATTATACAAAATGCTTATGTAAATTGAAGAACTGAATAAGAATTCCTAAACTTGTAAAGCATTTATATTTAAAATGATGAACATAAACATGGATCGTAATCAGTAGCTTTGATCAACCCACTACTAGAGGAAGGCCCCCAAAAGCCATCACTCATCTCTCAATAGTCCTTCGAGCACCTGTGCACGAACCAATTTCATAATTCCTACCTCCGTCGTGATCATCCTCTCATATAAGTTCCCTGCTTTGGCTGCCACACCATGCGTTTACAATATTTGGCTGCTACAAAATTCCACATGTTAAGCCACTTCGTTGAGCTTTCATTTGTGACCGGGTCACTTTTAATAAAGAAGCTAATAGCTCAGTGGACTTTACCTGATAAAATAAAAATTGTGTTTTGTTTGTATTTATTAGTGGTTTGCTTCTCTTTTCTATACTTTGCACTTTGGTGTGTTTTTGTATTGTTTGTTGTTGTAACGTTCTGACCTGCCCCTACTGGACATCTGTGAAAAAGAGCTTTACAGCTCATCAAATTCCTCAAGAATAAATATTCTGATTCTGAAATCTTGACCATCTACCATTATCACTTCTAGAAATGTGTCATACCCAGGCCCACACCCACATATTTCTTCACAGTGAAATGTTTATATCTGGTGTTTGATTCTCTAATCCAGGTCTTTCAGCACAACGAGATATTAATGTGTAGATATGAATTGGCTCAAACGTGGCCTTATTTTAACTCTCTAAACGCCAAAAAATGTCTACCTGTTATGTTAGACTTAAATTAGCCCTGTTAGCCATACACTGCTGGCATCGTTAAACTGAGTTCTAAACACACAAGCGAGTTGATGAGAGAAGAAAAACAATGACAATGGACGAGAAGGAAGCATGTGGCTGTAATCGTTTTAATCTTAAAAAAATATTGCTGTTTAAATGGTAAACAGGCCCTGACATTAAGTATTGGAACTTCATGAAGTATCAATTAAATACACTAATCAATAGTCTCAAACTAGAAAATGTCCAATTTAAAAACATCCCAAAACTAGTTAGTTTTGAAAGCTCTTCATTATAGGTAATTACGGATTAATGTTACTGTAAATAACTTTTTAAAATGTGCCAACATCACTGATATTTCAAAACCAAGAAATAACTTTAAAAATGTATTAGTGACTGGGATCACATTTAAAGTAAAACAAAAATGCAGATCTTTGGATATTTTTACGAATTCGAGTTAAGTTTGTTCTAACAAGGCTTACCTATCAAACATACCAATTATGGCCAGATAATGGTTCACTTTGTGCTGTCATAGCACCAATATTTCTGTTTGGTGGTTTCATAATTCTAAGGACCACACCCAATTTGAGTTATGAATTCACAAGTTGGGCAGGTCACTCATCCTTCTTTAATGTGCTTAAATGGGACAACGTAATTGCAGCACGTATAAGACTACTGTGTATATATAGATGATACTTTCCCAAAGGACTGTACTGTAATAACATGAGCCGGTCTCTGAAAGAAGCAGCTTCCAACATTATAAACAGTTGATCATAAACATAAAATGTTTGTGACTCATTGAAATGTATTATATTAAAATTATCAAGTGCACATTATGTAATGTTTTATTGGCCATATTTTAAATGAAGTGATTTGCTGGATGCAAAATAATGACCACGGCACATGATGTATTGAGATTGTCACACAGTGGTAAACCAGACACTGGAATTGTTTACAAATGTAACTTTATAAAAAAAATTAACCACGTTTTTCTAAACATTCAAAATACACACACCAATAAATACACTTACCAAATATTATGGTTTGCCTTTATTCATGTAGTATGTATTGATTTTATCTCGTCAGTCAACTTTAAAAAAAAATACGTTACCAAGTCAAACTCCAAACAGGATTACATTTAAAAATCAAACACACCGCCCAAGTTACCTTAAAACCCTCACAAAACGCACAAACGAGTATAAAGATGCTGCTTTCATATTAATTGTTGTCCATCCTCCAACTTGAGTTTCTTCCCACTTTTATTGACACAAAATATAACACCACACCACAAGCATACACACTTCTTCACGGCGACCGAAACTCACCAATGTATCGACATTCATTTAAACATTACGAAAGAGCATGTATTCGTTCAAAAAAAAGAAAAGCCACGGCTGACGATACTTGTCAAAATGGATTAAAACACAACAGTGCCCTGCCTGCGGCCTACAGACTGCGTGCTCACTCGAGGCGCTCCCCACCACCGGCCTCGGATAGCTCACCCTGCCGGCCTCCACGCAACGAAGGCCGGCCAAGGACCTAGGCAAGGCCGGGGTTCGTGGGCAGCTTCGCTTCGGGAGCTCGTCCCGCCCAGCCGAGGCGGACCCCCCCCCCGGCTCGCAAATCACCCAGAATGGTCGCTCACCTCTTGGCCACGTCCATAAGTACCCCGGAGAAAGTCCTAGCGCCGAGCGTCACGGACACCACGAGCACCTCGTTCACGATCATCTCCACGGTGGCGGGCAACACGGAGCCCTTGAGGTGCGGGCCCACGTCGCCCTCCTCCGCCTTCGCCATCTTCCCGGGGCTGGAGGCCGAGGCACGAGCGCGGCCGACATCAGCGGCGGCGTCGGCCAAGGGCCCCGAGCCCTCGGGGCACCCGACGGCGGTCGGCAGCGCCGCCTCGCGGTGTCGCTGTTGTCACTGCGACGATTTTGTTTTGGTTTGGGGGGGGTGGGTTCTCTCACGGTTGCGGTTGTTGCTGCTGCTGCTGCTTGTCGTTGTTGTTGTTGTCACTGTGTGTTTTTCTTCTCGCTGTGAAGCGCTTCGTGTGACTGCAAGGAACCGTACTCTTAGGTTTTTTTCACGGTAAAGGCACGCAGGTAAAAATAAATGATAAAAAAATAGAACTAATAATAGAAATACAATTATAAACCATGACGTTCTATAATAGAAATACAATTATAAACCACGACGTTCTATTATTATTTCTATTATTTTTATTATTTATTTTTACCTACGTGACTTTACCGAAAAAACCTAAGAGTATGTGTTTTTCTTCTTCTTCCCTTGATGTTGTCTTGGTCTGTTGTCACTTAGCTGGCGGTGTTCTTCAAACCACCGTGTTTCAACTGGCCGGTGGCTATGTGCGTGTGTTAGTGCCACCACCACTGCTGTTGTTGTTGTCGTCGGTGGTGGTGTGTCACCGTCTGTGCTTACTGCTGTTGCCACTTTCTGTTGGGACTCTGCTGTTGCTGCCACCGACATGGCCACTGAGTTTTCGGATGCCACTTTCAACTGCTGCTGTAGTTGACACCTCGGTGTGCTGGTGCCACTTGCTGTCGTCGCTTTTGTGTTGCACTGTTTCTGTTGTTGCCACCGTGTGCCAGCGCCACTGGCGTTAACTCAGCCTCAAATGAATAAGTGCCTGGTGCGGTGTGTAAACATCGCAACTAGGGAGACAAAGGCGGCCGGGCGTGGTGCTGGCCACCCACTCCATCGTGTGCCATTCCGGCTTTCGTAGGTGCTCGCTAACAGCACATGCCCCAACAGTCTATAGAGGCCAAACGGGGGGGGGGGGGATCTTTGTCTTTGCAGTAAACACTATCGTTGTGCTGAACTATGGTCCCCACCTTCACCAACCTGCACTGACCAGCATGGTGACACCGGAAAATCCACTGTGCGGAGAGGCCCAAGTCCAGCAGTGGATTGAAATGTGAAGACGACTGCGTTTTCTTACTGCGTGTGCTGGTGCCAACACTGCATGTGATCTGGTCCCAGGGCTGCATGTGCTGGTGCCAACACTGCAGGTGCCAACACTGCAGGTGCCAACACTGCAGGTGCCAACACTGCAGGTGCCAACACTGCAGGTGCTGGTCCCAGGGCTGCATGTGCTGGTGCCAACACTGCAGGTGCCAACACTGCAGGTGCTGGTGCCAGGGCAGCGTGTGTTGGTGCCAACACTGCAGGTGCTGGTGCCAACACTGCAGGTGCCAACACTGCATGTGCTCTGGTCCCAGGGCAGCCTGTGCTGGTGCCAGGACTGCATGTGCTAGTGCTACTACTGTTACCAGTACAAATACCATTGCGATATGGCATTGTGCTTTTTGAAAACGGATGTAAATTATATGCCTGCTGTTTGCTCAACCGTAAATGTAAGAAGAGGTTTAGTACATTTAAAACATCTCATGTAGGAAGGGGGGCGTGTGATTTGTCAAAAACATATAACCTCACTTTTGAGGTGGGCCATAATTTTTAATAGTTTTAGAAATGTTTTTAATTATGGTTTTAAGCAGGGCCATATTTTACAATGTTTGGACATTTGGAAGAAACGAGAATACTTGAAGATACCGATTAGCACAGTTGGCTATGTACGGTGCGAAAAACTTCAACATACATGTGTACGAGGAAATACTGTAACGTGCAAAGGTCAGCATAGGTGGTTTCGTGAACCCACCTGATACATTGTCATCTGGCAACCTCAGACTCGAGTAACTAATATGTTCATAATAAACGTTTTTGGGTTAGATCGCGTTATTTATAAATGTGTCGTAACCCTCCACCACCCGACACGGCCAATCAGCAAAAAAATGTCACGTTGACAAAAGACAAATAGTTCACTACTTTAGCCCACCGGTGTGTTGAAGAGTAAAACCACAACATTTACAATTTTTGAGTATGACGTTTCGCTGGTAATTGCATCCAGCATCATCGGGCAATTAGCCTGATGATGCTGGATGCAATTCGCCCGATGATGCTGGATGCAATTACCAGCGAAACGTCAAAAATTTTAAATGTTGTGGTTTTACTCTTCAACACACCGGTGGGCTAAAGTAGTGAACTATTTGTCTTTTGTCAACGTGACATTTTTTTGCTGATTGGCCGTGTCGGGTGGTGGAGGGTTACGACACATTTATAAATAACGCGATCTAACCCAAAAACGTTTATTATGAATAATATTGGTCGCGAAAGCCTACGTGTTAAACTAACTAATATGTCTATGCAGTTTTTGCATTTTCTCTCTGATCATCTCAGTGTAATTTAATTCATGGATCACAAACATGGACACCGAAAAAGATTGAACAAAAGCTGAAAAGTGTTGAAAGCATGGAGAGGTGAATATTTGACCAGAGTGCCATGATTATGTGCTTGATCTGTAATGTCTATTTACTATTGAAGCTTGACATACACGTTAGTCTGAAATACATAGCATAGGAATGTGCACTACGGGGTATCTACAACATATGAGCTGTTTGTTTTTTTGGTTGTCTATTTACTGTACAGTATTCCCTCGTTATTCACGAACGTGCTATCCACGATTTTGTCTATCCACCAATCGCATCTGGAATTATACGCGACTGCATCAAGAGAAAGAAAGAAAGTAATGAGATAAAGTTTTGAGAGAGAATGTGATTCAAGAAAGTGATGAGATAAAGTGATGAGAAAATGTTAATATAATTCATATGTATTTAAGGTAATTCCTTTTGGAGGCCAATATCCGCAAAATGTGATCTTCACGAACATCTCCGGAATATATCCCTCGCAAATAACGAGGGAATACTGTCTTTTATGCAACTGGCCAGCAGTCGATTTTTCAAGCCTATTTAATCAACATCTGGGATTTTCCCCCCATTAGAATTTCAGTTTCTTGTGTAATTTCTCCTTGAATAAGTGGCGTTTATTCAGTGTATGAAGTTTGGATAATCGATTGTACCAATTAACCACTATACATCAGTGGGAATAGGACACATTTTTACACGTCCTTTCCAAATTATGTTAGTACATGTATTAATATTTTAGAGTTTTTTTTTACAGGGGAAAGAAATGTCAAAGTTAAGGGGTGGCATAAATAGCTATTTCAAATCTCAGTCAATGGGTTATAAGCAAAATAACAGCCAACAAATTGACCAGATTACACTAAAATGTATTTAGGTTTGGCCCGCAGTAAAATGAGATGAATTCAGCAACCATGGAAATCCACACCAAATAATATAAAATACTACAATACCTATAATTAACATATTTTAAAAAAACGTGCGTGAACAAGCAACACAAACATAACATGTAAAACGTGATTGTCTCCATGTGAGTTAGGTAGGCATACTTGACAATACAGAATTATCTATGGTGTGAGAATTTACAAAAAATTGCATCCCTGATGGTCAAGTTAAATTGAACCGTCTTCATAATTTTTATATTTTTAATGATCACAAAAGTACATTTACAAAACATTACCCTAAGTGCTATCTGAATATCGATAATGCTCTTGGTTGATCTCTAAACTCAGAGGAAAAGGCTTATATTGTATGTTCCACAAACCGGTCAGACTGTGGTGACCTTCCTGACCACTTCAAACAACAAATTAACTCTCCAAATACACAAGTTTGAAAATGGGGAAACCAGTTATCCATGCATAATAAACAATTCTCGATGTTTTACAAATGAGATAGCTGTCCCTTACCCTACTCAGACAAGTTTATCAGCCTTGTCAACGAGCCCCCCCCATCTGTCGTCTTACACACACGCCCTGAGCTTCGGAAAACAGGCACATATCTCTGTCAATGCTTGCATAACGTGTGTCAACCGCAGTCGTCTTTAGACTTAGGATCTTTCAAACATATCCCCAGCAATTAACTTTACTAAGCTGTAAACCTTGTTGATACATCCAAACTTGTGTTCGCGCATCACAGTTCATTCGTGAGTATGCAACCCTATTGTGTTTTGATTCCCTTAAATGCACGGCTGAAATAGCAGTTGTCAACCAAGCTTCACCATCAGCTCCTGGTGCGCAACAGGCGTACATCACTATGCACATTTACTGCAGAACATTGATAATTGCATAGAAATTCATTTCAATTGATGCAACGGTTACTACGACATATACAGCAATTGCAGTCACAGTAACTTCTGGTCTTAAAATGTGCTGTTTGGTTACCTTTTGGAAATTGGTCAATCAAGATAGCAAATTACAAATAAACTGCAGAACATATTTGTTTGGCTTCAGGTAACCTCCGAGTATTCGGCACAACTAGCATGATGGATTTTGCCTGGTGGTAAGCCGTCTTATTATTGCCCTGGGGCTATAGAAGTAGGCACATATTTAATGCGACGGATTACGACACCATAAAAAGGCAACAACAAAACTCCAGCAAAACGCTGGGCAAGTGGCCAAGAACGAGTGGGCGTTGAACAGTCGCATGCCTCTAATTCAGTGCTTTGGAGGCGGTGGTGGTTGGTGGATCACGCAGATTTGTGAAACTCGCAAACATGCTGGCCTCCGATGTTGCCGTGAGATGGCATTACAAAAAGTGGTTTGCATTTGAATCCATGTGCGTGGAGCTTTTAATATTTTTTCACTTGTGTTAGTGGATTTTATTTTCCAGGAACTGTTTTCCTCCCACATGCCACTTAGAAATGGACTTTGTCAAACATCCAAATGTGGCATGACTTCCTGAATATACAAATAAATTACGTAATCATTCATCTTATTAACTTGACAGCATTACACTACCACCGTTGATTGCACTGCCAGGCGTAATTGCAATTTGTGTGCGTGTGGAGGCAACATGGATTTCTCACGGAGCCTCTCCACATGGCCCTTTTGTGAATCTGATGAGCCAAGGGGTTTTCAATCATGGCTCAAGAATAAAAGAGACAGTAAATCATTCTTTCTGCTTCCCGGGGATAGGGCCCTGTGAAGTGCGATAAGTGCAGCTTCATTAAATAATAAGTGGTCACCCAGGAGCGAACAACACTGACTGGTTACTGTATTTGGTGTCAAATATCCGGTTACATTTTTCTCAAAACGTTCCAGTACAATGATTTTCTAATTTAGTGAGTGCAGCAGTTCAACGCACTTAATTATTCCTTTGTATGGATACTTGCACCATACAATGTATCCAAGCCTTATTTGAAAGGGGCATTTGAGAAACATGCAACTCTCATTAAAATAATGTAATTCCTTCTTGTTGAAATATATTAAGATACATTACAGTCGTTCTAATTACTTAGAGCATCGCAATCAGTTATTATACAGCACAGTGTATCCAATTACAATGTTTTGCATATTATATTAAGATTTTTTATCCTTTCGTGAAATTAGGTGTGCTGTATCACATTACAATAAAGTATACATTGAATTTGTTGCGTCATTTTAGTCAACCAAATAGGTGTAGTGATAAAAGTGTGAACTATGTCCATCCTTTTTTTCTGCTGGAAATTGTTAAAACAGCTTTGAGATTAAAAAAAAATGGTACCCAATGTGTTGTAAACTAGTTCAAAACGATTGTAGCACCAGCTACCAGCTTCTGAATAATAACCTGATGACACATCTAATTTCAAGAGTTCCATGACAAGAGAGTGATTAACACTGCCAAGATAACTTTTTATTTTTAATGAACTTTAATTTGTATATACAGTACTGTCTTGTGATTTTCATCAATAATTATTATTTTAGTGATTTGCTTACCTACTCTTTGGTTCTTTCGGTAAAGTCACGTAGGTACCTACGTGGTACCTACGTGACTTTACCGAAAGAACCAAAGAGTATGTATGGATCCCTGCAGTCACGAAATCTTCAAATCTAGATTTGCTTACCTTTTCTATACTTTGCACTCCGATCTTTTCTGTATTGTTTGTTGTTGTAACTTTCTGACCTGCTCCTACTGGACATCTGTGAAAAAGAGCTTCATGGGTCATCGGATTTCTCCAGCATAAATATTATGATTCCGATTCACTGGGAAGGTTCTAGTACCGACAAAACACATCATTACTTTATGTACGTTGTTTATGTGTCCAACCGACAGTGCAGTTCGTGGGGTTAGTTTGACCATACTTCATTACGCTGGTAAGTGCGGGGAACATAGACGTGGCAGTATCGAAGCACATAGTAGAGTACAACAATGAATTATGCTGCACCGCTGCCGAAAGACGTAGCGCAACATTGAAGACGCCTACGACAACCGCGAACAGTGGTAACCCATTCAACCACTAACCAGGCTCAAACCTGATAATTCGTTTTTTACCCTTCTATCTGGCAACAAAACTTACACCTTTTTTACAAGGAGTCATGTTTGCATAGACCACAATACCTGCAGTCATAATGCAAACAAAAAACATAACTCTGATAATGTATGCACTGTCCTTGAAGTTGATTGGTCCACACCCGAGACAGCTTTCCTTAGAGCCTAGTCTCACATGGGTTGGACCAGATGTATAACCAACTGAATACGTAATAACTCGTTATTTACAATTATAAATTAACATTAAATATTGTAAACGTTTTTCTCTCACCTGGTTTAGATGTTTTAGAAGTTTGCATATACAGGTACCGTATGTGCCATTCATCAAAGTGATGTGTTGATCAAATGAGCTTTGGGGGTGATGCTCGTCTATTTACAGCCCTAGGCCAGTGGTGGAAATTCCACATTTGTATGGCGGTGGGGAGGGGCGAGTCTATCCATAAGGACAGTGCACACATTATCAGAGTTATGTTTTTTGTTTGCATTATGACTGCAGGTATTGTGGTCTATGCAAACATGACTCCTTGTAAAAAAGGTGTCAGTTTTGTTGCCAGATAGAAGGGTAAAAAAACAATTATATTTTTTTACTGGCAAATGAGGTTCCAATGAGGCTCAAACCTGTTTAGCTTCGAGGATCTGACAAGGTCGGGCTCATTCCGCGTGACTTTGTCATAGGCGCATTGTGTATAACCAACTGAATACGTAATAACTAGTTATTTGCAATTATAAATTAACATTAAATATTGTAAACGTTTTGCTCTCACGTGGTTTAAATGTTTTAGAAGATTGCATATACAGGTACCGTATGTGCCATTCATCAAAGTGATGTGTTGATCAAATGAGCATTGGGGGCGATGCTCGTCTATTTACAACCCTGGGCCAGTGGTGGAAATTCCACATTTGTCTGGCGGTGAGGGGGGCGAGTTTATCCATAAGACAACCACAGTTGACTTCCCCCCCCCAGAAAGCGGTTGTCGATTTTATGGACCCCAGCAGGGATGATGGGCTGAGTAAGTAGCCGTGCATTCATTACATTCGTGGATGGAGTCAGGATAAAGCTGTCCGAACATAGCAAGCGTTGTGACTTGCGTGTGTGTGTTAAAACCTAAAACCAGATTGGCCCCGGTGGTCGTTCAGGGTCAATTGGGGGGCAGTAGTGGACCAGTACGAACTCGGCGATCCGAGTTAAATTCCCGCTCACGGCCAACACCAGTGATGATTATATGAACCGTGTCTGGGCCTCCCCTAGGTCGACTCAGCCTCAAATGAGTACATGGTGCGGTACGTAAAGACAAAGGCGGCCGGGCGTGGTGCTGGCCACCCAATCCCTCGTGTGCCGCGCCGGCCTTCATAGGTGCTACTCGCTAACAGCACTTGCCCCAAGAGTTTGTTTAGGCTACACGGGGGAACTTTATCTTTGTTGAAACCTAAAACCCGATTGACCTTCGAGGAAGTCCCCTAGCCCATTGATCAGGGGTCGGATATTGTGGCTCTGGAGCCGAATGCGGCTCTTTGGCTGCCCCCTTGTGGGCAGCCGTTTAAAAATAAAATCTTAAACACAATTTAACGTGAAGATAATGTATTAAATATGGCAGGGAATGGGTCACTATGGAATGTCTTGGTGACAAAATGTAGTCAAGCGGTACTGTTAAAGATTAACTAAGGGGTGTGGGGGTGGGGACTAAACAGACGTAGTTTATTCCATCACCTAAATTGTTGTTTATAAAAGTCAGAATTTAGTTGTGTTATGTTGTATACCCGCTGCTGTGTTTGTGTACAAGTCGCTCTGCGTGTGCGATGCTGCTCTCGATCTATTCTGGATCAAAAACAAACCCCCCAACAAAATTCGCTGCCGACCCCCCTTGCCCTAATCGAGTAATTGCTCCCATGGGGGGATGGTGGTGGCTTTGATGATTGGGGGGGGGGTTAGATCGTGTAAATATAAATGTGTCGTTAAACCCGCCACCACCCGACACAGCCAATTAGTAAGCTTTGTCACGTAGACATAAACACATGCCAAATTCGTTCCGGGCACAGCACCCCCGGGTGTGTTGGAGAGCAAAGCCACGACACTTAGTTCACCTTTAACAGTACAGCTTGAGTATGGATCTCTACAGTCACGAAAACTTCAAATCTCGATTTATAATCTCGGCTCCGACATTTACAATCGACTCGTCCCTTTCGGTTTTTTTTGCTCGTTTCCGTCCGTGAGTCGCTCACCCCCTCCCGCCCCTTATGATCTGCGTGGAAGTTGAATCACCATCACCACCACCCACCCATCCACACCCACCACCACCCACACCCACCATCACCACAACCACCCACCCACCATCACCACCCACCCACCATCACCACCCACCCACCACCACCACACCCACCACCACCACCCACCCACCATCGACACCCACCCACCATCACCACCACCCACCCACCACCACCACCCTCCCACCACCACCCACCATCACCAACCCTACTACCACCATCACCACCCACCACCACCCTCCCACCACCACCCACCATCACCAACCCAACCACCACCCATCCATCCACCCACCACCACCACCCACCTACCATCACCAACCCAACCACCACCCAACCACCACCCTCCCACCACCACCCACCATCACCAACCCACCCACCACCACCCTCCCACCACCACCCACCATCACCAACCCAACCACCACCACCCACCACCACCATCACTAACCCAACCACCACCACCCACCATCACCACCCTCCCACCACCACCACCCACCCACCACCATCACCCACCATCACCAACCCAACCACCACCACCCACCATCACCACCCTCCACCACCATCCATCCACCCACCCACCACCACCACCCTCCCACCACCACCCACCATCACCACCCACCCACCATCACCACCCACCCACCACCACCCACCACCACCACCCCCCACCCATCCACCACCACCACCCCCCACCCACCCACCACCACCATCCACCAACCCAACCACCACCCTCCCATCACCACCCACCATCACCAACCCAACCACCACCACCCACCACCACCATCACCAACCCAACCACCACCACCCACCATCACCACCCTCCCACCACCACCACCCACCCACCATCACCAACCCAACCACCACCACCCACCATCACCACCCACCATCCATCCACCCACCCACCACCACCACCCTCCCACCACCACCCACCATCACCACCCACCCACCCACCACCACCACCCACCAACCCAACCACCACCCACCCACCACCACCCACCATCACCACCCACCCACCACCACCACCCACCACCACCCACCCACCACCACCACAACCACCCACCCACCATCACCACCCACCCACCACCACCACACCCACCATCACCAACCCAACCACCACCACCCACCCACCATCGACACCCACCCACCACCACCCACCCACCATAACCACCACCCTCCCACCCTCCCACCACCCACCATCACCAACCCTACTACCACCATCATCACCGAACCACCACCACCCATCCACCCACCACCCTCCCACCACCACCACCCTCCCACCACCACCCACCATCACCAACCCAACCACCACCCATCCACCCACCACCACCACCCACCTACCATCACCAACCCAACCACCACCACCCTCCCACCACCACCCACCATCACCAACCCACCCACCACCACCCTCCCACCACCACCCACCATCACCAACCCAACCACCACCACCCAACCACCACCATCACCAACCCACCCACCACCACCCACCACCACCCTCCCACCACCACCACCACCCACCACCACCCTCCCACCAACACCCACCATCACCACCCTCCCACCATCACCACCACCACCACCCACCCACCACCATCACCCACCCACCCACCACCATCACCCATCATCACCAACCCAACCACCACCACCCACCACCACCATCCACCCACCCACCCACCACCACCAACCCAACCACCACCCACCCACCACCACTCACCACCACCATCCACCCACCCACCACCACCCTCCCACCACCACCAACCCAACCACCACCCACCCACCACCGCCCACCATCACCACCCACCCACCACCACCCCCCACCCACCACCACCCCCCACCATCACCACCCACCCACCACCACCCACCACCACCATCCACCCACCCACCCACCACCACCAACCCAACCACCACCCACCCACCACCACTCACCACCACCATCCACCCACCCACCACCACCCTCCCACCACCACCAACCCAACCACCACCCACCCACCACCGCCCACCATCACCACCCACCCACCACCACCCCCCACCCACCACCACCCCCCACCATCACCACCCACCCACCACCACCCCCACCCACCCACCACCAACCCAACCACCACCCACCCCCCACCACCCACCCACCATCACCACCCCACCCACCCACCACCACCCCCCACCCACCCACCACCCACCACCACCACCAACCCAACCACCAACCCAACCACCACCCATCCACCACCACCACCCACCATCACCAACCCAACCACCACCACCCACCCACCATCACCACCCACCACCCACCATCACCACCACCCACCAACCCACCCACCATCACCACCACCCACCAACCCACCCACCATCACCACCCACCATCACCAACCCAACCACCACCACCATCAACACCCACCCACCATCACCACCCCACCACCCACCATCACCACCACCCACCCAACCACTCCCACAACTCCTTTGTCAGGGAAGCGTTGTTAACGAAACAGGAAACTGGGGCCGTCGCCTCTCTCTCTCTCACTCTTCTAATGGGACGCATCGCCATCCGGCCTACAGCGAGACCGCCGGGGCAAAAGTTTGTTGTTATTATTGTTGTTATTTCCCGTGGTTATTTCGCCTAATTTGGTCCCGTGTAATTTGTTGAGACGAAGAAGAAGAATAAGAAAAAAATAACCGCGCAAATTCAAGCGTTATTCGATTTAGTTTTGTCGGAGATCATTTTGAAAATATAATCGTAAGAAGATAAGGCCCCCGTTTCGTTTACGACGCGAGATTGCCTTTTTGGGTTGATAATTACATCGTTTACAGCTCGGTTGTTAGGCCCGGATGAGTTTTTAAGTCGTTTAAATAAGTGTCTAATGTAATAACTTTTGAAGAGGTTTATTCTCGATACGCGTAGACACGATACAGTACTCGTTCGGGATGTACTATTTAAGTTGGGAAGCGTTTACGTTGTAGGGGTTTTTTTTGGGTCACTTTGATAAACGCACGCAGATTCGCGAATCTTCACACTTCCCTATCTATTGACTACATAATGAAGTGATTCTAACAACGTGTCAATTGTAGTTGTTAAGTTTAACAGTCGGAACTAAAACGCACCAAGACTAACGTTATAAACCGGGAAGAGATTTTAAAAAGTAGTAACCGTACTGTATGTAAGTGTCCACCAATGTTGATGGGGGCCACATGAGGCTAAGTTTATCCCGTTTTATTCGTGGAAACATTAACACGATAATTGCTTTATTCTCTGGAGTTATCTTACGTTTCGGGTATGAACGTTGTTTAGAAAATCCATGAGTGTACCATTTGTCATAAGACATCCATTTATTTTGCTTGTTTTAAAAATATCAGAATCGATTGTGTGATATTAATAACGTGGAAATTACTGCATTGTGCATGCTAATTATAAATTTGCATAACGTACAACAATTTGCTAATCCACTGCAATTCTGTGTTGATCATGGGGCTATTTGGCCATTCATCACCATGCTGGTCAGTGCAGCTTTGTGAAGTAGTTTAAAGAATGATTCGGATAGCATCATGTTAACCCTGACTCAGGTTTCCAAATTCGTAAAACTACGATTATCACCCCCCCCCACCACCCCCCAATGCGCATTTCGCATATCATTAATGTTACAGGGTGATCAATTTATTTATGAATACCCACGTATTTCTAATGATCCTCTTCTCAACAGGTGATTGAATGTTGTGAAAGTGATGTCGACTTTATAATATACGCCCGGCCGCCTTTGTCTCCCCAGTGGCGATGTTCACACACCACAGCAGTTACTCGTTTGAGGCTGAGTCGACCTAGGGGAGGTCCAGGACCAGTTCAAATAAGCGTCATCGGTGGTGGCCGTGAGCGGGAATCGAACTCGGGTTGCCGGGTTCGTAGCACAGCACGCTAATCACTACACTACAGCTCCCCCCCCACACACACACAGGCGCGTACACATACACGCGCTTGCTGCAGACACAAGCAACTTTCAGGGTGGGTACGGCAGTAAACGACTGAAATAATAAACCAATGCTGCGCGAAGAACGCCTTAGACCTGCAACACATTTGTATTTCACTTTACCCGCGGAGTGTTGGGGGGGGCATGACATCACCAGGCACTCTGCATTACGCTTCCGCATACGGGTCACATGACAGATGTGACATCACAGCTCACTTGCCGTGCAAAATATATGCATTGATGCTGCTAATCATAATGCACGGGAATAATGACTTTAAACCCCCCGCCAAACCTCCTACGCATTTCACAAGTAGTACTAATCACATATCTGCATTTCCCATAAATATGCTAAATTCCTCTTGATATGCAAATAATTTTTGTCAAGGCGCTCTCCCCCCCTCCATCCCAGCTTAAATAGTCGCTCCAAGCCTGGGGTGTGTCATTCAGACTCTGTCTTCTCGACAGACCTGTTCTCCACCTGAGGACGGCTGCTTGCGTTGTGGCCGAAACGTCGTGAGAATTATTTTATTATGTTTTATTTTTATTATTTTACTATTTCCATTCTACGTGACTTTACCGAAAGAACCAAGAAGATGAATATGTGCATTATTGCGCCCCCCCCCCCCCCCCCCCCAAAAAATACAAAAGTCTATTATAATTTTTGCATGGTGTACAGTCTGGAAAGCACCCACATGGCAAATTTCACGTTTGTTGCATGTCAGGAAGTACGCTAAACATTTTGAACAGACACATTCACAAATTTCCCTTTTTTTATATATATAGATGGAGACATCACTTGAGCAATTATGAAATCCATTAGTGGGGTAGCTAGTTATACATCGCCCTGTGTCTTGTGTTTTCCCAGCTGCACCGCCGAGAGCCATCATCACATGGACGAAGTTACGAAGTGGCGATGAGGACTACATGGAACCTCTGCGTGCTGCTGGTGATGACCTGCTTTCAGCCCACCTTTTGGGATTGGAGACGAGAGGATCTGAAGGTGAAGATGGATGAGCGAGCCAGGCAGATGGAGCTGCAAATGGAAATTTTCGAACAGGAATTTGCATCCAAATCGTATTCTGTGGATGCCACTGGAAAAGTGGAGAAAAAAATGACGGATATCTATGTTAATATACTTGGCCTTGACAGTAGTTTGTTGAACAGAATACTTCTACTGATATTTTTTCTTATCTATTTGTTCTTTCCAGAAGCTTACAGTGTCCCTCATGATGATGTGCCTTCTTTCGAATCAGATTTAGTGCTGAAGCTAAACGAGGATAATGAAGTTACCCAAATATCAAACCTGCCCAACAGTGACACTTTGCAAACATTTTATGATGATCAAGTGCAGTCTAAATTGGATGAAATTACAAACAATCGAGAGTTCGTGGAGAATTTTCTTGATGACTTGGTAGATGAAATGTCTTTAAAGCATTGCATTAATACAGACTTGCTTATTGGAACATGTGTATCTCTGGCAAATTCTGGAGATTTTCAGAGCCCTCATACTTTCAGGTTTCTTATCCCACTGTCTCCACCAGAACCATATACATTTCAGATAGATGTGGAAAATGAAAACAAGTCCCTCACACATGTTAGTGTAAAGATTGAATCAAATGACTGTTCTAATTCGGCACAACAAAAATGTGCTTGCTGTTGCCATGATTGCGAAGATGATGATGACACATTGTGCCTTTTAAGCACACACAACAGTCCATCTATGGACAAGGGTGCTAATGGATGTAGCTTCATAGCTGATGAGTCACTTTACAATTTGAGAACAAATCGACTGATTGCAGGAAAGGTACTACTTTGGTTCGCATCCTTAATCGCACAAGGTTGGAAAAACATTGCACGTAAATACGATTTTGATTTGTCACTGCGAGATATTCATTCTCCCTGTGCACTGAAAATGATCTTCAAATCTGGAAGAAAGGTGTTTTTTGATGCTATTCCAGCAATAAGGTACAATGACTCTGAAATATACCTGGTGCCAAGCATTTATTCAGAGATTGCAATTGACTTCCCACAACTGCACTGGAGTCCTACTTTCTTGAAGTGTGAAGAAGTCTACATGAAATATCTCGTCAAAAGGCTCCCTACAGATTTAGGTCACTTGCAGAGTCTGAACATTTTGTCTTACCTAATTGAGCAGCAGAGGCTGAACACCGCGCATCGTTCATTCCAGCATGAGGCAGGGCTGAAATTATTCCACCTGCGCACAGCTCTGCTCCACATGTTAGCAGACAATAGCCTGACACCTGAAAACTCTGGAATGGAGCATCTGCGAGAACAGTTAAGCAACTTGCTGTGTCTACTGAAAAGGTGTCTTGAAATTAGGCACCTTAGCCATGCAATTGTTGGAAGTGCAGAGGCTAGCAAGTGCTTGTGTATTCCGGAGGTATACTGTGATTGCCCATCTCCGAATGTATTTGGTAGACTCCTCATTGGGGATCATGTTTTCCAACAAACGCGCACCTTATTTCAAGAGATGATGAACAAATTGTCACTGATTATTCCCAAAGAATGTGACTGAAGCTACTTGGTGATAAAACCGTATTACATTAAGTTAGGATTTTTAAGCAATGTATTATTTGAAGTTCTAACACTTGAGTACAGTATTACATTTTAATGGACCAGAGTACATTATTTTCCACTGAAAGAAGTAAAAAATATCAATTAAGAAACCAATTGGATGTTTTTTATTCTTACATTCCATTATTGACAATTGGTAAATGGCAAATGGGCCAGTAAGCATTGAATTGTTGGTCTGGAAACTGCACAATTAAGAGAATAGACAAGATCTTGTAACCTCATTTACATGAAAAAAATAAGTTTCGTATAGATTGTACAACGTAATAGTATCTTATTAACTGGTTTCCCAGGTCTGACATCAAATGACTTCAATCGTTACAGAACTTTCAAGAAAACTACCATATACAGTCATTAATAAAAGTTATATTTCGGTTCGTTCATGGTACTTTTAGAAAACTGAACTTGATAATGAAAAGGAACATACCAATGTGCCTAAAAATTAATATAATCATTGTATGTTACCTGCTATGACATGATAATCAAAAACATGGACTTTGCCAATTGAACAAAGGTTAAAAGATGCACAAAGATGCATGCGCGACTACGTGCTTGACATTTATTGCACTGAAAAATAGAGGAATGCGTGGATTGGAGAAAATATGCGAATTAGAGACATTGTATTTAATATGGGCTTTGTCAGGAATATTCAAGATCGGATGGCTGGTGGTTAAGATTAAACAATGGCAGCCAAAGGACACTGCTGGTGTGCAGTATATAGTTGCATTGTGACACCTTGGGGGATGAATGATTGGGCAGGCCTTCATCCAGCAGTAGAGGGCTGATGAATGGTACTTTTGCAGCAGATGATGCTATACGTGTGTGGTTAAGAACATACTTAAACTTATAATACAATTATGTATATCACTGAAATGGTAAGGTTGAATTTCTTAAGTGGTATGCATGTTTCAAACGTGTATTATACTGGTTTTCCACTTAACGTGTTGCACAAGTGACTACTAGTTTAATGTTTTTTTGACATTGTGCTCGTGAGTAAATGTAATAAAGATCAAAATAAAGTAGCACATAAGGCAAACAATGCTACAGTATGTATCAGATCATGCGTATTGGCTCTGAGGAAAGCTTGATGCAGTGCCAAGAATTATGTCTGCCATTATGTACTACTTTAATTCAATAAGGTGAACTCTATCCGTTGTATTACATTTCTGATGGTTATATATGGTATTTTAAAATCACAATTTTAATGCTGCTCCATGAATATTGCTACAATGTAATGTAACGCTTTACAATTACCTTTTGTAACGTATGTTTACCTATATTTTACATGAAAGTTTGTGCTGATAAATTACCTTTTTATAATACGGTTTTCTTTAAAAAAAAATCAAATGTCCAATTGAAATGATCTTTTCTAGGGTTTTTTTAACTGTATTTTTTTAAAATCATGGATTGCTTTCAGTCTGGATTATTTTAGTCAATTAAGTTGGCTTTGAAATGCTGCATGGTACAATAAATTATACGCAATATACTGGGAAATCCTAACCTAAAAGTACAATACAGTACTGGTATATAAAATAATTGTCTTGTAGTCTTGTAACACTGGTACTTTTAGTAGCTTTTGTGTTGTTATTTTACAAAGGCACAACAAATGCTTATGTTATGCATATTGAAATCAAGGGTTTTGCACTGTTTTTATGCCCCAATAAAATAAAAACTATTCAACATGTATTTGTATTGAAGTTTGGAATAAAATACCATTTCATAAATGCATATACTGTTTAAAGCATGGAAGAGTGAATTCAGAACATTGCATTCCCATTACAACATTCGTTAAAAGCATTGGCTTAAAAACGTTTAAGGCAGTGTTTTTGTCAGTGCTTGTGCACCACTGACATGTTGCATGATAAAAAAAAATCCAATATTAATTTGAAGCTTTCGTGACTGCAGGAATCCGTACTCTTTGGTTTTTTTGTTAAAGTCACGTAGGTTGAAACATAATAGATCACGACGTTTTGATAGCAATGTACATTTCCTCTTGCCTAAGCAGTCTGCCTGCTGTATTGTCTCACCTGAGGACAATGGCATGTGTTGCTATCGAAACATCGTGATCTAGTATTTCTACCTCCGTGACTTTACCGAAAGACCCAGAGAGTAATATACAATATGCCCGTTAGATGGCGCTATGTTATTGCATTGTCCAAATTACTCCCAGCCCGCATTGAGGTCAAGCGCAAACTCAAGTGTCATTCATACTGAGAGCTCTCTGGAGACCAACATGGGAACAATGGTAACTTCCCTATCGCGCATTTAATTTCCAACCGCACAGAAGAACCTCGTGGTTTCAATGTATCCCACAAATAATGGTTTGCATTGAATTAAATCACATAACCCGAAGGATTCCGTCATCTCTGATGTATCGTTGGCTTGCACTTCTTTTCAATGCGCCGGAATGTTTCTAAATGCAACTTCGCCTGTAATCGTGTTTAAAACCAAGTTTGCTTGATGTAACATCTGATGTTAACGTAGGGCTACCGCATTTAGAGCGTTTTAGCTCAATGGGAAACAACTGCAGTAATAGCTAAACTAACTACAATACAGTATTCATGAAAACCTAAGAATAGGCCGCAGTGCTTTTGGTCATCAATCTGAAACAATGGATCACGATTTCAGATATTCCAAGAACGGCCATTTACCGAAACGTCGCCTATAACAGTCGTGTATATTCATTGTTTTCTGCAATCATTGGTGAGAACGCAGCGTAAATCAGAGGCGGCTGGTTGTCTCTATTTAAACCCTGGATTTCAGAGGTGACAAACTCAGAATTGTGATCTTTTATCCACCGATGTAGCAATTGATTTTGCAACCTGCGCATGAGCTGATTTCATCACCCCATCTCTAGGATCACACCCTTGGCTACCATTCGGTCGTCAGTTTTGACCATTCCATTCTTGTCACCAATTTAATTCCATCTCAGAATCAGAATATTTATACTCTACTGGAGGAATCCGATGAGCAATACAGCAATTTTTCACATATGCCCAGGAGGGGCGGGTCAGAATGTTACAACAACAAGCAATACAAAAACACAATAGGAGTGGAAAGTATAGGAAACGTAAATAAAGCCCTTTGATTTGTGTAGTTGCAGTTGCATGTCTTTTCTCCTACATTAACATGAGCTGCCCCGTCCATGCTGCTGACACACTTGGGCTACTCCCATCTCTAAACCTCTATAAACAGTTTTCCTTTAGAGGCTAACCCCCCTTTTCCTGATGACGATCGCTTGTGTTGAAATGTCGTGGTTTTTTTGTTGATTTTTTATTCTTTCTTTATAACTGAAAGAACCAGAATAAGTCTACATTATAGACTGCCAGTACGCTCACTCAGGTTCAGGTTAATAACCATTGCTACAGTCTACATTATAGACTGCCAGTACACTCACCTAGCTTAATAACCATTGCGACAGTCTATATTATAGACTGCCAGTACACTCACCAAACTTAATAATCAGGCTACATATTATTGGTTTTTTCGGTAAAGTCATGTAGAAGGGAAATAATAAAGTAATAAAAAAAATAAAACACCTGATGATGATTGCTTGTGTCACAATCGAAACGTGAGAATTTTATAGTTTAATTTTTATTATTTTATTATTTCCCTTCTCCGTGACTTTACCGAAAGAACCAAGAATATGAATCCCTGCAGTCACGAAAGCTTTCAATCGAAACCAGGCTGCAGTCGACATTATAGACTGCCAGTACACTCACCAAACTTAATAACCAGGCTACAGTCTACATTATAGACTACCAGCACATTCACCAAACTTAATAACCAGGCTACAGTCGACATTATAGACTGCCAGCACATTCACCAAACCTAATAACCAGGCTACAGTCTACATTATAGACTGCCAGTACACTCACCAAACTTAATAACCAGGCTACAGTCTACATTATAGACTACCAGTACACTCACTCCGAGTGTTGATTTATTTTCGTGTAATTTGTATTAACTTTATTTTTTATTCTTATGTTTCTATTTACGTGACTTTACCCATAAAACCAAAATAATACAACAAGCTCCTTGTTGCCTTTCTCTCCCTGCCCTAAATAAATAAATAACACTATGGGAACCTCATTTGCCAGTAAAAATATGATAATTGAGTTTTTACCCTTCTATCTGGCAACAAAACTGACTGTCAGTTTTGTTGCCAGATAGAAGGGTAAAAAACCAATTATAATAAATAAATATTCTTTGTTTCTTTCGGTTAAGTCACGTCTAAAGATAAAATAATAAATTAAAATAATATTAATTAATATTATTTTAATTTATTATTTTATCTTTAGACGTGACTTAACCGAAAAATAATAATAAATTAAAATAATATTATTTTAATATTATTTTAATTTATTATTTTATCTTTAGACGTGACTTAACCGAAAGAAACAAAGAATAATTCCTGCAGTCACGAAAGCTCCAAAATTAAGAATAAATAAATAACCCAAAACCAAATCGATGACGCTCACAAGTCCCCGTTATGACGTCACATCCGCGAGAGCGCGATTCGTGAAACCTCGACCGCTCATTGGTCCGCCGGACCGACGTACGACCACGCCCACCGCTCCTCCCGTCAGCCAATCGGCTTCTCGCTTATTAACTTCGGCCGCCGAAACATTCGCAGAGAGAGGCCGCAACGATGGGGCTGGAGAGTACTATGGTGTGGTGAGTCCGCTTGTGAATTCTTCGCAGGCTCTGCACCGCACGATGTTTCACCCTCATCACACTCGAGCGGCTTCTCTCCCCCCCGCCCCCCCCCACCACGTCCGACGGGCTGGTTCGCTCAAGAGTTTTATCGTGAAGTCAACTAGGCCGAGGTCTTGAGTGGTTAGGCCTCTCTCAAAAGTGCCTTGTAATGGGGGACACTGTTGTTGTCATCCCTCCTTTGTTTTAATTCGTTTAATGTTTCTGTTGCGCGTGTGTTTGTCCGTCGATGTGTTTAATGACGACTGCTTTTTTTATTATTATTATTGCGTGCACGTATCTGTACCTCGACTTGCTTACGAGCGTTTATTTTGGGCGGTGCGGTGGCAGCACCGTTCGCCCTGAAAACCTCACACGACCATCCGAGTTTGACTCCCGACGCTGTCCTCTGTGGAGTGGTGTCCGAATCGGTCCTTCATCACAATCACACGTGTGCTCCAACTAACCACATTACCCTCTGCATGGTGGGTGGGTGGGGAGGCCTTCATCCAACAGGACTGTCAATATGTACACTGTATTTGTACACTGTAAAAAAATTTATGTACACTATTTAATAACCTGAGGACCCATAGAAGTCATACGTCACGCCATAATTATACAGGACCGGTACTTTAAAGGCGTTTTGAGATGCAACCGTGCATCCCAATTAGCGTTACTTATGTTGATTGACTTGCATCCTTTATTTACTAGGAAAGGGCCACGTTAGAATATTCAATAGATGTATTACTTCCCCGTAGTCAATCAATGTGAGGGCCCACTGAGAGAGGTTATGTTGTTTTGTATCAATTATATAACCTGGCGAGGGCTTTTTGTAAGTACATTTTAAAGATCCTATTTTATTTTTTTGTCAATTCACGGCCTCATCACGCCATGTTTGTAATGGGTGTTGTTGTTTGGCTTTCCTTCACGCTGGTCATTGGTGAAGGGTTGAAGCCAATTAATATGCAATACAATATTTTCTGGAATGAGCAGGTGAAATTAAATTTTATTTTTATACATTGATTGCCCTCGTATTTAAGCTACCGATGAGCCATTGATGTGCGGACCCGTTGGTAATATTAAGTACCTAATTAGATTGCATTCTTCATCAATATTTACTGGACATCTGTAAAATATAACTTAATAGCTCATCGGATTCCTCCAGTCAATACAGATTCTGATTCAATAAAGTGAGTCAAAGTTCCATCACTACTCTTGACTGGCATCCTTGAGGCATTATTGAGATGCAATACCTGCACTGTATAGTTATTAATTGTCAAGATAGTAAATCTGTTGATTCCTTAGACTAGGTAAAGACCCATTGGAATTAATTATCTGTCTCGATTAACTGACATTTAACCAGGTAAATACTCATTTAGAGGCAGGAATGATATTATTTTAGACTGTTCTACTTCATTTGAACAGAGGAGGGCCCAATGCGACTATCTGTTGGTTGGCTGCAGATTGTATTACATGACGTGAGATCCATTTAAATTAATCTTGATATTCTATGCTGAAATGAGCAGTGAGGTTGCATTTGTCACCACCGATGGTCATGAGCCACCGGTGGGAATTGCCTATTCCCCTGGAAGATTTTGTGTAACTGGAAGAGACCTCCACTGTTGACATTCCTCATTGGTAGTTAGTTTATGGCTCACAAGGGAAATGTCAAGTCGATTGCCAACGAAAATTTAAATTCACTCATTTCTCATTGAAATTTGAAGATTCTGATACAGCGCCACATGACTGGACTACATCTTCAAATTGGTGCACCCTTTATTTAATCATGAGAGCACTCGTAATTGTACAACTTTTTTCATTGGTTGTAGTGGATTTCTAGATGATGATGCATTGTATGAGAAGAACACCTTCATAATAACATTACATTTACTGTAGTTGCAGTGCTCTTGTATAAATACTATGCACTATAATGCTGGATACATCTTTCCTTTTTGTATTTCCCACTGCTCAGTTTCAACAGTGTTCACTTATTATGGAATGCTATTTAGCGAAAGGATGCTTTTCGAATGTTTAAATCCCATCTTCGTGTGCATAGGGGCCATCCATTTAGTACATACGCATGGAGGGGGAGGGGGGTTTAACCCATATTCGTACGCTTGCGTATTGGGGGTCTACTGACAATGTACGTATGCATAGGAAACGGGGGGTGGTGTGGTGAAACCTCGATAATTATTTGTCTACATTGGCCTTCAAATGAGTTAGATAGTTCGGCGGTGGACTATCTGTTTGCTTAAAACGTTAATATTATTAATCCTTGATCGTTTCTGCGTGGATTAAATATCGGCCGTTCTATAGGATTCGGGGGGGGCGGGGTGCGTCAAGCGTACGTACGCAGGTGGGGGGAGGGCGATAAAAAGTACACGTGCGTACAGGGAGGGGGAGAAGGGTCAAGTTTTGACATATTTTTGCGTACGTAATAAATGGATGGCCCCATATCGGATATCAAATTGCAATGAAAGCCAAAACCACATTGCTTCCCAACAAGGATAATTTATAATCTCGGAATTACGTTGGTGCATTGTAGGTTCCAATCAGTCCATTATTGAGCAATGATTTTGCCTATCCACGAATCGCATCTGGAACTCTACACGACTCCATCGAGAGAGAGAAATAAAGTTTTGAGGAAACGTGATGTTATGAATTGATGAGATTTAGTAATGAGATATAGTGATGAGATAAAGTTATACAATGAAGAGATGAGAGAAACATATCTAGGCTTTAGAAGCATCTGCAGATGTTGCGTGTACGATATTCGTAGGCCAATATTATCCGCGCCATTTGGTATTTATGAGCCTCTCCGGAACATATCCCTCGCGAATAATGAGGGAATACTGTATGCAAGAATATTACATTTACAGAAGGATCATGTGCATTGTGTATCATTTAACTATTGCACTCGCTCTTATGTCCAGCATTATTCATTACTCCGGGTGTTGTCTAACTTATGATCAACATAAATGTGCCTGACCTCACTGTCACATGTTCTCAAAAATTACATTGCTTTTCTGCCACACTCCCCTTTTTTTACATTGAATTGAGCAGCGTCGACAACAGCGAATACATGCGGAATGGGGACTTTGTGCCGACCCGCCTGCAAGCACAGCAGGATGCCGTGAACATCGTGTGCCACTCTAAAACCCGCAGCAACCCGGAAAATAATGTTGGGCTTATCACACTAGCCAAGTAAGCAAGCAGGGGTGCACTCAAATGATACAAGAAACTAACTTAACTTTTTAATTGTGAATTAACGTTAATATATGGCAAAGCTGGAGAGATTACAGTATATCATTAGATGAGAAATAATCGGCACCATTAATAAATCAAAATATAGTGATAGCTGTGTTGCTATATTTAAAGCCCCCAGGAATAAAAATGTATATTTATTCTAAGTTTTTGACAGTATAAAAAACAAAATTGTCAAAATATTTGAATGTTTTTGCTTTTACAGTAATTTGCGAATATATTCATATCAACTATATTTGCTCACTTTTTGGCAGCAACTGTGAGGTGCTGACAACATTGACCTCGGACACGGGAAAAATTATATCCAAACTTCATTCTGTGCAGCCCAAGGGAGATATTAACTTCTGCACAGGGATTCGTGTGGCTCACGTGAGTGTGCAAAAGTTATTTTGATGGGAGCACCGCCATTACTTGTGTCCAAAGATTCTTAAATGTTACGAAAACACTGGTATGCTCTAATTAATTAAAATTAAATATTGGTTTAACAAAGTGTATTTTTTTGTAAATTATACTACATTCAAATGTATGGATTCATATCGTATGAGTTTGTTTAATTATAAACGTTTTCATTATTACTACACAGCTGGCATTGAAACATCGCCAGGGAAAAAACCACAAGATGAGGATTGTAGTTTTTATTGGAAGTCCCATCCTCAATGATGAAAAGGAGGTAAGTGGGTCACATAGCATATGTTTTTTTATGCCTTCTCATCACATTCATTATAAATGGGGGTTACGGCTTCATTTAAAAATGTGGGAAAAACTTTTACCCATTAGCTATAAAACATCTGTGTGGTTATTAATGTGACAATTGCTGCAGACTCTGCTGCTTAAAATAATATATTTCACATGCCATGGCACCGAATTGGTCAGGTGGGACAGCAGCAGCACAATAATTTATGTTAATGGTTCATTGCCTTCTGTCTGTTCTGCACCACTGCTTCCTCGTTTGACCATTGCCTTTTTTCCAGCTCCTGAAGCTAGCAAAGCGTCTAAAAAAGGAAAAAGTTAATGTTGATATCATTAACTTTGGCGAAGAGGTACGTTAAAAGCTTTTTTTTTTACCAATGTTAAAATATACATACATTGTGTTGCAGTTGTTTCTGGTGAGAAGGCCCTGTCTTTTATTTTAAACTCATACGGATGTGTTTGAAAACAGGGGAGCAACACTGAGAAGCTGACAGCATTTGTGAACACACTGAATGGGAAGGAAGGAACAGGCTCCCATCTCGTGACTGTTCCACCAGGTTCTAGCCTGGCTGATGCTCTGCTTAGCTCTCCCATTTTGGCTGGAGAGGGTGGAGTTGGGTTTGGTCTTGGACCCAGCGACTTTGAATTTGGGGTAGACCCAAATGCCTGACCCGGAACTGGCCCTGGTAAAAACAACTTTTCTCTTTTTACGTCCTACATTAGACATGCAAGTTACTGTATTCTACGTATTATTTTAGTATACTGCTTCATAACTGGCAAACAGAATTGTTAACTCGTGTAATCTTCATCTAGGCCCTGCGTGTATCTATGGAAGAACAGCGGCAGCGCCAAGAGGAAGAGGCACGCAGGGCAGCAGCTGCCTCTGCTGCTGAGGCCGGAGTGAAACCAGCTGCTGGTGAAGGTGAAACAAAAAAAATTACAATGAAAATATACAAATGCATTTAATTTTCATTATTTATATATATCATTATAATCTGAAAGCTTTTAGGTATAAATGTGACATCACATATGAATCTCTGCTTGTGTGTGTGTTTGTGTGCAGACTCTGACCAGGCTTTGCTGGAAGCAGGCCCTAGCAATGTCCATGCAGCAGCCGGAAACGGTCAGCCCAGGAATTCCAGATTTTAGCAGCATGTCCGAGGAAGAACAAATTGCTTATGCCATGCAGATGTCTCTTCAGGCATCAGGTACCGTACACATTTTGGCCATTGCAAGCAACTGCTAAGAATACTTTCCATATAAGCCGACTCTTGAACAATTCCGTGCATTTGGCATCACCAATGCATTTCAATTACGATTATGACCAACTTATATTGGTATAAATCTCCATCTTGGCTGTAATTTATGCTTCCCTAAGCGATATTCAAAATAAAATCCCATTCTATTGGAAATTGCTCTTAGTGTTCACATTTCCTGCATAAATCATTCAGTGTGGAATCATAGGCATTAAATAAGATTCCAAAAACATTCAGTTTTACTTGGTAATAAAGAACGTGCTAGTTTATGCATATAAAGTATTGCACTTTTATCTAAGGCAGTGTAAGTGCCTTGTATGGTTTACCAGTGAAATTTGAAATTCGACATGAATGCATAATCGGTGAGTTATGTTGTAATGGAATGTAATCTCATTGCACCGGCAAAAGTCTGAGCCATTTGAGCTCAGTAACAAAACAAATATAAATGATCATTTTTAAAACACGTTTTATCAATCGATGAATCTGCAATTTGTAGTACAAAATTTATGTTTAAAGGCAAGTATTACAAATGAATCATTAAAGCAATATTTTGCTCGCAAATTGTGCCATTTCATTTGGTTTCTCAAAGGACTTCAAAATGGCTTTCACATGCAGCTTAATGCGTTTTGGTTATAAGCCATTCAATACCTACAAAATGGCCAGCTGAACCAACTCGCATTAATTCTCCCACGAGTGCAGTCGGTTTTGTTGACTATGGCAGCATTTACAGTTGGGTGTACTTAAAATAATAAATGCACTCTGACACTTAATCACCTTTTTAACACCATTTAGGAAAAATGTTCACAATGGAGTAAGCCCATTGTTCGTTCACAAATAGACTTGTTGATTGCTATAATGTGGTATTCGTAAGTGGTTTCCAACATTACAGGCTGACTTAATTTTCTTATGTTATTACTTTTCCATAATAGGCTGTGCATTACATTTTTATCTTCCAATATGCTCTCTTCTAGTTCCCTAAGGTGATACATTGTTGGTTATCCTTAATGGTTTCATTTTGAGGATTTTGGTAGCAAAACTGCATGTCACTGCAATTTATTTTTTCTCCCTCTGTAGAATTTGGTCGAGAAGGAGCAAGTGAAGCAGAGAGCTCTGCCATGGATACTTCTGAACCACCTGCGAAGGTGAAGATTGTTTTATAAAGGGTTATTTATAAACAAATAATACTCATGATAACGCGTTCTTAATTTTAAAGGGGACTGCATAAACGTTTTAATTGTAAAACAAATTAAAGTGCCACTTCATTTAGTAGGCTATATTTAAATTTCTCTTTAATACATCTTTTACGCATGTCACATGATTTTTTTTATAAAATTACTTATGCTTTTGGCTCATCTTGCACAGTATGTATATGCCAGACTGCAGCTGGCATAATCACCGTTGCAAGCATGTCTACGAGCATAGGGAAGACATTCTCTCCTTAAAAAATAAACCACACCGGGAAGTTTATTTTGTCAGTTTCAGGAGTGTTTAAACAGAAGGTCTTTTTTGCTTCGGCAAGGAAATGTTGACAGTTTGACCCATAGAAACGGTCATGTTGATTTGAAATAATAATCATGAATGCATTTCTCCTGTTGCAGGCGGATGAAGAGGATGATTATGATGTGATGCAAGACCCAGAGTTCCTGCAGAGTGTGCTGGAGAACTTGCCAGGAGTAGATCCTTCCAATGAGGCTATTCGCAATGCTATGGGCTCGCTTGCTTCTCAGTCAGGCACTCAGGCCCAAGACACCAAGAAAGACAAGGACAAAAAAGACGAGAGCAAAAAATAGAGCAGATTGCAAAATGCATTTCCAAACCTTGCAATGCCCTGAACGTGAAAGTTTAAAATGTGCTATGTGTAAAGCTTATCTGTGCAAAATAAAGATCTTTAATATTGCACGTTTATCTTAGTGGTGGTCCTACTACTTAAGCGTTTACAATAAACATTGTAAAGGCTTAAAGGTGCTTGAGTGTTTTATACTTAAAATAGCATTTCTCCGAGGTTCCTGTTGGCAGATTTATCAAGTATCTAAATGTAGGAAGTGTTGTTCATTGATAGTCTTCATAAATGCCTAACTTTACAATTGTTATGCTTTAAAATTTGTTATCTTGGAGTCGGATACTTTACATTTGACTGGAGAATACTGAAAAACAAGTAATTAAGCAGCCATAGTTATAGCAGTTGTCTTACAAAAAACCTGGACTTGGAAGTTAACTGCTAAACGTTCATTGCAATTTATTTCATAATTATTTTTCTTGTTTGGCTGCTACAATAAAATAGTGTACTTTTATTAATTTAACCATTTAAGTGTTTTGTAAGGAAACTTTCACATCACATTACACCTAGGGATCAGGATTTTGATTGAGATTTAACATTTTTCTAAAGTGTTTAGTGCATTATAAAAATGTGATTAAATATTTGAACCATGCAAAAGTGTGCAAATTCTTCCCAGGATTTGTATAAACAGCCCTCCTGCTTAGCCATGAATCAAAATAACTTAAGTAAAAGGCATACAATGTTAGGTCATGTGGAAGTTTGTCAAGAGTTTGACCACATGCAGCTTCATTATTCGTGTGGTGTTTATGTCAGCAATACTTATAAATTGTATAGTTCTACAATTTGTAACAATACAACCAAAACCGAGTCCATTATAGATTTTATTTGCTTACACAGAATATGTACAAAGGAGTGAAAAACTTAATCCGTTCTGTACAATCACTTTTTTACAAAAAGTCCCCAAACTAAACAAGTACAGTAATGGTCAACTTTCTTTGGTTTGCACCAATTACAAAATGTACATTTGTATAAAGTACGAGTGCCCACCCACGCCTTATGGGGTATGGACCATCAAAATCCCTTATCCAGACTGGAAAGCATACACAAAAATCCCCACAATGTCACTCGGCTCGTGAAATGTTAGCATTAGCTTGTCGCGATCTGCAAAGAAAATGTATTTTACATGCTTAATCGCACAATGGGTGGCAAGCTTTGGTATAGCCTTCAAAACATGCCTTGAAAATGTTAACACCACCGACGCTAATGCTTATGCCTTGAAGCCCAATTTTGCAAAAGTTAAGTCATGCACCACTGTTCACCTTCTTGCCCCCAAGACCCTTTCAATGCCACGAAATCCCAACCTCAAAAGCGCCACAACCCCCACACTCCCGATACATCATTACCAGGAATTTTGGTTGGGCACCTCTGGTATAAAGTGAAATGCAAGAGTGCACAAAAAGGGCATTTTGAGCGTATGTGCTATAATGCAAACTTGCAGCATTATCAACGAGACTAAACACGATTCCACATGGTGTGCTGGGTAAATGCTCAGGCCGGTTTTTGGTTTCCCGGTTATGTGTGCACAGAACATGTGCATGATGTTTAAGCGTTTAATTTTCATAATATTAACAACCCTTTAAACATGTTTTAAATAGTATGTTTTCACGATAGACCCTATGAGTTAACATTCATAAAACTTGTAAAAAAAAACACATTGTGGAAATATAACAAAATAACAAAGTGCTGGATGCATTATTTACGAATAAATTTAAATAAAACACTGCTAAGAACTACAGATTTTGATTGATCAATTACATTATTTGGCTGTAAGACATCTTTAATACATTGATGTACTGATAAATAACCACTTACATTCATGTATGATGCTGGAAAACTTACATTTACAAGATGTTAATACTGTAACCTGGACAAATGTGACAACTAAAAGCATCCTGCTTTATATATTTGGGGGAGCAATATTTTGTGACTATCTTTAGGAATTTAAGACAAACGATAATACACAGCTGGTAAAAAAATAAAACCCAAGTAATGGAAACAAGGCTGAACGGATTAATGTTTTAGCATTCAGCTTTTCACGCAACGGGATGGCCATTAAAAGCGTTTAAATATTCTTTACAAAGTGTAAGAAAATGTGCTCTTTACATTCTCCACTTACTCGCACAGATGAAAGGCATACGAGAGCCATATCAATGTATACAGTGCTTTCACAAATACAACCTCAGCTCAACTGATATCAACACATTGTCTAGCAGCCTATCCATGCCTGGAAGGAAAGATCTTAATATATAAATTAAGTTAAAAGTCCTACAAACATCATACTGCAAACACTGCCAATTGAGACGGCATCGGGCCTCAGTGGCTGTTTAAATAGATTAGTCACATGGTGACAAGTATTTTAATAAGTAAGTAAATTACCATTTTAATCAAATAATTCTGAATTTGTGATTGCCGAATTTAAATGTGAGTTATTGGTAAGTACATGTATCCAAACAAACTATTTACATGTGAATTGTTAGCTTTTTCAGGTGGAATATCTACGAACGTTTTACTGGATGAAAAAAATAGCTTTTTGCGTTTAAAGTTCTATAAACTTTATAAACATGTACCTTTACATCCATTAAGTAGTGCATGCACTATAAACGTGTACAATAACGTGTATTGTCTTCATCTTCGACCTCAAAAGACATCAATGTTCTTGGACATCAAATCGATGTTCAGTTTTTGTTATAAACATGATTCCCTCTCTTCAGTCCCATTTGTTTTGTTGGAGAGGCTGAATCTTCTGTTGTGGCCATTTTGCCGTACACCAGCGTTCGTCAATGTAGAATATCTGAAAGGCAATCGCACAAATTACGTTGATATTATAACCGAGATTCAGAGTAAGCAAAGAGTACTCAAAACGAATTAGGACTTGGCCCGCGAATTTATCGAATGAGCATTGTCTGCTTTCAGCCGATCTTGATTGTGGGGAAAGTTTGGGATGGTGGTCCATATGGAGAGAAATCAGATTTGTGCAGGAGCCGTACGGATTATCGCAACACCATATGCGCGAGATGACAACAGTTTGGGGAGACCTGCATTCAACAGTGGATAGATAAATGTCAGACGAAATGATGCATTTTGCTGAAATCATAATGCCTCGCTTGTTAAATATAAAAAGGTCGCTGTGCCCCAAAATTCTTGTCAACTTGCATTCGTATCCCCAACCACTCTCCTCGTGTATTACACTAGGAGAATCCGGTTATGAGAAAATAAACAAATGACACTTTTTTATCGAAGTAATGTGATATTAGAAATGCAGACACCAATATTTATTGGCATACAAATACCACGAGATTTGTAGTGTGACTTTCAATATCTGTTACATGTCAGTTTCACTATGACGAACAAAGCACCCGAAAGAATGCCTTTATCTTTTTAGCATTCAAAAAATATATATGGTAAAATGCAGACGTAATATAAAAAAAAACATTTACTCAATTATACTCCTATAGATGATTGCCATTTTCTGTATGGAAATTTTTTAATATACGTTCATCAATATCTTGCTCAAAAACTAATTAAAAGCTTCATAATTGTTTTCATGTGCGACACTTATTTTCATGCCGTATGGCATTTTTCCTTCAAAGGGTAGATGTGGATTAATATAATGAAAAAAAAGTACCCATGTGGTTGTTTGCATGGAAATACTCCATTACGATTATGTGATCGTCTTTATTATGCCTCATTTGTTCAGAAGGTCTTAAATCTCATGATGTATGCAGAGCATACAAATGTCTACCTAATAACACTTCACACAATATGACTGACATGCATAGCCAGTAGAAAGGTTACTTTCATGTACAAACGTTGATATGAAAGGTGTTAAAATACCTGCAATTAAAACCGAGAAAAATAATGAATGACCACGCCTGAACAAATATCAGTTGTAATGATGGACATTTATTTACACGGTCTAATAGTTGTCTAATAGTTGTGCTGAACACTACACTAGGACCGTTATTACTCTTATTAACGTTAGATTTGCATTTCAGGGCAGCACAATAATCTTGTGGGCTACTTGTGATATTAAACTTTGTTCAAATAGCAGAATTGAGACTAAATGGAGCATCTCATGTTAAAAATAACAAGGAATACTTAAGTATATACAATTAAGCGAAATATACCAACCCCAGACTTGAGATACATTTTGTTTCTGAACTTTACACTGCTGGCCCACGCAATGCTTATGTAAATGTTTTACATCATAGCAATTAAAATTAAGTCTCTCCCATTATTTTGGAATTTGAAATAAACATTCAGTGTGCTTAATACATTGACGGTGTTTGCTATTTTTACCTAAATAGATATAATGCATATCCTGGCGCAATGTAATGGTTAGTTCACTTTCGGCTTGCATTCCATAGGTCACTGGTGTGATCTCTCGGTATGGAAGTTGAAATAATGGGACAAGTTTCTTAAATCCCTCCGAATTACTCCACCCAGAAGTATAGCTGGATATTTAGTTGATTTTCATCTCGTGTGTGGTTGCGTAAAGTCTGGCCAGCATGGAAGAGTAGGCCTAAGAATACCCTCAAGAGTGGCTCTCTGGAACCCCCCCCCCCCCTAGTGGAGCAATTTCTACCAGCAGTGGAGTAAGCATGAAATTGCAGAGCCCACATCTTTGACTTTTATAATTCAACCAACAAATCAAGGATAGTTATCCCGCATCATAGTTACTTTTACATGGCTTACATCAATATATATAAATAAGGGACATTTGTGAATATGTCTGTTCAAAATGTTTAGCATACTTCCCGATATGCAACAAACTTGAAATTTGGCATGTGGGTAGTTTCCAGACTGTACACCATGCAAAAAGTATAAAATAGACTTTTGTATTTTGGGGGGGGGGGGGGGGGGGATATATTTTGCACGGCAAGTGAGCTGTGACGTCACATCCGTGATGTCACCCGCATGCGGAAGCGTTATGCAGTGTGCCTGCTGATGTCACCCCCCCCCCAACCCTCTGCGAGTAAAGTGCCATACAAATGTGTTGCAGGTCTAAGGCGTTCTTCGCGCAGCATTGCTTTATTATTTGAGTCGTTTACTGCCGTACGCACCCTCAAAGTTGCGTGTGTCTGCAGCAAGCGCGTGTATGTGTACCTATGGACGCGCGCGCGTGTGTGCGGGGGGGGGAGCTGTAGTGTAGTGGTTAGGGCTACGCTGCGCTACGAACCCGGCAACCCGAGTTCGATTCCCGCTCACGGCCACCGGTGACAATTATTTGAACCGGTCCTGGGCCTCCCCTAGGTCGACTCAGCCTCAAACGAGTAACTGGTGTGGTGTGTGAACATCGCCACGGGGGAGACAAAGGCGGCCGGGCGTGGTGAATCCAAGTCCCGGGAAGTAAAGCTAGTATAATATAAAACGACAATTGTTTTAAGTGTTTCATATTTGCATAGTTATGCTGTGAACAGGCCGTTACCCTTGCCAATGACATTACTACAAGTTGCATAGCACTAATGACAGCAGCTGTGAAACAAGTGTCAGTTAAATTCCACCATGGTATGGTATGCCATTTTTTTTATAATTACATTTAAGGTGCCCGTAGCCGAGATGTAATTGCAATAATTTTCCAATTTACAACACTACATGCATTTGCATAAAATTTATCAACAAACTTTACAGTAACATTTATGAAGGGCCATTGCTCTAAACGTCACCTGTTAGGTTTCTTTTTAAGGCAGTGCTATTGACAAATGTGTTGAATTATTTGTTATTTGTGCTTCTGCACTATTGCCAATGCAGTATCACCAAATCCTTCATATTAAAACATTGTTTTCCTACCACCGATTTGCACGGTTGGCTACGTACGGTCCGAAAGAAGTTGAACGTACATACAGACATAGACACAACCTCTTGCCGCTTGGTTTTTTTAACAACTGTCGTTGAGAAACACTAAAAAATTAACGCTGCCCTTCAAAATCGTGCAATAAATATACGCGATCAGTAAATGTGCAATAATATCACGACTAAATATGTACTGCTACATACCACGACCAAACGCAAGTGTCAAAGAGAAGAAAGGTTTCGCGTTACAATTACAGTCATCCAATACAAACAAACTAAAATCATAGCTGACAACCCAATTTCCAAATCTACTCTCATGCCAATTGCTCAAAAGGATTCACAAAATATACGTATTATAATAGTAATAGCTCTGTGGACATTTAGACAGCTCACCGTATAATGTGTCCCTGGCTCTCACTTTTTTAAGTACTCAATCAGCCAGTGCCAAACAGATGGGCATTTGGCACCCAATTATTTTAAGCACTTGTGTAAGCACGAGTTCTGGGAAAAATTAACACCTGAACTCCACCACATGCCGCACTGCAGTGCGGTATAACACATTCATTTTGCATGCAAATATCCCGCAATCACGACCTTATGTTGGCACGCAACCATTTCGTACAACAAATAACTGCTAATGCGATGCTATCAAACATATTCATCTGGGCTTTGCTACACGGTAGCAATCTCCGCGCATTAAATAACATCTCTCAAATACGCAATTGAACAGAAAACGAAATTTGAAGCTCACACAGTGACCAATATATAAACATACCAAATCTATGGTCTACAAAGATACAATTTTAGACATAGGTGAACAAAAAGTACAATTAAAAGCGGATTCCTCGATCAATTGTATGTATTGCTCACACTGCAAGAATATTTAGCTACTCCAAGTACAGTATTTCCTAAAGGGTATAAATTCTTCGATTTGCTGCTCACGTTTAAACGGTTATGTTCCACATTCAGTGGTGGAAGTGGCCCATTAAGCTCCTGGTTTCTTTTTCTCATTGTCCATGGTAATTATGGTTTGTTATTATGCCATTGCAAGCAGGTCAGAGTACTCCTGACAACCGCAGGAAGTTGACCGGTTCTTAGGAAAAAAAAATTCCCGTCAAGACTTTGACAGTTTACAAAGCCAATAAACCCCCAGCTCTACGTAAACACTAGCCTCCACCTTAACTAAATCGTGGCTTTTTTTGGACTCACATTAAGTGCTGTTTGGAATGTTTTTCGAAAGTAAACGCCTATAAAACTGACACGAGAAGGACACGTGTCTTCATTACGTCGTTCTCCCAACGACTAACAAGTTTCAAAAAAATAACGAGGATACATTTCGGTTGTCGAGACTAAACCTAACCCCTTGCTTGAACAATGAGAAAAACAACAACCTTATTTGAACCTACAACCGGGACTTTAAAATAGATTGATTTTTTGGATGTTACTGTCAACAGTGCACTGTGGTGTATAAACATAAATTTGACACCCGCTTATTGCGGTTCCCTTGGAGCAGCTGTAAATATAAAGGATGTGTAAACCCTACTTTGACATTTTTAACTGCCTGCTTATTGCACGGACAAAAATAGACGCACAGGTACAGTGTGCGACCATAATTCCTAAAATTTTCATTTTTGAAACAGCTTCGTAGGAAGTGTTCAAAGTTTGCTTCCTGGCCCGGTAACTGCAGTGTTTGTCACGGTAACGTAGATGTGTTTATTAGCAAATTTAAAACACATTTCATTGCTCCCCTAACACAATTTCGCGAATGTTCCCATCAATCATTCAGTTTAACGGTGCCCAGGACAAACACCAACTTGTATTGAGCAAGTGGACATTGGTTGATGTCAGAATCCGGGCAAACTTAATGTAACGTCGAGGACGATCCATTTAAGTGCCGTACACAAGATTGCTGCAGGTTCCTTGCGACTATCAAAATTTGCGTATAGCTGACAGAATACAAGGTTTAATTTGCTCAACACATGAAATGTGTACGGTGCAGTTATTAAACGTTGGGCAAAATGTTCAAGACTAAGTCAAAACTGGAATCTGCCCCAAGAAAATGAGACCACAAGGTTTATACCAGGACAAAGCAATGTTTCCCCCCATGGAATGGTTAGCATTTGCGTGAAGACGTTGATAAAGAACATGTTTTCACATATAAACGGGACAAATATGCATACATTGGTACTGACGCATTCATTTATAGACAGGATTAATGGTAAGCTATGTGCTTAACATGGCCATGCACCACTAATGAGAAATGTGTCATTATTGTCTAAGAACTACCCCTATGTCCAGTTAACACACTGCAGTCCTGTGTATGTTAGGGTCTGGCCTTTTACTTCCCGTCATATAATTTGTAAAAAATATATATACAGTATTCTCTGGATTATAAGACACTCTGGAAAGTTAAATGCATCCAAAACTTGTGCCCGGTGTCATTAAAGTTAAACAAAATCTGGTCGCACACAAAAGATACACCCCTGATAGTTTGTTTTAAAACACAGGGGGGTAAAGTGTCTTATAATACAGATAATACAGTATATATATGTATGCAGTGTAGTATATAAATTGAGACATTTCGAAAAAGACAATCCAGAAGATCTATTTTTTGTTATTTTAGTAGTGTTAAACATGCCTAATTTAAATTACATTTGGCAGCATTTACATGACTTAATAAGAATCTGGCTCTGAATAGATCTACAAAAAATAAGCAATGAAACCCACTAACCTTTTAAATGCCAAGTTAGTCACGTACCCATAACAGCTCTTCGGATGTCTCTTCTAGCCTCCTGCATATAAAGTGCTCTATCCTTAAAAGGCAGGATACCCTCCACCGTAAAGATTTTATGAAAGAAGCCACTTTGGGGGGTGGGAGCAACATACCTTGAAATCCTAAAGCCAACTTGGAAAAAAAAACATCTTGAGAAATCGAACCAAATCTTTTCACATTAGCTTTCAAATAGTGTGTCTCAAATTGAGGTGCCTTACGTACTACTCGAAAAAGCATGGAGAGATGCATGCTTGGAACAACAGGTACACAGAGAGAAAGGAGGAACACTTGAATTGGACAACATACGCAGGCATATTGTTAGAAGGGATGATGGCCAATGGACGTAAAAGGTGACAGAATTTCAAGCAAAGGAGGGGAACATGCCCAAAAAGGATGACCACCACGGAGGAGATTGAGCGATGAGATCAACTCATGCGCAGCAGCAAGATGGATTGTGGGATCGCAACACCGAGAGAGAGATGGTGACGGTGTCGAGATGCCTCGTAATAGAAAGACAATGGCCGATAATTTGCCATGAATGAGTGCATACTTTCACAGAAAATGACAGGCATTCACACTTCTGCCTATCTGATTGTCTTCATCAGGAATTAATGTAAAATTGTGAGATGGAATTATTTCTCAACAGTATGTGCTACAGAACTATGGGAGCATTATAGGACTATAATCATGCATTTTTAGGAATCTAATATTGCTAATATGATTCACTGGTGCAAATGTACATGATGACAATTTTTTCATTTCCAGCCATTCCTAAGCCACTAATGGATGAAGGCCACCCACGCCATGTCGTTCATGCATTTTTTTTAACCGTACTTCACCACATCAGTTAGTGTAAGTTTGTGAAGTGTGGGAAGGGATGTTAGCCAGGGTTGGAAATCGAGCTCTGGTTGCTGGGTTCACGGTGTAGTGTGTTGACTTGCTGGCCCACCACCACCTCACCTAATTATTGTATATTAGCTATTATAAACATAATTTCTGGACACTGGTATATGACATATTAAGTCCGCAAAAGATACAAGCAATATGTTCTACTGTACATTATTATGGCACAGAGCCTTAGGCACATCAAATGCACAAATTAAGCCATGGCCAATACCTGGTTGCATTGAAACAGGAGCCTATTATTTAAAATAACCTTTAAAAAGTAACCTTTTCGATTTTTCGTATGTATAATATTTTAAATTCACAACCCTAAGGACTAAAGTTTAATTACGTCTTACAAATTTCATTTCAATTTGAAATTTTAGATACATGTAAAAACACATTCATATTACACACGCTTCAAACCCTAAAGGCTTGGCATTGACAGGGCTTGCTAAATTATCTCCAACTTTCCTACTCTGCATGATGAGAATTTCAAATTGCAACGCCTTAAGATTATCAGCATCATGGGCATGATCTTTTCACTGCTGGATGAAGGTCTGCCTTCATCATTGTCACGCAACAATCCATGCAGCTCCTGGAAATGAGATGATTTCATGGTCTTCCTATCTGTCTCTCAGCGTAATTATGCAACTTTTTTCCCCCAATTTTCTTTGTCAATGTCCACATTTGTGATACATAGCAAGTAGCAGGATTCTGAGGCGAGCCAATCGCATCGGTAAGAAGGGATGTCGGAAAGGTTTATATACAAAAATGTAACAGCGTCTGAGATTGCGAAAATGCATATTGTTCAAATAACTTAATAAATAAGGCTGCAAAGTTGGACTCCGGATAAATATGAACAAAACAAAAACCATGCACAATTTTGCTAAACAACTGGAAATATTTGTTGGATGGACACAACTGACACCACTAGGATATGCATGACTATGGCAGTTAATAAAGGTGGACCGAGATCAAAACAATGCATTAAAGAGGCAGACGAGAGCAAGGATGGAGTTCTATTGGAAAACTGAACTTGATAACTAAAAATTGTATCCCAATGTACCTAATTAAAAAGTTTTTTTTAATCAATTAACAGTAGTTACCAACATTACAGTAGCAAAAATTGTGACTCCATCAGGCGGTGTTGGGTCGTAGTTGTAAACTGTATCTTCCAATGCTGCAGTAAAGAAGTTGGCTGCTGTAAGAGTCGTTATTGTATTAGTGAATAATGTATTACAGTATCATATATCAATGAGGACATCCTAAAGCATGTCATGCTACGATGTAATTTTACAACAATAATTAACCCTTTTCAAAAACAGTATAAACTCAAACACAAATACCTCAAGGTCTGTCTCTTGAATTGATTAGGTCGCCCAGAGCTCAAGATGCAATCCTAAGAATCCAACATGAAAGCATGTGTTAGCAAGACGGTTCCAAATCGACTGGATCAATGTGCCGAGATTAAGTTCATGGGGTTCAAAGATGAGCTCATAAAAACGATAAAGAAAAGTAACAGCCTACATTAAATCAACGGATTATTATATATATGCACACTATACCAGGTCATTATTAACTTTTGTCTATCCACTCCTGGATGATGGTCTACCCACTCTGTCAACATTGCTCACGGTCCAGTGCTGATATCATCCATCTCACTCCTGCACATGGAACTGTTCTCATCGCTCCATCTCTCTGCGATGGTCATCGTCCTCTTGGATAAAAAAAAACTATCCCCGACTCGATTGAAATGTACGCAGAGAAATAAACCTGGGGAGAGGGGGGGAGGGAGTTATTTTCTGTGCTTGCCAAGTTTCCAGAACCAACGGGCAAACATTGAGAACGCCGTACCCAAAGCACAGACAGAAGCCCACTGTCTCTATGCTCTATTAGGGACTTCACATGCGCCCAGGAGTTCCACAAGCTCGGCAAACCTTAACATTTCGACATCAAGTCAAACTAATAACATAATCATCAATGACAGCTTTTTGTCTCTCTAAATAAAGGCCTCGCCATTGCTCTGTCGGTCACTGGGTTTTTATTTTTTTACCAAACTTCATCGTGTCTGTCTTTGTCAAAGGCAGTGCCAAACCAAGTTAGATGTTATTTGCCACTGATAATTATGTACATGGCCAAAAATTTACTTTCATGACCAGGTTCGTGGTGCTGTGTGCCAACTACTGCACCACCACTCCACCACAATCAAATATACTGTGTGTCATTTGGAAGATAATTACCGATAGATTAATAAATATCTGATTTATGAAATAAGTAAATGACTTGACACACAAACGAAAAATAATGCACATACAGCATGGATAAAAATGTTGTTTTGTCCGAGTATGTCCAACACCATGGTATTTATAAAATGTTCTCCCTCATCAAGAAAGGTGAACAAATTATTTATATCTGATTTACATTCCAAATTTATGGACATACTTTACCTAAGTAAAGGGACCACTGTGATTACACTAACGATCATCCACATCATTAAAGTGTCTGATATGTATTTCTAAAAAATTGAAATTGTCCAACTAATGCCACACGAAATGTGAATCTAAGGTAAATCTACAATTATGCACGAGCATTCATGCAATACACAGCTGTGCAGTACATATATTTTAAAAAAACATCCTCCAAAATATAAAACTGGAATGAATTAAATTTAAGCAAGGCTATACAATCTGTCACGGGAAAACCACGATTTTTACATCTGGAGAAAGTGGAGATAGATATTTGCTGGCGTTTCTGAACTCCAGTCCTCACAATCCTTCATGGTACAGCTTTCCGTGATTACCAACCATCAGGTGCATTCAGTGTGCAATTGCTTAATTTGCATATGAATAGACAATAATATATATGTGTATAATCTTGCTCTGCCACTCAGTGATATTTGTGACACAAACCGGCACACTGGATTTGGCCACAAGTGCTGAAGCCGAGAAAGACCGGTGCGTATGATGGGTAGAACAATGCATCGATGAAGATCAATTCTTAAGCTCATGATACACATAGAGTTGTGTGTGCAATAATCAATATCTTTTCATCCACTGTCACCACGAGTCCGGCAACTGAGCAGGACGACTCAAGAGCAGATGGTGGTTTACTGCTCGGGGCCGATCGTGGAGGTTACGTGTCTACTGTGAAACAGCTGCGGGATCTGGCATAGGGCAAACATCGTTGACAACGTGTGGTGGTGGTATCAATGGCTTAAGCCATGATGACATCTTTGATCTTTATGAACCGGTTTGTGTCACGCCTGCAGCCACTAGAGACACTACATTTACCTGCAACATTGAGACAATTTGTTGAATTCCCTAGGGGGGTAGCGAGTCATTTATACCGCGACGGTTCACCAGGGCTCATGGTAATTTTACCAAAACGTCTCCACTCCCTGTATCATAATCGTGCAATAAAAGCAGTCTAATTTAGTATTTACGTTCGTAAATAATTATCCGTGTAAGCACAAACAAGCCATTTCTGAACACATTTTCCTGCTGCACGCGGCCACATATCATGCCTTCTGCTGGACTCACGTCACAATTTAACGAGTAGCATATCTTGATTTACACTGTATACCTTACTGACAGCGTTACACCGCCCTGCTGTTTATATGACCGTAACTACAAGGTCAACACAATGTTGTTGATATCGTGATCAAATTAGACGAATCCCAATTGTGCATTAAAAAACCACAATTATTACGTCTACGCTCACATCTTACCTACATATTATCACGCCAAATCAGCGTCGCGCCATTCCCACTAATTCACCGTAATTGAGGCATGGTTCATAATAATGAGATATGTACAAATTACTGCCGTGCGAGAAAAAAATCTGCTCGGCGACAGATATAGCACTGCGGCGATTTGCGTCACATTTCGGCAAGGACTGCAATTTCTTGCGGTAATGTCTCCTTAAATTACTTACGCAGACACCCACTACAACGCTTCTCAACACGCATAATTAGGCATGCTAATTATAAACCGGCGAGCAGCTTGTATGCTCTGTAACGACACGCGCCACGCTAATGAAAGTGGAAACCGAGCTACAACCCCGAGCCAATGGTGCAGCCACCATACCGCTTTCCGCTGTCCACAGACTTCATTGACCCTCAATGAGTAATGTGAAATTTAGTTAAAGCCATGTACGGAATGACAATAGCCATCAAAAACAGGTCCAATATTTACATGCAATAAAATAAATGTTCGCACACATAGCAACGGTTGAGCCCACCTTACCATTTCCCAATGCGTATATTACCTCCTATGAAATATCGGATCCGAAAAGTGGACCGTGATTTAAGTAAATCTATGGAACAATTGAGGTTCATTACGAATTGTGAATTCGTGTTCATGGTACAAAAAAGCATTGAGAGAACCACGCTTGGGAATTACACTGAGTGAACAGAACAGATCACTTAGATTGGAAAAAAAATATTCAAGTTGGAAACATCTTATTGGCCATCAAGAATAGTAAATGGGCTTGGGCAAGAGATGTGACTATACAGGGAAGATGACCGGTGGTCGAGCTTGGTGACAACAATGACTCAATCATATTTTGTCCGCATTTACGGATTAATTAATTCACTTATGCATTATACGGGGGGGGGGGCGGTTAATTATTTGTTCTGATCAGATTCTTTAAAATATTTACCCTCAAACCCAACATTAAATCGACAAGAATCTTAAAACAATAAATGATTCCGTTTGTAAAGGAGGCCTAATGGCTTTTGGTATAAATGTTTCTCGAAAATCTTTGCCACAGTTTACAAGGATCGTGCGTAGGTAAGTGCGCGCTGTTCGTCCCCTCGCCAGAGAGCATTCCAATGCCTGCTGCATCCACTGGCATCACCCCAGCGCTCAGCCCCACACAGCAGTTCATTATTTCAGAGCAGTGGCCTCGAGACACACAATCTACCGTTATTGTTGTTGGGTTCTAAAAAAAAATACTCACGGTTTGAATCTCGCACCAAGGGATCGTAACAAGACGCAATGACAAGCCTTTGATTCGCAAAATGGCACTGAGTTTGTATATGCACTCAATTCTCTATGGAGCATGTTACCCAGAGGCCTTTTCAGTCACAGTGTGTAAAAAAAAAAACATCACAATGTAATCTAAAAGCAGTTGGAAACCAAATTACAGCCCCTGTACCTGAATGGGCAATACATGTCGGCTTTCATAACTCATTCAAGGAAAGCCTCGAGTAGGTTATAATGATGATAACAATAACATTATTTACAGCCCCGTGCCAATTCACTGCTGGAGTAAGGCCGACTCATGCCATGTCAGGTCATGGGGGTTCTTTGACTATACTTCAATTTCTTGTTGGTGGGGGTGAAGGAGGTGGGAGGGGGACCCAAGATTTTGCAGTTTCATGATCCTGCGAATTAAGAACGAGAGTTGTTAATCGATAACCCGTAACCGTTTTCAGAAATCGATGACCATTTCGAAAGCGAAAAATCCGGGAATTGTTTCCAATGGAACGTTGATCATGAATGCACCAATTGCTAGACACGAACGTACAAAACCGCAGAGGCACAAGTCACTGCGTTGTATATTTTCCCTCGTTTCTCAGTTGAAAGATAAAGGTGCAGCCCTGCAATTGCTTTCTTGCTCACATCACTGCTGGAGGAAGCGGCCTTCACGAGAAAGAGCTATGCAGGATTTTTGGTGCACTCTTTGAAGGAGGTGCGCGAACCGACACTTTATCCCACCTCACATGACCTGCCGAACGACTGCTACGCACACATTCATGCTGCTGGGTGGACAGAGGCCGTGGGAAAAAATATAAGAAACTTGCACCGTTGTTTCCACTGCTGCACCGGGAGATGGAATCGAACAAGCGACCACTGCACGTCCAGTGTGTTGACCATTACACCACGGAAGACTACCTTCCTTGCTCAGTTAAAAAGGGTAAAGCCGTACCAGACATTTCAATGTGTGTGGCAAAACCAGCAACTGCCCCCCCCCCCCGCCTTAATTTAATGCAATCAGAAACGATTTTAACAACTCTCGTTCCAAGCCATCTCGCTTCAACTCCATCTCTGAGGAGGACGTCCTCTCAAGTGTTGTCTCTCCTTTGGCTGCCACTTTGTCACCAAGCTCGACCACCGGTCATCTTCCCTGTATAGTCACATGTCCTGCCCAAGCCCATTTACTATTCTTGATGGCCAGTAAGATATTTCCAACTTGAGTATTTTTTTCCAATCCAAGTGATCTGTTCTGTTCACTCAGTGTAATTCCCAAGCGTGGTTCTCTCAATGCTTTTTTGTACCATGAACACGAGTTCACAATTCGTAATGAACCTCAATTGTTCCATAGATTTACTTAAATCACGGTCCACTTTTCGGATCCGATATTTCATAGGAGGTAATATACGCATTGGGAAATGGTAAGGTGTGCTCAACCACCGTTCTCATAACAGCAGATGTCACTGGAACACGTTCGATCAGCCTCACTAACCACAAACAGCCGAAAGATTTCTATTTAGATTCAATTGGTGCTTCTGTTACGAGTCGACAGCTTATTCATGTAATCCTGCTTAATCTCAAATTAAAGGTTCTCCCACATCAATTCACTTCACAGCCAATGACATCCACGTGGGCAGCAGTGATTAGTCGTGGACATAAAAAAGATAAAAGTACAACTAAAAAGAAGTGGCATTACATTTTTAATTAAATCCCTTTCATTCTCTGCCTTTAATTTTCCCATTTGACCCAAACGTTGACAATGCAGCAGTGGTTTTTTTTTGAAATTGGGAACACACGTGCAATAATAGAGGGAAAGAAAAAAAATCTAATTATAAGGTTTCCTGCCACACAATGCACCGCGAGATGCTGCCATGGTGTATTGCACAGCACACTGGACTTGAAATGTAGAGGTCACAGGTTCGTTTTTGGTCGTTGCAATAAATGGTCAAGTTTCTTAAATCCCCCCACCTCTCTTCCACCCATAAGTGTAAATGTATACACCACAGTGAGTCAATCGGCAGGTCGCGTGTGTTAGAGATAAAGTGTGGGTTCTCGCATTTCTTCTAAGATGTCTGGCCAACGTGAACAAGTAGACCATAATATCCTTTAGAGATCCCCTCAAGTGGCCCCTCCACCAGCAGTGGCACGAAAAAGTAATTGCAGGGCTGCACTTTTTCCTTTAACATGGCACGGTGGTAGGGATTGGCATTGTGCCATCCCAACGCGATTTGAATAATTGTCACTATCCAGAGTCACTACTCAAATCAAGAATCATTGCATTGTCTTGTTTCCCCGTCATTTATATTCATTCGTCCCATTTGCAAGTATTATTCATGCAATTGCATTAAACCAAACATCTTATAATATGCACCGAATTGTCGTGGATTGTAAATAATCGATTTTTCTCACACTCTCTGATGCCGAGTGTATCATTCTATTCTACTCTCGATTGTGGCAATATGTTAAGGGACTAAATGCCAATGTCGAGGTCTTTGCCACGAGATGGCCTCAGGAGGTAGAGTTCGTGTAATTTTGCTATTCCTCCTTTGAAGGAGCGCAGACTACAGTGGGTCTATGGTCCACAGTTCGGCAGTGTATCATGAATCATGAGAACACTTTTTAGTCGGTGAATTGATGCATCGTTTCATGCCAAATGGAGGTTTCTTATATATTTTTTTCGCTGCATGAATACCCGTACGAGATTGGCTCGAGTGAGCCGCTGTCCGAGCTGAGCAGAAACAGGCTGCGGCGGTGGCCGAGCAAAAGGAAGAAACGTCTAGAATACTGAAGCCATCATTCTGGCAGTCAGCTGACAGAGATATGCACTGGCAGCTCATGTGTCCCGCATTGGCCTGCTGCCTAGCTGCCCACTGTTATTTTGGTACAAGCGTTTGAATTCCTTTGGTTTTGTCGAGACTTATTTTTGCCTACACATGGACAACTGACGCAAAGGATTAGAGCTGATATGAAGACAAAAATACGAAGAAAGAAAAGTCGATTTATTTACCCTTAAAAAAAATTCAAGACAGGTGCAGGATTTATTCCAGTGTCTCATAAATGGCTCCATCTCAAAATAAAAATGGAAAAACACTACACAGAATGCTGCTCTACCACAGCATTTCAGCCACTCTGTCTCCAAATGTCATAAATCCCAATCAAATCCCTCCATAATGTGCAGATGAAAGCAATACCAAGCCCATATTTTTAAGGACTTATCCTAAATCAATTTGATTTTTGTAAAATCACATTAAAAGGTCGATGCTTCTAGTATATAATAGATGCCACTGATAGATCTTGGCTTGCCAGTAATCTAGCCTACTGTTTATTGGATAACACCCACTTTCCTCACCCGATATTGTGTGTGCTATACAGTTCGTCTCATGTAAAACGAATAAAATTATATCCTCACCATGCATGATAAAACCTCATTCTCATGGTGTTTTCGCTATAATTTTGTATGCTACTGTACTGGTGTTTTAACACGCCATTGTTATTCAGTCAACCCTAAACAAACGATGAATTCGATTAGTTTGCATTCATCCAACTCTTCTATAAAATGAGGCATTGGTAATTAATTTCAGCAGGTTTCCTTTGCATTTGCTTTTATAATTAATTGTTATTGGTAACTTTCAATTGGTGACCATTAATAATTTGACAAAGTATTTAATTTGAGAATACAAATGCTTCAAACTGTTTAAAGAGGAGGGCCAATACTTTAATCCAAGGTGGCATTAAACAAAGTTATTGCACCCATTTATGTTGAACTTATTTTGCACCGTACACAGCCAACCTTGCTAATCAGAGGTGCAGGGAAGGACAAAACTAAACACAAAAAGCAGTTCTAAAGAAAGTCGTTTTCAATCTAGATTAAAAGGAAGAGCATTCCAGATGGCTGGAGAAGCGCATCTGAAAGCGCGCGATGCAGTAACCGTCTTTGTTCGATAGTTAGCCAAAAACCGCTGTGAGGATGCCCGGAGTTTGTGTGCTGTCACTTGTAATTCTGTGCCACAGAAGTTAAACAACAGTGAACACATACACACAGAAGTGAACACAATACTTTTCACTCCCAAATATATAATGTAAAGAGTGGTCATGGCCACTAACCTGCCATCCACCGAGGCGCTACTACTCACACGATCTTTTGCAAGAACCAACTGAACACAAGAGATAGCTCCCCAATTAAGTTGCCACCAAAGCTTGGTTTCAGGCAGAGCTACCTGGGAGAGAGAGTCCAGGAAAATATTCCATGCAAAAATGTAACCTCCGTTTACCACTTTAGTAAAAATTCAAAACTAACAAGTGCAACAATTGTCTGATTATCTTACCGATACATGTGACAATAAAAGAATATCAGAGTTATGTTTTTTTTAAATTATGGCTGCAGGTATTGTGGTCTATGCAAACATGACTCCTTGTAAAAAAAGGTGTCAGTTTTGTTGCCAGATAGAAGGGTAAAAAAAACAATTATCAATGTCAGAGTAGTTTCTTGCTCAAGTGAATATTGAGGCAGTGTTCATCTCTCGTTTACAGCCCCAAGACAGTGATGGGAATTCCACATTACTATGGTGTAGGAGTCTATACATAGGACAACCACTGTTGACTTTCCCCCAAAAGCAGTACTCTTTTTATCGACCTCCAGAGGGATGATGGGCTGAGTCATCCCCCCCCCCCCCATCAGGCATTCGAACTCGCAACCTTCTCATTGTGAGCTGCTCGCTCTATTGCCGAGCCACCTGGCCAGATAGAATGAACGTGACACATGAAGTGCTGTATATGGAATTCCAAAATTGCGCAACATTTAATTATGGCGCAGGCAAAGGATGAATACCCGTTAACCAATCACTTGATATTAACCACGCAGAGTGCGATCTGCAAGCCAGAGCTCACCATAAGGACCTTGGACTGCTACAAAAAAACAATACCATATTTAAACATGCATAAAAAAAATAACATCAATAAGATGTATAGTAATATAATAGGCCTTCTCTATACGTACACGTGTACATACGATTATTACTTATCATTACTTGTTTATTGCTTTCAAACAGTTACTCAAAAAACACAAGATACGGTTGCCAGCGGCCGTGTTTTTGGCAAAGTATTTGGCGCGACTTCTGCTATGACTTGACTAATGAGTGTGAGAGACGAGGTATGGCAGCCAACGCTGTTGCAAGTCGACTTTATGAGGGGCTGCAACCAAAGTGCTCGCCAATCTGGAGGGCTTTAGAGACTTTCAATGCGCACGACGCTCGAATTAATTAGTAGCGGCGGACATTCCCACGAGGAAATCAAGAAGAGGAAAAGTCAATGTTTGGCTTTGAAAGATGCCTTGTATTGATTGTACAGCGGTCATTAGCCACGCGATATTTAAGACGGAAAATCTATTTGCAATTGTGCTGAAACACATGCAAAGTATTAAGTACTATTTTTTTGATACTCGAGACCTATAATAGCGGACAAAACATTTATTATGTTGTTTGAAGGATTTTGTTATTACATTAACTTAGGTGAAGTATAGTGGTTATTTTCTAATCTAAAAAAGATTAAGCACGTAAAAAATACAAAAACAGATGGCATGAAGGTGACGTGTTGATCGAGGTTTAGTATCTAATGTGCACAGATTGTTTGCCGCTAATGCGTTCAACAAATGTTATTGTTGAAAAATAACTAATTTAAAAAGTAAAAAGCGTAGAAGCGCAGCCCTGCGATTTCACTCACGCCACTTCTGGCCGAAGGGACCCAACTAGACAGACCACTCGAGGGGTAATTTGGCACAAATTTTGCTCTCACACTCGCCAGACATCCTGGGAGAGGTAGGAGTCCCTACACATTACTCCACCACATGAGGGCTGCCGGTCGATTAACTGTGGGTGTACCCATTGACACTTCTGAGCAGACAGGAGTGGGGAGATATATAAAAATAACAATAATAACTTGCAGCTCTGTTCTGGGAGATCGAACCCATGTATCTAGATTGCAAGTGCAGTGTGCTAACCATTGCTCACTTAACACAGATCAAAGGATTAACTGATAATGGTTTGTGTTTACATTTTAACAATGTGGAATCTTTTACGCATAAACCATCTTGACGAAATAACATGTGTGTCAAATGGGTAGACGCATTCCACAGCCAGTGTAAGCCACGTATTTTAAAGTTCATGTTTGTATGCTTACGTCATTGCTGCAAATGATTAAAGCTTTCCCAATGCTACTGAAGACATGTACCATAGATATTTCCAAATTACTTACCAAAATAGACAATTTTACTTCACCATGATAATGCGAATGGGCTGGTGACATGGCCTAGCTGTAGCGCATTGGCCACTTTTGCATCGGTTCACGGTTTGAATCCAGCGGCCACCCTGATGAATACTGCGCATGTCAACAATAAAAATAAATGTTCACAATTTTCTTCACAGTGGACGTTAGAGATCAGGTGACATCTTTTGCAAGAGTAAGCCATTTCTCTGCTGGCATCGTGCTCGAAATTTGAAATCTCTGAAATTGTACTTGCATAAATTAATTGGGATTATCCATATAAATCATCGCCCCATACTGTCAGACCACAGAAGATAATTGTCGTGCCCGAATGAGTTGGATCTACCGAATGGCCCCCTCTCATTAGTAACCTTTCTGATGTTCTGGTGTTTAATAATTTCTGATCTCTGCGAATCTAGATGCTGAATAAAGGCCATATGTCGTGTCAGTCAGTGGGGTTGTTTGACCATACCTCACCATTCTGGTTAGTGTGTCGGTCAAGGGGGGGGGGGGCAGGAGCAGTAAAAATATCACTTGCCAATGAAGTTAGAAGTTAGGCATGGCCAGAAATCGAATTCTGGGTTTATAGCGCAGTTAAATTACCACTGCAGCACCACCCAAATTTGGTGATTCTTGTTTGGGGGATTGTAACATATATATTTTCATTTCAGGTTGTACAATACCTTTTTTTTAATAAGATAATTAATCACTCAATATTTTTCAAGAATTGTTATTCTCTATTCCTTATCATAAAATAATTATTTTGAAAGCTTAAGGAACATTAGCTGGCCGGTGGTGTAATGGTTACAATGTGTGCAGCTTGCAATCGGACATGTACTTGGTTCAGAACTCGAGGTGGAGATTCTTTAAACCTCTCTCTCCAGCATCAATAAAGTAAGAACGTCGCTTTGTGTGGATGTCAATTGTGGTTGTCCTCAGGATTCGCGACCCCACCATCGAAAGGAATGTGGAATTTCAACCACCGGCTCAGAGCAAATAGGAGATTAATACTGCCCAATTTTTAAAGAAAGCAGGAAACCACTTTGACTTTGAAAATAACTATATTTAAAATATATATATACACAATTAAATTGTAAAAAAAGCATTACTTCACACAAAGCTTTAACATGGCCTATTCATACAGGATAACATCTGAATTATGCGTAATTACTTCTGCTCTCTACATACCCACATGTGCACATGGGTCTTGTGACTACCCCCATAGCCACATAAACACACAGTGCACCCACAGCAGCACTGAGAGCATCTGCCAGTTCATATCCCAAAAGCCTCATATTTAACACCGATGTGTAACTGTTGCTCATCTATTCAGTCCCGTTGGTAAGTTTCAGAAATGTCAAACGTAATAGCACACAAGTAATTATTGAATTATATTCGTACAAATTTTCAGATTTCACATTTTCTAAGTTTCACGTGGAAACGTGTTCCTATTTTTTTCGCTTCAACCAATTTTAATACCTTGATAGTTTGGACAACATGCAGTATGCAAGAGGAATTACAGACGTTGCAATGTTTCCGTTGTTGTTTGTATAACTGTACATTTTGTGTATTAGTTGTAAGTGTCCTCATTTCATCCTTTGTAAAAAAAAAAGGCTAATAGTTACAAATGGTACCCAGAACAACTGGGAGCACTTAAACTAATTCATCATTTGTACTCACATAACAGTAAACAATTTACTTCTTCAATAATTTATTGTAGTTCGTTTCAATTGGATATTATAACGAATATCTTGTCGGCCAATCTAATGTGATGTTACAAAGACGGGTGCAATTTTTGGCACAAAATAAACATGACAAACAATATGCAACAAGTTTGCTGAGCAAAAGAAGTTCATTTTCGAGAGATAAAACAACTGAATGTGTCACGTGGGTGATCTATCGGAGGAGGCTAGAGATCAAAATGAAGAAATAAAGCAGGGTGAAGTGTATTCTTGGTTCTTTCTTTAAAGTAATGTAGAAGGGAAATAATAAAATAATAAAAATAAAACATAATATAATCAAATTATCACGACGTTTCGGCCACAACGCAAGCAGCCGTCCTCAGGTGAAGAAACAGAGCTGTCTTTCCGACAGCTCTGTTTCCTGCAGTCACGAAAGCTTTAAATCGAAACAGGATGAAGTGCTTTTAGAAAACTGAAATTCTTAAACTAAAAACAACATTCAAACATATTTCATAAAAATACATTACTGTGATAAATGTGCCTGAAAAATAAAGTTTTCAATCAGTGCATATAACAGGACATGACATATCAGTGAGAAACATGGAGATTGACAAACAGCATGCAACAAAAGCGAACAAGTGTGCCAATAAGCATGGAGAGATACATGCTGGGAATTAAACATGCATCAGGGAACAAACATAATTGAGGCATTATTTTGACTGTTAAGTGTGCGGAACGATGGCCAATGGAAAAAGACCCATGATGGAATGACAGCCAAAGGAAATAACAAACCCAAGAGATGGAGTGGGGAGATCAGCTCGTGCAGAAATGGGATGCATTGTTTCTTCGTAGGGCCATGAGGATGGTTAAGGAAAGGGGAGGGCTTCATCCAGCAGTGGATAGATTATGGTGGATGATGAACCAATTGGTTACTGTAAATATAATACTGAATGTCATCTGCCACACATTTTCCGCAGAAATATTGCTTAAATATATGACACCTAATGTAAAAAAAAATCTGTGCTATTGGAGTATTGTAAAGCGAAAACATTATTATCATTGATCCATTATGTATATCCAGGTACAAAAACCATCTAGGCCACATTTTCATGGTGGACTAAGGATAGCAGTGAAATTAAACTACATTGCATATACTGCACGCTTAATAGCATTTGTACAACAAAAACATTAGTGGTGTGCAGACATTCATGCTATAAATAGTATTCAAAAGAATATTCCCATAAAAAACTGAATAAGTTGCATGCACGTTGTTTTGTATGCAAACGCGTATTTGTAACACTGACCTGCAACTACTTAAGAGCCAGTAGTTGCATACTCACATTCAGGCATATGCATGCACGAAGCGTCAAACAACAACAAAAGTGGAATAAATTTACAAAAAATAATTTTAAAATGTATCCATTCACAAAGCACAGCCCCATGCAAAGCAAAAGAAAACACTGTCCATCTGAAATGGGAAAAGTGGCAAATGCGAGCGGTAACAACATCAGCTTGAGACAAAAACAAAGCGAATCCATTTGCATGTCATTTTCTGGCATGGCCAAGGAGCACAAAGATTGGAATTAATGGAGCAGCTAACTCTGTTTATTAAATGACTGCAGCCCACAGCCAATGTGCAGCAGACACTTACAGTGCAGGGCAGGTGCCCAGAAGCTTTAGCAGCGGGTTAGACTGGACTGGGCGCCCCACAGAAATGTGTCACCAGTTTGGAGACAGCGGGGCACGCCGCTGCCCGAGTCCGCGGGCGGCTGGTAAGGCGTGCGCGAGCTCGCACGCGCGCGCTGTGTAGAGGCACACGCGCGCACACGCACACACACACGTGGCAGCACGCACATGCGCGCGTACCACACGGCGTACATTCACGCACGGCACACGCGCAGCACAGGAGGGCAGGGAGAGGTGCGAGAGGAGGAGAAGGGAGTGCAGAGAAGGGACAAAAGCCTCTTAAACTCGAGGACACCGCAGTACAGCCGTAAAGGATTTGCGCTTCTGCTGCAGTGTGTTAGTATTAACAATGCAATGATATAACAGCCAGACTATCCATTTAACAAAGAGTACAATTACGTTTCCAAAGATTATTTCGGGTGGCACCCCACGTTGTTTTGCATGATGTCCAATGTTTCTGACTTTTCACCCGCTGCAACATGACGCGAAACATCGGACATACTGCTGAACAACGTACAGCATGACGAGAAAACACACGGGAGAGCTGTACATCACAACTAAGACACGCTGCGTAGTAACCCTACACTCACTCGGTCATAATCTTACTTTAATCCTTGGTGCTTGCCACCATCTAGGTCTTTAACCATTATCGTCATTGTACAGCTATGAACTTTACACCTGCAAACTCAGAGGGCAGTTTTAGTCCACATCGCCGTCAGTAAATGCTCAACATCAATGTAAATTGAACAAGCATGTCGGTTCTTCATATTGCATCAAAGCGTGTTCATGCGAAGCCTATAAATAAGGGGACAACTATACCTACATCATGACCGTCCTGCACTTGCTGATCTCTCAGTGGAATAGCTGGACCAATAGTGCAGTGGTTTACTCTTTATGGAGTGCAAACACTTTACTATGTCATGCCTGGCCTTACACAAAAAGCTAGCCGGAGATTTGTAGCTTGAATTAAAGGTCAACAAGAGGACCAACAGTCATTTTCCAAAAAATCATCGACCCTGAGATAAAGAAAATGGAAGAGGCGCACTGTGGGGGCCACCCAGCCCCAGGTGAATTCTGCAGTGCCTTGCCCAGCACACAAAAGCAGATCGCTTTTGATAGGCACTGTCGAAAAAAAAAGATGAAATACTAATGGAGTGTGATAATAACCGCAAATATTAGAATGTTTGTCACTGAACGTCCTCTGGAAGAAAAGTAATTTGAAGTATACATTCAAAGTTTGTAATTACGTGAACATTTTTTTCCATTATATTTTACTTTCAGGTCATACAAATTTGGCCCGAAAAATATATTGTTTAAATATTAAACGAATATTCTAAATCAACTCATGCATGAAATAAATTCAATCACGTTGCATTTCAACAATGCCACAGTGATATTAAAGCTTGGAGCTCTTGCTGTGTCCATCGCATGTGCTGTCTGAATATTGCTGAAAACATGACTTTTTCATAAGTCCATTCAGCTTCACATGGCCGAAGAAAGCATACTATAGTAATCTGGGTCTATAATGTTAACCAGAGCTGTGGGTAGAAACACTGGGAGGGCATTTTTATAACCGGGATTCATTTTCACAACACTTCACAGCTCATAAAATTCTGTTTTAATACAGCAACGGCGCATCATGAAGTTAGGTGAAATATCTCTCGGTGCAACAGTCCAAGCATTCACCAAATGTCGGTGCGTAGTAAGGTCACATTGGTCCCTCCAGGGTGCCCACACTTCCTGGAAAAAATGTCGAGCTTGTAAGAAGGTCGCAAAATATATCTAACTTTACTCACATGATCATCGATTCCTCCACCCACTTGGACGACTCGGTCCAACAGGCCAACTGTTTCGTCCGATTCTTACCATGTTCCAACACCACACCGCAGGTCAGACCACTTCTCTTTATGCTTTTTATTTGCTCCTGCTCGTGCTGCTCAATTTTGGCATTCGCTCCCATGGGATATTTTCCCAAGGACTTATAACATGGCTCAAATCAAGGAACATATTGAGTTGTATCTATTACATCCTCAATAGTCCTCCTCTGTTTGTTGATGGTCGCTAGGCATTTTGGGCCTGTGCTCAGAAAATGCGATAAAAATAGCACTAGGGCTTCCAGCATTCACATTATTACGTCAGCTGGCTGACAAGTCACCAATTTCACGAAAACACTCACATTCATCAATAACACTGCCATGAAAGGAAAAAAACATGTAGCAGGTGACGTTTCGGCAAGTGATCCTTATGGCTGTACTCCGGGGTACCAAACAATACAAAATAGCCGAGGCAATTAAATATTTTATTTCTGGGACACTCTTTTTTCCAGGGGTGTACTTAACTCCGCAACTGGGCTACCAATCAATCCGAAATCAGTGCCACACTCTACGATGTCGAAACGCAGCGAGGACGATTGCGCTGAAACCCTGAACGCTCGTATGCACCGTAGTGGTACATCATGTACAGCTCGTCGAGATGAGTCGATTGCCGGATCGCCGACCATCAACAGACTAAAAATGACTGCATCACGGACATTATTCGAGAGCCGGGGTACTATGGTACCCCGGGGGTATCACCATGATGTTCAAATGGCCCTTCTCCACCAGCGGCAGCGGTGGCAGCAGCAGCGACAGCGGCGATTACCTGAAAAGTCACCTATAATAATACACTTGTCCTTTCAAGGCAGTGTTATTGACGAACGTGTCGAATCATTTTTGTTATTCGTGCTCATGCGCCATTGACAATGCAGCATCGGCAAATAATTAATCTGTTTCCCCAATTTCATGGATCACATTGAAAATAGTTGAAAACAGTCCTCAAACAACCCACCGCTTAATGAATGCCTCCCCACGCAGCATCAATCGTGGGGGGAGGCAGGCAGGGCCAGTTTAAATATCGTCTCACCACTGACATTAACCACGGCTGGGAACCGAACCGAGGTAGCAGGGTTTGTGGCGCAGTGCACATGCCACTGTACCTCCGATTAGCACGGTTGGTGCGACAAAAAATAAATTAAACATGAGCAATACGCTCCACCCCCAGATTGAGAAGGGAGCCCCCTAAAACATAAATTGATTTCAGAAAAACATGTTTGTTGTTTGTTTGTTTCTTTAAACTTTAAGTTCTGTGCGATTAAATCTACAGTGGTGCTCTGCCATTGTCTTGACATTGCAACTTCAACCTGTCCCACGTTGTTAAACATTATCTGCAGCAAGAAGAGATTCTGTGTCTCACAAACACACAATACATATTTAACAATCGTCTTTTCAGGTAGCAGTAGTCTTTGCAAAGAGCACTGCAAAAAACACGGTCACGTATGTTTGTTGAACTTATTTTGCACCGGACGGAGCCAACAGTGCACGGTAATGGCTTTTGCACCTGGAATCATTTGTTCTATTTCACATTACACTGGTGCTAAACTTTTGCAATTAAAAAGACATGCAGGTATGAAGTAATTGCTTGGGAAATGGCAGAAGTTTCAAATAAATTACGGACCAGGTGGCTCAGTGGTCGAGTGAGCGGTTCACAAGAGGAAGGTTTTGGGAGTTCAAATCCTGTTGGGGGGGGGAATTGACTCAGCCCATCATCCCTCCGAGGTCAATAAAGTGAGTACCGTGTTTTGTCGAGAAGCCAACAGTGGTTGTGAAATGTGGACATTTTCACCACTGGATCCGGAGCTGCAAACGGGGCATGATCACTGCCTACATAACAAGCTGGTCAGCACGCTTCGACTGTTAACCGCAGAGGAACCAGAGCTCCATTCCAGCCACGGCTAACACCATGGCCAAATAATATCAAAACCTAGACCTGCCCCCCCCCATCTCCCCTTCAGCGGGGGCAGCAGGGGGAGGGGCCGTCCTGGTCCACCCTTTGCCAACCCACACCTAGCAGCAGCGTGAAGTATGGTAAGTAAAAAAAAATCCTATGACCAATATTCAGTGCCGGACTATCCTAGTAGCAAAACTAATATATTCTACGGGCCTCGCACTTTCAAGGGCCCCGCGGTAAATGCTTTCAAGCTATTAATGCCGGTTCAGTGATTATGCACTTGCTCTATTACTATAGTACTATAGTGCCTTCAACTTTTATGAACGACTGGGTGTTTAAGGATAGCGATTTGTCGTATTATCTGGCTGTATAAAAATAAAATTACTTTACTACGCAAGTAAAAAATTTGTATTCTTTGGGTCTTTCGGTAAAGTCACGTAGATAGTTACAAAAGCTTTAAGTCAAGATTTTAAAATTTGTGTTTTAATATTTTTTTTTATCTTTGGGCCCCTTTATAATATATGCTACAGGCCCCGCACTAGCTTAATCTGGCACTGCCAATATCGTGTGGGGTGGCCCTTCATCTAGCATTGGATTGAGAATGGCTATAATTTATGAAAATATATTTGTAGAAAATTATGTCTGGCTGGGAGGCACAGCGGTCGAGCGTGCAGTTCACAATCGGGAGGTCGCAAGTTAAAATGCCATTTGGTGCTCGATTCAATCCACTAATATTTTGGTGTTGAAAGGATGAGCACAAGCTCTGTGGGCAAGTGATTATAATTGTCCTAAGGATGGACTCACTCTGTCATAAAAATGTGGAATTTCCACCACTGGATTAAATGCTGTAAACAGCAGATGTGTACTTGCTTCAACGCTCATTAGAGCAGGAAATCCCTTTGACTTGATGTTAATAAATGAAGGCACCTGCAGGTAAACTTCGAAAGGCAAATAAGTCATGCAGCTGAGCAACAACCTTCCACAATTACTTAGCATGAGGAAGTGGGGCAAAAAAAACATCAAAGACTGCAAATCCTGTGTACACCAAATATTTGGTTTTACAAAACTAAATATCCGTAGAAACATCACAGCTAATAGCCCTTTTTAAAATATTCAAAACAACGCTACATGCACGTAGGAGTGGACTTGCACATGTGCATCCAACATGCAGGGTAACATGAGCTAGAGCTCATCAAACTGTATTCCGATTAATTCAAGAGTGGTGGAAAAGATTTCATTACAAGCATATTATAGCCATCTTACTGGGAATCGGAGAGAGAGACGGTTGCGAATCGGAGCGATGTCTGCACGTCTTCTTCCTCCATAAAAAAACTATTTTTGTTACCGACAATAAGTCACCAATTGCCATTCTGAACGTTTATATATATGTGCCACCAGTTGTGAAATTCCAGACAAAGACAGGTTGAAAACTAATTAAGTGCTCAATTGCATCTAATTGGCTTTCCTAGTAAAGTGCAAGGGGGGGGGGGAAAGATCTTAAATCAAACCGGTGATATACCCTCGTTTTAAAAATGATGCTGAATAAGTAACGCAGCACCAAGTGCCATGCTTCACGCACACCTTCAGCATTTTACAACTTGCGAGAGACCTGCAATAGAGCTTATCGCCTTCAGTTACAACGAACCTTTGTACCTTAACCCAGATCAAAAGTTACATAAAGCATTTTATCTAAAAACAAAAGAGGTTGTGCTAAAAATAAGGTGGCTGATAAGCCACGACGCTGTTGCTTGTGTTGCCCATGTGGCTTCAATGGACATCCATCTCTTGGCAACAAAACAACATTCCAACAGCGCCACAACACAGAATATTGAATTATTCTTGTGAGCCATTTGAAGTCTGCTTCATATTAAAAAAAAATCCACGATTCGCCAGCAAGCAAAATGCAATGTGACATAGCACCCAGAGGCATTCTGTTTACCGTGGAATACGTACCACTTAAAGTAATGTAACAAGTGAAGGAATTGCTATCACATACTATGCAAGTATTTGTTTAACGACCTATAAACACACACTTGGACCCTGAACTACCAACCGTGTTACAATAAAACAATAAAATCAGGCGAGTGCCCGACTGGTAAGAACTGGATATTGACACTGTTTCCTCAATTGGGAACAGAAGGATTTTTTTTCACGTATTAAATTTTGCAACTCCCCCCCCACCCCTCATCCAAAACACCGATTAAATAATTGCCAATTGGCTAAGGTGTAGTCGTAGTAATAATAATCATAATAAGTACAATAATTTTACATGAGGTGACGTGGTGGGTCAGAGTGCTGAGCCAGCACCACTGAGAACCCGGGCTTGAATCCTGGCAACCAGTTATGGTTCGAAAACCGGGGCATCAAGTAGAGCGAGTTGATGTTCTTAGCTCAGTGACTAATGACTGTACACACGTGAAAAAACACATCGTATTTAAATTTGGTTTGAACTTTATTAGCTAAATTCCAGTTCTGAAAATTGAAAATAATGGTTTGACTGCCAAGTGGCAAACCATCTCACTGCAGAGGGCATGGGAAAGGCCACTGGAAGGATTTTTTGAGAGACATTCTCTGACACATCAGGTGTGTTTGCTCTGTGAGATCCTAAACTAAGTCTTCGCCTCGAGACATTAGCACAATTGGAATACACTGGTGGGGGGGGGGGGGGGGAAAGAAAATACTAATGTTTTAAAATTTTCAGTCACGTGGGATTGTTTGACCATACTTCCATATGCTGATCAGCACGACTTGGTGAAGTGGGGGTTAAAGGCCAGCTGGAATATATACTCGCGTAATATATTATCTGTGGTCAGGGATCAAACCCAGGTCGTGAAGTTCATACCGCAGCGCGCTGACCACTGCACCACCGCTCCCACCCTATTAGCAAAGTGTTCGGCAATTAGATATAATAAGACACCAGTGCTTCTACACTTCTTACCGGTAAACATCTCTCCAAGCAGCTAAATACTGAAAAGGGAGAAACCATGCACGTACACGAGCATGCCGAAGCCAGGACGGCTCACCTGGGCACCGGCTGGACAGTGCTGCCGTTGGTGCTGACGGAGTAGCGCACGGAGTGGCCGCTGAAGGACGAGCGGCGGTAACGAGCCGCGTCCCAGCAGCACAGGATGGCGAGGAAAGCGCGGCGGAACGAGCGGTTGAGGAACGCGTAGAGGAGTGGATTGAGCGCCGAGTTGGCATAGCCCAACCACAGCCACGCGTCCCACAGCTGTGGCGGCGTGTCATAGTTCACGAACGGGTCGATCACATTGTTGATGAAGAACGGCGCCCAGCACAGGCAGAAGCAGCCCATGATGATCGCCAGAGTCTTGGCCGCCTTCGTCTCGTGACGGAAGCGCGTCGACTGCGTTTGCACCATCGTGGCCTGGGCCACCGGCACCAGATGCTGGGCCCTCAGTGGCGACGCGGCGCCCGAGGTCACCATTGTCACTTCGTCACCCGTGGTGTCCTTCGAGACGGCGCGCTGCAGCGAGCCGATCTGGCGCGCGTGGGCGCGGGCCGTCACGTAGATGCGCTGGTACGCGGCCGCCATGAGCCCCAGGGGGATGTAGAAGGCAACGAGAGAGCAGGCCACCGCGTACACCTTGTTCACCATGAAGATGCAGTGCGTCTGGTTCGCCTCCTTCGCCTGACCTAGCCGGAGCTCAAGCTGTGGCGCACGCGACTCGTAGGTTAGGTTACCGCAGCGAAGCAACAGAAAATCATGAAATAGCTCGCACAAAACAAGTCACACTTTTTTATATTTACATCACGCAGCGTGTAAAAAAAACCCAGCATTAACATCGCTATGTTACTGATGTATAGAGACTTATATCCTCTGTATAACCTACCTAGGCTGATGGGGCAATTGCTGTTAGCGAGCACCTATGAAAGCTAGCACAATACACGGGGGGAGGGGGTGGCTTGGCCAGCACCACGTCCAATCAACCGCTTTTTTCTCCCCAATGCCGATGTACACGTACCCCATCAGCTACCCATTTAAAGCCGAGTCAATCTAAGCGACGCTCCCAGGACCAGTTCAGATATACCTCCAACAATGTTAGCCAAAGCCTGGAATCGAAATTGGTTACCGGGGTTCGTAGCGCAGTGCGCTAACCACTACACTACCACTCAGACACATGCATATATCCTACTGTCAGACGCATAGAGACACATTCACGCAGTATATAAACACAGTCGCCGACAAATTAATAATATATTTGACATGGCTGAAATGAGGCCACCGCAAATGTGAGTCTTATCAGACATATGGCGGCGACCGAGTGAGGGGCTGGTAGGCATCCAAGAGAAACACCTGTTGTTCTATGCCGATGATGTTCCAGCCGTTGGCTATGGGGATGAACGAGATGAGGGAAGGGACGACCCAACACGCCCCCAGCATCAGCCCCACTCTCAGCGGCGTCATTTTATTTTGGTAGACCAGGGGCTTGCAGCAAATGGCGTAGAACCTGCACACGGACACACGTTTGCGTTGAAGCTTCCCGAGTGTACACACACGGGCAACTTTGTGCACATATAAGGGGCGGCAAGTGGAGAAGCAGAGTAATCACCATTGAGAGTTGTCAATCACCAAGGATAAATCCACGAAACGTTTAAATGGACTTTTGCATGAAATGGCTTTCCCATAAATTACTGCGACAATGAAACGAAACTTCTGCTGGCCTGCAGTCGGTTTTGAGTACACAGAGTGTTTCGCAGTTGAATGCAAGAGGTTGGCAATTGCACCCACAACAGAAGTAAGAGCTCTTAGTCTTTTTCTAATCTATCACTAATTATATTATAATGATGAATATTGGCGATTTTTTCTCAATAAAAGTTTCAACACGATGCCATTTGTTTGTAAATGAAGCACGATATAAATAATTATTTCCTATCAAAGTCCATTACAAATGGGGCACAACCACAGAGCGTTCTTCTTCAACGCAGAGTGATATATTGCCGCAATCATTTTGTAAGATTCCTCACGTGGCTGCCAGAGTGGGTTATGGATAGGCACACGGGTGGCACACTTTGTTGAGCAACGTTGCGCTTGCATCAGTTCATGCCAATAAAGTTATCCTCATTGAATACGCAGCGGGGATTGACGAACTCGAGGATCGCAGAAATAAAAGTGCGCTCGCTGAGAGCAGGCGGTTGGTTTGGAGGTGCAACACATTTGGAGGCTGTTAGCTATTGGCAATATGCGGTGTCTTTCATCTCCACCGTGCGCCAAGTGCAGAACTGAGCGCTAATATTAGAACGAGATGACTTGAGTCAAGGCATATTGGCACAGGCACAAAGTCAAAGTCCAAATGAAGATTTACGCACATATAAAAAAAATCTCAGAGACCAGAATAGTTGTGCATGCCTAGACAATATAATGGCACAGCGTTCTAGGCTGGTGCACATTTTTTTTACACTAGGTGTGGTCAATAGCAGTAATGGCAGTCATTGTATCCATATTGACTCCCGATATGTTTAAAGTAGCGTGTAATTACCCATTAATGGTTACCCCCAGTGCACACAAATTGAGAATTCCGTTGCAAATTGGTGAACTGTGGGACATTAGAGTTGAGTTTAGTCACTGCTGGATTTGAATCCCAATTGCTTGGGAAGGAGGACTCATCACTAACCTGTACCATATGTGCAAGTGAATTCAACCTCACTGACACCGTGTATTTAAAAAAGAGCAATGTTCCAGAAAGTCCTTTGAAAGTATGAATTTTATCCGAAATATTATCCTTTTTAGAATTCCTTCATGTTATGGTACTTGACAAATTTTGGATCATGGAAGAAAATGAGCATTACATGCAGTCCAGTACTTGTGAAAGTCACAAGGAAACTGGCTTAGTACAAAAGTATCAGAAACTAAATACCTGGCACAGTCTGTAAGAAGTTCCAATTCTTCGTTACGCTATTCAATGTACCAAAGAGTTCACCCAAAAAATCTGCTTTTTATTGACAACCTTGAACTAACCCCAGCGTTAAAATGCAATGATCCAGTCAAGCGCACAAAGGTTGAAAGGCAGATTTGTAGGTCTAACTTCATGCGCAGAGGTTTAGAGTTATTGGGGTTGATAAATACTATCGGGGCTACGATTGGTGATATGCACAGGATGTGGGCATGAGGGGGGGGGGATAATTTATGAATTGAGCTTTGGTCGGGGTTTTTGGGACCACCGTGGAAATTGACGTTGAGTGGACAGATGTTGTGGTGAGGAATTACCTGTCCAACGCGATGCAGCAGAGGTGCATGATGGAGGCAGTGGTAAACATGACGTCAAAGGAGGTGCGAATTATGCAGAATTTGTCGCCATAGGGCCAGTCGTTCTGCACCCTCTCCACAGCCCCAAAGGGCATCACAAGAATAGCCACCAGAAGGTCTGCCACTGCCAGTGACACAATGAAGTAGTTGGTCTTGATTTTTCTAACAAACGATATAAATTAACATGGGCATTGTTAAAACGAATGCATCGTTGACAACATTTTGGAATCTTGACTTAAAGCTTTCGTGACTGCAGGAATTCATATTCTTTGGGTCTATCGGTAAAGTCACGGACGACCACTTGTGTTGCGATCGAAACGTTGTAGATTTTTCGTTATTACCAAAAAACCCAAAGAATACATTTTTTGAAGTGTCAGTTTTGTTAACTGTTCCTACACCCATCATAACTTGTGGCAAAGGGATACAAAAACACATTAAAATATATACTCTTTGGTTCTTTCGGTAAAGTCACGTAAGTATAAAATAAAATAAATCACGACGTTTCGGGCAACAACACAAGCGTCCGTCATCAGGTGGGAAAGCCTAACATTAAAATATGCGTTCAGTGTCTCATTCTTGAGGTTAAAAATGTTACAGCTCAGTAACAGATTCAGCATTTAACTTCAGAGAGCATATTATAAGGACACTGGTTTATACCCGAGGCTGTAATTTTCTCACCTCAAGTAACAAAAGGATCCCTGTGGGGTTAGCATCGTATCCACAACAAATGTGGCCACGGCAATCATGCAATTATAAATTGAAAAGTAAGCATCCGTTCATTCCATTAAAAAAGGTATTGAACCACCACCTCGTACACCAAAACTTGACAATGCATTGGGTGAGCTAATCTGATGACTCAGAAGCCGAGGCCACTTAATGTGCAGCCACCAAAGCAAAGTTGAATGTGCCAGAGCCATTTCTGTTATCCATGTCAAGGTAGGAAAGAGCTCAATCTCACGCCTCTATACTTTGCCTCTGGGTCACATTTAGCTTGCATCTTTTCACGGAGGTTCCAGGCGGAGTTGAATTAACAAGCACATATTTGTATATAATACCATATTTCCCACCGTGACCAGTTGCTAACCTTATGGCGAATGCCCGCAAGCACAGCTGCATAAAATAAATGGTGCTCCCTTTATGCCCTTCGTTGCTGCTGCACAACAAACGCAAGTGGGTTAACCGCAAATGGGAACCGTGAACACCTGGGCAATGAACACGTATGAAATTTTTATACATTCACAGAGTTGGCTGTTAATTAGGTTTTCGACGCATTGGGAATGTAAACTCAACCATAAGGAGGGAGTTTGAACCCTCAATTCATGAAGATGTTTCAGCTGTGACTCACAATCCTGACTATTGTCATCCACAAATAAATAAATGTATAATGCACCTCAACCACAGATCCCTCACAATGCCCACTGGAATGCGTTAATGGGAACATAAGAGTAGACCATACAGGGCATATTAGATTCCCATTAGCCTTTTCCAAAAGCCTGCTAATGAGAAGGTTTTTCATTTTTGATGCAATGGGTAGTGCTGGGTGTATGACCACCAGATGAGGACCTCAGACAAAGATAATAGCGTGTCGTAAATTAAAGCTGCGTGAAAACTGTCTATATCAACTGCGTGTGTTGTTTATTTGCTTTCTGTCATGCATCCAAAAGCTACTACGAATGAAATAAATATATTCAATAGCTATTTTTTGTAAAGCAAGTGGCATTTACTTTGGCGAGAAAAACAAAACAAAAAAGCTTGCAAATAAACCACAGGGTAAAGGTACAGCTGTGCAATTGTTTTGCTCATGCCACTGCTAGCAGAAGAGCCTTTACTAGAGGGAGCTCTAGAGGGCCCCTCTAGAGACTGCATTTGGACTACTCATAAACTGACTTGTATATTAATAAAATTAACAAGTTAATAAAAGGAAATTATTATATATTGTTTTGTTTCACCATCACAGACCAGAAATAAAGATGTCCACAGCGAGCGATATGGGACATAAGGGTCAGTGTGTCATGCTTATTTAAAATACTGCACGTCACATTCCACTTTCGACACGACAGTTCACACGACACCACTGCCACCACAAGAAGTCTGATAAAACAGAATCTCATATAGAGCTATTGCTTCAGAATCTCGTACGCGTAATGAAGCAGATAGAGCGTTGCGTTGGCGTACAAAGAATGTCCCTCTCACACACGGCAGACAAATAGGTTTTGATGGCTTCTGAAATTGGCTGAGACAGTGGGCAATAGTTTGAAGTCAATGTCAACCAGCTAGCAGGGTAAACCCATTATAATATAGTATATGACATGGGGGAAGGGGGGGGGGAAGAGATGTTTTCTCTACGTCTGTACAAATCTGGTGAAGCAGATAAGGCGGGGGTGGGTGATTGGTACAAGGTCAGATACCTACTTGGAATAGCTGTGTCACTGTAGACAATTTTATACCATAAATGCGTTTGATATCACAGCGACGCTCGTTCTGCTGCAAATACATTTTAAATGTGAGCAATGCTGACCAAACTCCACACTAATCCTTCCAGTAGGAAACACATCCTCTTAAATGGGATTTATATCCGGACAAGTGGTGCCATTACACAAAAGATGCATTTGCGCATTGCTTTTTTTTCTCCTTTTCAGATGGATTATAAGAGGAGAGGGGGGGGGGGGAAGGGGGTGTGGTTGTGTAACACCGAGCCAACCTGCAAGGGTCAAATGAGGATCCGCTGCCAATGTTCTCCTCTTATGTTTCTGGAACAATCAATGGGATGGCTTAAAGCCATCGCTGCAAACGTAACCACGGGGCCCAGCCGAGTGAACGCGTGCACTGAAAGTGTTCCGAGGCAGTTTACACCTGCGGTTTGTTTCTGTCCCGGTTGAGGGGGCGGCGGGGGGGGGGGGGTTGCAGGTGGACTGGATAAAAGTATAAACTCCGCTCTCTGTGTCTCCATACGTGAATACAACGATTGTTTGTTCCATCGGACTTTTCGATTTCCACGTCAATTTTATCAAGCAGCATTTGCTAAAAATGAGCAAACTGTGGACAAATTTCAACCTTCTGGGTCTCATCAGCAGAGGCAGGTTGGTAAAACAATTACGAGATGCCTCTGGAAAGATCACACCATGCAACCTATGTGACTCCAATCAATGCAAGAAGCAATGCCCTGCACAAACTCATTACGCCCTGCCGTGGAACGTCATGGGTAATGGCATATTTACGCAAAACTACTTTGCGTCTCCACATAGGTCGTTGGACCTGATGATCGACAGAGGGTCTCACCGGAGGTGTCTATCCTTGCACACAGCAACCACCACCAGCAGGTTGCCCAGAATGGTCACAGCGATGATGATGGAGAAGATGCCGGCAAGGATGTACTTCTCGGCTTGGCTGGATGTATCATCGCTTACGGGATGACAAGAGCAAAGAGGGACGTGGTATTAGCCGCAGCCACCTCGAGCAGGCAAAGTGCTACCACGCTGCGTCTTTGATCGTGGTCAAAAAACCTATCAAATGCTCTACTGAGCTTTAAAATAATAATTTGTACCAACAGCAGGATAGTTTATAGTGTGAAACAAACAAACAAACAAGTCAATAACTTTGAACCAAACGGTTTCGTTGTTATTTTTTGAGAAAAACATTTTAGCCATATGTTCGCCAGCTCAGTCTGCTCGGAAGACGATCTCTCATTTGCTCAGTATTTAACCATGATGCTGTGTTCCAAACCTACTGGCCATACTTTAAATAGCCACCGAATATATCCAATGAATAACCAGATGAGATGCGCATGCCACTTCATTCTCTAGATTTTTTTTACAGCCCTTCATCAATCCACTGTTGGACGAAAGCCTCCTCACGCCAGTGTCTCTCAATGGGGTTGTTTGACCATACTTCACCACCCTGGTCAATGTAGGTTGATGAAGGAGTGCGGGCACTCAGGAGTGGTTCAGCTATCACTCATCACTGGCTGGCATTACCCATTGCTGCAAATCAAATCCAGGTCATTCACTTCATATTGCGGTGTGCTAACCACGATGCTTCCACGCCACCACTTAATTCTCGGGAATAACCGATTGAACGTTGTTATTTTTTTATACAAAAAAATACTTAACTATTCATTTCAAACCCAAATGTGCTCTTTGCAAAAAGACAAAATTCACCATTTGCACATGCGTTGACAACGGTCTTCTCCAATACAACGCCAATCACTGAGAGATGGGCAAGTCATGAAGGCGGAAAGCAATTCTGTGCAATTTTCCATTCCGTACCGATGAATTGTAGAAAGCATGCAGCAATTACTAGGTGCCACAATTGATTTTTCCAAAAGATATTAATGTTGAACAATATTGCATTTTTTTTTTAAAAGTAAAACAATTGAAGGCAATTGCACTTTCATTTTCTGTTTTGTGCACGCCTGCTTTTTCAGAACCCATTCCATATTGTGCGATAAAGGCGAGCCACACAGAATGACGTTTGAATAGCATTATTGTTATCAATACTGTGTGCGGAATTGTGTTTTGTGCAATTAATATCCAAGCACGCATACCACTGTAGCTATGAGACTACTGTATTCTGTTTAATTAGATATATTCTAGGCAGAACCCATAAAGTAAAGAGAAATTAGACAAAAGATTAAGATATCTCATGTTGGCAAGCCTTACACCTACATGCCCACTCTTGTTCACTGCATGCCCATTTACCTGCATGTTAATGACGGAATGTGTGGGCTGCATTTCTAATACCCTGACATGCCAGAAAAGTTGGTGCGAAATTTTATGTCGGTGTCTAAGCCAATGCTATCTTGAAGTTCTTTTCAATGTAGAATATAACATCACAAATATCTCAAGCTAGCCGATACATCTCCTAGATAGAGTTTCTCCACAAAATGTGTAAATTAAGTCTGGTCCACTTTTGTGCACCGCGTTCGATTGTGACAACATGTTTAACACCTGCAGACTTGTCTCATTTCTTAAAGCCACCTTCTGAAGCATCTATTTAAAGAAACGTCACGTCTTCACGCTCTGTGCACTTCAGATCAACATTTGTTTTTATATTTTCATTCACGACATAAAATATGCAATTGGTGTAAGCTTTCCATAGTCACAAACGCTCACGTGTCATTTGAAAAGTATCAAATGGCAGAGGCTGCAATGGATATCAGGGTAAATGAATATACTCAAGAGACACCAACAAAAATAGGTGACTTGTGGTGGCTTAGGGGTCAATGCACCGAGATGGCACTCATAAGATCTTGGGTTCTTATCTTGGCAGCCACCTGTGATTATCCAGGGTTCTCAAGCGTAGCGAGCTAATGTTATCATCCTGGTAAAAAAAAATTAATGAGAACAAATAATGAATTGATTTGCCTGTTAAAACGATGGACATGTATTCTCTGTAGGGTGAGTGGGAAAGCCTAATCCACACTCGGAGGGGATGAAGAGGTCACTTCGAAAGCACCTTGGCAGTAGTTCTGATAATATTCTTATACAGGCAATGTTCTATTGCACAGGGGCGATTGCATTGCTCTGCAAGTGTTCCAAATCAGTGCTTCGTCTCAATTACAAAGTAAAAAAAAAGAATAATATTGTATGAGTAAACATGTGGTAACTTGTTAAACAATTACACCAATTCGTCCACGTACACTCATTAAATGGTCCATCGTGTTACTGCTACCACATTTCCTTCGACAAAATACACTCGACTGCACTTTACAGAGACCGGTATACATTTAAGTGACGACGCCAGGTTACGGTCAACACAGTAAAGCCACTTACTTGTTAAAGGTGGTGTTATTGCCATACATTTCTGTTTTCTGGCATCAGCGTACGTGCCGAAAAGGCACAGGGCAAAGGCGGCAGCCAAAATCTGCGGGGGAAATTTGAAGAGAGAAAAAAAAAATCAGCTTTGACGACTGTGGATTTCACACAAGACAATGCCCATTCAAGTTATAACATGCGAATGTTGCAAAAAGTCATGGAAAAAAAATCACAGTTGACCTTTGTACCTGTTTATGAAGCATTGCGCTCCTTTAAAACCACATTTGACTGAATAACAGGCACACGTTTCGTGTTCTGACCGTAATTAAAATGTTTGCAGCATCATCAAATATTTAACACATCAATTAATATTTTTTTATCATTTGTGCGCGGCCGGTTTATTATAAAAAAGCTACGCAGTTTGCGATGTGGAAGGGCGAGTCATAGAATTCAAATTGATTTCAGAATCTCCTTTTTTAAGACATCGCTTCAAAAACAAATACTTGGCCTGTGGCATTGGCTACGTACGGTGCGAAAGAAGTTAAACATATGTCCATTTAGCAGTAACGCTCCTCAGTAGACAATACTAAATAAGGTTTGACTGCACAAGTTCCATCTGATGCAGAGTATAGAATACACTCGAAACAAAAGCATACACTCAACGAATTCTCTCTGCGATGAAGAAGGTCCAATGCCTGCGATGTTGCCCTTACATCCCCCCCCGCCCCCCCCCCCTGTTTAGGGCAGTGTTATTAACAAATGCGCTCAATTGTTGTTGTTGTTGTTGTTGGTGTGATTTGTGCTTTGTGCACCACTGCCAATGCAGTATCACGAAAAAATATGGTTGAACAAAAGCATATCATTCTTATATAGTCAAGAATGATAATAGATGCTCTAGCAGTGCCTGCACATATTGCACTTAACAAAGAGGGCAAACTGCTTTTTATGATGTAATATCCTTTGCCTTGGAGTATTTACCTCTACCATAGTAAAGTAAGTTAGCACGCACTCAGCAGAAATCCTGTTATGGCCATCATATATGATGCATTGTAGACACAATGTAGTTACATGGCAAATTTAATGGATACTCAACTTGACTTTCCAAAGGTACTAGTTCACCTTTAATAATTAAAAAATAATTTACATCTAGGCACGTTTAGATTCTCAGGGTTTAAAATGTTTACACGAATCCTGCCTCCATTCAGACAGCTGTCTTTCCGACAGACCTGTTCTTCACCTGAGGACGGCTGCTTGCGTTGTGGCCGAAACGTCGTGAGAATTATTTTATTATGTTTTATTTTTATTATTTATTATTTCCCTTCTACATGACTTTACCGAAAGAACCAAGAAGACGAATCTTGCCCTTTCGTTTTTTATGCAAAGTATCAGTCTTTAAAACATTGCTTTCGTGTTATTCATCTTCGTCATGGGTAGTTATCATACTATCTCTAATAAAATACACGTGCTATATCTGCAAACCTACCTGGATTCAATTACTGACCATGCAAGTGGTTGTCTGGCCCTGACATACCCGAGCCAGACTGCCATAAATGAGCGCCTGGTGCGGGTGTGTTAACATCAGCCCTGGGGATACAAAGACGGCCAGCCGTGCTGCTCGTTTCCACCACACCCCCATCCCATCCCTCTCTGCTCGAACCCGCCCTTACTAGGTGCTCGCAAACAGCCCTTGCTCCTTCATTCCACGTACAAGGCTAAATATGGGGGTGGGTGGGGGGGCATCTATGTCTTTATACGCGAGATACAGACACCGTTGCTGCGTATGGCGCAGTGTAGATAATTCCGTGGTGGTGGCGTGCCGCGTTTGTATGGCCACGCGGCACTGCGCTCCGGGTGCTGTTTGCCCGGTGCGCACCTCTGTGCTCTGTTGAGCAACGTTTACGATTGAGACCTTTACCCCGGAGCCCGCAATCTCACATCGACAGCCCTTGTATGCTAGAGATTAAGCATCGTTGCATCCGCGAGACGTGCTCATAGTGTTCCTGCCCGCATTCGTCGACTCGCACGAGAACGCACGTGCCACGTACATCGTCACGTACATCCCCTATTCACGGCAACGGGTTCCAAATATTCAAAAGTTGCATTTGCGAATCGATTGCGAACATTATTTCGTTCAGATAAATACGGTGTAACGCGTCAATCGTATCAAACGGTGAAATGCAATCCCGCCCGCGTGTTTATTATACCGTTTTCCGTTGTTCAGTCCCTTGTTGTTTCAATCGACTGCTGGGTGATGGCATCAGCACGCAGAGTCGCTTGTGGAGGTTGTTTGACCATACTTCAACTGGCTGGTCGGTGCAAGTTGGTGAAGGGGATTGGGGAGGGGTGGGGGAGGCAGGATAGGTTGAGACAACACTCGCCGCTGACGTTATGCGTGACCGGATATTGAACTTGAGCCACCGGGTTCAATAGCGCAATGCGCCAAACCACTGCGCCACCGCTCCCTCGCACATTACATTACAAGGAGTTGAAATGGATATCAATACGTTCAATAAATAAACACCGTCCTGACGATTGCAGCGCAACACGAAGCACACTTGTTTAATGTTTTACCACGGTGCTTTGCTCGGGTAAAATCGCGATGTCACTAATTGTCTTTGTAATCGAATGCATTCCCTTACGCCGGCGAGAATTAGTCTACTTCAAGTTCTCTGCTAATTAAATAGCGGCCCAGCTGTCGTGGCGCTGATTAATGGATTAAATTAACAGATTCGAGAGCAAAAAGCGTATAGGCGTAACCTTGATTCTAGGCAAACGCTTCAATTATTAATCTTTTAAAATGTGAAATGTCAAAGATTTCACTGTTTCATTATCCATGCGTCGTAAACTCTCAGCGAGAGCGTAAAACACGTACGTGTTACCTACCGGTCACTGCGCATACCTGTTCCACTTAACTCTTGCAAACATACCAGCTACCTGTACAAACAGCAGAAACTAGGGGCGCATACATCACAGCGCGCCAAGACAAAAGCCAACAAGACAAAGCAAAACACTTCGCTTAGGTTTTCGTGCTTTGTTCTGCTTTAGCTCACCCCCCCCCCGCCCACCGATACGGCTTTGGGCTGTAGCCAGTGTAGTTCGGCACGATGTCCGCCGTTTTGCTCCACGTGCTGGGAGCTTTTTCAACAGCGAAACGTCGGACATCGTGCCGAACAACCGGAGAGTTCGCCAGCCAAAGGCTCGTGCATAATAGACAACAAACACCCCCCCCCCACCCCATCACACCATCACAATGAATAATGACCTCTCGCGTTTTTGACATTTAAAAGGCACGCCTCCACTCACGGGCGAACGGGCACGTGAGGTTATCTTCCATACAGCGGTCAGTTTCTTTCTCGCCAACAGGTAACATTATCCATCAGTTCAGGGAGGGAGATGGGGGGCTCGTGTGGGGGGTGGGGGGGGACCTCTGGTGACGACCTCCTAACGAGGGGAAGCGCTGACGTCCAGGTGAAATCAGCGGGCACGCACGAGGTTGTGCCCAACATCGGCAGCGACAAAGACGCCTCCCCGCCGTCAATAATCCCCGACCACGGATCGCGCACATTTGTCGCGTTAATTTGAGGACAAAATGCAGCGCATGATGGAGGTGTGCGGGTGGTGTGTGGTCCAAAGAGCACGCTCGGCCGCTCGTCTTACCGGGTGCTGAATGGCCTTTTTTTAAACGCCGCACCGACAGGTAGGTACATAACTCAATTCGAGGCGGATGGTCAACCAAGGACCGGTTCAGTGTGGTACCCCTCGCCACTTTGTGCGAGTTGTGGTCGGGAATCGAACTCGGGTTGTGTGTTTTTTTTCTTTTCCTAGCCGGGTTCGGAAGGAAAGCGACCGGCGCTTTAGCGATGCAAGGGGGAGTACACACCAGGCAGCAACGCGAATCACCAACCAGAAACGCATTCCGCTCAGGCAGAACACAAACCACTCAGGAACAACACAGGCCACCAAGCAACAACATAAAACATTAAGGAACAACACAGGCCACCAAGCAGCAACACAAAACATTAAGGAACAACATAGGCCACCAAGCAAGCAACACAAACCACTCAGGAACAACACAAACCACTAAGGAATAAATAACACAGACCGCCACCAAGCAAGCAACGCAAAGGCACTTACCTCCAGTGCGGGATATCCAAATCCACTGCGAATCCAACAGGTATGGGGCAACCAGGGTCGCCAGGGATGACGAACAGTCCGTGGTCTGCCCGTTAGCTGCTGCTGATGATGTTGCCGGCACCGAGCAGTATCCCGGAGCGCCGATGCTCAGCCCATCCCACGACAAATCAGGATGCACTTCTCAGCGCAAGCCTCATCACAGCCAAGCAAGCCCAAGCTGTCTTCTCGTAACGACTTCTCTCTCGGTGAACTATGTCACGGGTGGGGGGGGGGGGTAATATAGGGGGGTGGGGGGTGGCTGGGCTGTGACGGTGGTTAGGTGGTGGTGGTGGTGGTGGGTGGCTTTACGAGTTGGGATTGTGCAGCTCGCCGCATGCGCGCCGCGCGTTTGCGGTGCCGCGCGGTTTTGGGAAGAGAGAGAGAGAGACGCGAGCGAGAGATGCGCAAATTGAATCACCAACGCAGCGGAGGCCGATGAGCCGCGGGCGCAAGAAGAGCAGAGAGAGAGAGGGGCGCGAGCGTGCGCGCGTGTGGCGACAGGAGGAGGTGGTGGAGGAGGAGGAGGTGGTGGAGGAGGACGCGTCTGGCGTCTCTTGTTGGTTGGCCCGTGGAACCAGCGCGCCCCCCCCCCCACCCCACCCCGGAATGGAACGCGGCGTGCGCTGCAAAGCGGCCGAGTTAATCCCAAGTGACTCACTCGGCACCGCGAGGTTGGGCGTCGTAGAAACGACGGAGTGACAGATGTGTCCGTGTGTGTGTGGCATAGGTATGGGGAGCGGCAGCGTAGTGGTTAGCGCCGCTGAGCTGCGTTCGATTCCTGTTCACGGCCAACGCGCCAGCGACGAATATCTGAACCGGTCCTGGGCATCACCTAGGTGGACTCAGACGCAAATGAGTACCTGGTGCGGTGTGTAAATATCGCCACTAAGGAGACAAAGGCGGTCAGACGTGTTGGTGGGCCACCCACCCCCTCGTGTATCGCTCCGGCCTTCATAGGTGCTCGCTAACAGCACTTGCCCCAACAGTCTGTTCAAGGCTACACGGGGGATCTTTGTCTCTTTGGCATGGTGGCTGTCAAAGGATATTAAATCATTGGTGCTAACACCACTCTCCCCAACAGTCTGGTGAAGAAGCCTCGTCTGCGCAAGAGGTGAGAGACGATGACGCGGTTCAGATACAAAGTGCGACCACAGCCACCAATCACCACGATGGAATACAACGAATTTGGTTCATCGACCAACCTCGCCACGCTCAGCCACCATTCACCGCCGCCAACGATGGAATAATCATCCCGGACACTGGGAATGAGAGTCGAACAGAGAGAGGAGAGACGGACAGCTCGACATCTCTCTCTGATCGGGAGTTTGATTGCTTCCTGCCGAGTATTGGTGGGAAACACTCAGAAATGTGGAGTCGTGAGTGATTACACAAGTACGCAAAGACAAAGATCCCCCGTATAGCCTTCACCGACTGTTGGGACAAGCGCTTTTAACGAGCACCTACGAAAGACAGCAACGGCACACGAGGGGTGGGTGGCCAGCACCACGCCCGGCCGCCTTTGTCTCCCCAGTGGCGATGTTTACACACCGCACCAGGTACTCATTTGAGTGAGCGCGCTAACCGCTCCCCACAAGTACACAGACCCCCACACACACACAAAGGCGTACATTAATGTACAGTACATACATTTATGTACACACACACCCAGACTAAATACAAACACGGACAAACACACGAATAAGCACACACACACGTGTAGAGATTACAGGCCCACACATTAACAGACGCACGCGCATATAAAGAGAAAATATATATGCCGTGTAGCCTTTGATGTGTATACATCACATATGTATTCGCCATACCAGAAACTCGTTTAAGGCCGAGTGGACCAAGAGGAGGTACATGACCGGTTCAGATATTCGCCACTTATGTTGGCCGTGGTCGGAAATCGAACGCAGGTCGACGGGTTCGTAGCGCAGTGCGCTAACCACTGCGCCACCGCTCACAAAAAGACACCACCACCACAACATGCGTACACATGCAGAGGAACAAAATACAAGCACCCCCCCCCCCCCCGTTGAGTCTTAACAGACTGTCGGGGCTGTTAGCGAGCACCTATGAAGACAGGAACGGCACACGATGAGATTCTGTGTCCAGCACAACGCCCATCCGTCTTTGTCTCCCTAGTGCCATTGTTGACACATCGCACCAGGTAATCATTTCAGGATGACTCTACCTAGGGGGTGCTAATTGTCACTAGAGACACAACAAACGCACACACACACAGACCAAAGACACATACGTACATTCAGAGGCATCCATACGTAGAAACACACACACAGATACAACACAAATACAAAGAGACCACAGACAAACACACGCATTGACAGACTCAAACACATGCTGGCACAAGACCCTCTTGGCTTGGACGCATGATTAATGCTCGTAAATTATTACAGGGCTGCACATCCATAAGCAGGTATTACAAGTAATGCGTGCAGGCAAAGTGGCCACAATTATTGGATTGGTATAAAGTGCATGCGCGTGCGTGCGTGCACGCGCATTAAGCAGAGACGACTGGACCGCTTCACTACAAGTGTCGATTAGCAAGAGTATTGTAATTATTGTATGCCCAATTACGAGATGATTAAAACTGTTTTTATTTAATTTTAATACGTGTGTGTATATGTCGTGTGCTTATTATTCGTAATAATTGAATATCAGGGGGGAAATTTTAACTTACTCAGATCGCCAATGACGGAGATTCGAACGTCTTAAATTGCTTCTCAGCTTGTAAAATAAACTAATTAAGTATTTAAGCACAGTGGATTAGAGCGCTATTTTCAATTCGCATATAATATGCCCCATTATAATCCACGGTGCTGTATTGTATTGGATGGCCAATGCAGCAGCAGCCATGGTCAATCCACTGCTGGATGGAGGCCTCCCCAAGTCACTGCCACTGACGATCCTGCGATATTATGATCCACCTAGCTATTGCACGTAAATTAATTTCACGGCTCCATCTCCACGAAGAACATCCATGCTATGCCCAATTATGGAATGCGTACAAGTGTGTGTTTTTAGTATAAATGCTTGTATATTTTTCACGTGATTGCCATTTCTGTACAATTGTGACGAAATCATGTAGAATATCCCCAGACCACCCTTGAAAAATAGACTTCAAGTCTCAATGGGTTTTCACCTCATAAAATAAAGTCTATCAATCAAACGTTTAACATTCTAACTATCTAAAGTTCAATGCAGTGATATACATACATATTACACGATGTTCACCGGATTATTTGGAACACAATAAATACTGTAACGTAATGTCAATCCACAGCGGCTAGGTGAGTTGACCATACTTCATCGCGGTGGTCAGGGCACAATTTAAGGTGAGTTGGTGCCCAGGGCCGATTCAAAGATACTCGTCACTGATGTTAGCCAGTGACTGTCTGGGTTCATAGCAGCAGAGTGGGGAGCGGTAGTGTAGCTGTTAGCGCGCTGCGATTCGAACCCGGCGACCCAAGTTCAATTCCCGCTCAGGACCAACATAAGTGATGATTACTGTATCTCAATCGGTCCTACGTCGATGTGTGAACATCGCCACGTGGTTCTGGCCACCTAACCCCTCGTATGCCGTGCCGGCCTTCATAGGTGCTCGCTGACAGCACTTGCCCCATCAGTCTGTTAAGGCTAGACGGGGGATCTTTGTCATAGCGAAGAGCACGAACCCCCTCCCACTGAAGCGCTTAACAACACATCGAAACCTCTGGAATTTTCTCTGCGGGGGTGGGAAGGTGGCTTGTGGTTAGGACACTGCACTATGAAGCCGGCAACCTAAGTTCGATTCCGCCACGGGAAACACCAGTGATGAGGGTTTTCTGAGCGAACACTCGCATCATCCACCCTTTGACCAACTCGTGATGTCCAGTGTGGTGTAGTATGGCCAACCAACCCCCACAACTGACAGGGCGTGGGGAGAATTTGGCAAGCCAGCAGTGGATTGACAAAATCTGTAAATGATGCATTGTTATTACTCTTTGTGCAGCAGCGGGGGCCTGTAATGGACATTGCCAGATACATTACAACCCCACACAGAGAAGACATAGGCTGCAGCTGCTTTGCAAAATAAAAGAAGACTTATTTTCTGATGGTATCCCCTGTCATAAACCATGCTTACCCCCCAGTGCGTGTGTTTTGTTTCACACATTACCGCAACAGTAAATCCACCTGTTCCGTGCAGAGTTTGTGCTAATGATTGAAGTGCTGTTTTTCCCTGTTTTTTTCCGTTCCGGCATTTTTTCTCAACACCATTACTGGATTTAATGAGCTATTTTCAGCAGAAAAAAACACATCTGTAAATCACGAAAAGGAGACGCTTTGGTTAGCAGACTGTTCATATATTCCAAATATAGCCGCGTCCACGTGGAGATGGCTTTTTACAAATATTTCCACTCCAAATTGTGCCAAACTTGCTCTTTTTTTTATTTTACAATTCTTCACTGTAAATCGCTGGCAAATAACACGCTCTTTGGTCTCTGAAATAATTTATCATTAACATCCTGCACAGTCATGAAGATTTGCCCCGAGGTTATCAATCTGTGGACTGTAAACATAGAAGCCACTGGCCAAGGGTCACACTCACAAGCCCAGGCCTCTTTGCGTTGACATCACTTGGATTAAACACAATTGTGAACAGGCACTGCCCAGGTACAGCAATGATACATTGCCCTAAGGCCTGGAACCTTACATTTTCAAAGGTACAAAGTGTGCTTGACGTCAATAAATTATTGTGATGTTTTTTTACGTTGCTATAACTGTACTGTATAATGGAAGGGTGGTGCTGAATTACTTGAAAAAAGTACTCCGTGAGTGATTATACCTAATTATGTACGTTTAACTTCTTTCGCACCGTACCTAGCCAACCGTGCTAATCCGAGGTGCAAGGGGAAGGACAAGTTGGGGCTGAGATGTTAAGATGAACACATAGATCAGAGAACAAACACAAGTTGGAGAAATCACATTGACTGTTAAGGAAAGTAAGTGGTTTTGACAAGATATGTCAAAAATAAGAATGCTTGCCGGTGGTCGAGACTAACAATGGAGTGGCAGTCAAATGAGGAACAGGCCCAGGAGGACCTTAACCGTGGAGATAAGAGTGAGAAAATCAGCTCATGTTCAATCCTAGGCAGATTTTGCATTGCAAGACCGTAAGAAATGGTGGTGGCTTGCGGAGGCCTTCATCCAGCAGTGGATTGATTATGGCTGATGGTGATTTTGATAGAACAATGTGAAGAAGTATAGTGGCGTGTGTTTCTGGCCACCTTTGAGTATCATTTAAATATAACAACAAGCTGTATTATTTTGAGTTAATGTTCAAATTGTACATCGATTCAGATGGCATACAACAATGTATATTCTTAACACTTTAGCCGTGCAGAAAATAGTTACGATGTGCATTGCGATAGAACACAAGCAGATACTCGCTTTGAAAGGTATCTATTTTTTTCGACCACTACATTTTACGAGAAAATGTAACAGTCTGCAGCACTGGCAGTCAAGTAAAATCATTGGTTTAAGTGTGCGGAGGTGTGTAGCTGCTAAGAGATATGAGATGATATTGCATACCAGAAAACTGAGGTGTAACGCAGGGATATCGGTAAAACTAAACTATATATTTTTTATGTTTCCAGGTTCGGCCCACTGAGCTATATAGTTCTTTTTCAGAAGCGACCTGGCCACAAATGATTGCTCTACGAAGTGGCTCATCACATGTAAATGTATAACAGCCAAATACTCTAAACGCTTCCTTTTTGGTTCTTTCGGTAAAGTCACGTAGGTGAAAATAAAATAAAAAATAAAATAAAAATAACTAAATCACAACGTTTCGGAGGCAACACAAGCTTCCGTCATCAGGTGGGACAACCCCAGCTATTTTTTTTTTACTGTATGGGGTTGTCCCACCTGATGATGGAAGCTTGTGTTGCCTCCGAAACGTCGTGATTTAGTTCTTTTTATTTTATTTTATTTTCACTTACTTGACTTTACCGAAAGAACCAAAGAGTATGAATCTTTACAGTCACGAAAACTTCAAATATAGACTCTAAACGCATGTTTCCAATGTGGAGAGAATAACCGGAGGACCCGGAGAACAATCCACGCGACCACGGGGAGAACATGCAAACGCCAAATATACTGGCGTCAGGGTTAGGATCGAACCCACAACTCCCTGTATATCAGGCGAGGTAATTAACATCTCACCAACGTGGCACTTTAACAAAATCTGTAAATGGCGAGAGTAATCCACCGTAACAGACTAAAAGTGTAGGCTGGACAACTTTAAGTTTCAAACAAGACACAAATGTGTAAAAACACAGCCTTCGTACACATGCAAAAATAATTGAACTTCTTGAGGAAGTACACTGTCTAAGGCTACCATTGCAATAAATGTGAGAAAATGTTATGCCCAATGCATCTTCTTCTTCAGGAAATGCTGATTGTTTTTGCATATGCGCAAAGACTGTGTGCTTTCTACACAATGTTTGTGCGTTGCTTGCAACGCATGCACATAGTGTGCAGTATATTAAATACTAGAATGCATTAAGTTGTATATAATGTAGATTCAATTCAATATAATAGCATCATGTAGTCTGTAATGAATATCAAATGCACTGCAATACATGACATAGTATATAAAGCATATTAAATACACTTGAATACGTTGCATAGCATATCGTGTATATGGAATACCCTACTACACATTACGTAGTATATAATGTATATGCAACGCATGATAAATATAATGCGCATATTCAATGCAATATAATATAATTGTTTAATGTATTTCATCTGGGTACACCCGCACTTTCTTTAAAAAAAAAACTACTTCGAGTTTGAGCCACGACTTAGGAGGCTGCGATGGATGTCGAACTTTGAAGTTGTCTGTTGTAATGATGCAGACGTGACATAACAACCGGCTCCCACTCAAACCCCCCCCACCGCATCAATTTTGCACTAATGGCCCGCAAAATGGGTGGCGCTGTGGACAACCTGATAGATAATAGTGCAACGGGCTCATATCCGCAGAGCGTGTGCTTTTTTGTTGTTGTTGAGTGAAGCTTTTTCTTTGCATTTGATGGGCGACTACCCGGGGCCAATAGCCTGGCGGTGATGCCGAGAGGTGGTTGGGCGTGGTAGCCCCCATCAAGCACCCTCCTGTGCGTTGCATGCTGCTCCTCAAGAGACAGCTGCAATGTAACAAACGCTTAGCCCTCTACACACACACACCCACTGTGCAACTGTGCTGTACGTGTTCCTTTTTTACCCCAGAGTTTGTGTCCGTAGCATGTGTGGTGTGCATCAAGAGAGCGTGCAAAAACGTTCTTCCAGTTTACATCACAATTATTGTACAGCCCGTTTTGTTCGTTATGTCTGTGGAGGTAAAGTTGATAGGATTTGTGTGTTAGCGTGGTCTATCCATATGTCTGTCTATCCGTATGAAATGGGCAGGCCGTGCCAACTCCTGCAAAGATGATTCAATTTTGACTTTAAAACTTTCGTGACTACAGGAATTCATATTCTTTGGTTCTTTCGGTAAAGTCACGTAGATAAAAAAATTAAATTCAAAATAAAGTGAACATGTTTTTTTTTACCAAGAATAAGTCTACATTATAGACGGCCAGTACACTCACCCAGGTTAAGAATTACGCTACAGTCTAAATTATAGACTGCCAGTACGCTCACTCAGTTTAATAACCATTGCTACAGTCTACATTAAAGACTGCCAATATGCTCACCAAGTTTAAAAACCAGGCTACAGTCTACATTCTAGACTGCCAGTACACTCACCCAGCTTAATAATCATTGCTGCAGTCTACATTATAGACTGCCAGTACACTTACCACACTTAATAACCAGGCTACAGTCTACATTATAGACTGCCAGTAAACTCACTCCGATTAAGAACCAGGCTACAGTTAGTCGACATAAGTTTTTTATTAACTTTATTTATATATTTTTATCTATGTGACTTTACCGAATGAACCAAATAAGATGATCCAATGTGAACAAAATTTTCCTTTGAATTAATTTTACCGTTAGGAACATGCGCTATTGAAATACATTGCATACGATCAAAGGCTTTGCCAAAGCTTGGAAGATTAAACCAGTAACATACTACAAGGACACGCTTTAAAGGTTTCTGGTCCTTCTGAGAGAGGCACGTCCTACTGGGACCTATTCAGACCCCATTATCTCATCACAGCTTGCGGATTGTTACCGCTTCTTGCACGCCCAGTGCAAGCGCCACCGTTATTGCCACCAATTCGGTCGAAATGCACGTTGAAACGCATTACTGAACCCATGCATATGTCACTGATTCTCTTCCTTGTTTTTTGTTGTTTTCAATTTCAATATGAAGAGGAGCTTGGAGAATGATCATAGCAATAAAGGGAAGCAAGCGAAAATGGTAAATGTTAAAACAACATTCATTGTTAAAATAACATATTTTGTTACGTGACAATGTATGAAAATAATATGAATTGTTAATATTCTTTGGGTTTTTCAGTAAAGTCACGTAGATAGGTTCAAAGAAAAAAACACGACGTTTCGATCCCAACACAAGCAGTCATCATCAGGAAAAGAGGGTTAGTTTCTAAAGGCAAACTGTTTATAAAGGTTTGAAATGAGCGTAGTCCAAATGTCAGCAGCTAATGTTAATATAAGTGTTGGGAAGCAACCACGACGGTGGTTGGTTTTCCACCAATTAAAGGGTTGCCAGGTGAAAATTAGCACCTCCACGGAGCGCGGGTTGAGGTGGCTATGTTAATGTGAGAGAATAGCATGTTAATGGAAGATCACAGAGCCGCAACCTCTAGGTCGGCGCGCGAAGTGGCTGTGTTAGTGTGAACCTGTTAATGAACAACTAACATCGGAAGGTGGTAGGATTCGAACATAACAGACAGTTATGACTTAAACTGGTTGATAACGTCCTTCCAATGATTGCTTAGTTTGTACCCATCTTCTCGGTTGAAATTGTGTCTGTGTCTATATATATGGATGGCTTCATGAAGAATCTTTGTTGATAGCCAGTGGGTTTGCAAAGTACCTTTGTCTTAGACAAATCAATTTCGTGCGAGCCGATCTGTGAAGAATGTGATCCCTGACAAGCAATACCCCGGTGTCTACAAACTAAGCTGTGTCTGCGGCAGTAGTTACATTGGGGAAACTAAGCGACATGTCTTGGACCGTGTTCGTGAACATAAGGCAGATCTGAAACACGGTAGGACCAATACTTCAGCCGTGGCTGATCATTGTTTTAATGCGCTGGGCTCACACGAAATTGATTTGTCTAAGACGAAGGTACTTTGCAAACCCACTGGCTATCAACAAAGATTCTTCATGAAGCCATCCATATATACAGACACAGACACAATTTCAACCGAGAAGATGGGTACAAACTAAGCAATCATTGGAAGGACGTTATCAACCAGTTTAAGTCATAACTGGCTGTGATGTTCCCATCCTACCACCTTCCGATGCTAGTTGTTCATTAACAGGTTCACACCAACAGCCACTTCGCGCGCCGACCTAGAGGTTGCAGCTCTACGATCCTCCATTAACATGCTAATCTCTCACATTAACATGCTAATCTCTCACATTAACATGCTAATCTCTCACATTAACATAGCCACCTCAGCGCGCGCCGTGGAGGCCTCTCAACGATCTTACATTATCATGCTAATTTTCACCTGGCAGCCTTTTGATTGGTGGAAAACCAACCACAGTCGTGGTTGCTGCCCACCACTTACATTAACATGATCTGCTGACATTTGGGCTACGCCGATTTCAAACCTTTATAAACAGTTTGCCTTTAGAAGCTAACCCCCTTTTCCTGATGACGACGGCTTGTGTTGTGATCGAAACGTCATGTTTTTTCTTTCTTTTTTTCTTTGAACCTATCTACGTGACTTTACCGAAAGACCCAAAGAATATGAATTCCTGCAGTCAAGAAAGCTTGAAGTCAAGAATTAATTGTTAAGATAACATGTTTTGTAATATGACAATGTATGAAATTGTCGAAACGATCCTTCTGGGTATAACTGTAATATGATATTTAAAATAACAAGTTTGCTATGTTGGACTAGAACCCGTACCAAAATAAAAAAGACTCGCGGCAGTCCAAGTCAAGCAAAGATAGTTAAGCCATGATCATCTGTAATAACATTCCAGCTTTCAAGAGAATCATTTACAGCATTTCCTGTCTGTTCCTTTGCAATGGTCTACACCTGCCACATTGTGTTGGGGGACAGGTTAACTTGACAGTGAATATGCACCTCTCACCAGCGAACCAGAACACATAAAAACAATTATAATAAGTCATAGCGTCTGTTTACATGGGCTGGCAAATATTTTTACAAATGCACTTGTACAATAGGACAGTATACTTCATATTACTCGAGTTTGCGTGTGGCAATATTTGCCAGGGCAAGAGAATCCCCAGAGCCAAGGCTGTTAAAACCAATCATTTACTGTCGTGACAATGAGAATAGCTACATGCAGCACAGTGTGCAGTTTTCATATGTGCCATGTTTCTTCCATGATCCACAAGCCTATTCTCTTGCACTGCCTCGCTCACCGTGACTTTCCATCCACCTTCCTTTGACTAACTGCCAACGACCTATGGCTCATGGGGTAACAGGGTGCAGCACAAGCATTCTGTTCGGCTGGTAAATTTAGTTGATGTCCTGTGGAAAGGGGATGGTAGACTTGGATATGGAGGAGAGCTTTGGATCAAGTTGGTCAACATAATAATAATTAAAATGTTTTTTGACTTGAAAATATCTCACTGAGTTAATTTGTTTTACTGGAGGGTCTAATATTTTGGTGAATGGTCGATTCCTTTAAAATTAGTGTTTTTTGTGCATGTGGGAAGAAATTAAGAGTACATGGAGAAAAGTCACGCACAGAAGTAGATAATGTTCAAAGGCGTGCCCAGTAAGGGTTCACAAACCCATTTATGTATGGCCATTATGTAACTGGGCAATTTCGCAGTCTCTCCGGTTCAAGGGTTAGTGGTTCAATAACCGTTGCCTCCAGAGTATCGTACTTGAGTTATAGGTATGTCACCATACCCAAATAAAATCTGGAGCACATGTGCACATTCAGATAATTTTATAGTTCCATGACATTTGTGGAGAATAAAGTTATGGCAAAGCATAGCAGGGCATGTTAACTCGTAGAGTGAAAGATGCCTTTTGGCGATGCAGGTCAGGTGGTAAGACCAGACAGCAACCTCGTAATGAAATCGCATAACGTCCTCGGTGATTTTGAGACCTAATGTCCCTTCACAGGTAACTAAGTGATGAGAAAAATCCGGCTGCCTTGGCATACATATGCCCCGATTAGACGCGAGACTGCGTGATGCATTGCTCTTACTAGGCCATTGTTTTCATCCAGGAGGTCTGGCGACATGAACAGCCTCGTCTCATCCATCACGGAAAGAAATCTCGCCAAAGTTATTACTGGCACACGTCTGCCAAGATCTAGTGGAGGCAAAAAAATAGCGTTTCACATTTCCATAAATAAGCACGACACAATATACCAATACTCTAAACAATTTACCGTGTTTCCATGCAACAGCCTGTGTTTTGTGTCATATTTCTAACGTTTTTGATGTCCACAGGAAGTTAGAAGTTGAGCGACCTGCCAGTGCAAATGCTTCAATGCAGCTTATTACATAGGTTTTGAACGAGTAGGCAGATAGAATAACACAAGGTAATACAATCAATCTGCTACTACTGTTTGTGTAGCATGAGTGCCGTTTGAATGTGGATGGAGAGCCATTTTAGTCTGGCAGGAATGTTCCGCCTGTTCATTTGCAGACGGGGCACTCCACCACAGACTTATGCCCCACAAGCGTGTAAATTGCACTCAGTGTCTTTTGTTTGTATTCTTCCACAATTGTATTTCACGTGTGCTATCGGCATTGTCATGAACAAATACATTTCCTTTCGGAATGCTGCATCTAGCGCTGCATCACCCTGCATCAGAGAACAACCCTGGAAATGGTCACGAGAAAGCTACTTCTGGATCGCTACCATGTACATGTGGGTTGCACAATATGCGGTGCAACCCGAAAACACATCGGAGAGGTACACTTCAGAAGCCACTTCAATAAGTCTATTGATGATTAATAATCGATTTTTTGGAGTCAGATCGCGTAAATATAATGTGTGTTGTAAATGATCCTCTGACACTTCCAATTAATAAAGTTGTCACGTGGTGAACACACGTTGCGATGTATCACTGCTTCAGCAACACCGCCGGTGTGTTGAAGAGCAATCTCACAACATGCATTTTGTATGAATGTGATCTTGACCCAAACCCTTTTAACCCTTCTATCTGGCAACAAAACTGACACCTTTTTTTGTTTACAAGGAGTCATGTTTGCATAGACCACAATACCTGCAGCCATAATGCAAAAAAAAAACACAACTCTGATAATATATGCACTGATGACGTCTGGTCCAACCGATGTGAGACAAGGCTCTAAGGAAAGCTGTCTCGGGTGTGGACCAATCAACCTCAAGGACAGTGCATATATTATCAGAGTTATGTTTTTTGTTTGCATTATGGCTGCAGGTATTGTGGTCTATGCAAACATGACTCCTTGTAAACAAAAAAAGGTGTCAGTTTTGTTGCCAGATAGAAGGGTAAAAAAACAATTATCAAAAGTATTCATCATAATATTGGTCACGAAAGCCTACTACGTGCTAAAAGTATATTTTTCGACAATACGAACCTTTTAATGCCTTGCAAAGATTGTTGATTGCACGTCGATACGAAGTTCTAAAATCGCACAGCAAAAATGCGCCACATTTTTAGGAAACCCAAATTTTGCAGGATTGGTGGAAAGGCTGACACCATCAACTTTCTACAATTGAGAAATCGCACTAATCATGAGTGGCTGAAACCCAGATTAGAACCCTGCCCAGGGCTCTGACCCCTGACCCACCCGGCCATCTTGCACCCAACATCTCGACAGCTTCAAGCCACAGCTGCCATCACCTGCATGGGAATGCACCTGGAAGCTTTTAAGTGGCCAGGACTGCATGCATTTTTTTCACAAAACTATATATTTTTTCGACGAGGCTGTAGCTTAACGTTTAGCGGTCAGTTGTTTGACTTATAGAATCACATTTTTTAAGTTACAGATGCAGCTATAGCTCTCCGGCGTGTTCTTGGGTCACACTGCGTGCTGTTCGTCATAAAGCGAGAAGCTTCGCTCAGGAGTTGAAAACGCTTCCATCACGTGGAGTGAAACGTTGCACATCATGCCAAACAACACGCGATCGAACCCTAAAAGCACAACTTTGGAAGCCTATGCAGTAGCTATTGCAAAACACTTTCCCAAGGAGTTGTACATTTTATTTGTTTTGCTTAAGTTGCCTGTATGTTTCATATTTGTTCCAGCTGATTTTAGCTGTATCCGTGAAGTCTTTCACAGGAGTGGTTGCATTTCTGGTGCCATTTTAATGAGTTTACACAATCGGGAATAATCACCACAAACTGACATATTAACTACGTTCTTGGCAAGGAAGCCACTATTATAATAGACATTTTGAACATTCCACAATCTGTTTATTAAATCTACCCCAAAGCATATTCTCAAAATTATCTAAGCAGAAAATGTATAAAAAAACAGAACATTTATAAACACACTTTGATTACAGCATAAATTTACGTAACAAACACTTTATTTCTGGGATTAGTATTCTGCAGTTGCTCATTTGCAAAAATAAAATTACGTATCATCAACTTCCTGAATTTATTCACGATGGCGTGTGTTTGTTTTGCCATTTATATACATTTCAGTCTACATTTAGTGAAACCCTTAAAGCCCTCCTAATGCTACAGCGATATAAGATAATGCTACATCCAATACAGTATTACAAGCGGGTGGGGGAGCAAGTGGCGTTTTGGTTCGTGCACTGGACTCTGCACCCGGCGACCTGATTTCAATTCCTGGTCACAGCTAACATCAGCAGTGAGTGATATGTGAACCAAGTTCTGGGCCTAGTCTTCACTAACCCAAACTGACCAGCGTGGGGAAGTATGGTCAAACAAACCTCCGTGGACAACATGGTATGGCGAAGCCTTCATCGGGCAGTGACTTGACATTATAATTGTTGTTATTGTTATTTTAACACCACAGCAGTAAATTATATGTGTGGCCACTTTACAACACTGCATACAAGATTGCAGTCCAATTATATGTACACACATATGCTGCATTTTTATTATTCTTATTTACAGTCCTTTGTCATTCCACTTCTTGGAGAAGTTTTCCCCAAATAACGTTTCGGTCGTGGAGTATTCTTGACCATGCTTGACCAAATAGATCAGTGTGTTGAAGGAGAGAGTAGGAGCACACTCTAATGTACGATATTTAAAAATTGTTTTTGCGGCGTTCGCTAGATTCTGTGGTAACTATACATGTCCGCTTCGTATTCACGATGTGCGTTGATATCTTTAAATACACACGCACATTGCATTTGTAATTTATTCCTGATGTACAAGTAAAAAAACAGTCATGCAACCAGCATTAATACCTCTGACTCATATCATCGTAGCTTAATATTGGTATTACAACCAAATGAAGCTGAATCACAGTAGGTTCGTGATCATCAAGCATGTGTGATGTTGCGGTTCACAATTATTTATTTTGTCACTCAGCCATACCTCTTCGTGAACACACAGTACAGTATTTAATATGAACCAGCCCGAGTCCGAATGTACATTTCGCCAATAAAAACGATCTTGCATGAGACTAGGACTCCCGGCACATGTCCCAACGCACGCAAAGTCAGGAAGGTAAGCTTCGTTTCCAAGAAGAAAAACAAAGCTGCTGCATATTTAAAGTCCTGGTTCAATAATTGGCTGCAATGGCACCTCTTATGCGAGGCACTCCATTGTCTCGGAGTGGTTTGTTCACCATATGGTTCTCTAACGCCGAAGACCCTCACATCTTTAGACACGAGGTATTGATTTAAAAGTGAGCCTACACAATGTTTTTTTTACGAGGATGCCAAGCTGATCGTTCTGGAATTGGTTATGTTTTTGAGACAGTTTTGCGCCATGACATTTTCGCCAAACAACAGAGACGAGTCACAATGTGTGCACCAGAATGAGTCGAGCGGGTTTGAAATCCACAGGCAGGGCAATGAGTTCACCATGTTCAATGGATAAAAACATGGGAAAACCTTCTGGTCAGCAATGACCAACACATCCGTCTTATCTCAGCAGTGGCAATCATCAAGGGGCTAAAATGTGTGGAAACGATTTATATATGGACGTAACATGTTACAGCTTGTTGTTATGTATAGTTTTTATTTTAATGATACTTAAAGGTGACTGGAAACACGCAGTGCTAAAATTATTCGCATTATTGTATCAACATCATCAGCAGCCGCCATGATCAATCCACTGCTGGTTAAAGGCCTTCAAAATCCGTATCACGACTCTGCGGTATAAGAATCCACTGAACACCGGCACACGAGCCAATTTCTCCGCCTCATCTCTTCGCTGATCGTGCCTTCGGACGCGTTCCATTCCTATTATTGTATAATTATAATGAAATGGCAGTTCAGCCTAGCATCAAAATCATGCTCATGAAGTATATGTATTGTATTAAAATGAGAAGTGAATATTACCCTCGCCAAAAAAATATTAATAAAACATGCTTTCTTAGAATAGTCTTTGCCTGAGTGAAATTTACATGATGGATGACGGGTTTGCATTTTCTCACCACATTCTCATATAAATGAACACATTTAAATATGTATCCATAAACTAAAGTATATATTGTTTTTCTTTTTTCATACGAGGCCGTGCGATTATATTCATGCAAGATATGATACTTTCTACCAGCTCTATGCTGTGATTGTGTTTGGAAAAAATATGTTGAGAGCACACTTTAATGATCTGCTCTACTATTAGAAAATCTTGAAAGCAAATTCTATGCATAAAAATAGCAAGCCAATAAATAAACACACTTCAAGTATGTAATTCAATCTATACTTTAAGTAGATATATCGTGATTTTCCATAAATCCTATGAGCGTGTGTATAATTTATACAATTTATTGGCGGGAACAAAATATAGTATCGGTGTTATTGAAGGTAAAATAAATCCATATGATTAGAATCACTCTTCCGGCATATTATAATGCACATGACATAAATAACACATGCACAAAAGTTAGTTTCATAAAATTCTCCGTAATTTTTTTAAATAATCAAACTTAAAATTGGTTGTAGCTCACGGAAGAAAGCCGATGACTCACCCCCCCCCCACCACCACCCCCGATTCTCGACTTACCCAGGCGACAAATACGATAACATTGCTCATGTTAGAAATAGAACAGAACATTGATTTAGAACATATACGTTTAGCAATTCCCACATCTACCGATAATCTCAGCAATAATTATGACTATTAAATAGCCTGCTTTTATGAGTAAACCGTGGCTTGTTAATGCCGTTGTTATTGATGTGTTTTTTTACTTAAATTATACGACGTGCACAATATTCGCAGTGTCCTAACATTGTGCTGGTTATTTGGAAAATAAAGTACCGTAATTAGCCCAGGTGACTGTAAATTATTAGTTAGCTTGGATGGAAGCTGTAAAATATATGAGGGCCTTATTCCCCCTTTGTATTAACGAAGGTTAGGTCATGCAGCCAAGATGCTTGAGAAGAAGAATACATGTACAATATCACAAGTTGTGGCTGTACCTAATTCCATGCTATGGTTAATAAGCATCTGAAATGTGTGTATGTATGTTTGTGGACAATATTATTGTGCGGAGCGGCGACCTGAGTTCAGTGACAATTATCCGAACTGGGCCTCCCCTAGGTCGACTGAGCCTCAAATGAGTACGTGGAGCAGTGTGTAAATATTGCCACTTCGGAAACAAAGGCGACCGGGCATGGTGCTGACCACCCACCCCCTCGTGTGCCATGCCGGCCTTCATAGGTGCTCACAAACAGCACTTGCCCCAACAGTCTGTTCAGGCTAAATGGAGGATCTTTGGATTTTTTTGGGGGGGAAAATACATAGAAAATAATATTCATTTGTTTTTTTAAAATGCGTAGACATTTGCCATTGAAGTAATGGGGATCATTTTGAGCATGCTTCACCACGCTGGTCGGTGTGGATTGGTGAAGGGGAGGTGTTGCGGTGGTGGGGGTAGAATCGGTGCAGCTATCACTCCCCACTGATATTTGTCATGTACTGGAATAAAACTTCGATTTGTTGATTTCATAATACCACCACAAAGATGCTTGTAATAGCAAATAACTGTATATTTAAAAATAACTGTATATGTTGTATATATATATTTAATACATTTTAATACATAGTATATATTAATATAATTATTAAATTTATCTTAATATTTGTATCTGTATTTTTACTGTATATTCAAAACTAGAACTGTATGTTTTAAAAGTAGCACACCTATTGAATATAAAGCACTGTGAGTCATATTTTACTATCCATTTAGTTACATTCTATTAATGGGGTTATCTTAAATGGGTGCTGTGTTAGGAACTGATCTCTCGCAGCGAGAATGTGGTGCTAGATAGCTTCCTCGTTTTAATGCGTAAAGGTCAGACCGCTTCCCATTGATGTCCTTTTAAATTATGCTTCATATCAAACCATGTTTTTCATGGCGAATGTTTTAAAGTGGTTTATAATGCATTCTTACAGTAATAAAACATTTTGACAAATGACATTGCTTACGTTGATGATGGATGTATACGAAGTAATAGTTGCACGGTGTAAGCAAAACACTCACAATAGCGTAACTCAGTCATGCAAGTTAGGCTTGCCACACAGGGCATATATATTACAATTGAAAATACATTTTACAAAATAAAATACAAAGCTTTGACACATTAGTAGCTATAAAAAAATACATGTCGATGACATACATGGTATGTTATACATTAAAAATATATATTTAAAAGAACATATTTTCAAGATATTTGTATGAGCAAAATGATCAGCCATGTTCTATTCACTGCTGGATAAAGGCCATCCCAAGCCATTGTTATCCCTCATGGCCCCGTGATGCCACAATCTATCGCGTTACAACACGTGAGCTAATCTCATCACTCAAGCTCTGCGGTGGCTGTCCTCATGGTTGTTTCCCCCTGTGACTGCCATTCTGTAACCAGTCTCATCCATCTGCTATCATTCCTTCTATTCATGTTCCCTATCCAAGCCCACTTACTTTCATGAATTACCAATATCATGTCTTTAACATGCATATGTTCTCTGAACCGCATGCTCCTTCTCCCCTTCAGTATAATTCCCAGCATGCATCTCTCCACGATTCTTTGATTTTGATAATCCCCAGGAATTCATTTCGGCCACATTTGTCTCAGTCTGCAACCCCGAAAATATTCCACACTCAGCAAACTCCATTCAGTGTACTTCTTATTGTAGATAGTATTCACACATCAGTGGATAATATTAACTTGTCTTTTCCAGTCTACAAGTAACCTGGAAAATATTTAGTGATAAAACAATCCATAGTTAGTCAATACATTTTTCCAATTAAATTTGTCTGAAAATATATTTTTATGTCACTGTGATAACTTTGTTGGTAGTGTATCTTTTTACCCTGACTCGTCTTCCAATTTGCATTTCGTGGATTTGTAATGCAATCTTAGTGTGGCTGTTCTATACAATGTCTAGATATATTTGCATTAAGCCCACGGTTCGGACCCACTTGGATGATTGCATCAGTTTACACTGAATCAAATGCATTTCATCTCCGACAAAAGTATGGCAATAATGGTAAATTATACACGTGTCTTTTTTTCTAGAATCTAAGCGATAAACAAAATAACACACTTAAATGCTCCCGAAATAATGTGTTTACGATCGACGTAAATATTTTAAATATACATTGAAAAAAAAAACGAATTAAATGCTGTTTAAAAGAATCGAAAATTCCAACCGCTGCTAATATTTTCCATTCTTTGAACCCGGCAAAGTTTACTTTGAGGAAAAACAATGTTAACGGTGAGACTTTAAAACCGGAGGAATGTGAACAGATTCCTCGCCTCGGCTGTTTATGCTATAGAGTAGCTGCTTGTGATGTTGACCAGAGCATGTGCCACAGTCAGCTCCTGTAATGGCACATTAAGGGGGTATGTGCTTCCCACTGATGATGCAGAAACCTGCACCCCCCCCCACAACTCTTTCCCCCCAAATTAGAAAATCAATATGCTAATATACACACGTGTCTGTCGTGCAAACAGGGTGATTCACACGAAGAATAAAAAAAACATTTCAACGAATTGAAAAAAAGAGTCGGTCAAGAAGGCGAGTTTAAAATAATTAAATGTTAAATCACGTCATGCAATAAATGTTGTAATACAACTGCTGTTAACAAGAATGGAAATAGGATAAAGGCCTGTTACTGGAAACGTGCCTGGAGGTGTGTGGGTGTCTGTGTGTCTATATTTCAACGTTTTTTTTTGTCGCTGCAGAGCTATTTTTTTCGCCAACTCCATAATATTGTTGGATTTGGCAAAAGAAGCTGGAAAATATCGCCAAAATTACTGCCCAAGGCAAATACATCCAGCACAGATAAGACGATGCAGGAAGGTAACTGTTAGGCAAATAGAGATATGAAAATAATCAATAAGTAATTGTTGTTTATATAGCATTAAGATACAATGGATAATACATTTTATCCTTTTGAAAGCACGTCACTGTATGTAGTCCAGATGTTGTACTGCTACAGCAGTATTCTTTGTTGTAATGGTTTGATTATTTTGTCATCTGACACAGCTTGGCAGACGATTTCGTGTGCCAAGCGTTTATACAAACATACTTCATACATCTTAACAAATAGCGCCATAGTCTGTCCCACCTGGATCAAATGTATCACACTAAAATACTACCTGCCATGTTTTTTGTCTGCGTCGCATGCCATTGTCTTTGTTCACAATTCAAATATCAACAGCAAATATCAACAGCGACGCAAATATGTCGAACATTCTCGCTGACAATATACTTATAAACGATCATCATCAGGAGCCACGATCAATCCACTGCTGATTGAAGGCATCCCCCAAGGCAATTACCATCTCTTGCAATTCTGCTTCTCTTTTTTGCAATTACCTGTATGACTTAAAAAAAATGGCTCTGCTGACCCTGTGATGTGATGGATGTGCTGCTGTGAGTCACCACCCAGTGTGTAAGTCATGCTGGGTCCAGAGGGCACATTTCACTCAGCATTTGCCTACCAAACAAAGAGAACATACCCCGGTTTTCTGCGTGCGTGCATGCATGCGCGCGTGTGTGTGTGCACACATTCATACATACATTTGTTTTATTCGTACAGTATATGGTAATGTATGTACTGCATGTAATCATAAAGGGTGATTTTTCTTTTTTTTGTCCATAAACCTTGATGAAGCCTGAGATGAGGGCATATTAACTCGTTCCCATAGTGGTAACATGTACATACTTGCAGTACACACATCCATGTGATGGAGTGGTTGCACTGTGGTTAGCGAATTATGAACCTGACAACCTGATCTTGTATTCCTGGCTACGGTTAACCCAGTTTAACACGTAGCAGGCTTTCGCGACCAATGTTATTCATAATCAACGTTTTTGGGTTTAGATCGCGTTATTTATAAATGTGTCGTAACCCTCCACCACCCGACACGGCCAATCAGTAAAAAAGTGTCACGTTGACAAAAGACAAATAGTTCACTGCTTTAGCCCACCGGTGTGTTGAAGCCACAACATACCGGTGGGCTAAAGCAGTGAACTATTTGTCTTTTGTCAACGTGACACTTTTTTACTGATTGGCCGTGTCGGGTGGTGGAGGGTTACGACACATTTATAAATAACGCGATCTAAACCCAAAAACGTTGATTATGAATACGGTTAACCCGTCAGTGGAAAGTGATATCTGAACCAGTTCTGCCATCGCCTCTCCCGATTGGTGTGGTGAAGTATGGTTAAACAACTCCCATAACTGTCAGGCCTGAGAAGCGCCTAATCCGTCATTAGATTAACATAGGGCTGAACATTTCTCATTATACAGACACATACATAGGAATATTCCTGGTTAGACTTCCAGATTTATGCTGGCTGGCTCGCTGATGTGTGTTTGTGGTTCACTGCGTGTTGTTCAACATAATGTCCGACGTTTTGTTCCATGTACTCGGAGCTTCTTTAGTTATTGACGGCCCTTATTTTGGCTCAAATACTCAACATGTTTTGCAACTATTTTTGGCTCCAACATTACTAATCCCAGGACATGGAGGCAACCGTCGGACATCATACCTAAAAACACGTGGCACAACCTGAAAGTACATCGGAGAGCTGGATAGGAATTTCTGCTCTTGTGCATGGTTAGGAGTTATCCCTTGATCAATGGAATGTAAGCAGAGAGTTAACCACTATACTTCTGTTCCCGACAATATTTAATGCCGTGTGTACTTGCCAAAAACACTTGGGCCACTATTCTTTCTAGACTAAGAGATGGATCTCGGAGGAAATCTTTGTGTGGATATGTATGTGATTGTAAACGTAGGTGCAAAGTACGCTCATGAAATACTAATACATATAGCATGTAGCCACCAATACAAGCTCCATCTCTGTGCCTGCAGCCCCTGTCGAATGGAGCTAGGGGTCACGTTTAAAAGGGCGGAGATTTTGCAAGAACTGTCCCGTTGCTGTAAATGAAATATTTCTCGGTAATAAAGCGTCCAAAGTTCTAGCGTTTGTTGTCGTTGCTTGCGGGAGGCAGTAGATATGGAGGTGCTTAAAAGCAAGGCCCAGGTTTCACAACGCGCAGACAGAGAGGTGTGACCAACTTCAATCGCACCGAGTTGTTTTATTGTGCTCGCTTCAAACAACGAAACATGCTTGTGGACATGGGACATTGAGCACAGGCATTATTTTGATGATGTTAATGAATAACATCGTGTAACAAAAGAGATCACCGTATTTTTCTGGTCAAATAACTGTTGTCCATAGGCTTTCGCGACACACTGTGGAACTTATTTTACCGATAAATGGCCATAATATGGAAACATTGAGAAGATATTTAGTCCGAAATGTGTAAATAACCTGTGTTTTCTTTCTGCTATAATGACGTATTCGTATAATTTACAGGTTTCATCGATAATATTATTTGGGTCTTTACGTAAAGTCACGTAGATAGAAAAAAGTAATAACAATAAAATAATAAAAATGAAAATAAAGTGAATAAAAAATAATAAAAATATCACGACGTTTCTATCGCAACACAAGCAATCATCATCAGGAGAAAAAAAGAGGGGGAAAGCTGCTGAGGCAGGCTGTTTTAATCGAAAAGAGACCAGATGGCTCAATGGGACACTGACTACAGAAAAGCCACCCATACGGATGCCTACCTAAATCCTGACTGCCACCACCATCCATCCCAGAAGAATTCCCTCATCAAAACTCTACACCATAGAGTTCCTTGTATTTCCGGCTATTACCACCTAGCCAGTGAAATGGAGCACGTAAACCAAGCTGTCAAGAATAATGGATATTCAGACTATACAATCCGTAAAGCTATCACCCCAACCGTTGGGAAAGAACCATCTGAGGACCCAATCAAAACCATCACCTTGCAATACATAGCAGGGGTCACTAAAAAGATTTCCAAAATCATGAGCAAACACAAGATCCAGGTTCGATTTAACACAGTACATAAAATTCGTGATTTGATCCCATCTGTGAGGGATGTGATCCCTGACATGCAATACCCTGGCGTCTACAAACTAAGCTGTGTCTGCGGCAGTAGTTACATTGGGGAAACTGAGCGACATGTCTCGGACCGTGTTCGTGAACATAAGGCAGATCTGAAACACAGTAGGACCAATACCTCGGCCATGGCTGATCATTGTTTTAATGTGGTGGGGTTACATTGATTTCTCCAAGACGAAGGTACTTTGCAAGCCCACTGGCTATCAACAAAGATTAGTTCATGAAGCCATCCATATATACAGACACAGACACAATTTCAACCGAGAAGATGGGTACAAACTGAACAATCATTGGAAGGACGTTATTAACCAGTTTAAGTCGTAACTGGCTGTGATGTTTCCATCCTACCTTTCCGATGTTAGCAGTTATTTTCGACTCTCTGATTTTACATTCACAGGTTCACACTAACACAGCCGCCATTGCTCTTGTCCTGGATGTGGCAGCGGCTCTGCGATCTTACATTGACATGCTAATCTCTCACAATACAATGGCCACCTCCGCAGCTTAGTCGTCGTGGAGGTAGCTCTCCGATCTTACATTGACATGCAAATTTCTCACTTTAACATCACTATCCCCGCCCACCTCGTTTATGACCCTTGGGCTACACCCATTTCAAACCTTTAAAACAGCCTGCCTCAACAGCTTTCCCCATCTTTTTTTCTCCAGATGACGATTGCTTGTGTTTCGATCGAAACGTCGTGATGTATTTATTTTTATTTACTTTATATTTATTATTCTTATTTTTTCTATCTACGTGACTTTACCGAAAGACCAAAGAATATTAATTCCTGCAGTCACGAAAGCTTTAAGTCAAGATTCATTGATGATCCTTAGGTTTGTTAATTCATGACGTACTAAAAACTTATTTTCGGGGAGAAGCATACCATGATTATAGATTGAAGACGGTTACCTAGAAGCAAAATCACCCTAGTCGTGCCCAATCTTTCAGCAGCAATGTTGGAAATGAGCATGGAATTACAGTACTTGGATGAGTGACGACCTAGGCTTGCCATGTGTTGTCGGCATGGGGCTCCGAGGTGGTCTGAAAAAGCGAGTGCCAAGTGTTGTCCCATCGCATGCCTCGTCGGGGTCTTTCTGTGTTCTCCCACATCAAAACAAACACTCGCTAATGGCCAAACACCCCAATGCAGGATCCTTCTCAAGGAGTCTTATGATCCAGGGAGGCTCTCATGGTTAAATATTTGGCATGATTATCATTCTCGCAGGCTTTGAAGAAAATCTATATGGAGAAGGCTTCTGCACCAGTGCCCATCAAAATCCCAGGGTCCTCCTTTTTGGCCCCCACAAACCCACATTCCACGTGCGGCTGGTCTCTAACCCAATTTAGATATTTAATTTGAGTTAGTTACCAGCGGTGGGAGCGCAAGCAGTATAGAGTTTTTAACCGTAGTGAAGCGATCTTAGTTGTCCAAATTGATTTTTTTTCTTCATCCGGAAATGTCCATTTATGGTCTCAACTCTTCCACTGATGATACACGCGAGAATACGATACACACAAACTATTTCACAGGTGCATATTTTAAGCAAAAAATCGCGATCCACCTTCACGGCTACACATCGGGACTTAATTCAGAAAATGCAGAGGTTGCCTTGGGAAATGGTCCGCGTGGTTTGTTTTCATACGTTTCCACTTGGCATCTGTGTAAAACAAATAAACACAAATCCCATGAATTTGCCAGGAAAGATTACTGTAATTGCTATCAACGGGAGAGGGTAACATTAAAAAATGTATGAAATGATTTTGAACCTGAAAATAGCATCCAATAGCATTCCGTTAAACGTACTGAATGTCTAATATAGTGTATTTCATTTTCCACTCACATAATTTAAATGCACTATTTTAATACAATAAGTTCATGTTATTACATTCTTGTGTAGGATTTCCACGATTGTGTTGTGTAGCTCTTTGGCGTGTTTGCGGGTTGCAACAGCTGCCGTTCGGCACAATGTCCAACGTTTTGCGCCACATTCTGCAATGTCGTGCTGAGCAATGACGGCATGGTACAACTGTAGTGTCTTGAATCACGGACGAATACACTCCTTTGAGGCATACACTGTTTATTGTCTTTCTTCGACACGGTCCCTAACACACAAGGGGTATACGGTCCCCTTACCCATTAACCTGAGGAGGTACAGCCTCCAGACTTGGCGGGACCTACACACAGCCTACCTGCTAACCTAAAGAGGTACAACCTCCGGACTTGGCGGGACCTACACACGAGTCTACCTGCATAACCTAGCGTCCTCCGGCTGGGACCTAGGGGAGGCTAACTGACCCACCGCTGGCTCGGTGGGTCCCCGACCTCTGGTCACGCAGAGCCTCAGCCCCTTAGAAGGGCTGGAAGGCTGGGAACCAGGGTCCTGCCTATCCAGGACCTATTCTCCCCTGACCACTGGAACACTGAGCCTCAGCCCTCAGAAGGGCTGGAAGGCTTGGTCCATGGTCCTATCTTCTTCAGCCCAGGACTTCGGTCTTCGTGTGTGGAGAACTGAGCCAGAGCTCTCAGCGCTCTGGCTTTTATACCGGTTCGTGGCTGGGCTTGTCCAATCACACGCTACTTTGTGGACCCTTCTGATTGGTCCTTCCCAATCTGTCGTTTGGATCCTCTTTCCGCTTAGCTGACCTTTGGCCTTTGTCTGGCGGGAATCTGTAAATACGATCCGCTCTCACCTCTTCCTGACCCCGACCGTTTACCGAGGGAGGCAACGCTGTACCGTAGGTCCCCGAATAATGAGTAGCTATCACCTCTACACAACCATAACAACAATCGGAGTTTATGTTATGCGACTGCTTGCTTTAACGTGCACACGCCTTGTAAAAAAAATTATTTGTTGTGAAGTTATACAGTCTCACATTTGTTTCTCTGAGTTAATTTGTTTGCATTCCCCTTGTGATTATATTAGCTTTCAAACACAGTTGACATCTTTATACAATCCATTTCAATTTCTTTTTTTAATGTAATCACATTCTTGGAAGCCTGAAATGTAAAATATAATAATGCAGGCATGGGTGGTTATCATTGTCTTGTGCCATTCTCATCACGGCAGCTTCATGACTTTTACTGCTCCAACAGTAAATGTGTCAGCCTAAGAGAGAAAAATTCAGTTTAAGTCATTGAACTTAGTATTGTACACAACAAAAAACCTATATATATCGCTTGACCACATCCTGAATTCATGGAGCGTGCTTAAATGGCTTTACAAAATTTGCAGAGGGAATTTTTTGAAGGTGAAATATGTCCGTGGAATGATTCATATAAAAAAATCGTACAATACTATGCTCTCACACTAATGCTATAATCAACATTTCAACAAGTTTCACTATTTATATTGCATAAATCAGATTTACAAGTACACATTAGTGGAAATTACAGAAGCCCTTTGGGGAGCGATGACTCATTGCAGAGGAGCCAGTATTGTGTGACGTCTTTGCCTCATTACATCTCACCTTGACATTTCGTATATGATGAAGTAAATTCATATTTCCTACAACCCACAAAATAAGTAATCCAAAATGATGAGCTCTGCCAAGACTCTAATTGCAAAGCTCTAAAGCCTAGAATTTAGACATAGAAATTGCAAGAAACATGCATATAAAGCACTGGCCTTTACAGCTTTATTGCTATTATCTCTTTGTACCTTTCATGAACTATAACGTGCATATTGGGCCTGAAATTGCATTGTATAGTTACTGTTTTTTTTTGCTATTTAACTCATTATAAAGGACATTTCCCATCCAAGAAAAATATGTGAAATTATTTATGCAGTACGCATCCATGCACCTATAAGCGAAAAAAATCCCCCGTCTAGCCGTTAATAGACTACAGAGGCAAGTGCTGTTAACAAGCACCTTCGAAGGCCAGCACGGCGTGGGTGGTGTGACCAGCACCACACCCGACCGTCTTTGTCTCCCCGGTGGTGATGTTGACACACTTACTACGGCAGGACTGGTACAGATATAATGCGATCCAAAGCGTGACATCAAACTCAGTGGTGGATTTGAACTATTAACCACTTTGGTGGCGAGATGCTAACTGCCTCACCTGGTATACAGGAGGTCGTGGGTTCGATCTCAACCTTGACGATTGTATATTTGAAGTTTGCATGTTCTCTCCGGTTTCCCCCTCCACATTTAAAAACATGCGTTTAGAGTATTTGGCAGCTATACATTTCCACATGACAAGCCACTTCGTTGAGCTATCATTTGTGGCCAGGTCGCTTCTGAAAACAATCTATATAGCTCCGTGGGCCTTACCTGGTAAGATATAAATAGTTTAGTTTCAATAGTTTAGTTTAGAACGCATGCTCTTCTGTAAGTATGTTGAACTTCGTTCGCACCGTACATAGCAAACTGTGCTAATCGGAGGTGCAAGGGGAAGGTCAAGTTGCATTGTCTACCACTGGGTCATCCAGAGGGATTCACATATCTTTGCCTCTGGGACACCAAGGCAGAAATCTCCTACCTCCTCTCCCCTTAGATCAATTAATTAATGGTATAAAATCAAGTATCAATTTTATGGTTCATCTTAAAATTGTAATATGAATAACCCGTCCTACATTTGTTGATGAAATTGGTAAACTAATACTTGCTCAGTGGCATATTGGGCCTTGGAAAAATCTCCGATTGCCCCCTGTCCCTCCGCCACCACCACTAAATGCAGCCCTACCTCTGTAACAACACCACCGTCCAGCAGGAGAAACAACAAAGCAGCTGTAACAAAACGTACACGCCCTGTAGAAAGCATCAATGTGCTCACACCATATGCATCTCATGACGAACATAATGTAGCAGGTGCCAAGTAAAAAAAATAAATTGCATCCGGGCAGAGGTAATGCATTGGGATTGAACTAACGCTAAATCACAACGGAATGCGGTGTGCCCACTGGGAAGTGAAGCACTTACACCAAAACTAATGAGCCCCGGAGATGTTAAATTACTGTACGTTATCTTACTTTTTTTTTCAAGGAGTAAGGCAATTCGGGCGAGAACAGATAAAGAAATGCATTATGCATTCATCGAAAAGTCTGTGATTCCACATCGGCGAATCCTGCTCCCGTGGATTCTTTATGCATGTGAATGTGATGGCCGCGCACAGCCAAACCATATTCTCATTCATCATGTCCCGCGATACAAACATAACTTGCAAGAGCGCACCATGTAAAATCTGAAGTTTACATATAAAATAAAAAAATGCCCTACCACTGTTGGTAGCAGTGTTGTGCTCCATGCAAAAACAATTGGTCCGTTTGCTTTGTATACAACCTCAAACTTTGGTATGAAACTACCACTGTTTCAGAAAGTGTATCTTTTTTATGCCCTACTAATATTGTTTTGTCGGTTCGATTCACTTCCCCAGCTCGGCGGTTGAAGCAATGAAAAGGGTTCTTAACCACCCCCCCCCCTCGCCTCTGTCAACCAACCCAGCAGTATAAATGGGTACGACACAGTTAGACGATCAGCAAGGCCGCATGTGGTGGAGTTAAGTGTTATTATGTACTGCCACATCTCTTCCAGGCCGCCCGGCCAGCGTGGGAAGAGTCGAGCCCAAATCACTTCTAGAAGGTCACCTCTAGAACTCCCACTCGTGTGGTCCTTTCAACCAGCAGCAGTGTGAGCAAGCACTTTCAGCCCTGCACCTCTCACCTTTTCCGTGTGTGAACTGTTGTGATTTGTTTAAGTATAATCTACTTAAAAGCAACAGCCATAGCAACAGCGGCAGCAACAACAACAGCAGCATCAGCTACAATGGTGGGAGCCCATACTGGGAGGCGAGGCTCCCACTCCACCGAGATTTTCATGCGAAGCATGAACCGTGAGCTACGGTGTGTGTGTGTGTGTGCATTAGGCATGCATCAATACATAGTGTCCATTTATCTGTTAAAAGTGAAGGAGCCATAGCCCTGAGCCAATTGAACTTTGAACAGTTTCCTTATTTGTAAGCTGTGCAGTCAGCACAAACATAAAAAAATGATAAATGGTTGTAAACAAACTGTCAACTCCACTGAGGATGAAAAAAAATAAAACAATGACATTCTCTGCCCCATGACAACAACAAATATGGAATCTTCAAAATATATTACGATTGAAATTGATACTTATTTACAAATACGCACACTGCATAGGCATATCCAATAATAATTTTGACACGTAACGTGCACAGTATTCACTCACTCCCAAAGAGAGAGGGAGAGAACCACAGAAGCGAGAAGGCTGCAGCCATGCGGTGAGCCGGAGCTAACAAAACAATTGTCCAAGCTCTGCAGTCCCCTATATATGAAGAGGTTTTCGGCCAATAATCAACGTTTATAAACGTGAGGATGCCTTCTCCTGGCAAGCCAGGGCATGGCACCTCGATGCCCACGGGTAAGGAGATTGGCCACAAATGTGTGGTCCATCAACCCTCACCTCCACAATGCTGGACTACAGGCGTGTGCCACCACCAACACTTGCATGATATGTAAATCCATTGTTATAAACTCCTTAAAGTAATCATTCTTTGCCGAAATAATAGCAAAAAAGGGCAATTAAAATGATTTATGATGTCTGGACGATACTCTCCCAAACTACGAATAGTATGTTTCCCACGTGTTTTAAATCATTTCTAAAATGCATACGGAGAAAGAGAGAGAGAGGTGGGGGGGAAGACTCGTTGGCTAAGTAAAGCTGATTACGTAAGACAATAAAGATGCGCGTGAGGAGGGAAAGCAGTATTAAATGGTACACTCCAGTCGATGGGCAGGTTGAATGTGGTGGGGTAAAGTGTGGGTAATCCCACCTCTTCCAAAGACGTCTTGCCAGCGTGGAGGAGAAGGCCAACGTAACCTCGAGAGTAGTTCTCTTGGGCTTCTTCAAGTGTTCGGGGGGATCCTTCCTGGAGTAAACAAGAAATCGCAGGGGCAGCCCTTTTTACCTATGCTCTCTGACTGGGGGAAAAAAACTCGACACAGTGGTCAAGTGCATTGCTTCATGAACCCAGCGGCCTGAGTTGAGTCATGGGGCACAGCTGACATCAGTGTGGTGAGTACTATCTGAAGCGCTCCTGCTTTGGCCATCAGCTTCACAAAGCCACGCTGACCAGTGTGGTGAAGTATGGTCAAACCAACTCCCATGACTGGCCAACAGTGGATTGGCAAAAGGTTGGTGGGCAGGGTGGGTAACAGCTGATCTGGATTCATTGGATCGGTGATTCATTGGATCGGTGAAAAGGTCCATAAGTTGCACCTGGAACATGCACAACTACGAAATAAATAATGTTCAAAATGCATCACCATGTGGCATTTAGCCATGCCATTAACGCGTCAAGTAAGCCACAACTGTCTACACGTAGCAGCACAAATTATAGATGAGGTTGACTAGTACATATTGCACCAGAGTTTTACTTTTTATTGTCAATTCCATTAAACATGTTATCCTGCATTTTATTACAGTGTAAACTACTCTGCACATCCATTTATTGTAACTCTAAAACCAGCGCGCACAATATCGATGCATTACAGATATTCATCTGCGTACGTGTGTCATCCATCTGATTTCAAAGAGGTTGGCTGTGTATTCATTATTGTGTCTCGGATGGCACGCACAGTGCTTCCAGAGATAAACACAACCACCTCTAACCCTAACGCTGTACGTGCATTACCATTTCTTATCCATCTCAAAGTAAGATATTCGTTAATTTAGCTACAAGGTCAGGAAGTGCTCCCGATTTTCACATCATACCCTACAGTATTCTTTAAAAAATATTTTAAGTTTTGCTGGCTGACGTCACCGACATCCCACAGCGTTCAGTCGGATCCGTGCGTGATGAAGTGACGCACCTCTCCCACTCAAGCCTCCACCCCCGTTGTGTGTCCCAGCACAATTGTGCGGGCAGTGCAAACTAAATTTTAAAATAAAATAAAAATTGGTCTTACATACAACGTTTCGGATGATGATCAAATTCGGTTTTGGATGAATCGTTCAGAAAAGTTGAAGGCAGTATAGTACTATAGAAATACAGCAAGTGCAGAATCACTGAACTGGAAATGATAGCTTGAAATCATTTAGCGCGGGGCCCTTGAAAGTACGGGTCCCGTAGCATAAGTAGCTACTTTTGCTACTAGGATAATGCGGCACTGGTCGCTTTTGTTAGCACGAAGACACGTCGTTTCGTTACATAATACTTTGACCCATTTTCCAAAAATGTGTAGGGGTGTTAAAGAGAGGGCCCGTTATGCATGGCAGCCTATGGAAAACAAACACAGTGGGCGGGGCTACGTAAGTGCACGAGGAGGTGCCCTCTACGACGTCCGAGCCAGACACCCTGGGGGGGGGGCTGGTTCGAACGTTATGATCCCCCGGGGCCCCACCCCTCAGGGAGGGGTTGGGTATAAAAGGGGATGTTCAAAGGGCTCGAGTCAGTTATGTTTTAAGCTAAGGGAAGAAGACTGAAGACGTCTTAGATAGAGCCCTGGACTCCCCTAGTTCGATGTCCTTTTCAGGGCCGGACAGGACTGAGCCAGCGGCGTGGTCCCGAAAGCCAGAGCCGGTGCTCTTGTAAGAGCTGGTCTGGAACTCCGGGTACCGGGCCCGACTTACCAGTGTCGGGCCAGTTAGCCTCCCCTAGCCCATTAGTGGAGGATTCGGGGCTAGGACAGAGTTAGCTAGGGGTGTATCCCGAGTTATACGGGTGAGGGGGCCGATACCCCCTCGAGTGTGTATATGCCCACTGTCGTATTGTGAAATAAATATACGTGTGCCTCAACCTCGGCGTCAAGCGTCTTCACCGGTACTTCAAATGTGAAAAATCCGACAGTTTAAATCTGAAACTAATCACCGTAACAAGGTAGCCAGTGAACGACAACCACATCGCGGTTCCCACATGCAGTACTTTTTATAGCAGCTGAGAGGTCACGGCCATCGTGGCTGAGAGGTGAATTCAAGACGGGTTTCCCGTTAATCGCCCTGAGTTGTTTTTGGCTTTGAGTTTGTCTTGCAGTGTTTACTTTCATGTTTATTCAGAATCTAAATCAACTATACTCTTCCATGTAAAAAAACCCACAATAATTGCTTGGAGCATTACAGCATTTTTACAAAATCAAAAGTATGATATTGAATATTATATCATACTTATACATAACTATTATTTACAGCGCTCTTGTCAACCTCTTGTTAGATGAAGGCCTCCCTATGCCTTTTCGTCGCGGGAGTTTGTTTGACCATACTTTACCACTCTGATCAGTGCAGGTTAGTGACAGAGGTTGGGGAATAGCACTGGTTCAGGTATCACCACTGATGTTCGTAGCACAGGGCACTCAGCACTATAAACATTGTGCCACTGCTCCCCATCAAAAGTAAAACTTTAGATGTATGGGCAGAGCCTTAATGTTTGATGTGGAGCATTGCTCCGCACTGTATGTGTGGCAATGGGCTCGTGCGTTGTTTGAAACACTTTTTACATTCATCAGTGTTGATGGAGGCCACCCATTAGAATTGTATTGCTTAGTCGTATATTGCAAAAACCAATAAAACACACACAAATCAATAATCATGGTCTGAAAGTCGCGTACAGGCGAAATTAACCTACTCATCGGAAAGCACTTCGCAGCATTAACGTTTCCGTGCGTGTGTAGAACTGAAAGTGTTCTTTGGCTGAATAAGTCAGGAAAGGATGCAGGACTCAGGGTCAACGTGGAAAAGACAAAGACGATGGTGTTCGGAAGGGAGGATCTTGAGAAAGGAGTGATAATAGAAATCAGCAAATATTGTGAATGTAAATTAATTTGTGCATTTGGGAAGTCTACTGACATGAGACAACAACTGCATGAAAGACGTAAGAGCGAGGATCGCAAAGGCAATATGAGTAATGGCAGGATTTAATAACATCTGGAGAAGCAAGCAAATCAACGACAAGACAAAACTGACCATCTTAATAGCGTGTGTGTTCAGAACAGCTTAGTTTGCCTGCGCGACTTGGGTATTAAACAAGACTGACAGAGATAAGATATTGGTGCTCGAAATGTATTGCTACCGAAGGATACTGCATCTAAGCTGGACCCAAAGAGTGACCATCATAGACGTAATATAAAGGGTTGCACATCGAAAAAGACCTGATGATGCAGGCAGTGATAAGAAGAAAACTGCCACTATTTGGACACACATGTAGGATGGACAACAACAGGAAAATTCAAAGTGTGTGTTGTTTGTAAAAATGGAAGGAACCGGAAAAAATGGGACGACCTAACAGAAATTGGCTTGACGAAAAACGAGATCGGTGCCAGAAAGATGTGGCAACATGTGAGCATATTTGCATAAGGCAAAGGAAAGTGGAAACAATTGACGAAATGTGTAGTGGACATATCCGGGTGATGTCGAACTTAATGAGCTGTGATCACTGCTCACATTAATGTTGCGCAATGGATTTAATTATTTGGACCAACCTAGCCACGATGACCTTTACGTCGTAAAAAAAAAACTGTGTGTGTCAAAATAGATATTTTATGAAAGTGTAAAAGTTGTCCAATGATTCTAAACGTCCATCAATCATTGTCAGAGGTTTTTGTTTGTGAGCACAAGGGAGAAGTTCACAAGTTCACGTTTTGATTGAACGGCGTCTCCAGAGTTTAAGAATATGCCACTCTCACAGTGTGCCGTTTCAAAAGAATGTGCATTAGCTGTTAACACAGTTTTTAAGCTAATAGAAGCTCTCATTAATCTCAGATAATTTTAGAAATGTCGGATTCCGGTAGTGTCACTCAGAGGCACAATAAGGGGAGAAGTAGGAAGGGTTCACGGAACGAGATAACTCACTGCTAAATGTGTCTATAAACTATAGAATGCTTTGGGTATGATGTTCAGTTGTCAATCATAACCAACAATACTGTACACATTTGTGATGTTGCTATCTCGTTAATTATTTACAAGGGTAATGATCTGGTATGTTTCCAAGTTTTTACCATGAGAATATGTTAGTCTCCGACACTCATAATGATTCCCTAGTTAACTAGGGAAGCCTCACTGAGTCTCAACATTTTTTTGTCAAGTTTTGCGTTATTTGACCAATTCCCTTGCATGTGTAATGACAGGCTGACACCTGTCGGCCCGAAGGGGTAATTGCGGTTATGTGGGTATTTGGTAAAGCCTCATTATAAGGGGGGCGTATCTGGGATAAAGGTGAAAGGGGGAGTTAGTCCAGAGGCTCCGGGAAACCGCTCGAAGGTTCTGGAAGGGCACGTGACCAGAGGCGGGGCTTGGCCGCGCCAGGGCGCATATAAGAGGGGCTGAACGAGAGGTTCGGCTGCTGTTGCGGGTCCTAGCTGCGTCGCTGCTCATCGTCATCTCTTCATCTCCAACCACGTGGCTGATCTTCTGCAAGACCCTCTCCGTCGCCGTCGCTGCGCTAGTCAGACAGCGAGCGTAGCGTATGCCGGAGATGGCCGATGTGTTAGGATCGCCGAAGTGTAGCTGCGTTACAAAATGTATCGCCCCGTGTGCTCTTAATAAACAAGGAGCCTTCTACTCGACGTGTCGCGGAAGGGGCTTGCTACACGTGTAAGGAGGCAGGACTCAAAGGTGCTCACGGATAAATTAAAGAATCAATTGATGTACTGCCATCTCTTGGCTGCCTTTAATCTCACTATACATACCTAATTACATATCTATTTTCAATTGCCATATTTTTACTGAGTATAATTTCCAATGACAGCCCTCAGTGTTTGAATGTCTCATGCAATGTATTAGAGTCGTAGTCATGTTTAACATAACAAATGTAAGTGTGTTTTAATAGAAGGTATTACACTCATCAATGTATTGCTTGACATGTGGCTTCATTGAAACGTAAACCTCAAACAAATAGCCGTTTCTTCAAAGCACATGAAGTGCTAATGACCAATCTATGAATTTATCATCATCCTTCAAAAGGAATCATATGTTTTTTAAAGGACATGTACAGCTCTCTGTCAGTCCACTGTTGGTTGAAGGTATCCCCAGGGCATGTTGGTCAGGAAGGTTGTTTTACCATACTTCACCATGGTGGTCAGTGTTGGTTGTTAAATCAGGGGAGCCCACGGCCAGTTCAGATATCACGTTTGCCACCAATGTTTGCCACGGTGGAAATTTTTACTCAGGTGACTTGGGTTGCCCAGTGTGCGAACCACCGCACCACTGCTTCCCCACCCGTGCTGATCGCACCTCCGATTAGCACGTTGGCTATGTCCGGTGCGAAATAAGTTCCACATACATACTTCATTCTCTATGTGCTTTTCTTTTTTTAATCCCCTTATTATTCAGAAACACTAACACAGCAAAATAAATGTTACGTAAATCCTGATATTTATCTGCAACCAGCATTTTTGTTACCCAAGCTTGCATGCATTTTACATATTCAGGTTTCATAGGCCATTGTAATTTGTTTGCTTGACAAGCAATTTTTATGTACTTGCGCTTCATAACAATATAAATGCCTTCATCTGCAGCGCATGTCACAATATATAGTAAACAATGAAACAGGGCTTCAGTCAAATCTGCCATGGAGAAAATTAAGCTGAGTCAAATAAAAATCTGACTTCCACCAGCACTATGAAGTGTCCAATTTGTATTATCATTGATGCAAAATGTTTACGAATGTGTAACTTCTATTTTGCATATTTGTGAAAGGTCCGGCTTACGTTGGATGTAGGATCAAACACTGAAAATGCATTGGCTGTAAGCCAGATACAAGTTGCCCCTGCATGGCACATCCATGACGGTCAAGTGCAATTTACATGAAACAATTCCGTTTTTTTTTTTCTCTCCCTTGGCAAGAATCAAACTAAAAAGCTGTCAGCTTAGCCCAGTGCACTCCCTTTAAAAAAAGAAAAGGGTGAATTACCCCACTGTGGAATCCAGATTCTCTGAGCATGGTCATTATACAGCACACGATATCTGTCCTATCTATTTTCCTCTTCTTTTTGTTGCACATTATTCATCTTTAATGGAAATAGCGCTGCTATAAATCTTGCAAAGAATTCGGGCGTTTTATATATTTTATTTCCCTGGTATGGTGGCATCACACGCAGATAAAGGACGAAGCAGAGGTATGGACAAGTGAAATAATGTCACTGTTCTTAAAACAACAAAAAACCCTACCTAATGTTTATTTCCCTATAAATAACGGCACGGTGCGCTCACTTGAGCGTACGTTGGGTGCGAGCCAGATTACCTCATCGGTGGCGTGAATGGGGACAAAAAGTTGCGACCCGTTCCTTTCTGCATGTGCGAGATCGTTTCCTTGACGTAGGCGTGCTAAAACAAACCGATCCACGTTTAGAAACGCGACGAAAATAATGCAGCCACACTTGTTTACTGCAGAAACGCACACACACAATAACATAAAAACAATTCGAAGCATGACTGATGGATATGTTAAGGTGCAACGATCACATATAAGTCTCTCTTTTTTTAACAGCACGTAAACAACACTGGTCGGTGAAGTAAAGTTTTCCACTAGCAATGCACTGTGGGTTGGTATGTGAGCGGGAGCTTTATATCCCACACATCTGCATGTGCTGACATTCAAGCCCTCTTGCTGCCAGAAAGGGTCGTGACACAAGCCACATGCTGAGAAGAGATCTGAGCCAGCTGCAGCAGAGACATTAAGGCTTGCCGTGTGGACTGCTCGCAGATGCGCTTTTAACACTCTGCGGTGGCAAGTGGCTGGCAAGCAGAGCTGCGGGGCCAATGAACAATGACAGCAGAGTTACCGTCACATTATAGGAGGTCGAGGATATCTGCCAGCTCCAATGCCATGAGTGGACAGCTTTCAAACGTGATTCCAACACGTTTCATGCCACAATTCACGAGTGTGCTCATTTCTCAAAGGTGGAATATTTGTTGTTCACATCGAGTTTTATGTCATTGATATATATTTGACTGGGGAGGTTCCTTGGTGTAATGGTTAGCACACTATACTCTATACTATACACTATACTCTTAGGCTTTTTCGGTAAAGTCACGTAGGTAAAACGGGATTCCACTGGACTTCCAATCCAAGGGTCGTGGTTCGATTCGATCTCCCGGTGTGGCAATTGAAATCATGGGCATGCTTCTTGAACCTCCCCCACCTCTGCCCACCCAGGAAGTATGCAGTATGTGGGCACACCACAGTGAGTCGATCAGCAGGTCGGTGAAGTGTGGGTATACTTCCACCCGGCCATAAAAGAGGAGACCAATTACCCTCGAGAAATTCACCAGAGTTCCATCATAGCGGACTCAATTCCACAAGGAATGGTGTGAGCAAGCAATTGCTGGGCTGCGTGTTTTACCTTTACAAACTAGTGACTTACATATCTGTGTAGATATATTCAGCAACAGAATCCTGAATAAAGACCAAAGTGGCCACAAAGCATTGCACTCAAGAAGTGACTCAAACACTCGGCTATCCAATGACATTCATACATATTGAATTTACAGAAAATAGAGAGAGAGGTACGTATTGTCTTCAATTCCTCTTCTTTCGTATGCCATTTTTGTGGATTGCAACAGATTACAAATTGATGTCGAGATTTGATATCCACACGACTGCTTCAAGAGTAGCCACGTAGATTTGTTTCAGATGGCCGTTGAATGATCTGACTGGGCAGTCGTTCACGATATGTTGCACGATCTGAGACGTGGCACCACAGTCACAAACTGGACTCTCGTTAATGTTCCATTCATGGAGAAAGTGTTCCCACATCTCCCATGGAGTGTCCGGATGCGATTCAAGCAGGACCAGATCTTCCTCAGTTGGTCAGATCCGATATGGAGGATTGTGGGGTTGGTGTTTTCCCAGGCTTCCCTCCATTGTGCATCGGTGATTTTGTCATCGTCATGGAGGTTCTTTGCATATTACCAGAAAAGTTTTCTGGATTTGAGCCTGTGCGGTGGTAGCATGGAGATGTCCTTGTTTATTGGGAGGTTTGGATTTCTGATGGCCTTGCGGTACTCCCTCACACACGTGGCATCGCGACGGAGCTGCAAAGGAGCGATGTTTGTGACGACTGGACGCCATGGCAGAGGTGTGCTCTTTAGAGTTCCTGAGATGATCCTCATGGCTGTATTTAGCTGTTTTTTCCACCAGCTTCATGTGCACGTTTTTATTCCAGGCTGGGGCGCAATATTCTGCTGCAGAGAAGACTAGTGCTGTGGTGGCCGTCCGGAGTAATTTTTGCATTTGCTCCCCATGTTGTTCCGACCAGTTTATGCACGATATTTTTTTAGAGCAGTATTTACAGCAGTATTCTGCAGGTGTTGACGGAAGGCGGGCTCCTGTTGAGAGTTACACTGAGGTATTCTTGGAACTTCTCGTGCTGGACTTCTTCACCATAGAAAGTGATGGCCAGTTTCTGACCGCCATTTGCATTGTTCAGGTGGAATTATGTTAAGGCAGTTTGCATTGCGTTTGGGCAGAGCCTCCAGTACTTGAAGTACATTTCGAGTTTCTTGAGGTCTTCACACAGGTCGTTTTGATCCTCAATGTTGGTCCTTCTTTGGACGGCAAGTGCCAGGTTATTCGCGTAGCCACATTTCCGGCTGATGGTGACAGGGAGAGGTCACATGTATTTGTTAAAAAGTGCGGGAGCAAGCACTGATCCTTGAGTAAGCGGACTCTGCTTACAGTGTTACTTTTTCAATTAATGCAAACGTTCCCCTCTTTTGTCAATCCACTGTTGGATGACGGCCTCTCATACAACGTGCTGATCGTGGTGGTTGTGCAACAACAGTTTGCCACGACGGTCAGTGGCGGTTGGTGAAGGTGGGTAGCGTAGACATGGAAGTATAGCAGTCCAGAGCAACAATGAAATTTTAATGCACTGCAAAATACCTCCCATCACGAACGCCCTCCAGCAGCCGATGGCAACATGTTTGTGCCCGATTGTCACGCCATCCAAGAACTAAACAGGCTCAAATTTGCTTTGCTTCCGAGATCCGACGAGATTGGGTGAGATTTGGGAATAAACTTGCAAGGAACAGAGTACCAAAGAAGTATGTATATATATGAGACCTAAAAACTTAATGTGTGGCTTGGCATAAAAAGACACCAGATTAATTGCTTTCTGGTGTTGCCACTGCGCGACAACCGACACGGTTTAGATGTTTGCTGGGTCCATGCAAAATCATAAACGTGCGCTGAGTTTATTTATGAACCTCGCTATGTATGCCGTGGGGCTCATTATCTCATATGGGGTCAGCGGCAGGTGTTGCTAGTAATGTCACCATCTCTATTCCTATAAACCTTCGCCACACAACACATACTTCAAGAACGAGGAAGCAATGTTGAATTTATTCCCAAATTCATTTCTCTAGCTGTGAACTAAAAAGCCTCGGTGCTATAATTGGAACCCCTGGAGGACTCTATAAACTATATTTTCTAAGATGAAAAATCATTATGTGGAATTTGTACACGACCTTCGCGTTTAAAATAGCAATTTTAATTTTTCGTACTGCATTGGGAAAAACAAATATCTCCGTGCAATCTATAATGTCGTTTAATGAATCTACTTGCAGGTCATGGTTTCACTCAATTGTATTTTCATTCCAAAGATTTTTTTTGGAGTTAAGTCTATAGAAAACCAATTCCTTTGAATCAAGTTTAATTTTTCTCCTGGCCTACCTGATATTCGCAATTATGAGAAAGCGGCGTATTTATTTTGTGTTCATTAAACTAATTTATGCAGTGGGTTGCATTATTTTAATTGCCACTGATCATGTCACGTGCCTTCCTTTGGAATATATAGATTGGTTTCAACCGCCATTAGTTGTCATTAAAAGAATGCTACAAGCAGGCGTTAATGCAAACGCACGCATTTTTTGTGTGCCAATTATGATAATAGTCACATTTCGTGTATGTTTGACATTCAACGTCACACGCAAGACAGACTGTAGACCATGTAAACCGCCTTAGATGTCGCGTGAAAACTGTGCTGTATAATGAATTGGACAATGGGGAGCAGCAATCATGCATGACATGACATATGCACACTGTATAACTGTGCGACTGTGGCACTGCAAAGGTTCACTGCTGGTATCACTGAATGAAAAAAATAGTTTGATTGTAACATGCTTACTGCAAGCGAGATTAAGCAGAAAGTAATATGTGACAATGACAAAGCCCTGCATATTCAAGGGTTTTGTCTGTTGCTGAATATCCACTGATGGGTAACTATTCTCATATCAATTTAAGACCAGTGATGCGGAGACATTCTTAAATTTAATTTCTATCAGGGTCCCATAGTATGTATTGCAGTGTCCAACCATTATTCGCTCAATCTCGCTGGCCTCTCTATGTGTTATGAACAATAGGTGACAAAATGTCGCCTATTTTTCAAGGTAGTATTATGGACAAATGTGTTGAGTTTTTGTGTGATTCATGCTTATGTGCCACTGAAAATGCAGTAACACAAATATTTGCATATATATGTGTGTAGTAGTCATGAAGAGCTCTCGTGGGCTATTATTTCGTGATGCCACATTGGCAGTAGTGCGCAAACACAATAAGCAAACGAAAACAACTAAATTCCTCAATAATACTGCCTTAAAAGAAGAAATATACATTTAATCAGCGACCTTTTGGGCATTGCCCCTTATTCACAGCTCATAGTAAAGTACGTAATCTTGTTGTTGTTGTTGTTATTTTTGTAAATTGGTGTTAAAAATTCCTCCCTGAACGGGAGAGAATGAAACGACATCTTTGCCAAAATGAAGATGACCGGGAAGGTCAGTGGAACAATGGCCGCACATTCCTCTTATCCTTGTTCAGCCCAAAATTCGTTCCTGATGGTGTCACTCTCCCAAAATCTGTCTCAATGTCTCCCTGGATTGTTTTAAGGACTATAATCTGCCAGGGAGATTTTAGCACGTATATCAACACGTTATTGACGCACTTGTTCTCCATCCAAAGTGTATTTGTCTTGTTTGGTGGCCATTTTGTTTAGGCATTGCAATAAAATAAAGTCCTTTGCTTTGTCATAAAATCTCTTTATATGAACCCACACCTAGATTCTCTTGACAAATACCCTGACTTGTAGAGTTGCAAATTGATGGTGTGATTTCAAGTTAATGATGACGTAATTTCACAAATGAGGTATTTCATTGCTGTGTAAACATGCCGTAAATAGGTAAAGAAATTCTTCCAATAACTGGTCCCACTTTGTTTTCCTAATATACCAATTATGCTGTCAGGTCCAGGAGCTTTTCATTTTTTTATCCAGTAAATGGCAATGTTTATTTTAAGTGTGACATATAGAACCTCCCCATTTCATTTACTACCTTTTTTACTACAGTCAGCCATCTGCATAACATTCCTCTACTAATTTAAGACCATATCTCTAACGTAATAATGCAATTGTTATAATGCACGTAAATATTTCACGGACATAAGTGACTGATTCTGAGGCGTGGAGCCAAGCTGTCGTTCAAAAGCCGAGCAAAAGAGGTGAGGCCTTTTGAGTGGCTCTTAAAAGTCGGTGTGTGGATTGAACGCTGCCGTGAATGTGCAGTGAGGGTGGCATTCCAGACGGCGGGAGGCTGCCACGGAAAAACGACGCCTGGAAGTAACGGGTCCTGGTGTAGAGAGTAGGTTGTGAGCTGTAGTACCACGTTTCATCGGTCTTCCTAAAGGTTACTATTTGTGACTTGCCAATCATCAACTTCCTTTTTTGCTGTTTTCATGTTCCCATTGCTTACTCTGGCATGTCCAATCAATTTTGTGTTGTGTTCTCTAATTTCTTTCTCCGTTCTTTTCCTAATTGTTTCACTGAATTCTGTGTATTCAATCATTCTAAGCACATCCATCTCTTTTCATATATCCTCTTCCTCCACATGGCTTTTGTGGCTTCAAATAATGGTCGAATGCGAGTGGGGGAAGGGGAGCGGGTTTAGGGCAGGGACACGTGGGAGAGAGAAAGAGGCGACAACCGCGGTACAACCCCAGACGAAGCGACTGGGGCCCAGCGCCAACAACAACAAACAACAAGGACCGCCATGGATAGTCGGGGCATCCAGGGCAGCACTGACGAGTCCCAGGGCACCCACAAAGAACGAGAGCCCATCACCAATGAGTCCCAGAGGAGTGGCAGCCAAAGTACGGAACACGCCCAAAGGGACGAGTCCCGCGGAGATGGATGTTGCATCGCGAGACCATGAGAAATGGCGATAGCTTGGGGAGTCCTTCTCTCCAGCAGTGGTTACCGATGACAATGACGACGATGATGATGTTAGTTATGGGAAACCTTGCCACAACACATTCATGAGTTGTGTGACTGCTGTCAGACTGGCAGGAAAAGTATGCGGCGTGTACACTCCCACGTTCCGCGTGGCAAAAAAACTAAATATGTTGCAGACTCTCACGGGCAATGCATAATCGACAAGGCAGGCATGAAATGGACTTGAATGCTAGTGATTTTGGATGAAAAGCGAATCGCTCTTCACATCAGGTGCTGTCCCGTCTACTTTGCAGCTGCCATCTTGTATCAACTCCCTTGGTTACCGTATGATCAGAAATGGAAAAAAAGTTCAACAGAAAAGATTCTGTTTTGAAAATACTCGAATCAATAAAGACATCACTAACACTAAACCCACACTGCATTTGTAGACAAGTATTTTTTTTACAAATTGGCATGGCAGAATTTGAATATCTGAGCTGAGAAAGACGACACCAGGTCCATATTATTTTAATGTGCAAATAGCTAATCCACAAAAAAAAACACATCAGGCTGGTAGCAGAACTCTGTTTCAAATATCACTTGATATAGTCGGGGCTCTCTCAAGCTCGCTATACTGGAGGCCCTTCTTCCTGCAGTGTCACGAGCAAGAAATTGCTGGGCTGAACCTTTAACTTTTTACCTTTACCATAGTTGTGAATTAAGCCTTTAATCTATGGTATGTTCTCCAGGAGCTCAACATTGGCTAGGTCATAAATTACATCCATGAGTAACAGCCATGTGTAACACAAATTCGTTTTTTTTTTGGTGTTACAGGATTCACACTTACCATGCTTGCAGTTTGGGACAAGTGCCAACATATATACTATGCAACAACATTTTTTTCAACTTCCATAAAAAATTATATCCATTTAGCAGACGTTCTTTGACAATATCCTGAGTCATTCGAATGTGATATATTTGCCAGAATGGGCAGGGAGAAATAGCTGGAAAGCAATCAGTTGGAGTTGTCATCTGTGCTACAGGCAAACGTCCAGTAACCCCCGGTCTCCGTGACGTTTGGTGCCTCCACAGATCTGTGCCTCGCTGCTTCGCAACTGCAACACGTACGAAAATAAAATAAAATACACAAACTGATGTGCAGGGCACGGCACTCACTAACACAAATCACTAGTGTATTCTTGAGCTTGTGTAACAAATGAACATTCGTGTTATTAAAACGATAAGAAATGTAAATTATTTACAAAAAGCCGCATAGTGAAAATAAAACTTTTTTTTCTCTCCTCCAGAGCCACTTTTTAGCTCAGCTGCCAAACGTTGTGTATGTTATGTTCGAGTGGAGTAGCAAAAAGAGAGACAGGGCTTTCGGAGTCTTCGAAATGTCAACACGTGCGTGAAAATATCAAGCGAGAATACTTTACATCTGCGCGGAAAATTTACACATTCGGGTGCCATAAATGGCAATTTCCCCTGTTTCTGGCAATTCTCAGGGAGGGCTGCTTTGGCAGGTTACTCCGTTTCAGCTTCAGCAGGCGTGGAGTTCAGCTACACGTTTCCTTTGGCCTTGGGGTGCATTATAATGATCAAGTTCGATATTTATTTGGAAGGGAGACCTCCAATGCTACTACGTTAACTATTTCCTCCAGTTTTAGCAACGTTTTTGTTAAGGGATTATTGTTTGTATCATGCTGGTTGGCGCACTGCGCTATAAACCCGGAGTTCCAAGTTCGATGAGTCATTTTTTTCCCCATGCTCATGTGAGTGGAAACCACTTTGATTGTGTTGATTATATAGTATGAAGTAATAATAATGGAGATTGTTGACCATATTTCACCATGCTGGTTAGTACAGGCTGGTCAAACATAGGTTAGGGCAAGGACTGGGTCCAGCTATCCCTCATGACCGATGTTCGCCTTGGCCGGGAATTGAACTCAGGTCACCAGATTCAGGGCACAGTGCAGTAACACTATGTTACACGATTTTTGTTCCTGGGTAGTAAGTGTTATTTTCTAATTGCTTATGCTTTTTTAATTTGTTACACAGCGTTATTAATGGAGTGGAGTATTAACTTTGCTTTTGCGTCCTGGTCACAAAAGCAAAGTTCGTGGGAAATAATAGCCATTTTCTGTACTTTTAAGGCATAAGAAATTAGGAAATAATACTTACTACCCACACAGTGTAATCACTTCGCGACCACTGCACCCTACAAAAGACAGAGACCCCCCCCCCCCATATAGCCTTTGACGGGCTGTTCGGACAAGTGAACCTTATGGCGGGACCCCGGGGTCCCATAAGCCCCCGGCTCTCGCATAAACTGCGTTGCGACGTCATTTTATGACTGTTGAAGGCGAACGACACGGCAATCTATTCCTCTCGACGAGCTCTACACGATGCGCTAATCAAAGTTTAAAAGTTTGGTTTATGACTACGGCAATTTTGGCAACGACGGGTGCTTGGGTGAAGAACGAGAGGTTTGATTTCAGGTGGGTCGTAGCGTTTGTGTGCGCGGTGGGACGGAGTCGCCAAAATAAATTAATTACGATTTTGACTTCCGTTTATTCGGGACCCCGGGGTCCCGCCATGAGGTTCAAGTGCTGTTAGTAAGTAGCACTTATAAAGGGTGGCGGAGCACATGAGGGGGTGGGAGGTCAACACCACGCCCGGCCGCCTTTGTCTCCCCAGTGATGATGTTTACACACCACTCCAGGTACTCATTTGAGGCTGGGGGCCGACCATAAATTACGTCACGCACCTAGGGGGGGGGGGGGGTTCAGACATTTGTGACGATGTGTGACGAGTGGGGGGGGGGTTGAGAAATGTGACGTCACATCTAAATGCGCAACTTTAAATAAATATAGACAACACGTTCTACTTAATTAAATAGACTTTTTTAAATAATTGTTTTCTCCTACAACATCAAAGTGTAGCGGCACATTAACTACGCACTACAATGACAATAGTTTAAAGCGATTTGAAGCATGTTTTATTTGGGGGGGGGGGCAGAGCTTTGTGACGTCATATTTGAGGGGGGGTCTGACTTTTTGTGACGCCGTGTGACGAGAAGGGGGGGGGGGTCAAAAATCGTCAAAAATCGCGTGACGTCATTTATGGACGGCCCCCTGAGTCAACCTAGGGGAGACCCAGGAGCAGTCCAAATATGTCGCCACCGTTATTGATCATGAGCAGAAATCGAACTCGGGTCGCCAGGTTTAAAGCGCAGTGCACGAACCACTGCACCACCGATCCCCACAACATAACACCCCCAACAAAGCACAAGTGCATACAACAGTCACCTATTTTATAACAAAGCAATTATGGTCAGAGAGTGTATTGGAGTCTCTGAAAATATCAACATAATAGTTTGTCATGGTGACAAAAAGTGTTTTTATGCTGTTGCTGTTGTTATATGCATTAATCACTTTCACAATGCAGTGAGTCACGGACAAATAAGCTTCCAGCAAAAGCTTATCACAAGGCAAGGTTAATCCTTTAAGGAACATACACAATAAGAAGCAACATATAACAAAAGGACCTAACACAACAATAAAAGCATTCATAAAATATTAACCTGTGCAGTCAATTACCCCGTTACACACTGCTCTCCGGGCACAGTGAGCCATGTATTATTCATGCTTCACATGTGTATGACATTTTTCAGTAAAACACAGGCTTATCCATAAAATGAATCAATGTCAAAATTTATGCTATTGTGTCAAAAAACAACCTTTACATCAAAAGAATCCACCATGTGTGTCTCTGTATTGCCCGCTTGTAGGTCACCTAGTTTGCTGATGAGAAAGCTTATTATTTATTGATATTTTCCCTCATGTAATCTTAAAGGGCATTTGGGATTCCTGGGGCATCATAGGCATACAACTTTGGATAAGTGCACAAACACATGCATGCTCTGGCCAGGGTTGTGCCACATGCTCGCGACTTTGCAGGAGCTGATTTTGCCGAACTGAGCAGGTGCAATGGCCTTATTGTATTGCGTGTCCGCTTCCTATAATCGAAAACACAAAGACAGATGACTCTTGTGAACATTGGATTATAACTGTGAGATGAGCTTACACGATAATATGAATTGTCCTCTTGTGCTGCAGGCTCCAGCTGCAATTCTTAAATATGTGCGAATTGAATTAAGCATGCAAGATGAAAAATATGTCCTTGGCAGGCTGAGCATCGCTGTTATTTTGTGAAACCAAAATTAACTGTGATCTATTATTTTTCTACCTACATGACTTTACCGAAAGAACCAAAGAGTAAAAAAAAATACTACCGGATAATGAACATATGTTAAAAGGTATCTCCTTCCATGTCTACTTTGCTGCATCAATAATTCATTAAATGTACAAATAAATTATAAAATGAACATAAAACCTTCAAAGAACAAAAGCACAAGCCAACATTTTTTTCCAATAAGCAAACAGTGGAACAAGGAGTTCCAGTTGTGTCGCAATACATTTTAGCTCGATTTTCGTTTTACATAACATTAAAATACCACTTTGACAACTTCACATAATTTTATTCCCATCGTAACGATACGTTCAAATTCGGCCAAGTGGCACGGGTGGATAGAATATGTGGCTTGCCATTGAAAGAGCTGAGAATTTACCTGGTTGGGGATTGACTCAACCTTATAATGAAACTGACCTCAGCGATAGGAATGTGGAATATCCACGAATGGCTCTGAGCAAGACATGGGTCCTGCCTCTACTTGTTTGAGTGAGCAAAGGAGTAATCTGTTCCACTTGCCACATCTAGCCATATTATTTATTTTAACACAAGATTATCAAAATTCTGTGATTCGAACAAGCGCAGATTAATTTAATGCAGCGAGTATTATTTGAATATAACAAAAACTAATTATGTAACATCATATAATAATATAATATTGTGCCAGTCATAAACGTATTTTTTTTTGCTTGCTCATATTTACTTGTGATGTAGGAGCTAACAATTAAAATGAAACCCAAATCCAAATTCACTTAATTTCAAACATTCCCAAACAAATATTTATTTTAAGATCAATCCCATTCTGAGGAAACTAAAACTATCCATTGGTGTTTTCACCACATGGATGACCAGTAACCACTCATAATAAAACATTAAAACACATCTACTGCCAATTTCCCCCTACGCCTAAAGTTTAATGACAGTTTCATATTTTTTTCTGATATAGCAAGCAATTTCATTCCAAAGCAAAACAGTAAAAAGTGCATGCAAAGAAAAATACAATTTCAGTCATTCAAATCATGGAGTGGAAACATGGATGAATTTATCAAATTTAATTCCCATTTCAAAAATTTATCAAAATATCGTTTATTTCCTTCTAAATGTTTATGTGTTTACTGTCCCAACTTGAAAATCTTCTGTAATTTATCTCCATGGGAACATCCTAAAGTGTGGTGTTTGTGTGCCCTGGATTCCATCCAACCACCCAGGGCATTGAGGACTCATTCCGCATTCAGCCAGCGGCTGCATATCTTATACCCAAAGTACATGCTGGTGATTCATGACAGAGCTACTACCGTGTTGACCCTACAGTGCTCGCAAATACCTTAAACAACCGGTATTGTTGGGACCTGAGCAACAATCTGAATATTAAGTTGCATCTTTTATTCATCTTTATTTTTCACTAAGGTTGGAGACAGTACTGCAATATTATATTGTTATATTATCAGACACTTTTATTTATAACAATGATGTCACTGTGATTATTGATTGTCGCACCACTACATTTGACATACAGCATAATGTATATTTGTCAATCATAGTAAAAATCTATAATGTATAATATGTATTTCGATTGAAAGCTTTCGTGACTGCAGAGCTGTTGGAAAGACAGCGTCCGACAATTCTGTTCTTGACCTGAGGATAGCTGATTGTGTTGTGGCCGAAACGTCGTGAGAATTTTATGTTTTATTTATTATTATTATTTTATTATTTCCCTTCTACGTGACTTTACCGAAAGATCCAAGAATATAATATGCATATTATACGTATTGATATGTTAATACAAATAATTTTAAACAATACAAGAAATGGAATGCATCTAATAGTACATCCACCATGGAGATGGAGCAATGAAATGCGCTCATATGCAAGGCGTTAGGTGGAGTGTTGCAACGCTTAACCGTGGGAGATGGTAATGGCTTGGGAAGGCCTCAATCCAACAGTGGACTGATCAGGGTCGATTATGAACAATACATTTACGTCGGCTATACATATTAAGTGTGGAACCTGGCATGTTGGTTTTAGGCCACAAACGTAAATGGCAGATTAGATGGCCACAGCATTGCCATTTTTCACCGGCGTAAAGGCTACTTTTCCATTTGTGCAGTCGGCTTGGCATGACATTTGCAATATAAAATGTATGTGTCAAAGGCGCTGTCGGTGAAACCACCAGAAAGAAAGATTAAGATTGCTACGCTGCACGTATTGGTCGCAATGCTAACTACATGCCGCATGTATAATTGTTGCCTTTTTTATCCGTACGTGCTTTATATGACTAACACAATTCAACCGAGCATTTGCAGGAGGGACTCCATAGAATTTTAATCCCCGTGGATGGAGCCAGCACAATTATGCCAGTGCCAGAAGCTGAGATTTATGAAGCGAAGTGTGGGCTGATTGGCCATTATGGTGTTGAATGAAGCAACTGCGAGGTCTTTCGTATGCGTGCTGTGTCAGCAAAATATATACAGTAAGACGCGCCTCCAAAAAAATTCACACTCGAATTCACCCGCGTGTAGCTTCCTCTTTTTTTTAACCGATGTATTGAAATCGTTTAAGCCTATTTCCTCTCTTTGGCAACAATTGTAATTTTTTTTACGTAAACGGCACCGAACTCGCCGTATCGAGAGACGTTTACGTGGAAAAGGAAACATTATGGAAGGATTTTTTTTTTGTTAAAGAGACAGCGTGATGGTTTGCAATTTCACGAAGGTTAAGAGGGGAGGGTATGTTTTATATAAATGCAAATCTCTTTGAGCCTTTAATTACTTGGGAATTGGCGAGCACGACTGAAATAGGGTGGCCGTCTCTTGTAGATGTTCGAGCGAAACCACATCGGATGAAAAAATAAGAATAGGCTTTACCCTTTCTGGCAATAAAACAAAAGGCGTTCAGATGTTCAGACATCAAATAGACACACCTATTGCAAGGCATCAAGTCTGCATTCACCACACATGCTTGTGGCAAAGCATGCAAACAAACATGCTCTGACAAAATATGCATTGTCTTCGAAACTGATCGGCCTGCACCAGAGACAACCATCCGCCGTGGTGTGGACCAGAGGTCGCAAACGGGTACCCGATACCCGTACACGGCCGGGTACGGGTACCCGTTTGCGACCCTGGTGCGGCCGGGTACGGGTAGACCGTGAGTCACTTGTGAGTAACCGTTTGTCACTCATTTCCCAACGTCTTGTCTCTTCTCACAATTCAAGTTCCTAGAATCAACCCACCCGCGCCTGCAACATGGCTTCATCCCAGAGGTCGCAATCAGGTACCCGATACCCGTATCCTACCCGTACCCGGCCGGGTACGGTAAGGAATCAAAACCCGTTTGCGACTTCTGGTGTGGACGGACACTCACGACATTCACAGTTACATTTGTACCTGCCCGAGTATTACCTCACCGCGGACAGAGTGACACAGGTGAGCCTATCTGGAAGTGAACACTTTATCTTGAGCAAACGCCTTCATTGATTTGTCGCTGATGCACGACAAAAAAAACCCCGAGCTGCCCGCGAATTGCGCCTGCGCACTTAACATTTTGATCGGGTCGAGATGCCGAAGGCCAGAATTTATAGAGCATGCAGCAGTAGCTTGCAAGCTCCATGAAGCAACTCTGCAAGCTGGTATAAAACTCGCTAGATTTAAACACGGGGGCGCAATTGCTTTTGCTTTTTTCTTACTCGTACGGGTAGTGGTGAATGACCTAAAGCTATGAACCCAGCACAGTGGCTATGAAGCCAGCAAACGTCAGTTTTATTTGCGTCCATGGCTCGTGTCAAAGGTAAGTGATAATCTCAATCTGTCATGGGCACCCCACTTCACGAACCTCCTCTGACCAATGCGGTGAAGCATGGTCAAACAAGACTAATGAACAACACCGTGGAGAGGGCTTCTGAAAGCAAAGGATTGACAAAGGGCTGAAAACTATTCATATTATTACATCTAACATTTGTATATCACTGGTTTATACATAACCTACATTCAACCATTAAAAAGTCTTCACCCACAGGTGCAAATCCTTAAAATTATGGAAGTTTACACTTATCTATTGCATTGTAAACTAATAATATCATTTATAAGCCTTTATCAATCCATTGCTGGATAACGGCTTCCCTAAACCTTGTCAATTATAGTGATAAGCGAAGAGGGAAGAGGCCAGGACCAGTTCAGATATCACTCACCACTGATGTTAGCCGTGACCTGGTATTGAACTCAGAATGCTGTGCTCAAAGCAGAGTGCTCTAACCACTCCCCATCATATTAAGATAGAGACTTCAAAATTTTGTTATGAAATCCAGGACTGTTTACTTTGGCTATTGGTGAAAATAAATATTTCTCAACTATGTGGATAGCAGTCTATTATTAGTAGAGACAATCCATGAGCCACAGACGTAAGCAATGCACAATTCTAAGACCAAGCAAATAGGCAAAGCATCGTTTTCTTTCTTAGCATGGATTATCCATTAGGCCAGATGCGTCGTGGCGTAAATCTTGCCTCTTCAGACGGTTTACTGTAACGAACCTTCAGGCTTACGCACTGTTATGATGAACCCAACAGCTGGACTAAGACCCTAGTGAGCCCTTCTCAAAAGGGACTCATAAACCCACAGCGGGAGCAGGCAGATGTTTATGGACTCCATGGGATTTGGAGATGTAGGGCGTAAAGCAAACAGGACCATATTGCATGGGCGGGAGACAAAGATATCATGCTGGCTTATAGTCCAGTGCACTCTCAATTGAGGAATGTTTCCTCTCGATAAGGCCAATATGTGGTCTATTCTCACAGCACGCTTAGGCCACTTACTGTGCGGAAAACAAGGTGTTTACTCATGTGACCAAGCAAATTAGCATTAGTTACAGACGGAGGTCATTCCAGGACAACATTTCAGGCAGATGTTCTAATAATCTATCTCATAAAAAAAAGAGTGGGATAATTCATTAGCAGTACGCTTTCCATTTATGGTTGTGTGCCTTTAATTAGCAATCAATTATCATCGGCATGTAGATATGCATTTTTAATATATTATTTCCACACGCAACATTGTCGCCGATAAAGCAAATTTATATAATGATATGCTACATGCGGCTGCTTAAAAACATTTTTTGTTATCTGAAAGAAAAAACATGCACCAGGATTCTCACATAAAAATCCACGCTTGATACGGAATATAAAAATGAAGTTTTTTGTCATACATATTTGAAGGGTGTGGGCAAACATTTGGAGACATCCTTAAACACTGCGCAGTAGGTGCATTTTGAAGCCTCGTAATATCTTAATTGTGCACATAGAGTGAGGGGATTGCTGTTGATCATATGTTTAAAGCTAGTGTCCATCGCCAAGGTCCAGTCCATTTGAGACCATCACTCTCCCTTCCACACAGGCATCGCACCTGCCCCTCACCCTTCGTCCTGCGGATGATGGTGGGCCCACAGGACGGCACCACGAAGCAATTTCGGGCTGGGCCCGACCGGGTGACGTGGGTCACCAGGCCCGGTTCCAGGTGGGGGAGTGTCCCGGGTGAGGTTCTCTGATTTTTGTATTTAACCATTTATGAGCGAAGACGCCGGGGCCGGCCCAGGACACGCTGGCGGGGCTATGTCTCTCTCGGCTGGCTTGGGAACGCCTGGGAATATCCCAGGGAGAGCTACAGCCTGTGTATAGTAGTGTAGCATAGTGTGGTAGTACTCGAGTCTGTAGCCAGGGGAAAAGAGAGGTCTGGACCGCCCAACTCAACACGCTGCCGCCGCGACCCTCACCAGGAGAAGCGGATTGAAAAACGAACGAACGGTCACGTGACTGCATATTTTTGACATCTTTCTGAAAACATTTTCCTTTGTCACATGTACTGCAAATGACAATTATGATTATGATTTTTTTCAACACTCACTATGCGCTTTTTGTCTAGCCTCATGACTCGAATGCTTCGTCTAGGCGCAATACATTTGGACTGAATTGTAGTGAGGAGCCAAGTCCACTGTTCTCTGTCAGCAAAAGCTACACTGTAACTTAACAGTTTAACACTCCAATAACAAATGTTTGGGATTTGATTTATTTTTTCTTCTTCATTTTACTGGCCCAAAAAGTTGTGGATATAAGGGATAATGCCAAAGAAAACTGAGCCAACATAGGCAACTTCCCACAGATAAATGCCCTGTGCCTAGATGTCTCTTCGTTGGTGGAATTGGTAAAATATTACTGCGGCATTGGTTTCTATTAAATAAGTGTTCAATTGTGCCTTGTTATGTTCGTGTAAACAGGACAACACAATCCATAATACAGGTTTTTGGGTTAGATCGCATTAATATAAATGTGTCGTTAAACCCGCCACCACCTGACAGAGCCAATGAGTAAGGGATTATCACGTAAACAAAACATGGAAATTCGTTACTAGTTCAGCACACCGGTGAGTTGGAGAGTAAACCCACAACATTTACAATTGGAGTGCGATGTTTCACTAGAAATTACAACTAGCATCATTAAGCGGACAACCAATACAAGACAAACAGATGCAAGAACTTAGCAAATAGTTAAGTCTGAGCATTTGTTTTCGCACGAGCTTATGAGTTCAGTCCATCAGAGCAGACAAATTAGTACACTTCTTGTAAAATCATCCATAAAAAAAATCCATAGCAACTGTCACCAATTAATCATTTGTTAAAGAAAACAGTCACCAAATTGTGGGAATTCTAACTGGTCATCATAATCATCTTTGTAATTTCCCGCAGGGTATCCGATGGGGCCCAGAGATTTGGCTGGCATTTTATGTTTTAAATCTCACAGCCTGGCGTAGAGCTGCAACAGACTAATGGCAAATTTCCCACTGGTCTCAAGAGACTTTGTGTGCCCTGATGTGTGCAGTGGCCGAAAACTGTAAAAGAAAAAGCCGCAAGAATGTTGCTGATTTTACACGTAAAAATAAATGCCTCCTTATGGTCATGCTCTTTATTTTCGAGAAGAGACTTCATAAATGCTTTACTTACAACATTATTGTAATACTATTTTGTATAACCTACCTCTCTGTTATGGTAGCATTATCTGAAAAATTTTCCCCCCATTTGCGAATTTCACCTTTCACTGTCTCTGTATTCTCCCATATAGAGCATTTGAATGTCGACGTCAACATCTAATTCCTCAGTGTTTGTCTTGTAAGATGGCCAACATTTTGCGAACTCCAATGCAAAGTGTTTCTGGAACCACCATTGCTAATCAACAAAGAGCTTGCAAAAAGTGTCCTTTTGGCAAAGATTAAAACAATCACTCCTCCTATGTCCGCGGGTAATTAATTGTATCTGGTATTTAGTAATGGGGAGTACATTTTACAGCATGTGACATATTTCTGATTTAAAGGTCCCCTTTCAATGTGTAGGACATCTTATAAAGGCACTGGAGAGGCAATAACCTTTATAGAGTTTGCATTGTAAATGTTTTTTTTTATAAACAATTAACGATTTACGAGAGCGACTTCGCAACAACAATGTGGAACATGTGTTGTAAAAATGCAGGTGTTCCCCCGACTAATTCCGAGTTCGTTAAACGATACACAAATACTATTTCACACCATATTTGCTACCAACCACTAACAACATTGTAAAATAGGAGGGATATGTCCATTCTGGAGTCTGCAGGAATCGACCCGATTTAAGCTGTCAATTCAGACTGGCAAGACGTATGGTTTGCTGGAATGAGTCTGAGAACATAATACACTACTCTCACATGCCCAACATTTTCTTGCTAAATTGATCTGAGAAAGGTCATAACATGAACACACACAAATTCTACATTCATCACAATTCATTTCTGTCATGAAGACTATATAAAAAATAAAGTATATGCTTCCATAGAAACCTCTTGTATAGCCATGTTCCTACTGATGAAGGAATTTAATTGTGAAAATTATTTAGGCTATGAACCAACTATTAGAAATCTGAGCTTCTAATCCTGCACAGCATAAAGATGACAAGCGTTCCCATTGCCTATAAAATTACGTCTACAATGTAAATCTACAAAACTACGATAGCGTATAAGCAATCACAGCTAGTGCTCAGCTCTCTGCGTCGATCAATTACTCTATCAACTATCGGTTCGAGTACTGAACTAAATGGATAACATGAAAATAGTTGGGAAAAATAGCGTCACCTCTATTTCCACATGTGACGCCGAATGGGTAGGTAATAGATGGAGCTAGTAGACATCATCAGTATCATCAGTCTCATCACAATGTAGTCGATATTTTACCAAAAAAAGTCAATAAAATGGCATATTCCAGTAATCCTTCGAGCTGTAATCACAGTAATCAAACCCATAACACTGGGGTGCGAAAGGGAGGTTACTACCATCTTATCAGAGGATCCCAAGTGATGATGCTTGACCGGACCGACACTAACTCAAAGACAACACACACACACGGAATACTCCTGCATGACTCACCAATATACGAGCTGTTTCCTTAACCCTAGGGTAGACACCCATCGCTTATTTGTACAAATGTTTTCAATTTATCTAGCCTCCAACTATAGCGGACACTTTACACATCAAATGATGCTTGCAAATTTTTTTTCTATAAAAAGGAGGGTCTGAGACTTCAGCAGAGCTTTAGGTCTCAGGCCCTCACCTATACGCGTCTGTCCTAAGGTACAAAGAAAACCATCGTCGTTTACCGCTGAAAAAAGGACTTTGATAAAAAAAATTTCAGGGTTTCGTCCGAAGTGGCAGAGGAAGCACCGGAGGCCTCGGAAATGTGCCTGCCGACTGAGCGCCGTCCAGGCAGGCCACAGTGGTCGATATTGCCAAGTTCGCTAAAGCGTTCACAATCAATTAACCCTGGTGTGTAGAGAGAGGGAGAGACGCGCAAAATTGGAGCTTCCCCTGCGAGGTCACCCAAGTTCAACATTGCACTTTGTGGAAAGCTGCCGCACCGTATTATCTATGGGCACAAAATAATTAGCTTATTATTTGTTCTCAGATAAAATCAGCGGCACTAATTATGCATTGCTCACGTGCAGACGCGTCGTACAATCTTGCTCAAATTAACCTGTGCAACAGACCTTTGAGCGCCACTCTGCAGCTAAATGACAACGCTTAGCATTGGAGAAAAGTATGTTGTACATTTCGATTTAAAGCTTTCGTGACTGCAGGGATTCATCTTCTTGGTTCTTTCGGTAAAGTCACGTAGAAGGGAAATAAAACAATAATAAAACATAATAAAATAATTCTCACGACGTTTCGGCCACAACGCAAGCAGCCGTCCTCAGGTGAAGAACAGGTCTGTCGGAAAGACAGCGTCTGAATGGGTACACATTTCATGTGTTTTAATATAATTCTTTGAATGTGTTAACAAAAAAATGTAAGTGTTTGCCTGCGTTAATATTCATGTATTTTTTTCTATGAAGTTAATTGTTTCCAAAACGGGAATACTGCATATACAGTACACAATAAATACAGAACAGATGTGTCTTTAAAGACCCAACTTGAGGGTTATTTGCATTATGTCAATTTCATAGCATGCTCGTGCTGAAAAATACTAAACAATTAATTTAACAACCTCATCAATTGCAGCTGTTGCTATCATGATTTGCTTCTTCTTTTCTCGTGTCTGTCCTGACCTTCTGGCCTCATTTTTCACGCACAAAGCCCTCGTCCAATTTCCTACTTTAATATTTCACGTTTAATGGACCAATATAGAGGCTTACTTGGTAGAATACTTGTATTTCCCAAAGTATGAATTTGCTATACTGCACTAGTCACCACGGAAATTATAATTACCTTGCGTTATTGCCATTTGTTGGGGAAATAAAAAGAACAACTTAGATTTCCAAAAATTAGCTTGAGGCTGGAACGATGCAGCTTGTAAATTATTTCAGACGCAAGAAAATTGCCGTATTGCAGTGTTCCTATAGCAGGCATTCATTACAATAAAATAAAACAATAATTACTCTACTCAACTACATTGCTAAATAACCCCTTCCATGAAACCTGCATTTTACACTTTAGTGGTATTATTTCGTTCACAAACATGTGAAGTGTGGTCGCTAATGATGGGCGTTTTAATGTTGTAAATCCAGAAACATACGTGGTGCTAACACAATAAAGCTTATTTTCAGCCTTTTAACAGTTTGCAACATTCCCCATGAAAAGCACCTAATGAGCAAATAAGGACTTTTAAATTCAATTGAGTGATCTCATTCCACTTTAGCTTTACATGCTAATCGAATCTGATAGTGTTACAACATTTCTTCGGACCGCTTAAGCCGCGCAGCGTTACACCCCGGACAGGACGTGGGGATGCTGCTTAAAGCGAAGCGGATTTCCTTTCACTGACAGAAGATGAGAGCCAGGATATTGTTATGAATGCGCGTGTGTGTGTGTGCTCCGAGTGGCTTCACCAAGAGCACTCTACATATGAGATTCAGCTATTAAAAATAAATATATATAATCCAGCTTTCCATAAACCATCACTTTCTCATGCTCAGATGACAAAGTAAACATTGTAGTGTGAATTACCGAGTGTATCAATTATGAAGAACCCTTATTATTACATTTGTGTGACTATACTATATTTTGAAGTGAATCCAGAAAGCGTTTATTTACATCACATTGTCATATTGATGTAGTAATTGGTATGTTGGTAATGTAGAGCAGTCTTGCAGTGGTTATTGCGCTCTGACATGAACCCAGCAAACTAAATTTGATTCCGGGCCATGGTCAACATCGGTAGCCATCGGAAGCGGGTGTCCTGCGAGCAGTACTTAGCACTCAACTGCCACCTTCACCAATCCGCAACGACCAACACAACCATTTATAACGGGCACAGCATTTTCTCACTCTCGAAAATAAAGAGAGAACAATTCAGAGGCGCAAGGAACCACAGGGCAGCCTTATGCTGAGCCAGCACCACATTCCCCCCAAAGTTCTGTAGTTCTATATCTATTACTGGTAGGAACCTCCTGGTTACACCAGCCCACAAGGGATTATTGTGTCCGTCTGTCGTGCATTAAAAATTGGGAGGGGTGGGGCTGGGTAGAGAGGAGAGGGTGGGGAGGGGCTGAGTGGGGAAGGTGGGGAGGGGCTGGGTGGGGAGGGTGGGGAGGGGCTGGGTGGGAAGGGTGGGGCTGGGTGGGGGGTGGGAGGGGTGGGGCTGGGTGGGGAGGGGCTGGCCACCCCGTGGTGCCCTTATAAAACTCAACGTTTAACCTACTCACGCCGGCTTGTGCCCGCCCTCACAGTCGGCCATATTTGCGGAATACACCACGCCGCCGTTGACCCTGGCCATTGACCGAGCAACCCAACGTTCCTACCAGCTCCCTCCACAGGAATGTGTTAAAATGTTTTCAGCCAATTAATGAATGTTTACGTGGGGGAGGAAATCAAAGCACAAGGAGGAAATCCACGTGTGTGTGTGTGTGTGCGAGAGGGGGGCACGCTGTATTCCATACAGATGGAACCGACAGAGTCGACATTTGCTGTACCGCCTTCTCCTGGTGTAATCAGGGTATATTGACACCTCGATGCTCACGGGTAGGGAGATTCACAACAAATGTCCACCAACCTTCGCCTTCACAGTGTTGGATTACAGGCGTGCGCTGCCACCACCCGGTTAAAAGTGTGACGGAGTATGATTAAACAGCCTCCCATGAGTGATAAGAGTGTAAGGTGGCCTTAATTCCAATAGTGGATTGACAGAGGACTGTAAATTATTATATTGTTAATGGATATCATTAAATATAACAGTGCATCTGATCAAATATGGTTGAGTTCAGCTGTCCATTAAGTGTAATTGAAACATAGCAAGCATGTTACAATTTTCATTGGATTAACAGTCATGGTCAGTAGGCCGGTAATGGGATGCATCGAGTTATCAATTCGGAAAAAAATCATTTCGATCGTGATAAAACACTGATTCACGCATATAAGAATGAAAATGGAATATCTATAAAGGTATGCAAACTATCATATTACCATTAGGTTAATGGAGCTGAAAAGAAAATTGGAGGAATGAGACAAAAATATGAAAATTCAAGTTGGATGATAAAAACAAGACAATAGATTGTTTTTAATTAAACGCCTGATCTAAAATCAATAATGAATGGAGCCCGTCTGAGAGGAGATGGAGTGGTGATATCAAGATTTGTGTGCAGGTGCTGGGTGGAATATTACACTGCAGGATCGTGAGAGGAGGTGGTGGTGGCTTGGGGAGGCCTTCATCTAGCAGTGGATTGACCACGGCTGATGATTATACAATAATATACCTTCATCCAAACCGTATAACACTTTTTTTTTATTCTTGCCAGAATACACAGGAGCATAAAACAATGTCACGGTTTGTAATTTAATGCACGACTTGAAAAACTGCGATTTATTTATTTCTGTGCGAAAGTCAAGATATTATCACACACACAAAAAAACCCACATCTGTTGGGCCATTTGGTCCAATTGATAAAATTGCAGTGTTCAGAACATTGCATTAACGAGCTATAAAATATGTGGATGGACACTAATTGCTGCCCACGTGACGGCTTGAAAGCCAGTGAAAGGAAGCATCAAGCTAATCCCACAAAAAGGTTCATGGGACCAGCATTCAGCGGCAAAATAAGGAAGATGCTTTAGCACAATAACAATAGCTGCCATTCAGTTGCGCTTATATATTTGTAGTATATAATGTGAGAGAAAGAATGGGAGAGAGAGAGAGAGTGAAAATACGGGAGGGGGAATAGGGAGTGTGGGGGTTTACAAGCAATTACATTTTCTTCCTTCCGAAATAAACCGCTTTAAACCACGATCATTTTGCAATGAATACCAGATGTAGATCTTTATCAAGCCCACTTAATGTTTATATATATATGAAAGGGAAAGCGGTTTAACAATATAAACATTGAGATAAGACCTGTTGAGGTTTGGAGTGTATGTACACAGGGTACAGAACTGCTGGATTAAGGCATTTCCCACACTGTCTCGGTAGTGGTGATGGGGGGGTGCTCTAACCATACTTCACCACGCTGGTCAGTTCAGGTTGGTGAAGGGGAGACGGGGGAGGTGGGGCTGGATTAGTTCAGGGTAACATCAGCGGCGAGCAATATATAAAGTCAGAATCGTCAACCACAAATGTGTTACGATTTTAAAGATCTTGAGTATACTTCTATAAACTGTAGAATAAAGGTGTCATAACACACATTTGTGACTCACTACGTAATATTTAGCGTGTAATTGCTTCCCTGCGTGCATTAAACGCATTAAAAAAAAGTGTTACTCTTGAATAACGACACCATATTTGTTAACACCACGAAAATCTGCAAGGAATTGGACAGCAAAAAAAATATTTCCCACAAATTAACGATGCTTACAAATCATGCCTGGAGTTTCCCTCCCCCATCCCATAACGACTCTGGAGGGACCTCAACAATACCCTTTAGTGGTGGTGCACTGTGAATTGATTAAAAGTGGAAAGTCTGTCACAGCGATTAGGTTTGTCAAATTGCCAGCGTCACCCACTGTTAGCTGTCACTGATCCTAGAAAAAAAGCCACTGTCAAAGCAAACGAGCAAACCGCTTCAGGGCCTCCTCCTTGCAGCGCTGTTTTACTTGGAAGGCCAAGGACGATTGGAACATCGCACGGGTCATATCGATACGGTTTTATTAAGTGGCACAAAATAAAAGGCTACAAAATGGTAAACCGGTCTCATCACTACTGAAGTTCAGATTGAGAAGAATCCCCCCGCCCCACACCTCGTATGGTTGACCACAGGGAAGCCATCTGTTGGTCAGATGTCAAGATGCCTCCTCGTCCACCAAACAGATGATGCCCAATGAGGCCTGGGGCAATTGCTGTGCTTTGCAATGCCCCCCCGCCCCCCCCCCCATCTGCCTGAGCGAGCCTCTCAACCAGTGGCCTCCAGTGAACGCGCTGCTGCGGTGAATATCCCTCTCAGAATCTCAAGGTCAACAACCTCAACCTCCCCCCTCCCTTGCAAGCTGGGAGATTTCACGGTTGTAAAAGCATTGTGTTCGTCGTCGTCGTCGTCACCACTAAGCACGCTGTTTAACATGTTGTGCCGCTGTCTTTGTTTACGTTGGACATTTTTAAAAAAATGTAAATACGTACATTTTTGCCAGTGCACAAGCCGTATTTGACAGACCGCAGCATTGCACGAAACATTATTCTCTTTTTTGTTGTTGTGATAAGTGCATTGGCAGTGGCCCACACGCACAAATAACAAGAACAAAATAACAAAAAACACCGTTCGGGCAGTGTTACTGATGAATGTGTTGGCAATTTGTATGTAAATTTAGTGAGTAAATACATTTATAATTACGCAACTGTTATATCCTAAGTTATCGCGAGTACACAGTATTCATACATTGTAAGCTCTGTTAAACAGTTCTAGTTAATTCCAAGACACGTGTACGTATGTATGCAGAACAAGTACTGAATATGAATGTTTCCTCCATTGTCAACTTTGTTCTATCGATTGGTGGATGAAGGCATCCATACATTGTTTCCACTCCTCACAGTCTCGCAATGCCACAATGAAGCTTACTCTCACACATAAGCGAATCTCATCGCTCCATCTCCGTAGTGGTGATCCTCCTGGGTATGTACCGTATGTTGAACTTTTTTCGCACCGTACGTAGTACTTATCAGCAGTGCGGGGGGGGGGGGACAACAAGCTAAACACAAAGCAGTTCCAGATAAATTTGTTTCCTTACTGTGGCTGCCATTCCGTTACCAGTCTCGTTCACGTACGCATTCTTGGAAAATGGCATAAAACTCCAATATAAACCTCTCACTGAGAAACAAAAACGATGCAGCCCTCTGGCCTTCTTCACAAACACTGCCCTGGGAAGGAATACTAAGGAAATAATTATCTTCCACTGCTTCCAATAATACAGCGACGTAAGCGTGGTTTGAGGTGACGCAAATTAGGTAGTGGTCTTAATAAAGAAACAAGGATTCCGAATATTTGGCTGCTGTACATTTCCACGTGATAAGCCACTTTGTTGGGCTTTCATTTGTGGCCAGGTCGCTTCTGGAAAAGAACTATACAGCTCAATGGGCCTTACTTGGTGAAATAAAATATACAGTTAGATTAGTGACGAAGTATTCGCCAAACAATGTAAAGGGGAAGGACGTAAATTGGGATGTTACTCTACAACACTTTAGTTTTCTGTATGCAATGGCTGAAATTAGTCCATTGTAAGATTAATATGTACAGATGTAAGCAAAATCAGCCTAACAACAACTTCATTGGAAACACTCTTGACTGATGTACACATTGTATATAAACACACATAGCATAAACTTCCAATGAATGTATGTAAACAGCATAAGCACTGCCTAAATAGAAATATGATTTTTTTAAACAAGTTTATATTCAGCAAAACAATTAGTACTTACTAATGAGGAACTTTGGCGCCCTTTTAATCCACGTCTCCATAAAAATGCACTGTATTCTGGTAATAAAAGGAAATGAATGTGTTCTTATTAATATTTTATTATTTATGTTTTATTAAATTGACATCCTGTTCCTGATAAATGGACAAACTTCCTGGAATGGTCGATTACAATTCTCAGTGCTGAAAGTGCGCATAACATTGAGAAATAGGACACGGTTTGGCTCAGTGTGATAGTGTGACCTACATTTGAGTCCCACAGTAGGGACACCTCCGTGCTTACAAAACCACTCTACATTCGAACAGGAGCAATATTAACCTTACGAGTTTAAGTGTCTTCAAATACTGTAAATCATTAAAATTGCCGTTGCAGGTATTTTAGATTGCCTCCTTTCCAGGGGGCTGCAGACCAAATAGTGCGCCGCAGTGATGGTGGCATGTTCGTGAAAAATTGCGGCTTACTGAGAAGCAATTGGTGACCTCAATTTTTTGAATGGCAATATTTTACCATCAGCTACGTTTGCTTGACGTTAACTCCAATTGACAATTGACTGGAGATTAAGATTTTTTTTTATATTACCAGATCCTGCTTGAAAGAGGACCAAAGAGCAATGCCGTTTATGCTCATTTTACATGGAATCTTATGGTTAACATCTGAACTGCGAGAATGGCTTTTGAACTGCAGGTAAAGTGGGAATAGCATGCCAAGTCTCATCACAACATGAGACGAGATTGTAAGAGTCAGCAGCCTATTTTTAGTTTCTCCTTCTGACCCCGAACTCTTTTGTATGAATGTGGAAAAATAACGTAGTTATATTTCTCTGGTGTGTTCATTCAGTAAATGTGTATACACTTGACGAGGAGAAAACTAAAATAATTGACCCATTCCTGAACCAAATGCTGCCCACCAGATAATTCCTATTTTCTTTTAAAATAGCATACCGAATAATTGCCGTGTCCCAAAATACTTTTCAATGTAGTGCCCATCTCTCAGCAGCGTAACACACGTATGAACCTATACAGATATATATTTCTATACTGTTTGTATATGGCAATGGTGCTGCCATACCACTAGAGGGGGCTCCAACGAACCCTTCTAGAGGGTATTTGGTCTACTCTTCACATGTCTTGGAAGAGGTAGGAGTAACCAGACTTTACCACATGTGACTTGCCAATAAATTCAGAGTTGGCACCTCCTCTTACCATTTATACCCAGCACCTACCATTTATGCCGTACGTAGCCAAACGTGTTCATCGTGCACCCATTCATATTGCTGGACAGAGGTGGAGTAATTGTTTAAAATGCTGTACCGGTTGATCGAACTGTTGACCTATGGACTGTAAGTCCAGTGTGCTCACCATTTCAGTATGGCAGCATCCTGAATGAATGCCATAACCCAAAACACGTTCAGATCAGTACCCATCCTGGTGACCTGGCAAATACATACAAACGTATGCAGTGACATATATATAATATGATATCACAGATTCAACAAGGCACCCATTCAACAGTTTAGCCCTGAGGTGTTTGTGGCAGGTCAACACAGATGAATTTGCTGATCAAATTTTCATGTTCCTGTCAGCTCGCTCCCATTGCAGCTATTTATTCACACACGATCAAGATAATTCAGGGTTCTATAGAGGTGGAAGAATATGTTTACAGTGCAAAGAGATTACTTCAGAACCATGCTGAATATTCATATTCATATCCATTAATGTTATAGCTGTATTGGGCGCAAACATTACGAACTATGTGCTATCCACTGCCGGATGAAGTTGTCATCATGGTCTTCCGATGTAACCATTCATTCATATAACCTCTGGACATGACCTCATTCCAATGCTCTATCTCCATAGTAGCTATACTTTTGGATCATCCGAATTTTTATTACTATGCGTGTTTGCCCAGGAAAGTCTCATGACTCTTTTTCACGAGGGTCCTACCAATATTTTGCAGAAGTGGATGATGATTGCTGTGTAAAATTACAATTGAGTAATTTGCAGGTAATTTTTTATACATTTGGCAAATTTGGACAATAACACCAGCACACAATGACTTACTCTTGTGGATGATATCACGGGATCTTTAGCATCCACTGTGAACTAGACGGTGCATATGTATTACAGTTGATACGCACCGTTAGTATTAATCAGGGTGGCCGCTGGAATTGAACCGTGAACCTCTGCAACAAGCGACGAACTCACAACCACCAGGCCTTGTCACCGCTTTGGATATGCTCCGTAAATCTGTCACTCGGTCGTGATGTCAACCCATCTAACAATGTGTCCTGCCTAAGCTCACCTCGTTTTCTTAACAGTCAATACGACGTCTAGTTCGTGTGTTCCTCTTTTTGTGTGTTTGTGCGTGGGTAATTCCAAGCACGCACCTTGCCATGCTTTCCATTTCAATGTCGATGTTCCCAATACACCCCATAGCGGATGATATAAACTGATTGAAAACATTAATCTCTAGGCACATCAGTAAGTTGCTTTTGAATATAATTTTCAATTTCCAAAAGCACTTCAACCTCCTCTCGCTCATCTCTTTATTCAATCGGGTTGATTTCAGTCATTCCATAATTACCCTCGATGTGCATTTGTTTGCCATTTGGGTTACTCCAACAAATATAGTCACTTGCTTAGTAATCTTGTTTTATATCAGTTGAGTTTCATTCATGCTTATCTCGAGGCCAACTTTGCAGCCTTATTCATTACGTTCTTCAATCATATCTGGCTGTACATTTCCACAGTTTTTGTGTATAATAACTATGCTATGCCGTGTGCATGCCCTGGGACTCCTTGGTGATTTATCCCTATTTGTTGTTATAATGCCCGTATCATCAGCAAATCTGCTGAAAACATTAATATTTGGCAGTGAAAGGCCATGTATAAAAGACACGAGCAAAGACAATAGCTTTGGAAAAATAAATAGTACGTTCGATTTGGCTTTGATGCAGAACGTATAACACCGCATTCCATGCAGGATGCACAATATCCGCACATGAACCACCATATTATCATCCATACCCGTAGCTCTCCATTTATGTTTTCGGGTTGTATCACATCGCATGCTTGTTTAAAATTAAGTTGCTGAAGAAGCTCACGGCATGTGGCACGAAACGTCGAACATCGTGCCAAACAGCACGTGGCACAACTCGAAACCCCGTTGGAGAGAGCCGTACGGCTCAGCCGCCAAGACCTACGCATCTGTATGCATGCCGGGTATAACAGACAGGACAAACACGGCGAGGGCAGTAACTTGTCTCAATTTTATTTGCAACGTTGCAGACGTCAGCGGCTTGGCGTAAGGTGCGAGCTTCATTACACACACGGTCAGGTGGAGAATTGAGCGTCAACCTGAAGCTGACAGTGACAGCCAGCCTCCCTGCTGCTGTCAGGGGATTACTCCGTTTGCAAACAGAGTAATCCCCGACGGAGCTTGTTATGAAGTAATCGCAAGGAGTCGCGTTTTTACTGCTGCATCGGTGCAGCAGTGGACAATTTGAGTGCGTTCCAGTGCGCTGTATATGTTACGAGCTCTTTGCTGCTGTTGTGTTTTTTTTCTTCCGGGAACACTTTCTAACATCTGTGGCATGAGAGCGATCTCACGGCACGGATGTGTACAAATCAATTCCAGATTTTAATGCCCGCAGAGAGGAAAAGCTTAAAGCTTTTAGTGTTGTTCAATACAGTTCTAAAGACGTGAGCATTCCATAATTCCTGTGCCGAGGTTGAAGAGTATGCAGTTAGCAATTCAGTAACAATATTTTTGCATATGGGACTATTGACACAGTGAGTTGAGCGATGGTACAGTGGTAAACACACTGCTCTATGAACCTGGCACCCTGAGTTTCATTCCCAGCCACAATTGTCAGTGGTGAGTAACCCCCCCCACATCCCACCCCCACCGACCTATTCACCAATCCACAATGACCAGGATGGTGAAGTATGGCCAAACAACCCCCATGACGAACGCAGCGTGGGGAGGTGTGGGGGCGGGGCGCGACGTCCACCCCCTCCACTCACCCCTCCTCCTCGTCGGCCATCTCTTGCCGGGCCCCCGCCGATCGGGTGATCGCCCCCCACCCCGCCCCAGCTCTAACCGGCTGGCTCACCACCGCCCGGGGTTATCTCGCACACTCCCGCGTACACCGCCTCAAAAGCAAACGCGGGTCCTTCCCGTTCTTTTTAATGTACGGGAGAGAGTGCAATCCCCCCCCCCCCCCCCCCCCCATGGAAGCCCAGTTGTTAAGAAGGTCGCTGTGCTGGGACTTATGTGCCTCACGCTTAAACGATTAACTGAAGCGCGGGAGGCATCCTGTAGAAATGAGAAGCTGGCGGGACTTCATGAGTCAGGGAAGCCGTGGAATGTTGGGGAGAGGGCATGGCTGCATTGCCCCCAGGTGCCCTTGGGCACGTCCCCTAAGTTGTATAGACCTTGGCAGGGCCCGGTCGAGGGGATAGAGGTCAAGAGGCCACAATACGTTCGGATCCAGGTCGGTCGCAGACAATGGTACATGCACCCGTTGCGGCTAAACCCTTATTTTCTGCCTTGTCAAGATGTTTCATCTCCACTGCCCCAAGGCCGGGTGTCTGATGTGACCAACGAGCCTGGGCGTGCGACCATGGAGGTTGTGCCTCAGCAGATTTCTGTTCCTCCGCCCACAGGAATCCAGCACTTGATGACCATGGAACCACCCGTTAAGCCATCGGAAAGTCATCCAAGGAGGAGGGAGCGACCGATACCCGCATCTTCTTCCCCCTCATCTTCTGTCCGGGAGGGGCTGCGCCCATTAGGCCATCTTCCAGTCGTCCCCAGGGCACCCGGGAAACCCGCCCTTGTCCCAGGTGACGAGGACCCATTAGAGAATTGTGCGGTTTAAATGAATGCCCTGGTCATCCCGCCACCGTCTGGCAAGAGGTCACGGACACAAGCCGGGCTGTGTGTTGCCGGTTCCTGGGTTCATGGGCTGTGGCAGGCCAGCGGTTGTCGGGTATTGTATATAGTCCGGGGGGTGGGTTATTACGGCACAAATTTTTTTGTTGGTTGTTGTGTTGACTCGCGAGGGGGTTGTTGTTGTTGTGTTGACTCGTGCAATGGTGCTGACAGTTGTTATTGTCGTCATGTCAGAATTGTTGTTGGTCACTGATGGGTCATCCCGCTGCGCAGGGTGTGGAGGTCAGCTGGGACGGCTGTGTTTTTTAAGGAGGGGGGTGATGTAATGACATAGAATGGATCACTACGGCGCGTAGCGCTGGGTACAGTAGGATAAGGAAATATGGGTGTAGCAACCAGCACAGCATGTAATACCACGCAGTGGGTCGCTAGGGTGCGTGGTGCTGGCTGCTGGCAGAGAGGGGCATGTGGGGACACGTCACCCCGACCGGCTGGCAAAACACGTGATGGGCCGGGGTGAAGAATATAAGGTAAAGATGACCGAGGGGACATGGGGAGCATGGCCCAAGACGTTCTTGAAGGTTCCAGGAGGGGGCGTAGTCAAGGGCGGAGCTGGGCAGGTGGAAAGTGGAGGTCAGCCCAGGATCTCCTGGAAGGTTCTAGAAGGGGGCGTGACCGAGGGCGGAGCCAGTCCACGCTGAGGGGCATAAAAGAGAAGCCCCGAGGCTGAATCAGGGCTGTCTACAGGTGGAATGGAACCCGAGGTGCTACGTCTTCGTCTCTGTCTCCGGCGTCGTGGGTCAGACAGCATGTTGGCTGCCTCGACCCGTAATTAGTTATCCCGTGTGTGAACAGTGCGTAAAATATATAGTGTAGAATAAACGTTGTTGCCTCCTAAAATAGTGTCTCAGAAGTGACTCACTACACAAATAATGTTCTGCACACAGCTCTTATATACGTTTTGAGGTCAAATTGCCACAGTGCCATCACTTCATTTAAGACCATACGTTCATGCACAACAGAGGTATCATATCTTTAAAAATATTGACCGTTAGTAAAACAATGGCTGCTGGGTATCAGGCACATAGTGTATACACAAGTGAGTCACAACATTAATTTAATTATAAAACATCCTTTGCCACGTAACCTGACAATAAAGTAGGCATTTAACAAATCACTGACCTTCCCCAACCCAAACAAGCAGAAAAAATTCCAGAATTTGGCGCCGTTGTACTGTTGTCCAGTTTTAATTGCTCCATTATCCAAAACGAAAGAGTATCGTATCATTTGGTTATATTTTAATCGATTATTAGACATCCACTGCTTGTATAGTGAGCTTAAGAATCTATGGTTACTGTCGCATTTTATGCATTATAACATGATTACAAAAATGATCCAACTATGTCAGAATTTACATTACCGATGCACCTTGGTAAGAAAGTGAAAGAGGCATGTAAATATATAGTCAAAATGGTATCCAGATCGAATGGGCATTAAGACAGTGATATCCTGATTACATCCTTGAACCAGGAGTAAAATTTCCACATTCCTATTTTGAGGGTGAGTCTATCCGTAGGACAAGCACTTTTACACGCAGGCTTTCACGACCAACGCAATTCAAAATAAAAGTTATTTTGGGTTAGATCGCATTAATATAAATGTGTCGTTAACCCACTACTACCACCACCACCCGCCACAACCAATTAGTAAGGCTTTTCACGAAAACAAAACGTGCCATTTTGATTCTACTTAAGCACACCGGTGTCCTATCTATGGTTACTGATGCAGGGGAGTGCTGAAGTAGTAACTAATGGGCACGTTTTGCTTACGTGATAAACCTTACTGATTGGCTCTGTCGGGTGGTGGTGGGTTAACGACAAATTTATATTTACGCAATCTAACCCAAAATGACATTTATGATGAAGGACAAGCTTCGTTGATTTCCCAATTGCAGTGGTACTCATTTTACCAATCCGAAGGGGTGATGGGCTGAGTCAACCCCCAACCAGGATTTGAACTTCCAACAATCCAATCGTGAGCAGCTCGCTCTACCGCTGAGCGGACCTGCAACAAAGGTGTGGTTGGGATTGTTTACCAATTTTACGGCATGAAATAAGCGTCCCAGTTTGCCATGCAAATTAGTAGTTAGAGTGGTCACAGGTTTGTTTGCCATTGGGCATTTGGCCAGACAAGGGAAGCAGTGTGCCAACAGCTTGGAGAATAACAGCTGACAAATTCAATTACCACACATTCGATCGCCCTGCTTAGCTAGTTGCCAAACCCAAAGAAACGTCCTCGTCATTAATATGTACTATCGTGTCATTGCTTCGGGACATACTGTGCTTCTGAAAATTACTCCATCGCCAACATGATTCCATGCAACAATACTGTAGAATTACACAACGTGTTTACTCATTTTTCGATTTAAAGTTTTCGTGACTGCAGGGATTCATCTTCTTGGTTCTTTCCGTAAAGTCACGTAGAAGGGAAATAATAAAATAATACAAATAAAACATAATAAAATAATTCTCACGACGTTTCGGCCACAACGCAAGCAGTCGTCCTCAGGTGAAGAACATGTCTGTCGGAAAGACAGCGTCATTATTTTATTATGTTTTATTTGTATTATTTTATTATTTCCCTTCTACGTGACTTTACCGAAAGAACCAAGAAGGTGTTTACTCATACCTCCGATTTACAAAATGCAAATTTGCATGTCATGCCAATCATTGAAAATTTTGCCGACAAAAAAAATTCAGCGGGACTGAGATACAATTGAGTTCTGAAAGTCAAACGATTTAGTGCCATACTAATTTTTTTGTAATTCGCTGCACGTAATATAAAAAAAACACAAACATTTTGCACGACAGCAAATAACGATCTAAAGGTCAGCTCACGGTTAGCTTACTCTTTTGAGGAATCTACCAAATATGTGACTTTTTTTTGTGACTGGAATGTACGTTTCACTTATATTGCATTCAATTCCCCCCCCCCCCCCCCATCATAATTATCTAGCAGGGGGAAGGAATCTATTGTTGAGGTGTGGTGGCATTGACCACGAAGTGACCTCTTGCCATTGAAGTCATTATATATTTTTATTTTGCAACAAAACACGAGCCCAGTATAAGGCACAGACCACAACAAGGGGGGGGGGGGGGTACAAAGCTCCACGGAATGAGGTCCAACTTCAATCTTTACATAATTATTAAAACGGTACTAAATAGAATACTGTACAACATTGGCTGTTTTTCTAATAACCCGAAAGGACCGTCATTTGCATACTCTGTATTTTTAGTTAATAGATTCCATAGTATTAATTATTTAAAAACTCAGCTTTATTGATTTGAAGATTATTCTTTTCAAACTGTGTTTCCAGTTGGCATATTGGAAATCAACTTCATACGAAAGGTTGATAATTATACGCAGTTTCAGACATGACCGTAGCGGATTTCTACTTAGGTATGTGTGAGATTACGGACACATATTTGATTCAATGAACAAATAATTGAGTGTTTTTTAGTATTTTGTTTAAAGAAACCTGTCCCTTGCCAACACAAGGTCATTTGATAGTTGCTGTTTTTGGCTTAATACTTATTCTTCTTCTTTCGTATGGCATTGTGAAAAGTAACAGTTTTTATTTTTTCTTAATGATCGTCATAAATGAATGCAAAGGTTCCTCATCCAGTCCAATGATGTGGTTGACGCAGTGTGGATTTCAGCGAAGAATGGTAACTTGCCATTCTTTTCCACCTCCATGGTGAATTTGATGGCTGGGTGTATGGAATTCATAGGGTTGAGGAATTAGTTCAGAGCTGGTCGGCCATGTGGCCAGATGACAAACGTGTCATCTACGTACCTCTTCCACAAAGACGGACGTAGAATGGATGCCTGGATGGCATCTGTCTCAAAAATTTCCATTAAAACATTGGGCTACACCCATTTCAAACCTTTAAAACATCCTGCCTCAGCAGCTTTCCCGATATTTTTTTCTCCTGATGACGATTGCTTGTGTTGCGATCGAAACGTCATAGTTTTTTTATATTTTCTTTGAACTTATCTACGTGACTTTACCAAAAGACCCAAGAATATAGTACTTATGTTCATATTAAGGTTTTCAAATTACAAATACATAATTTGCAAAAGAGTTCACGCTAAAATCCATCCCTGAAATCCCAAACAGGAAAACGTAGCAGATCTTTATACTTTAGATTATATTGATTTTTCCAGTTATTTAATGCTAACCATGTGGATAAATACAGATGCTTGAAGATACACTGTTAATTTGTGGGAGTTTGACCTCAATGATATTTAAGGATGTTTATTTGGGGATTCATGCTGCTATCGGGCAATGGTTAACACACTGGACTTGCAATCCTGAAATAGGTCGTGTGATCTCTTGGCAAGGCAGTTCATATAATGGACAAGTTTCCTAAGTCTCACCACCTTTGTCAAACCCAGCAGTATAATTGGATACACTCGTATGTCGAGCGGCAGGTCGCTCTGTGGTTGGATAAAATGTGGGTATTTCTACCCCTTCCAAGACATCTGTCCAACGTGGAAGAGGAGGCCACAATACGCTCCAGAGAAGCCCTCTCTATAGACCCTCTAGCAAAGGCCCTTGCACAGGAAGTGACAGGGGAAAGCTGTTTCAGGGCTGCACCTTTAAACTTTCCATTTCCATGTGGTGTTAATACAAAATTTTACATTTCCTGTTAAGCAGACCATCTAAAACGTTTCGATTTTGCATTGTTATATATTTAGTTAATATCTTTCAATTCAAATGTAACCTAATGTTTTGCAAAATTAAAGGAAAATTGACCGAGCATTGCTTAAAAAACACTTTCTACACTCTGCAATTAAATGTTCCTATCCTCACATTGTTATTTAAAGGTCAAATTAGTCCAGGTGGCTCCTTGAGATAGCAGCTTAGTGACACTTTGCTTCCGCAGGCCTAAGCACAACAAACTGAAACATACTTAGCAACACTGCCCACTTACGATTCACATTAACCGCACATACACTGCCCTGTACATACATAACAGGGCAAACAAATGCTTGTATCAATGACGTGACAGATTTCACATGTGTTTCTATATACCATCAACAACAACATTTTTCACATCAATGCAATTCTTGACAAGTCGAGAGAAATTTTGCAAACAAAACCAATTGGAAATTATTCTATATTGTTCCCAGAAGCTTCTTGCCAATTTAAACAGGTACACTCGCCTGGTTTTCATTACATGATGACGTCTCCCTCAAGGCAAATGTATGCCAAAACGGAGGCTTTTACTGGCTTCAAACAGCGTTATACCACTGCCTTAATACGACGATATAGTTTACGTAACGTTGCTTACGATGATTTTGAGGAATGTATAATGTTGCAGCGAACTAAGAACCATGTCGTAAAGAGAGTGTCCTTGCTTGCATGATTGTCAGTTCACGAGCATTGATTCAAGCAAACCTGACTGCTAATGAGACATTGTTTGTCAAAATCGGTTCAGAGTTTGCTTGTCTTGTCTGAAATCAATGCTTCTGAAAAATGCACTCCAAGAAGGCTGTGCGATTAAAGAGTTGTGTAAACAAATACGTTTATTTGTTTTGTGAAAAGGCAGGTAGATGGAGAAATAATGTGTGCTTATTTATTGTTTGTTATTTATGTTTCCCACAAGGATTGTGTTGAGTTGAATATCGATAGTAACCATCATTATATATGCCCAAGCTAGTAGACTAATTTTAGGTTTCCAAGGCCTTGATTAAAATTGTTTTTTACTTATTTGGATATGACTGCGTGTGTGACTTCAACATGAGTTGTTGCTTAAGCCGCTCTCTTGCCACCTGACCTCTGTAGACCACCAAAGGCAAACAGAGAATTATGTGGGTATATGACATGATGAGAAATGTGGTGGTGAGATGTTCACTGCCTCGCTTGGAATACAGAATGGTCGTGGGTTCGATCCCGACCCACACGCCTGTATATTTGGAGTTTGCATGTTATCCCCGTGGTCGCGTGGATTTTTATCTGGTCCTCCGGTTTTTCCCTTCACATTGAGAAACACGCGTTTAGAGTATTTGGCTACTGTAAAATTCCTGCTGAGAAGCTAATTCTTTGAGCTATTTGTGGCCAAGTTGCTTCTGAAAAAGAGCTTTATAGCTCAGCGAGCCTTACCTAATAAAAAAATATATTAGTTTAGTTTACCAGTGAGTACAGTTGCAATGCTCAGACAGCATTAAGGTTCCAATAACTGGACTGATGCTGTATACTTATGCTGCTCTACAAACCACCTATGTACAGCAAAAAAAAATCGACACATTTTTCACCAACACTGTTTCCTTCAAGGGAAATACAATTTACACCATGGGGCCCAATAAGGAGAAATGAAAAAAATGTTTCCTGATTAACAATGTATACAATTGGCATATGCTTATTTATCTAGGAGAGAACACCCATTCTAAAGGAATTGGTTTGTTCAGAGTGACAATCGGTGAGGATTATATCTGTACTCACTGCTAACTTCACTATCTTGTTACTTTCTCATTCCTAGATCTTTGTGTTGCCTTTGTAGTCGACGGAGAAGTCACACGCCCAATCGCACCCAAGTAAAATATTAAATATGAATATAATTCCAATTTTCTCAGCGTAATGACATACTTCCCAACGCAGTGTAACGATGTATCGTTCAAATTAAGATTCTGATGCTCATGATTATTTTTGATTCATGCAAAAGTTATGCGTGTGTATTCTAGGCTTAATGGACGAAATCGGACATTAGAAACAATACATAGTACAACTGAGTGCATAAGGCAGTATTTAATGACTACAAAATGGCACATGAGCCCAGAGCATATAAAGCAGACAATAACATAGTAAAAACAAAACGATAAAATACAAATGAAACAGAAATTCGAGAGAGAGGCAGTGTGCAGAATATACGGACAGGCAAACACACAATGCGTATGCGTACCAAAGACAGTAAAAACAACATGCTATGAGACACACAGTTCTAACAACACAAATGAAATGCAAAAATAATAATTACCTCATGAATCAAATCGTGACCCCAAGCCATGAACATCCATCTAATCACCAGGGCTGGGTTGTTACATGCCTGCTGCCAAGTTTAGTGTTTGCTCTTGCTTAAGTATAAACTATTTGAAAGTGCATAACCCAGCTGAATCAATTCAAGCGTTTTATAACCTCTAAAGGCTTAGGTCTTGCTTTGTGTGTTTTTTTTTTTCAACGGAGGTTCAATACGAGATCACATTGCTTTTGCGGCTTTAGCAATGCATTAAGGTCATCAGGTGAAACTGTAGACATGAAAAGTTCCCGAGAGGGCCCGTTTCTCTCAACCACCCTTACAGATTAACGATTGGCATCGCAATTCACATCAAGCTGTTCAATTCCTGGTTGTTAACAGATATCCATTAAATCGTCCATCGGTTGCTTTTATCTCGCTAGATATGGTACACTATCAAAATGTGATACTTTATACCATTTTAAAAAAGATACGTGAGATCAATAAGTCTCGCTAAACGCCGTCATAGCTGGCTGTGGGCTTTCTTGCAGCATGAACGTAAATATAACCCCATACCCAAACAGTTCCCTTGGCAGGCAGTCCATGCATATGTAGTGACATCGGGGATGTCACTGTGTGGTGCCGGCCTGAGAGGGCCGTGGCGTGCGATGTCCCCACATCGCGGACAGCACCGGGTGGGTTGCTGTGTGAGGCCGGCTCTAGCACAGCACGGCGTGCAATGCACCATCATCGCGTACACCCAGTAGGTGGGTGTAGTACCAGCCCTAGCGGAGCTTGGTGAGCGCTGTGTGTAGTGCTCACTCCCACAGGAGAAAGTGGGAGAGTGTCAGCCCATAGGCAGGGTTGCCCCGGGCCATGGCACTCTGGTTGACCCCGTAGACACGTGATCCGGAGTGTCCACAGAGAGGCCCCCAAGTGGGGGGGGGGGGGGGGGGCTAGGGGGGTGAACACGTGTCCGGGAAGAGGGATCGAGAGGGAGCGAGAACGCTCGAGAAGGTGGGCGGGGCCAAGGGCGGAGCAGCCCCGACCCGGGAGGATATAAGGTGGGTCCCTGAGAGGGACCGGGGTCGCTGCATTCTACAAGCTGAAGCTCCACGTCTACAAGCTGGAAACTCCACGTCTACAAGCTGAAGCTCCACGTCTACAAGCTGGAAGCTCCACGTCTACAAGCTGGAAGCTCCACGTCTACAAGCTGGAAGCTCCACGTCTACAAGCTGGAAGCTCCACGTCTACAAGCTGGAAGCTCCACGTCTACAAGCTGGAAGCTCCACGTCTACAAGCTGGAAGCTCCACGTCTACAAGCTGAAGCTCCACGTCTACAAGCTGGAAGCTCCACGTCTACAAGCTGGAAGCTCCATGTCTACAAGCTGGAAGCTCCACGTCTACAAGCTGGAAGCTCCACGTCTACAAGCTGGAAGCTCCACGTCTACAAGCTGAAGCTCCACGTCTACAAGCTGGAAGCTCCACGTCTACAAGCTGAAGCTCCACGTCTACAAGCTGGAAGCTCCACGTCTACAAGCTGGAAGCTCCACGTATACAAGCTGGAAGCTCCACGTCTACAAGCTGGAAGCTCCACGTCTACAAGCTGGAAGCTCCACGTCTACAAGCTGGAAGCTCCACGTCTACAAGCTGGAAGCTCCACGTCTACAAGCTGGAAGCTCCACGTCTACAAGCTGGAAGCTCCACGTCTACAAGCTGGAAGCTCCACGTCTACAAGCTGGAAGCTCCACGTCTACAAGCTGGAAGCTCCACGTCTACAAGCTGGAAGCTCCACGTCTACAAGCTGGAAGCTCCACGTCTACAAGCTGGAAGCTCCACGTCTACAAGCTGAAGCTCCACGTCTACAAGCTGGAAGCTCCACGTCTACAAGCTGGAAGCTCCATGTCTACAAGCTGGAAGCTCCACGTCTACAAGCTGGAAGCTCCACGTCTACAAGCTGGAAGTTCCACGTCTACAAGCTGAAGCTCCACGTCTACAAGCTGGAAGCTCCACGTCTACAAGCTGAAGCTCCACGTCTACAAGCTGGAAGCTCCACGTCTACAAGCTGGAAGCTCCACGTATACAAGCTGGAAGCTCCACGTCTACAAGCTGGAAGCTCCACGTCTACAAGCTGGAAGCTCCACGTCTACACGCTGGAAGCTCCACGTCTACAAGCTGGAAGCTCCACGTCTACAAGCTGGAAGCTCCACGTCTACAAGCTGGAAGCTCCACGTCTACAAGCTGGAAGCTCCACGTCTACAAGCTGGAGCTCCACGTCTACAAGCTGGAAGCTCCACGTCTACAAGCTGGAAGCTCCACGTCTACAAGCTGGAAGCTCCACGTCTACAAGCTGGAAGCTCCACGTCTACAAGCTGGAAGCTCCACGTCTACAAGCTGGAAGCTCCACGTCTACAAGCTGAAGCTCCATGTCTACAAGCTGGAAGCTCCACGTCTACAAGCTGAAAGCTCCACGTCTACAAGCTGGAAGCTCTATGTCTACAAGCTGGAAGCTCCACGTCTACAAGCTGGAAGCTCCACGTCTACAAGCTGGAAGCTCCACGTCTACAAGCTGGAAGCTCCATGTCTACAAGCTGGAAGCTCCACGTCTACAAGCTGAAGCTCTACGTCTACAAGCTGGAAGCTCCACGTCTACAAGCTGGAAGCTCCATGTCTACAAGCTGGAAGCTCCACGTCTACAAGCTGAAGCTCCACGTCTACAAGCTGGAAGCTCCACGTCTACAAGCTGAAGCTGCACGTCTACAAGCTGGAAGCTCCACGTCTACAAGCTGGAAGCTCCACGTCTAAAAGCTGGAAGCTCTACGTCCTACGAGGCATCAACACGTGGTCGGGGACCGTAGCTTTAACTCCTACGTATAGAGTAGTTAGCTGGGTGATCACCACCCTAGGCTGTATCTGGTGAAGGGGCAGTTACCCCTTTGTGTTAGCGAGTTGATGTTACAATGAAAGTGTTGCCTCTAAAAAACATCGTCTGCGACTCAATTGGACTCACTACACATATGCAGACACAAGCACTGTACAAAAATGCGTGGGGAAAACATTCCCTCGGTCCACAAACACAAGTGACCCAATGACAATATGTAGCAACTCCGATCACAGTGCACGCGTCATTTCGTCTTTGTTGTTTCAATCTTGGGAGTGCCCTCTGAAGCATGACCTGGGCCCCTCATCACTGACCAGCTAGAAATCCAGTAACGTATATACAACCTCCATGGCCGAGATGGCATGGGTAGTCCCTGCATTCATTAGAGGATTGACAAGCAGTCTGTTTAATACAAAAATTCAACAACAAAAATACACCTCAAGTGTTTTATTATCACACCGCTTGTGATATATTTAAAACACAATTTGTGATTACACTGAACATGGGGCGTTCAAATTTGAACTCTGGGTACATAAAGGAATGTTAAGAATGCTTCATGAAAACATCCAATTATGCTGTCCAGACTTGCCTTCCACGGGTTGAACAGCGTTAACAATTATAACCATTGGCTATAGAAAGCACACGTACAACGTTCTGAATGCAGGTTCATTTATTTGGCCAATGCTCGTCAAAAGCAGGACAATTATGCCTTACATGCGAAACAGGAAGATAAAGCGGCACAGCAATGTAGAAGTGATTTATATCCACATCGCTGCGCCACAGGACCAGCAGGAAGACTGATGAAACGAACAATGACGCCACCACATTCCACAGCTTCAAACTTTATTTTCACCCACAGAATAATCTGCACCATGGATACGAAGTATTCAGTGATATTAAGTTAAAATGAACGCGCGCGGAGCTGTAAACCGTAACGCTGAAGACAATGCAAGACGTGCTAGAAAAGAGGGCACTTGCAAAAGTATATTTACTCAAAAATAAAACAAAATCCTGTTTGCTCATGTAACATTTACGGTATGTTAAAGATGTTTTATTATTAACCAGCTAAAAAGCACTCATTCCCAAACTAATTGTTGATAACTTGCATATTCGTTTTAAAAACAATTCTACTTTTCTTTGCCAACGCTGCTCAATGGTCATTGTATCATTAAGTACACCAGCGCATGGGCTTAATTGAATAATTTATCTCATGTGCAGCACTGCGTTACTCGAATTTCAACCAGGATGCTCCCTAATCAAGTTAAGTGATGCTGTAGAATTTTTTTTACCAACATATATTAAATGGCAGCCAATTCCAATTAAATTTTAACTGCACATACATCACCTTGTGATGTCAAATTAATGCATAAATGTTTAATTACTGCATAATGCACTTAAGAGTTATTGCATGAGACTTATAAATGATACAAGCCAACATTTAATGTGCAGTGATATACATATTTAAAAAGACTATACAACAGCAGGTAACAGTATTTTAAGTCTTGGCATGTCCTGTCTTAAAGTTTCACAAAGCCTAGGTTCACACTCCAATATAAAAAAATAACTTTGTTTACCGTAACAATGTGTAACATTATAAATACAGCGGTGTGGTAGATTGTAGTTGATGAGAATGTTTAATTTTAAGTTAAAAAAAAGCTTTGCAAGAATGACGTACATTCATTTTTGCTTTACAGTACAACAGAGACACTTGTGCGAGGGGTCCCTCTGGTGTTTGAAACCACTAAATACAAGTAAAAATCCACACTACAAACAAACATAGTCCCTTTAATTGCATAATGGCAGAACAATTCATTTTAAACATGAAAAAAAATTACTATGTAGAAATGGCGTACTTTTTCATACATTTTAAAATCATATATAAACTGTTCATAATACATGTTTGAAGATCTCAAGTCCAAAAATAGTACAGAACCGGAGGTTGATTTGTAACACGTTGATAAACCATTACAAATAGGTGGTTAGCAAACTCCTCTTTCCCAATAATAGTCAAAACATTACACATTTACCAATCTACACGTGTATATTATTATTGTATAAAAATGCAAGAAGCACAATTGTAAATAAGTGCTCCTTAACTATGCAAGTTTGTGGTATAGAATATGGTAAGTAATCCTTTTTTGAAGCGTAAAAAGCCGTATAAAAACGTCACAAGAGCAGGCAGAGCTGGCTGGACCTATTGGCAAGAGCATCCAGGGTGACACTGGAGGCAAAGTCCAGGTGGGATTCTGGTGACCATCATGGTGCGATGGCGTTCTCTTTATTTTGATCTTTCTGCAAGGGGCGTTGAGACTGCGATCCAAGCCGTGGTTTGGCTTGGGCCTAAATCAACACGCAACATAAATACATTACATGTGAATCCACTGCTGGATAAGGGTCTTATCACACTCTGCAGATAATGAGGGATGGACCAGAGGCATAGAAGTGCAGTACAGTAATGGATTTGGCTGCACTTGCTCATGCTGCACACCGTACAGTCACGTAGAAGGGAAGTAATAAAATAATAAAAATAAAACATAATAAAATCAAATAATTCTCACGACGTTTCGGCTACAACGCAAGCAGCTCCTAGCTTGGCAGTGTCTCATTCTTCACCTGAAGACGGCTGCTTGCGTTGTAGCCGAAACGTCGTGAGAATTATTTGATTTTATTATGTTTTATTTTTATTACTTTATTACTTCCCTTCTACGTGACTTTACCGAAAGAACCAAGAAGATGAATCCCTGCAGTCACGAAAGCTTTAAATCGAAACTGCACACCGTAATCAAAGCAAAATTAACACATTAGGTTCAAACTATTTTATCAGGAAACTGAGGAACTTTTAAGTAAAACAGCCTATTAAATGCACACCATGAAGTGAAAATGATGTACACTCACAAAGGAAACAGTGGTTAGCCCACTCTGCTATGAATCCTTAAGTTCTCAACCGGCTCCTGCAAGACCCCCACATCTTCCTTTCACTAACCCCGATTGACTAGTGTTGTGAAGTAAAGTCAAAAACTCCCATGATTGACACAGCTGGGTAAACTGTCATCCGGCAGTGCAATGAAAAATGTTAGAAAAATTGTGAAATATTCACACCCTAGCTGGAAATAAATTGAACAGTTTAAGTGTTAGCGATCAATACAAAAAACACACGTGAAAAGATAAAAGCATTGGCCATGAATGACAATTGTATGATATAGCATGTAAACTAAACAGGACATTGCATTGAAGTACAGTAACTTGAATATATTTATATTGTCTTCTCTAAATATGACAACACAAGACAGATGTATTCTACGGACCCTTGTGGCAGACAAATAAGGCTTGCGAGCAGTGGGGTCAGCAAGGGTTGGTGTTGTTCCAGTTGGAGTTGGGTTCAACTGGAAGAAGAAAAAAAAGGCTTATTTTTAGGTGGAATCACGTCAACATTTTAGATTTAAGGAGACATTCTTCCTTACGCATACCTTTGCTCTTGTTGACCAAGTGACACGTTTATTACATTCAACAAAATATCAGCACATACAAGCTGATCATATTTTGCTGTATATCCGAGTGCACAGGCTATAGATTACCTTTCTGATTTTGCTGACAAGAGGGGTGCCAATAAATGGTCGTTTCTGTGCAGTTCTTGTCGTGTTGTTTACATCTTCCGATTTGTCTTTCCTCAATTGCTGAAAGGAACAGCATTCCCAGTGTCAGTGGACAGATACAAAATAAAACTGACCTCATTGGTTAATTAAAGAGTGAATCGTGTTTAAAGTATGCCCTTGCACAAGCATAAACAATGCTCAAACTACTTTTAATCACGTACCCTCTCCTGCTTCTCTCGCTCTTTGTTCCTCTCATGCTGCATGGAGATGTATGCCAGAAAGTTGCATCCGTCAACGAGAAACTTGCAGCCCTGGGCTTCCTCCCATTCCCCAATTTGCATTGCCAGCTCCTCCTCCAGCTGTAAATGTACCACAGCACACTCAACAAGCGGTCTCCTCACACAATGCCACGCTCATGCGGCACATGACTATTGTGCATTTTTGGAACTGTACCTTGGGAAGCATTTTCTGCAGTTTAGCTCTTTCCTTCTCTTCTTTAAGTAGATTCCCTCCACGGTTAGCAAATCGATTTGGATCTGCTGCTTTTCGCTGTTCAACAAGAGAAGACACTTAAGCTTAAGATGTATAAGTATTGTTAGTAGGTTTGTATTTGAAACAAGGACGAACAGTTATGCATATTCATGGTTTTTGTAACACTTCAGAATATGCATTTATTCTCAGTAATTAGCAATACTAGTGATATATTCTAAGCTATATTCTTTGGGTTTTTCAGTAAAGTCACGAAGATAGGTTCAAAGGAAATAACAAAACAAAAAAACTACGACGTTTCGATCGCAACACAAGCGTTCGTCATCAGGAAGAGGGGGTTAGCTTCTAAAGGTAAACTGTGCATAAAGGTTTGAAATGGGCGTAGCCCAAATGTCAGCAGCCAATGTTAATGTAAGTGGTGGGCAGCGACCGTAACGGTGGTGGGTTTTCTCACCAATCAAAGGGCTGCCCAGTAAAAATTATCATGATAATGTGAGATCGTTGAGAGGCCTCCACGGCGGGTACCCTGAGGTGGGCATGTTAATGTGAGAGATTAGCATGTTAATGTGAGAGATTAGCATGTTAATGGCACATCGCAAAGCAAAAATCTCGAGCTCAGTGAGCAAGGTGGCTGTGTTCGGGTGAGAAATTTTACCTGTTAATGTAAAATCAGAGAGCCGAAAATAACTAACAACGGAAGGTGGTAGGATGGGAATATCACAGCTAGTTATGACTTAAACTAGTTGATAACGTCCTTCCAATGATTTCTCAGGTTATACCCATCTTCGATTGAAATTGTGTCTGTCTATATATATGGATGGCTTCATGAACGAATCTTTGTTGATAGCCAGTGGGTTTGTTATTTTATTTGAACCTATCTACGTAACTTTACCGAAAGACCCAAAGAATATGGATTCCTGCAGTCACGAAAGCTTTAAATAAAGATATTCTAAGTTGTACAATAATGACATCACATGGCACATGTAGGACTATAGGAGATGAAATCACACATCATAATGTCATTGAGGGGAGGTTAAGTGCATGATGTTATCGACTTGGCCAAAGTTTATCCTTTTAGCGTTGGTTTTCATCACCAAGTCTTAGGCAACCCTCTGATCAATTTGTCTAGTTCTCTATATAGCACATCCCTCATAGCAACAAAAGAAAGTTGTGTTCATTAGATCATATTTACGAAAGTTATCATGATCCCGTGTTAGACAGACAGATAATGCATTAATGCTTTCAACCCTAGTTGGAAATTTTTTAAAAGGATGTTGAAAATGATGTCGCATATCATGTCACCTCAAACTCTAGAAACATCTTCCAGCTTTGTTGCCATTTTGCAACGTGGGAGAAAAGTTTACAGTACTGATCATAATAGCCCTTCATGCGCTCCAACTCTCTCTCGTGCTCCACAAGTAAGTCTTCAGTGTATTCATCTGTGGAAAGGACGTTTAGGAGAAAGAAAATGGAAATATGACATTTAACAGAATAAGGGTAATAAGAAATTACCGGACCAGAGATTTCCATATTGTAAAATAAGCAGTGAGTGTATGCTTACCATTATAGAATGGGGAAAATGCCATTCTCTGCTCTTGCCCATAGTACGACTTCCCCCAGTAGTCCTCAATTTCATTCCGGACAGGTATAATTAGCCACTTTATGTTGTCTTTCCTCACCTGTGCTAGTCTCTTCAATTCGGAAGTCAGCTAGTAAAACAAAATAAGTGTAGTTAGAAACAGTTAATTGTGAAAAATATGTATCAATCAACACATGGCAGAAAAAATGTGTTTCGTTCGCACACTGCTTACAGCTTCCTCCACTGATTTTTGGTAGCTCTGCGTTTTTGCAGCAAACTCGTTTCGCTCATTTTCAGGCACCTGCAAAAGATTCCACATTGCTTCCAATTCCGAGCGTAGCCTTTGGCACGTTGCCTCAGATTTTTCTTTTTTTAAACTGCACCTGAAAAAGGAACCAAAAATTTGGATGTTAGTTGGTTTAACACGTGGGCTTTCGCGACCAATATCATCCATAAGAGGTTTTTTGGGTTAGATCGCATAAATATATAAATTTGTCGTTAAAACCCGCCACCACCCGACACAGCCAACTAGTAAAGGATGTCACGTAAACAGAACGGGCCAATTCGTCACTAGTTCAGCACACCGGTGTGTTGGAGAGCCAAGCCACAACATTTACAAATCTGGCTGTTGCCTGATGAAGCTAGTTGTAAGTACTGGCGAAATGTCGTACTCAGATTGTAAATGTTGTGGCTTGGCTCTCCAACACACCGGCGTGCTGTACTAGTGACGAATTGGCATGTTCTGTTTACGTGACAACCCTTACTAGTTGGCTTTCGGGTGGTGGCGGGTTTTAACGACGTATATTTACATGTTATAACCCAAAAAACCTTTTATGGAAAAAATGTTGATGTTTTTTTTATATTTTCTATTCCATACTATAAACAAAACCAAAAATGACAACAACAAAAATGCTCAGGCCTGACCACCACCTCTTTGAGAAGCTCTTCAACTTTCAAAAGTCTGTCATCTGAGAGACACAACTTCTCATTGTTGAAAATCACCTCCCTCTCAAACTCCGTTTCAGGGCCAACACCTAGAATTTGAAAGTACGCTTCAATCTGCTCCTTGTAGGCCACAAACACCTTGTAGTTACTGTTCTGTAGGAAAACAAATCCAAAAACAACATTGAACACAAAGTAAATGATACATTGAATACTACATCAGCCTGTCACGAATACACATTGATTTCAATGCAAAGTATGAAAACCTGGCCTGGAAAACAAGTGACCTTTTGCAGCTCCAGGCCATCAACGTAATGACGTAGAGTATTGAGTTCGTCTTCCGTGGGCACGGACCCGGCTGGCTTGGGGTGAGAGGATACGCACAGGGCCTTGGTCAGCATAGCCTGCTGATGCTCAAGCTCCTGCAGCACAGAAAGCCGCTCCGCCTTCTTCGCTCTCAGCTGCTGCAATTTCTGCCGCAAGTGGCTCTCAAGCTGCAGCACAAGGTACTCCTCCATCAGCTGAAATGAATTCATAAAAAAATGCTCACGAGAACGTAGCACATTATTCTACTTACAAGACCATAATCATGCAAGCCACTGCTGTAAGTGGTTGACTAAAAGATTGAAATACAGCACATCACATATTCATTCTGGCCAAATGACTGACCAGACCCAGAACATTGTTTGTGCATGGTGCTGTTATTTTCCACATGTGCTCATGAATACATTTTCATATAGTAGTAATGTGTTCCTCATCTTCGGAAATTATTTCTTACACCTCAAGTAAAGTCAAACATTTTCCCGTGTTTAAAACAGTTTGCACTTATGACACATATGACTTTTTCACATAAATCAGTTCCCAGCGAGTTTAATATGCGACATTATTCCGTATTGTTTGGATTGATATTTTTAAATCAGCAGAAAACAAAACACATGGATAACATGTTGCATTCATGAGTGTTAGGTTTAATGTATGCATTGTTTTCTATTTATCCATCAGACCTTACAAAGCATGAATTAAATGTTCATTCCACCATGAATACTAAGTCATTGCCATAATCCATGCCTGCATATAATTGATATTTGCACTGAAATTAAACCAAGTATGTTACGGCATTTAATAAACACAATTAAACATTTATGCGAATGCATATTAAAACGCTTCTTAAAAATTAACTCAATATTGAATAAAGCACAATATAGAAAACAGTTGTACATACCAGTCTTGGCAATGGCTTTGCAGAGCACATAATTAAATGTAATCTATACTCTAGTTGAATTTCACCCAGAGAAACTGGTCACTTTAATTGCCAAGGCAATTGCATATTTGATTTCTGGGACACTATTTTTTCCAGGGGTGTACTTAACTCCACGACTGGGGTACCAATCAATCCGAAATCAGTGCTACTCCGCGATGTCGAAACGCAGCGAGGACGATTGCGCTGAAACCCTGAACGCTCGTATGCACCGTAGCGCATCGTGTACAGCTCGTCGAGATGAGTCGATTGCCGCATCGCCGACAATCAACAGACTAAAAATGACTGCATCACGGACATTATGCGAGGGTATTGCCATAAGGTTCAAATGCTGCGTTTTCCAATTAGTAGCATTAAACTATGATTTTTTTTTTATTCCATCATCACTAAATCACATACATCTGAGTGATTGTTTAGCCAATGTAAGTGTAAAAGCACATTTCAACAGAAATAAAACAAATGCACCGATATGGGCTTACTTGCATTGTTATTTTGCAGACATGACAATCAATTCCCATTTAACATGACTTTAAAACCTTTGCTGTTAGTTTAGAATTCATAATACGTGCTCCCAGCATACCTCATATGCTGGCAAAGTCAGCTCTTTGCAGAGTTCTTGAATGTTGCTCATATGCTCATGAATCCTCTCCTCTACACTTTCCCTTAAGTCCTCTTCTTCTGCAATCATTTGCTCCATCAATTGCTGTGCAGCACAAACGTAAAAGCAATGCAAGTTAAATGTTTGTTATTCGAGGACTTTTAAGTTTTGCTTGTGTATCAAATATTTGCCAAATGTCACAAAAATGAGTTGTTTAGCCACGAATGCCACGCCGAGTCTCAATACTTTTTCACGAGGGCCTTGGATTTGGAATTTAGCCACGACCATAATTGTTTGTAACGTGGGAGGAAACTGGAGTAACTGGTGAAAACCCAGGCTCATTGGGATAACACTCAAAACTGCCATATCCTGGCCACCTTACAGCCTCGTGCCTACAATACCTGGCAAAACCCTCATGCTCAAGCATGAGAACTAATGCATGTATGTAGAACTTATTTAAAATATAGTCCACCTCTGCTTAGCTTCGGAAATATAAGGTTGGATTCACTTAGGGTGACTTGGCTATGGCAGTGGGAAGTTAGTTGTCTTGAATTAATTTTGGCGGACAAAAATATGATTTAACATACACCACAATCCCATACCATCCAGCTACAATTTAAAAAAATGCTTTTATTGTCATGACTTCCACTAGGTCCTCACCTCCACTAGGTCCTTGGCCTTCTTTATTCTCTCCTCCCGCTGGACCTCCACGATGCCGAGGTCCTCCCACACGGCTTGCAGCCGGTTCAGGGCATTCATCACATACTCTTGTAAGCCTTGCTTCAGCATGTTACTGCTACACACAAATGTGGTGAGTTCAACTGAGTCGCAGACCCACTCTTCGGAGGCAACACAATTATTAACACCAACACACGGGGTAACTACCCGTTTACAGAAAAACAACATATGGTGGTGACCACCAGGCTAACTACGTTAATCACACCGTAACTAGCTACAACGGACCGGACCACAGCTTGGGTCCCAGTCCACGTGTTGGAGACTCTGTAGGATGTAGAACGTAGACGAAGGTTTCTTCAGGATGAACAACAGCGCCGGTCCCTCTGGGAGACCCGGCTTATATCCTCTGCGGCGTGGCTGGCTCTGTCCCTGGCCACGAGCAGGATCTCCACCCAGACAACGTGACCACCCCTAGCCCCCAATCGGGGACCTTTGTAGACTTAACCGGTCACGTGTCCTCTCGGGTCAACCGGAGTGCCATGGCCTAGAGTAAGCCCGTTCCTCTGGCCGGCACTCCCACACCCTATCCTGTAGGGCTGGCGCTCTCACTCAGCGCTCAGAGCCCCTCTAGGGGCGGCATTATTACCCAGTGACATCCTGCGATATCACTACATAAAGACAAAGAAAGATCCTTTCAAGTATACCCTTAACATGCTGTTAGTGAGTGCCTAGAAAAGCCAGCACGGCCGACGAGGGGGTGGTGTGTCCAGCACCAAACCCAGCTGCCGTTGTCTCCTCGGTGATGATGTTTACGCACGGCATCACTCAATTTGGGATGTGTTAGATTGGGGGAGGCCCGGAATTGGTTCAGATATGTCACAGTTGTTAGCCGGGAATTAAACTCTGGTGGCCCCAGCCCAGTCACTAGCCACTGAGCCACCCCTTCCACATCAGCCACACACACAAAATAAAACCATGTATCATAATGTATCTCCACAGCCAACTGATAAATCGTAATAATTGAGGGTTGCAATAAAATTTAATGAAATACGAATTACGTGTTTTATATCATTGTTAAATATTCGTTTGTATTGTTTCTGTTCACGGATCAACTTAAATGTAGCATTGGCATATAATTTCACGTAATTTCCATAAATTATAAAACTGCAATTTATTTTTACATGCATGGTTCGATGTGCATTTCTCGTGAAATTAATGTATGTGTCTGTGCACCAATGTGAAGACTACGACTTATTTTTGCTGGATTTAAAACCAATATCTTTGGTGGCAGCACAGTAATAATTGAATGAGCTACACGATCCCAGTAGCGGTCGTTTAACATTACCAAATCCGTCATGGAAAACGTAAACTCATCTTATTCAAATAAAAACAAGATTCGGTTCGAATTGTTTATCCTGCTTCTTAAATGGAAACTGTGGCAAGACGATGCTCGCATTTTTTCACGTAATGTTAACTAAAAAGCAATTCAATGTCCTTTTTAATATATGAAGCCCAACAGAAAAGTAAACCAACTGAGGGCATATTTCACGATAGTGGTGGTAATCCCAATTTACAGACATAAAAATGTGTAAATGTACCCATAAGAGAACCTAAAGCCTCTCCCACGCCATGTCGTTCATGGGCTTGGTTAAAAGTTTAAACATTCTGTAGTAATTAACATTCTGGTTCTGATTGACCGTACTTCACCACATGGTAAGAACAATGCAGTCCTTGGCCATTAATTGAACTAAAAATCGCTGGGAGTGATGGTGGTTACTTTTACTAAATTATCAGCGGTTACAACGTCCTTAGATATCTACTTTATTTTAGTTGTACACATTAATAACGTGACTTTCAAAGCATGTGGGATTCACGCTTTTCCAAGTCTCAGCGTCTTGAATTGGAGACGTTAAGGCCCCTTCCGTGGAGTTTCGTGCCACCTCACCTTGTTCCACATTTCAAATTGAACACCATCAATATACACCCCCTCAAAGTAGATAACCTCAATAAAAACAATGTCTACATGAAACGCGACAGTTGAGCAGTCGGTTGAGAACTGCAATTAAAAAAAAACTAAATATAATTAAGCACAGCGCGCGCGGCAGGGAACAGATAAAATAACATTTGGGGGCCATGGTGGTCTCATGTGTGAGTTTACCTGTCGTTGGTGCTCATTGTTAAGTCCGGGAGTTGCTGCCACTACTGCTGCTACTGCTGCTGATGTTTTTGATGATGATAAGAACATAAAACAAACTCCCAACACGACTCCAACCTTCCACGCTCAACGAATTTTTTAAAATATTCAAAGTCCGCGCACCGCCCCCTCCAATTGGATCGCGACGTCGTGACGTCATTAGTTCGAACGCGGAACTTTATTCTGCCAACATGACGTCACGCGCGATGACGTCATGCCGCTGTTCCTTCACACCCCCCCCCCCACCAAAAAAAGACAAGGATCCCCCCCCGTGTAGTCTTAACAAACTGTTGGGGCAAGTGCTGTTAGCGAGTCGCACCTATGAAGGCTGGTACGGAACACGAGGGGGTGGGGTGGCCAGCAACCACGACTTTGTCTCTCCCAGTGGCGATGTTTAACACACCGCACCAGGTACTCATTTGAGGCCGAGTCGACCTAGGGGAGGCCCAGGACCGGTTCAGATAATCGTCACCGGTGTTGGTGGCCGTGAGCGGGAATCGAACTCGGGACGCCGGGTTTGTAGAGCAGCGGCGCTAACCGCTGCACCACCGCTCCCCCCCACTACGACCCCTCCCCCCACTACGACCCCCCCACCACCCCCACCACTACCACCCCCCACCACATCACCACCACCATCCTATCACCACCCCCTACCACCCCCTACCACCACCCCCCCAACACCCCCCCCACCACCACCACCACCCTCTCACCACCACCACCCCCCACCACCACCACCCCACCCCCCCCCACCACCACCACCCTCTCACCCCCCCACCACCCCCCTACCACCCCCCCACCACCATCACCCCTTTAATTTAACAGTCTATCCTCACTCAATGTGTTGGAGTTGCATGAAATTAAATCTTGGCACTACCCGAGTCAAGTTAAGTTAGTCCAATGTTGGTTTTGGGGTGGGTTGCTTCTTATTAGTTTGTCAGAATTTCATTGAAAATTCCACGTTACTATGGCGGGACGAAATGTATACTGTTGTTATGGATCGTTGTTTTATTTACAAATACATGGTGGGATGTGCATGGGTTGTCTCTACGAAACTGATACACTTCGTGTTCATTCGTGTAAGGTTTGGAGTAGTCGTTAACCTAAGGCTGACTTAAGAGGTAATTTTATAAAATTGAGATATAGCTCAATAGTCGCTCACCAGTCACTTAATACCCTGAACTTACATACTTCATTATAGCCGTGCCTCAGGAACTAAAGTAGGACATTCTTAATAAAATGAACGCAGTTTTAGACGCAAGTTCGCGCACATTGCAAGGTGGGCCAAACATTTGTGGGGGCAGAGCAGATTAGCAAACCAACCCCCACTAACCCAACTAGATAACCAGCGACTAACTTTACCAAATAGTCAACCAGCCACTTCGCTTGCATTACCCCTAAACCAACGACGATTATTAACACATTCCTGCGGAGGGAGCTGGTAGGAACGTTGGGTTGCTCGGTCAATGGCCTGCAGGGTCAACGGCAGCGTGGTGTATTCCGCAAATATGCCCGACTGTGGGGGCGGGCACAAGCCTGCGTGAGTAGGTTACACGTTGAGTTTTATAAGGGCACCACGGGGTGACCAGCCCCTTCCCCACCCAGCCCCACCCCTCCCACCCCCCACCCAGCCCCATCCTCCCCACCCAGCCCCTCCCCACCCTCCCCTCCCCACCCAGCCCCTCCCCACCCTCCCCTCCCAGCCCCTCCCCACCCTCCCCACCCATCCCCTCCCCACCCTCCCTTCCCCACCCAGCCCCACCCAGCCCCTCCCCACCCTCCCCTCCCAGCCCCTCCCCACCCTCCCCACCCAGCCCCTCCCCACCCTCCCCACCCAGCCCCTCCCCACCCTCCCCACCCAGCCCCACCCAGCCCCTCCCCACCCTCCCCTCCCAGCCCCTCCCCACCCTCCCCTCCCCTCCCCACCCTCCCCACCCAGCCTCTCCCCACCCCTCCCATTTTTGGATGCACGACGAACGGACACAATAATCTCCTGTGGGCTGGTGGAACTAGGTGTTTCCTACCAGTATAAGTACTGTCCTAACACGAACCCTATAGCTAATCCTGACCACATACCCACAACTACCCACGAGCAATAATACATCTAAAGTGACACGATCTCAATCTCCCCGACCCCACATCCGAGTCATCACCGGCAGCAGCTTTTCATTTTTCGTTCCCTTGCTCAGTTTTTTGTGACCACAAAAAGCGCCACCCCCAAATTTACCGAGTCTTAAGCGCAATGTTCCATGTTAGTCACACTAATTTTACGCATCTCTCCTCCCACCACCACGGCCGGATACAGGAGTAGCCTTAGCCAGATCCTGTCCGGTTCAAGTCGGGGTTCAAGGGGTAGCTTCAAAAGAGAGGAGAGTTGACTTCGTGAATATCCCGGCCTGGCCACAACACCGCACCAACACCACCACCACCACCATCAACCACTATCGTACCCTAACGTGCCCTGGTGCAGCCTATAGGGGTTTGTTGTTTCATCTCGCGGTGTTTTTTTTTTTACGTCCGCTCAGTGTCGCCGCGGGCGCTTTTTAAAGATCGGCGTTCAGTGATTGCACGGTTAAAATCAAAACAAACATTTTTTTTTGGGGGGGGGGATAAAACTCGCCGCTTGTCTCCGTAGGATATCAAGTTCGAAAGCCTTGAAGTCTAGAGATTGCCAGGGATGGAATGTAGCCATGCCGGTATAAATGTGGCACCACGGTGGTGATGCAGTCATTTCATGGGATTCTTTCGCCCCTGGACGACATTTGCCTTTAAGCTGGCAAATACTACGGTCAAGTATATTTAGACATATATATAAAGTGTAAGTAACACAGACTCCACGTCATTCGTAAGGCGCCTTTCAGACCGTTTCACGCACACACTGCCGTTTTTATTGTTTAAAAAAACCCACATCGGACATGTATATGGATAGTGCTGCGTGTTGCTGGCCGCTTGGCGTTTGAAGGAGGAGGAGGAGGAGGGGGTGGGATACCTCTGGACATCTGCACTGCAACCGTGATTTAAAAACGCACAGCTGACGGCCACGAGTTTCCCCAGTCGACGTGACGAGCCACAATCGGGATCGTGATGAACGCCCGTGGGTGCCAACTCGCGTGGGTCGCCCTCTGCCTCGTCTCGGCCGCGACCGCGTGCCAACCTCGGTCCGTGACCGTGGACGTCTCCAATACCACGGGTCACCTCCATCACTTCTGGACGAGCACGGGATTCTGGTTGGTGGTTTCACCCACAACGCCACCACAAACCACACACACCGCCTCCACCATCCATCCGCTACCATCGTTGTCTTTACTTTTTGGCTTTTTCGGTAAAAAAAACCCCCAAAGAGTATGGACCCTTGCAGTCACGAAAGCTTCAAATCTAAAATCATCGTTGTCTTCGTCACTCGAAACGATGTTGCAACAACCGCACAAATTTGCAAATGTTTTGGTAGGGGGTGGGGGTGGAGTGGTTCGATTTCCCGGTGCGGCAATTGAAATCGATGTTTCTTCGAAAGTCTCACGAATGCCTCGCCATTCACGTGCCCCCATGCAGCATCATAAATGGGTATATACACCACAAACTCTTAGGTTTTTTCAGGAAAGTCACGTAGGTAAAACATTTTAAATTAATAAAAGTAAAATAAAACAAATTAAAAAATTCACGACGTTTCGGAAGCAACACAAGCCTCCGTCTTCAGGTGGAACCGTCACAGCCACGACAGCCACGACAGCTGTATCAAGTAAAGTTACTTGATACAGCTGTCGTGGCTGTGACTGTTCCACCTGAAGACGGAGGCTTGTGTTGCTTCCGAAACGTCGTGAATTTTTTAATTTGTTTTATTTTACTTTTATTAATTTAAAATGTTTTACCTACGTGACTTTCCTGAAAAAACCTAAGAGTGTGAATCCTTGCAGTCACGAAAGCTTCAAATCTAGAATATACACCACAAGTTTAGTCGATCGGCCATCGGCGGGTCGAGTGTGGTCGGGTTAAAGTGTGGGTACACCCACCTCTTCCGAGATGTCTGACCAGCGTGGAAGAGTAGGCCAAATACCCGCTGGGAGATGTTTGGAGCTGCCATCTCGTGGAGGCGATTCCGACAGCGGTGGCAGGCGTGCAAGGAATTGTGTTGAGCCTTTCTTTCCCAGGGTGATCGATTTATAAACACTTTACCGCACTGATGGTGAAGGTGCTCTTCATTATTTCTCAACAGGGGATGATATTTACGTGTTTTGTGAAATCGGTGACTCCCATGCGTTACAGAGGAAAGCGTTGAAGTGTATTGAGATTTGTGGGACACCGTGCAAGTGTATGCAGAGACCTGAGAATAGGTTTTCCCCTTTTTTCTGGCAACAAAACACGTGTTAAGATGTTTAAACACCAAACTGAAACCTTTTACAAGGAATCATGTCGACATTAACCACAATATTTGTGGTCAGAATGCAAACAAAAAACACACTGTGATTGTCTGATAATTCTCTTTGGGTAATTCGGTAAAGTCACGTAGGTATAAAATATTGACTTTACCTAAAGAACCAAAGAGAATTATCAAATAAATGTTTTATACCTACGTGACTTTACCAAAAGATCCAAAGAGTATGGATTCCTGCAGTCACGAAAGCTTCAAATCAAGATTATACTCTGATAATATAGGCATTGTCTTTGAAACTAGTCCACACCAGACAGCTTTCTTTGAAGCCTCGTCTCAAACGGTGTTAGACCAGAGGACGCCAAAAGGCGTTTTTTGTTTTCATTCTGACCACAAATATTGTTGTTAATGCAGACATGATTCCTTGTAAAAGGTTTCAGTTTGGTGTTTTAACATGTTAACACCTGTTTTGTTGCCAGAAAAAAAGGGGAAAGCCTATTATCATATTTTGGTACTGGCAAAGGAGGTCCCATGATGTATGCAGAAACGTTTAACTAAAAGCGTCGCTTCTTCAAATGCCCCCTTATTTGAGTGGGGTAACTGTAAATGAAAAGCACTTATCGCTGCCACTGCTGCAAGACAGTTCGTGAATTCCGCCTCTACATTTGCTAACAAAAAGTTGTCTCTCTTCACACGATGTCGAACCCCCTGCAGTATTCGCAATTAGTGCACTGTGCACGTGTCTGACAGTCCCACACACACACACGTTACGCCTATTGTATTGAATGTACGGCGTAAATGTAGAGCCCCGTTTGACATCCCACTGTTAGAAGAAGGGCTTCCTCCCCTCGCACGCCGTGGGAGTTACTTGACCCGTGCTATACTAAAACTTCACCGCGCTCGTCAGGGTTGAGTGTGCTTTGGTAAAGGCGGAGAGGAGCCGTAGACTGAGCCAACCGTGAAAATTTGGTCACAGTTCCTATGATCACTGTTACATTGCTTATGGCTTTATTTTGGTGATTTCGAAAAGTTTTTTGGTTTGGCCATGTTTGTTGTATGACGGAGTTAAAATGATGTCTTTAATCTAAGTTGTCTTGTGGTTGTTGTTGTTGTTTGACTTGCATCCCACTGGGATTTTTGCACAGCGTTGGTGTACGGTGCTTTTTTTCTGGAAGACTTTGCAGATTTTTCCTGGATTTTTCTGTTTGGGCTTAGTCACTTTAAGATGTTTTCTTGTTCATGTTTTTGTTTTTTGTTGGTTGCGGTTGCACCCGATTCAAGAGCCGAATGGCTCACATGGCTATACCAAATAAATGAAACTGAAACTGACAAAGTACCGATCTAACCCAAAAAAAAACATATCAAGGACGATATTGGTCGCGAAAGCCGACGCTTTAAACCAAAGTACCCGTAACTATGTTGCTATACTGCCCTCTGCTGAGAACGCGGACATTGTCCTACCCGAGATTGCTCCAGCTGTTTTCTCGTGACCTTTGGGAGTTGGTTACACGTTAGAAAGTGTCAGACGTTGTTGTCTCGATTGTCTTCATGGTTATGTTGACGCGTGCTGATGAAATACAGGGGTCGCATAAAATATCCTGAATTGTACTGCAATTACAACACAATGTGGTTAGATATCGCGTCCAAATTGCGACCGTATCTCAAGACGCTGTGCATAAAGAGTTGTCACGTTTTATTTTGACAGTCATATGCAGACGAGAGAAAAAAACCGGCGTTCCTTTTCTACATTGCCCAGTCTCTTCCTCGCCCCGACACTTCATCCCGACCTTCCCCTACCCTTTCGTAAACCGAAGTAGGCCTCCTCGATCGCAGTCACAATTCCTCATTCCCTTGCACACCACGGGGAACCAAAACACATTCCTGCGGAGGGAGCTGATAGGAACGTTGGGTTGCTCTGTCAATGGCCAGGCTCAACGGCGGCGTGGTGTATTCCGCAAATATGCCCGACTGTGAGGGCGGGCACAAGCCGGCGTGAGTAGGTTAAACGTTGAGTTTTATAAGGGCACCACGGGGTGACCAGCCCCTCCCCACTCAGCCCCTCCCTGCACGACGGACTGACACAATAATCCCTTGTGGGCTGGTAGAACCAGTGGGTTCCTAAAAGTATAATGATTGTATTATAGCGACCCTTCGAATATATTACACCCCTTACGCAAAGGCGCTCTCGTAAATATCGAATACGACAAGGAGAGGCGAGTCAATGGAAACTCTTCATCGATGGTGACTGGGATGTTGACGTTCATCCGGGATTGGATTTGAAACCAGTGGAGGCTGATGTGGTCTCGTTGACAGTATGGGTGAGAAGTCTTGCAATGGCATTTTGGTTAATATTGAGTGTGGAAATTGGGATTTTGGGAAGCCTTTGAGACAGAGGCTCCATAAGTTTGATCGTAGTGTATACAACGTGTAAAATAATTTCATTTTGACCTACAAGGCATGGGGAGGAGGCAATCATCCACGAGTGGATTAACAAAGGGATGTACATTTTTGGTTTCCAATTAATGTATTTCATTTTATTTTACTATTGCAATATTCATCCTATTTCTCTTTAAAAGGTGTAGGATAATAGTACTGTAAACGTGTTCCATTTTAGATATTAGGATATTGTCATGTGTAAGTATCTAAGAGTTTAAAATAACAGTGCATAAGTATAAGATAAATCATTTTTAACTACAGCCTTGTAATCTAGGGGTTGATGGTTTTTGTTTAACCAAGGGAGAATCGGTCGCTATTTCGTGTTACATGATAGACCTGGGAATTATACATGAATGCAATTCCGTGATTGCAGGTTACATTTCGTAAGTAGATGCGGTAGAGGGCGCACTGCGCACACTCTGCAGTGCTCAGAAGCGTGTTTTCGTTGTTCAGATTCTTGCAAACTCATTTCCTGCCCACACTGACAATGCATTATGACCAAGAGTCCTAAACGTAATGGTTTGCACGTGGCTTGCCTGCTTACATGCTCAAGTTCATACAATTACAGTACAGTATTGTGTTGATCCCTTTGTGCGTAGGAGAGCCATGCGGCCACAGTGACCGCCTGCGGCAATGTCTCCAATGTGACAATGCACTTGGGATTGAGAATATATTCCAATTTTTGGAACTGCATTCTCGAAAAAAAATATTGCAGAGGAAAGGTGGTGAGATTTATTATTATTGAAAAATTATGTCTTTTTGTAAGATTTATCATTTATCCATTGCACTGTACGTGGTTGGTTTTGTGAAAATCTCATCACCACATGGAAACAAAGGGCAGTCACCATCCAGAGTACCCTGTTGTTTACTCAAGTTAAATGGACTATAGCTGCCAAGTTTGTTGCAGTGCTCTCAACCATGTGACTTGATGAGTATAATGTTGACTGTCAAGGCATTAATGCGTTTTCCATCGCTGCTTGTGCCCAAAAACAAAAGCTTATTTTAAAAACAACTCAATACACTGTGAACCTGGCTCCTGAGTTATATTCCCGATCACCGTTAACATGTACAACAAGTGATATTAGAACTCAGATGACGTACACTGTTGAGATAAAGTGATGGATTTAGCTGGTGTGCAGGTGTTAAGTGGAATATGGATTACATCGCAGCGTCATGAGAAATGGAAAAGGCTTGGGAAGGCCTTCGTCAAGATCATGATTGATGATGCTATAAAAAGACCCCGAAAAAAACTAGTTTCAAAGTCTTGCAAGTTGAACAAATGAAAATGAATACCAGTGGTGGTGCAGTGTTAGTCAAACTACACTTAAACTGTCTCGTCAGTTGGATTTCCTCCACGGCTAACATTAGTGGCGACTGCTATCAGAATCGAATCTCACTCCCCATGCATCACCTTTTCAACGACCCGCACTGTCCAGTCTGGTGAAGAAGGATGGTCAAACAAGCCCCCAGGACTGACACAGCATTGGTAAACCTTCATCCAGCAGTGAATTGATAAACGATTGTAAATTATTGTTACATTAAATCATCGTTGAACCTTCCAACAATAATTGGGATGCTAAATCATTGGATAACACGCTTCGTCGTGGCAACTGTGTAGAAAGAAGGCATGGGTATCTTCACCAATACATACTGGCCAGCGTGAAGTACATATTCACATATCGTCCCCCCAGTAGAAGTGCACCCTGGAACAGTCGCAGCTGGTGTTCAGGTGATAGGGGGATTGTCACAATACACGACTTAAGAGATGGCGACGACTTGGCAGCAGTGGATTGATCTTCACCGATGTTGAACATATTCTTGGTTCTTTCGGTAAAGTCACGTAGAAGGGAAATAATAAAATAATACTAATATAAAACAATTAAAAATTCTCACGACGTTTCGACTGCAACACAAGCAATCATCATCAGGTGATGATGATCAGGTAATGATGATGATTGCTTGTGTTGCAGTCGAAACGTCGTGAGAATTTGCATCAGGTGATGATGATGATTGCTTGTGTTGCAGTAAAAACGTCGTGAGAATTTTTTATTGTTTTATATTTGTAATATTTTATTATTTCCCTTCTACGTGACTTTACCGAAAGAACCAAGAATATGAATCCCTGCAGTCACGAAAGCTTTAAATCAAGATGTTGAACATGTTAAATTCGGGGTTGTCTTCTCCTTTTCAGCCCCCCTTTGCCCCACAATCAGGCCGACAAGTTTATGCTGAGTCCCGATGAGCGGCTCAACATGGCTTACGTGGGCGCTGTGCCGCACGGCGGGATCCGGCAGGTGCGCATCCACTGGCTGTTGGAGCTCGTTACTGCGCGGTGAGACGCACAAGTGACCAACTGGTCTGTACCCGTCACTCAGCACCTTGTTTTGCTTATGCATAGTTCGTGTTTGTCCTGCACACAAACACATTTGCCCTTGACATGCCATTCATTTAAATGACGGAGCTTGTTTTTCTGCAACACTGCTGTTGTTATTCATGAATACAGAACACCCGATGGCCGAGCAGGGGTTCACGGTTGTGCCTGCAGAGCTCTCTGATGTGTTTTCGGGTTGTACCTCGTGTTGTTTGGCATTTTAGCCATACGTTTAATCCCTTATAGGGGATCTTCGTCATAAACTGGATATCCAGTTACTGAAAAAGTACCCAGCAATTACCACCAATATCCATCAACTTGACTTTACCGAAATAACCAAAGAATACCAATATCCAGTTTCAGTTCCGCATATGCAGGAACTTGATGTTGTTATTTTCTGCGTGCTTTTTCAGGAATTCAATATTCAGTTTCTAAAGGTTATCACAGAATATGGGATGAAACCTATGGCTATATGCCTAACAACACGTGGTATAATCCGAAAACACATTAGAGCTAAAACAGCCGATTGATAGTATTTATTTTTGCTTTGTGTTTGATGTAATTGCATTTTGTAGTTGACGGAACTACAGAATGTGAATGAAAGTTTCGTGTTCGAATAATTGTCATATGCGGGTTCAGATTTTACAGTATAGTGTTTATTTTCATGTGTGCAGAATATAATGTTTTGCTTAATGCTGTGAGAACTTAAAAATAAAGGACATTACATGAAACATATTAGTTAACAGTAATTTAAATTATTAATATTATACGAGTGCAAAAATACTGCATGGAAATTGGACACTGCAAATACAGGCAGATATATATATATATATTTTTAATCGGAACATATATGTTTCACAGAATATAGAGAGGGCACAATTGTTACCAACCCTGAAACATGTCTTCATTTATTTCTACCTATGCTGAATAATTTAACATACGCAAAATGTATAAGTTAATTTTACCATTTTCAACGTAGGTGAATAATAGAATGAAACTTCCCAGTTTACACAAACCAACGCCATCCATAATCACCATTAAATCAAGTTAGTAATTACCCTAATTTGGCAGGGTATTGAGGCATATACTTTCACCTGATAATTCCACAGAGACACTGCAAGATACATTAAACCCAGAAAACTGAGTGAAAGCACACATAAACATTCAACATATTGTCCACTTTACAGTATATAATGTATATAATGCAAGTGTATTGCAAAAGTGTATCATCCTGCTAAGTAAAAGGGGCTAAAAAAGGTAAAGGTGCAGCTCTGCAATGTCTTGCTCACCCCACTGGTGGCAGAAGGGCTTTCATGAGAGGGAGCCCTCTGGAAGGCATTTGGGTTTACTCTGCCATGATGGCCAAACGTCTTGCAAGAGGTGGGATTCCCACACTTTACCCCACCACATACTATCTGCCTATTGACGAACTGTGGTGTACCCATTTATACTGCTGGGTGGACAGAGGTGCCCATTGTTTTAGCTGCCACGCCAAGATATTCAACCAGGCGAACTCGAGCTTGCAAGTCCAATCTGCTCACCATTACGTCACAGTAGCATCAATAAAAGGCACAGTATAAGGGGATAGTACCTGACATGGTATGCTTTTAGTATATTAATTAATAAAACACGCCTTCATTGCCATCTCTGCTGGTTTTGTCATACATACAATTTTAAATTTATAATCATTAAAGATCAATACATTATAAAAAATTCCCCCTCGCGTAAACTACTGCATATATTTCTATTTAAAGCTTTCGTGACTGGAGGGATTCATCTTCTTGGTTCTTTCGGTAAAGTCACGTAGAAGGGGAAATAATAAAATAATACAAATAAAACATAATAAAATAATTCTCACGACGTTTCGGCCACAACGCAAGCAGCCGTCCTCAGGTGAAGACCAGGTCTGTCGGGGAGACAGTGTCTGTCTGACAGCGTCTGTCTCCCCGACAGACCTGGTCTTCACCTGAGGACGGCTGCTTGCATTGTGGCCGAAACGTCGTGAGAATTATTTTATTATGTTTAATTTTTATTATTTTATTATTTCTCTACTGCATATATATTGTGCAAACTTCCTATGACCACACCCCCCAGAATGTGCCTGCTATCATTGGATCTGCAAATCTAAGCAGGATTTGAGCCTGAATAATTCTTGAATGGGCAACCACCGTACATAAAACAGATGTTCACAGGCTTGCGGGGCTATGTTGTGGTCGGCACAGAGTAATTTTCACACAATCCCTTGTTGTACTGTTTGTCTATGCTCCCTGCCATCAGAAACCCACACTGACCAACGTTGCAAAGTCTGGTCAAATCTCTCTCATGACTGACATGGCATGGGGAGGTCCTCATCCAGCAGTGTATTGACAAATGGGCTTCACATGTAAAATACGTGCATTATGTGCAATGGTACTGTTCTACGTTTTTATTCATTAAAAACATTACATCATCACGTGCGAAATCTCAAGCTTAAAAGTGCATACATTTGATTAAAAATGAGGCCCTCTAGCATGTTTATTCACATGCCTAATTTTCATTGCGGACGATTTATTTGGCCGTGACACCAACATATCTCCTTTTTGAGATATATCCTTTTGAGCTATATCTCCTTTTTGAGATATATCCACTATAAAACATAAAAATCTCATGAATACTTTTCCCATAACGCACTCAAACACATAGACCACCCAGCCACTGCACAGCATTACAGTACAGTTCTGCATATATATATTAGCTTAAATAGAAAACAATGAAATAAAATAACAGAAATATTACACGTAATGTCGCTTCGCACATGTAAGGCTTGGTGTACGTATATACACCACAGGGGTGGGGAACATACGGCCCAGGACTTCATTGCATACAGCCCTTGGACAGATGAGGCCCTACCACTTCGCAACAACCTGCAGACAATATGTATCTGTTATTGCAAGCTTCTTAGCCGTACTGATCGGTCACCTTTCAAATAGCCGTGAGGACACGATCCTCGCGTGACCCGAGTTGAATGTAAAAAAGAAAAAATCCCCCGTCCATTCTATCAGGTAACACCGTGATTTATGATGGGTAACACCGTGATTTATGATGGGCAAATAGACGATCACCTCAGTTGCTCTCAGACTTCAACTGGTCCATGTTTAGGGTGAACTGCTCAAGAGGTATCTTGCTGTATCACGATATCTGCTCATGGACCATAACCAGATATGACAATGAGATCTTGGCCTGGAAACACGGTTAATGTTGTGGCACGCGAGTGTTTCATTTCTAGCAGCGGTTTAAGGCACAGTATGTGAAGGACTAACAATCCACTCTTTAATGTTTTTTTTAGACAGTCTCAATAAAAGCAGTAGTTTAACGCAGCAAGTAACTACTGTATGTGTATGACAAACTTTAGACAGCTTGGTATTTAAAAAAAAATCTCCCAAGGGTTTATTGGGCCCAAGACAGATATGCACTGCATCAACAACTGCAGCAAAGTAATATTTGCTTCATTATTTCATGCTATTTGCATAAACCGTAAGGTAATTAGTACCTGATATGTCTATGTGGAAGGTTTAGACTTGTTGGTGTTTCCTTCACGTGGTAATGTTAGATTTAACCCGGTCAAGCAAACCATCGACTGTACTTGTACACTCACGACTGTTAAGGCGACTCAAAACTAGCAGCTCCGAGCTAGAATATACGCAACTACTGTGCTTCAAAGTATTTTTTTTGTACTCTTTTAAAAATATATTTCTGTGTGTATATATATATAAAAATGGAGACTAAAATTTTAATTTGTTACCATATTTGCTACAAACAGTTGCATTCACTTAAGACAAAGCCTAACCTTGACTTATATATAGTCAAATGCTCATGGATAGAAGTGCTTTGGTTTTTCATGAGCAAAGCATCTTTCCTCCCATCTCAAGAAGACAGTACTCTTATAAAGCCGAGTATTTACAGTACATTAAGCTGTGCAACATTTTTTTCTTTTCAAAAATAGATTTCACTTCCAAGTGCTTGTGTTTGATCAGAATATTAGTGCAGTTGATTGGTTTTCATTTCAATCAAATGCTAAGTTTGTAGTTTCTGTGTTTGTGAAGTTAGTCATACACTGGCATCATCTATGGCACTCTACATTTACTGTACATTGCATTCATATACCTCGTATGGTATTGTTAACGCATGTTTTGAAGAACTCAAAAATGCAGTAAATGTAGCCAATCATATAAGGCTGTGCATGTGCCAGTCAGCAATCATTTAAAAACGTCTCATTTGATTGCCTCCTAAACTTCAGAGGCCCCCACCTCCCGATTGACTTCCAACCCATCGATCGCTACGTTGTTGTCGTGGTGACTTTTCCTCTCTTCAGCCTCTGCGTACAACACCGCATCGTGGATTAAGCAGAAGGTCAGGTTGTCTTCGATGGTGGAAATGCACTTTCCCCGATGGAGGGAGTCCATAACCGATGGGTTGCAGCATGCCAGGATAACCCTGATGCCAATACTCTGATAGTCCTTCATAATGGACTTAACTGCTCCTACACCCACCGAGTCCATGAACTGCATTGCTGAGCAATCAATGACTATTGTGTGAAAGTCAAATGTCGGCAGAAGATTATTTAACTCTAACATTGCCTGCTTGTTCACGATCTCTCCGTTGTCGCTGCCCGAAAGCTTCTTCCGCTTTTGCAGCTTTTCCTGTCGTTTTTTCTGCGCTGTCAACACCAGTGCGGGATTGACTTGGGTCTTCAGACAGAGCTGCGACTTGAAATATTCCTTATTGGCGTAATAAAGCGGCGCGTCAAAGTGAAACACGCGCACGCCGGGAACCTCCGCCACATTGCTGTACGCCTCTAGGTCGGCGTAAAAATTGTTGGTGTCGTGCACGCACCCGTACAGCGCCGCTCGCGGCCTCTGCGTGCGCACGATGAACACGAGCAGCGACACGCAGACGCCCACCAGCAGCCCGATCTCCGTGCTGATCAGCGCCGACGCGATCATCGTCACGAACCAAATGGACGTGTCCACCTTGCTCTCCCGCCACATCCGCGGTATATCCAGGAACTTACGGAACGCCCCGCGGAGGTTGACGATGGTGATGACACCGAGCACGCACTTCTGCAACGAGTAGAAGAGCGGGGCGATGAGGAGAAGCACGAGGAGGAGGACACCGGCCGTGACGACGGCAGACATCTGTGTCTGGCAACCCGTGGCCTCCTTGACCAGGGTCTTGGCCAGGGCGGCACTCGTGGTGAAGCTGTAGAAGAAGGCAGGCACGATGTTGCAGAATCCGATTGCGATCATCTCCTGAAACACAGGCATAGCAAACAGGTTCATAAGCCGGGTTTGATCCTGGGGCAAAGGGGAGCTGAGGAGAAGATAGTCATGAGTTTGACATCATCAGACATTGTCTATCCACTTGTGGTTGAAGGCCTCCCCACGCCTTCATCTTTCCTCTCAGTCCAGTGTTGATGCTGTTGATCTCACTCCTGCACAGGAGCTGATTTCATTGCTCAATCACTGCAGCAGATGTCCTCTTGGATGTGTAGCTCAGATATTGTTGTCAAATCTCAAACAGCTAAGTTTTACAAAAACTTATTTTGCTCTATTGTTTCCTGAAAGGTAATAATACATTTGAATTTTACCTCTATTGTTGGAATACATAACAAACTTGCGTAGAGAAAGAAAAATGTTGTTTAATATTTAAGAGGTATTTCAAAAGCAATATTATCTTCTTGGTTCTTTCGGTAAAGTCACGTAGAAGGGAAATATTTTGTATTTTATTATCTTTTATTTGTATTATTTTATTATTTCCCTTCTACGTGACTTTACCGAAAGAACCAAGAAGATGAATCCCTCCAGTCACGAAAGCTTTAAAGCAATATTATCACTCAACTTTAAACAGGCATTTGTTAAAATATCTTTTAAAAAATCTGCATTAGTCCCCATATCCTTCGCTTCTGCAAGAGTGCCGAGGCGGACCTGGTTGGCACGGACGGCGTAGCCGTGTTTCTTGGCGAACATCTCGGACAGCGAGACGGTGATGGCGAAGCCGATGATGGCGATGGGGACGGCGTCGGCGGCGATGCGCGGGATCAGTGACCACTCGGGTGCACGAGGAGGCAGGAACCCGGTGGGGATGTGGCCCGCGATGCTCGAACTGTAACTGCAGCACAGCAAATCCACGAGTAATTAATGTTTGATTTTTACAAGTGCGGGTTATTGGGGGTTACTTGACCATATTTCACCACATTGGCCAGTGCTGGTTGGCCAAAGTGTGGAGTATAAACGGTGTGGCATAGTACAGTATTAGTGGATTTTGTTGAACTGACCCCCTTTTGAGTGGCTTGGTATACTGGTCGTGGGTTCGATCCTGACCCTGACTCCTGTATATTTGGAGTTTGCACGTTCTCCCCATAGTTGTTTGGATTTTTCTCCGGGTCCTCCGGTTTTCCCCTCCACATTTAGAAACATGCGTTTCGAGTATTTGGCTGCTATAAATTTCCATGTGATAAGCCACTTAATTGAGCTATCATTTGTGGCCAGTCGCTGCTGAAAAGGAGCAATATAGCTCAGTGGGCCTTACATGGTAAAATAAAATATAGTAAATAGTTGACAACATAACAGTAGCCGACAATACCTGCGTGGTGGTCACCCATCCAAGCATCATGCAGGCTCAAGCTAGCTTAGCTTCCAAAATCTAACAGGATTGGGTGCTTTCTCGCATGATTTGGTCATTATGTCAGCATGTATTATTTATCTAATGACAAGTTGCCACATCTCTAAGTAAACAACTTTAAAGACTTCCGTTTCAGCAACGAAAGAGGAAGAGGAGGCCATGTTGGAACATCGCGCGCAACGCGACACAACAAACGCCGACTTACTTTTCCTTGAAGCCGCCAAAGTGCGACGCCAGCGTGGCTGCCACCACCACCACCAGCTCGATGGGGAAGGGGGCCTTCAGGCGTGCCTTGAAGTGTTCATTGAGTTCCTTGGCGGGCACGAGCACCAGGATGCAGATGATGCTGGTGACCACGTCGCACACGTTGGTGTTGCCGAGCTGGCTGAAGATGTGGTACCAGGTCTTGAGAAGGGAGCCGGCGCCGCTGGTGCGCGGGATGTGGATTCCCAGCAGGTACTTCATTTGCGACGTGAGGACAGTTAAGGACGAGCCGGTGACGAACCCACTCAGCATGGGCTCCGACAGGTAAATGGAGACGAAGCCCATCTGGAAAATTCCCATGACGACCTGAGCAGGGCGACATGGGTGGAGAGAAAGAGACCAGTGCAAGGGTTTGTTTTGCACTCCATAACCTAGCTCATACGAGATATGTAATGATTCATTCTAGATTTGAAGCTTTCGTGACTGCAAGGATTCATACTCTTAGTTCTTTCGGTAAAGTCATGTAGGTAAAAAATGAAATTAAAATTAATAAAAATAAAACAATAAAAAATCACGACGTTTCGGAGGCAACACAAGTCTCAGCAAATCTGGCTGTGACGGTCCCACCTGATGACGGAGACTTGTGTTGCCTCCGAAACGTCGTGATTTTTTATTTTTTATAGTTTTATTTGTATTAATTTTTATTTCATTTTTTACCTACGTGACTTTACCGAAAGAACTAAGACTATGTAATGATTCACTCCTCAGGATATTTGGCGAATTGTCACGATTTAGAGTTGAGATTTAGACTCGAGGTTCAAATGTTTTTTTGTCTCATTTTACTGGCTCATACAATGTGTTGGATCCACGTGCCTGAATGTGACATTTGCATATAGTTTACATATAATTTAAATTCATTGTAAAGAATCGCTTCTCACAACACTACAAGCACATTTTAATGTATGTATAGTGAGCGGCCTGCTGCCGCCTTATTCTAGCTCCTGCGAAGGGCTTCTCGGCACTACGCTCCTCGCTCGTAACCCCAACTGATGCCCTCCCCCCCCACCACCTAATGTGTGTAGATACTACTCACTCTATTGTATGTAGGATGTGTAGGCATATATGCCCACAACATGAAAAAAAATTGGGGGTTGACAAATTTTGGAAACCTGTTGGATCAACTTTTTACTCCCACATTTTATATCAAATATAAAATTGGCATTCGGTACATTTTGAGAATAATATTCACTGTATTATTTATTTTTCAGGCATATTTACTCCTGATGGTATGCTATTGATATCATACAGTAACAAAGATAGGAACTTGAATGAAGTAAAACATTTTCTTGAAGTAATGTATCAACCCTTTATCTCTCATATTCTATACCAATGCTCATTTAACAGTTGCATAAACCATTACTAGGTCGAGTTTCATAGGAATGACCGTTTGTAATAACTGCATCATTGGGATGAACTTTCTAAGTGCAAAAGTGATACTGGTAACAATGGCTATGAACCTGGTAAACTCCGGCCATGAACGTGACCGTGGTGCCAACAGCAATCGCAAAGCAGCTCCGGCCACAGGGGAGCCCCCCGATCATCACTGTGAAGCCATTTTCTTCATCGCTGATGGAGAAATTCATGCTGTTGTTGACGACGTGATCGTGCCCTTTAATGCCCTCTTCGGCAAAACCAGCCACCTGCAGCTCTCGGTCCACCACCTGAAACGGGATTCAATGCGAACAACTCAACATGAGAAACCTCATTGCATTCTGGGGAGACTGCAAAAACGTACAAACATTTGATCCGCATCACATCAAGCCCATGGAATGAAAACACTACAGTAATATTCGGTTAACGAAATAGATCTGTTCCATGTTTTCACTTCGCTGTTGGAAACTTCATTACCAGAGGTAGCTATAACAGAAGAGGTATAGGGGGGATGCATTTCCAGGGAGCAAACGGGAAAACATCAACTAGGCTCAGTGTCTTCTGTATTATCAGCACCTGGCCGAGTGGAATGTTACGCTGTGTCGTACTGTCCAACCAAACACCTAATATTTTCTCCATTTTCTCAGTAACACTGCTTCGTGTGCGTGTTAGTTTAGTGGCAGTTAGGTCACTAGATTGCTGCACAGAAGCCTTTACTTTGTCTGCTTGGTTTAACGTGGTATTGAAGGTGAACTCCGCAAATCCTAACGGGCACGCCACTTCACTTTTCATCTTTCCCGCCTCTACCCTCTTAATGATCTGCCTTTTCGTTTCCGAAGAGATGGATTTACGCCGCACTTCTCGCCGAATAAGGCCACTCGCACTAGATGGTCGTTTGGATGATGAAGATGATGATCACTTTATTACTGCCAAACACAAGATACAATGTTATGAACACGAGGAGCTTGAGCAGGTGGGAGAGGGAAGACTGGCGAAGAGTGCCACTGATTGGGCCAAGTGAGGGAGACTCACAAAGCTCTTCACCGATTGGCGACTAATAATGTACGGTAAACAAACTGCACTTGGGCGCATGCATAGGGCACGTGCAGAATTTAAAATGTTACTCTCTTTTTTATTCGCTTTGCGTGATTTCTGAAGATTTTTCTTTTCATTTTGCCGATTTATTTCACGAGTGATATCTCTGAACCAGTTCCAGGGCTGACCTTCACTAACTCGCATTGACCAGCATGGTGAAGTCCAGACAAATTACTCCCCATGACAGGTATGGCGTAGGAAGACCAAAATCCTGCAAATGTATTTTAAGCTGCTATGTTATGGTTACAGAAGAATGCCACCAAACAAGAATCCAGCAAAGCAAGAGTAACGCTCGTAGAAGGAAATCAAGGCAGAAGACGGGCCAAAAAAAATATGGTGGAACAGGCACCAGAACAGAGAAGAATGATATGGAAGCATCAGTAACACATGGCATTTGATAATTGCCAACAGTGGAGACTGCTGCAAAAAATTGGTTGGACCCAGCGGCCTCTGTATAGGGTCTGGATGGGACAAAGGGGGTGTACATTTATATACATTTGTGTTACTGTAGTATAAATATTCCACACACCTGGCCAATCATGAGACACAGCACCCCGAAGATGCCCACGGATATGTGTTTGGAGGTGCCCATGAGGAAGTAGATGATGCAGGCGAAGAAGGACGTGTAGAGTCCATAGATGGGATCTTGTCCAGCCAGCAGCGAGTACGCGATGCATTGGGGCACCAGCAGGATGCCCACGATGAGCCCCGACATGAAGTCGCCCAGTATCCATTCGCGTACCTTGTACTTTGGCAGCCAGCGCAGTACGGGAAACAGGTTCAGGAAGAAGGATTTGAGTTCATGGGGGGAGCAGCAGCAGTTGTTGGCCACCGTCTTGGCCAGCGCCACCTTTGCATTGAAGGGGGCCTGCTCCCGTACATGCAGACGTATGCGCACGCACGTGCCTCCATCCCCACGAGGCGACTCCGTGCAGCCATTCCCGACGGCCACCATCTCCTGAAGGGACAGTAAACAAGGAAGAAAAATAACGCTATGCATGGCTTCTGTAACGCTTCCCAAAATATGTTAGTCCTCAACAATATTTACGTTGCGATAACTATGCGTTTAACTCCGCACAACGAGGTGGTGTCACACAATTACCTTGGTCGACGAGGCTTATCCGTTAAGCTCTGGATTTAAGTTGCGGGAAAGTTTGTAATTAATGTGGCTGGTTTTCTTCAGGATGTTCCCCTAATAGCAATGCAACTTCATATGAAGGTTTTGTGTATATTGGATCATTTATTAGCATTATTGTGAACCCTCTGCTCCTGATAGACAGATGGAGCTGGTGCATTCATGCTTTACACCTCGGTTGGAAAGTGTTAAAGAGCAAATTAGTGTCTTGTTGGGGGGTGGGGATTCTATGACCATATTTCGCTACGCTGGTCAGTGCAAGTTGAATGGTGCGTGCATCCGGGATTCATTCAGATTCACTCACCACTGATGTTAGCCATGGCTGGACATTGAACTCCGTTTTCTGGGTTCATAGATTATCGGCCACTGCCCCACTCAATCGCTGATGTGCAATTTTGTAAGAGACCAAACTTTTTAAAAAATGTATTGGAGGCCAAGTACTATACTGTGAGTTTTTTCCCCCAAATTATCTGGCTTATGTTTAGCAAATTTATTTACAATATAATCTCGCTACCAGTGTTGAGAAGGTTTGTTTCAGAATAGAGTAAATAGTAAATGCTATTTCAGATAAATTAGCCGTGAAAGATTTTATCAGGTTTACTACCTCGTGTCATGTAAGGTTCCTATACCATCTGGTTATTGTTGCATATTAAGTGGATAATTTTACCATCAGGCTGACAGTGTTTCAGCCCCGAAGCATAACCTTGTTTCAAGGTTATGGGGATTGCAAACGATTCTATCCATATCAAACAAACCGTAAACAAATGTTTAACGCTAAACATAATAAGGATACATTCTGCTTATGCTGTCATTCTGCATTGGTAATTTTATTCAGCCGACTCTTGCAGACAGTTGGGATATCAAATGAATCAAATGAAGCTTGCACATTTTTAATCAGATTTTGGTGAACTTTGAACAAAAAACACAACTGGTGTTAAATATTCTACCAGCATTTTTGTTTACTTGACCATGACAATTTAGATGAGTGGATGAACCTTTAGAATGGCGAGGAGGGGGGGGGTGAGGGGGTCAGCCCCCTCCAGCCCCCCACGACAGGGCTGACCTATTTGCTTATAGAGTATTACTCTAGCTTCATAAACTCAACACAAACGGACTTTATCTTGCGTGTGAAATCAGGTTAGCTGGCTTGCATTAACTTAAACTGATTCTCCTGCGTGGTTTCCGAGATATACCGTAAATAACTATGACTGGCACGAATTTAAAAACGTAATGCTGTTCAAACAAAGTGAAAGAGTTAACAAAGTCCGCATTAGCGCCAAGCACAAGCTTGGCGCTTCCGTCACTGGTGAATGAATGACTTCGATTCAGTTGCGGTTTGAACACACAAGGATGACTTTCAGTGAAGTAAAGCATTACACTGGCCAGGGCTATAAAATCAAGTTGTGTGCCCTCTTAGACTAACCTTCCATTCATTACAGACCGGGCTTTTGTGGGCGTGTTGTGAGTGTCCTTGTTGTAATGACGGAGGTATTCAGAGGAGGAAGAGAAACATTGTGTCTATTTAAGTAGAAGGGCTTAAAAATACCAAGCCTTTCCTTGTGTTCGTTTTCTTCAAGGAGATCTGTTATAGATTTCTTACTTTGTCTCTAGAACCTGCCATTATCTGTATGCAGTACGTACACGGTGCAGTTTATTCTGTAATATCAACATCAGTAACTAAATCTTTAATTTAAATGAGCATTTCTTCGTAGGTGCATGCAGAGGATTTTAGAATTTCATGACAAGATAAGGAAAGCATTTTGAAAGTTCACAATATGTAATAAGAAAGTATTATCTGCACAGCTGACTCTCAGTGAACTATGAAGAAGGGTCATGCCCAAAACGTCACCTATTATGTATTTTTCCTTTTAGAGTCAGTGTTATTGACGAACGTGTTGAGTTTTCCTCGTCCACAACTGCCAACGCAGCATTACCAAATATTTCGCTGAATTATCAAGGGTCTTTGGAGGCATGTGCATGTGGCTAAGACAAAACAACAGCACATATATTAGACTTTTAAACATTTGTTGGTTACATGTTTACGATGAGAGTGAAGGCAGAGAACACACAATTAGTTTTTTTCTTCAAGTGATCAGTTTACTTGCTGACATGTTTGTGGTCCTGTGTACACTGGGGTAAATGATCTTTGAAAAGTAAGAAGCGGCTAATAACATAAACAGTGAGAATGTAAAGCTAACCTATTTCCTGCAGTCACGAAAGCTTTAAGTCAAGATTTAACCTATTTGTTTTCTTTGCAAACATGATTAATCCACAACATGGATAATCCACTCGTTAGCTGTACCGGTAAGTAGGAAGAGGATGTTGTGATGGTTGGGGCACCTGTACATGGCAGGTTCCTGAATAATATATTAGAGTGAACACCCAGAGTTTAGCAATGATCAAATTGCCACCTCTGAAGGCACAAAAATCTAGATCATGGAAAGAATATCGCACAATACCAGCAGAAAACTGCATGTAAATGAATTGTCTAGAGTGCTGTATTATTATGCAGATAACGAAAACTGAGACTTGGAATGCCCCGGGAAGATTTACAGAATTCCCAAACAGCTGCCTCAAAAAGAGCATGATCCTGGGAATACCAGAATCGGTGGCAACCCTAGCTGGCATCCAAAATCTTCAAGCCAACTGGGGGGATTCTGTAAGAGGAGACCTTTATATGATGGGCGTTGACCTTACAACAACTACAGTCATCTAGCAGAAGTGGTACCAACGTGTGTAAGAATCAATACTACCTGTGATGACCTCTTGACTTTGAGTTCATAGCGATTGTGATGGTATCACAGATGTATGTCAGGAACATTTTTTGATTGAAAATAGTACATTTTTTAAAGCCATTTATTTTTCGTCATTGTGTCATTTACATGATTAGTTACCGTGCCAATGCATTTCTTACAGTAGACGTATACATTTGGAAAAATACTTAAGATTATAATTCCTATCTTTCTTGTTATACTTAACAAGAATAAACTTCGTAACAAATTTCACATAAAAATGTAAACAATATATTTCAATGAGTGTACAGTATGTTTGTTATTTACAAGTTATACTAACGAAGATAATAGAACAAAATCTGAAAAGTATGCAAAACATGCTTGGAGTTGCACCAAGAGATGGGACAGGAAGTGGAACGCATGGATCAAAAAATCAACTCTATTTAGTGACATCATAGTGACAGTTTATGCTCTCGTCAAGGAGCATAAAACCATCACGCAAACTCCGGTCATCCTCGCAGCAGCTTTTGGCTATCCATCGAACAAAGACGGTCACTGCATCGTGCACTTTCACATGCGCTTCTGTGGTCATCTAGAATGATCTTCCTTTCGATATTAGGTAGCCACTGGAGCTATGCACTTTTAAATCGAGATTGAAAACTCATTTCTTGAGAAACGTTTTTTGTCTTAAGTTTGTTGTCCTTTCCCCGCATCTTCAATTAGCACGGTTGGCTCCATAAGGTGCGAAATAAGTTCTACATACATTCATACAATGATCTGCCAAGTAAAAGGGATGACGACCAATGGAAGAGTGGTGACATGATGGAAATCGCCTGAGAAAGTACCCCCATGGAGATGGAGCGATGAGATTAGCTCATGTGCAAGACCATCGCATGACTGTGAGCAGATCACAACACGGGGAGGCCCTCATCCAGTTGTGAATTGATCATGGCTGTTATCAATGAATATGAAGTGAAAAAAACTACTTTCCTGTGAGCTATCCACCTTGAGTTTTATTGTATCTACAAACAGCAACTTGTCAGCAAACATTGTTGTTGTGTACTGCAGGCAGGTAGAAAATCCAATTGCGACTGGCAATCAATAGTACCGGTTTTCTCCAGGTGCAGCTGAACCCTTCTGCTCGAAGTATAGGTCAAGCTTGTGATGACCATGATCTTGTAATGGTCATCATTAGGTCACTGTTTCCTCCTTTTTTTTACCATGTATAACCAGTTTTTCGAGATTGGACAAAAAAAGACGTTCAACTTTTAACGTCGTCCCCCTCCCCCCGTGATCACTGGTACCAAATGTGCTCGCACATTTATAGTGTTTTACAACCCCATTTTGGCAAAGTGTGAAAACGCAACGACGTACTTTAACTGCAGTACAGTTGACCTCCGAAAAGAGCCAACCGGCTGTTTTACATGAAGTCGCGTGTACAAGTACTGCAGCTGCTCACAAGTAAAAAAAAAATGAAAAGGAAGTTGACCAACACAAGTGGCAATACCAGCGCGTGTTTTTTCTTTTCTTTTTTACAAACCAGCGCTTTATAATGTACATCGCCGGTCGTGGCGATGTGAAGGCGTTGCCCTCCCCCCCCACTCACTCACCATGCCTTCTCAGTCGCATGTAGGGCAACACCAACCCTGGCCATGCCCAAAGAAGCTCGTCCCAAACTGCAGGAGCCCGTGCTCAATGTCCACTTTTTATGCTAATGTATTCCTGGTGACCTTTCACCACCGGCAGCTCAGAGTGGATTGGTTCCTTCTCCAAAAGGCGCCACATCAGCAATCATCTCACATCGGTTGTGACAGAACGAGTGTGTCAAAATACGTTCAGTGTGTGTGTGCGTTGGAATGAAAAAAAATGAGAACTAGACGTCACGCACCTTTTTACATTAATTTAAGTAGTCATGTATATCAAAACCACGATGTAAGAAAATTTTTTCCGCACGAGGAAATGATGTTGGAAACGCGTGAAGATGGTGTGCTTTGACTAATGTGATGCACATTAATAGAATGTTGACAAGAATGAGCCACCAATCCCACTGGAATACAGTTTCCTTGGCATCCAAACAATATGCTTAACAGAGCTTGGTGCGGACTTAATTATACAATGTCATTACTGTGTATATAATCCTATGAGAATAGGTTTTCCACTTTTTTCTGGCAACAAAACAGGTGTTGAGATGTTAAAACACCAAACTGAAACCTTTTAGAAGGAATCACGTCTGCATTAACCACAATACTTGTGGTCAGAATGCAAACAAAAACATACTCTTGATAATATATGCATTGTCTTTGAAACTGATTGGTCCACTCCAGAGACAGCTTTCTTTTGAGCCTATTCTCAAAACGGTGTTAGACCAGAGGACGCCAAAAGGCGTACAGCACAAAGACAACTGAAACCTTTACAAGGAATCAAATGTTTCAGTTTGGGGTTTTAACATCTTAACACCTACATTTTGATTTAAAGCTTTCGTGACTGCAGGGATTCATATTCTTATTCTTAGGTGTTTTCGGTAAAGTCACGTAGGTAAAACATCAAAATTAATAAAATAATAAAATAAAAATAAAGATCACGACGTTTCGGAGGCAACACAAGTCTCCGTCATCAGGTGGGACAGTCACAGCCAGATCAGCTGCATCAAGTGAGGCAATGATTCAAGATGTAATCCCTTAAAAGCGAGTTGAGGGGTGAGGAGAGGGGGGGGGCTCATCAGAATGTGGTAGCCAATGAATGGAAAGTATCGGGAGAGGAGGGCCGTCGCCCACCCCCTTTTGTTGGCCCTTCTCTCCCGATACTTTCCATTCATTGGCTACCACATTCTGATGAGCCCCACCCCCCCCCTCTCCTCCCCCCCTCAACTCGCTTTTAAGGGATTACATCTTGAATCATTGCCTCACTTGATGCAGCTGATCTGGCTGTGACTGTCCCACCTGATGACGGAGACTTGTGTTGCCTCCGAAACGTCGTGATCTTTATTTTTATTTTATTATTTTATTAATTTTGATGTTTTACCTACGTGACTTTACCGAAAACACCTAAGAATATGATTCCTTGCAGTCACGAAAGCTTCAAGTCTAGAATTCATATTCTTGGTTCTTTTGGTAAAGTCACGTACAAGGGAAACAATAACAAGCAATCATCACCTGATGATGATTTCTTGTGTTGCAGTCAAAACGTCGTGAGAATTTGTATTGTTTAATATTTTTATTATTTTATTATTTCCCTTCTACGTGACTTTACCGAAAGAACCAAGAATATCTTAACACCTGTTTTGTTGCCAGAAAAAAGGGGAAAACCTATTCTCATATTTTGGTACTGGCAAAGGAGGTCCCATGATATATAATCCTACTTTTTAATAATATGCAACTTGCATTCGGAGAGCAGTCTTTTTGACATTTAGTAATGTGCGCGTGGATATCTTCGTTATATTTTATTAACATAAAATGAAATACATTTTAGCCTTTTTATTAATGCATAACAAGACCACTGTGCTGGTCCATGAAGGCTTATTTTACCAAACTGGAAAGCGCACAATGGAAAAGGCGAGATCTTGTACGAGTTCAGTTATGACTTACCTCTGATGTTAGGCATGGCCAGGAGTCAAACTTAACACACACCATAGATGTAAACTCTACTAATCATGGAGTGTGCGCTGTATGAATAATTTTCTCAAACTATACATCGATTTTGTTGTTGTTAATGTTACTTTTTAAATAAGTGCTATTTGCTCATTGCAAACGACGTTGTGGTGCTTTGGTCTAACAGGTATCTTCAAACCAAACTGTCACCATTATAAGTCCAATGAGACAATTATACCAATACATTATGTAATATCAAAAATGCAAGTGATTTTATTTCATTTTGCAACATAAACGTCTGGGTGGTCTCCGACTCGAACTTATTGGACCACAGAGCAATGCGGGTTTATTATTATTTTGCCGTTTACCAACCGCACCCTCTGAGCCTGTTTGGAACAGAGAACCATGGCAATCGGATCATTGTGGTTGGCGTTGGCATATGAATTGCCATAATAACTTCACTAATCAAGTCACCGTTAAATATTTATTAGTGCGTCAAAGGGGCGAGAGAATTGCACTTTAGATTTGATCAGGCAGGCCATGATGGTGCATGTGATGTTGGCATGGTTGGACGTTCAGCGTAATGATTTCCAAGTCCAAGGTTTACCCGCTTGTGTACTCGTTTCAGCCCACGGTTAAAACGTGCTGAGAGGGGTCCATTATCAAGGCTCTTCTTGTTTGTGACTGTCAATAGAGCCTTCAACAGGACCACCACACTAACCACGTGTGGGTTTCCATGGCAGTGAATAGTGATGTGATGCTCTTTGTTATACCCTACTGTGCGTTGTTCATGCATAGTTTAAAATGCTTAAATAGAATGAGATAAGAGGACTGGGACATGTATATCTAGAGCTCTTTTGTGAGTCCACAGTTTGGGTCTCACCACGCCATGAGTTGACCTTACTTCGCCAGGCTGGTTGGCAAGGGTTTGGCGAAAGCAGGGAAAACAAACGTTGCAACATAGTACAGTCAGTACAACAATGGATTAGTCTGCACTGCCCCCCGGTTGACAATGTAGCTCTGCAGCAGCCAACATCATCTGCTTTATACTGTACATGGTGGTCACCCATTCAAGCTCTATCCAGGCTCAAAACATCTTGCTTAGCTTCCAAAATCTCACGAGGTTATAGGTAAGAAAATGCCTGGTACAGGTATATTTACATAGAACAGAGTTAAATTCAAATCACGTAGGAATGCAGCCACATGTTTCTCATTATTGTGCCTCAGAGCATCTGAGGACATCGTAAACATAATCTTCTGGCCCCGGTTTTAATAATTTAATGTAGATTACACTGGCCTGTATCCTATCATGTTGAAAGGGTCCAAGGTTAACTCTGCAAGTGAAGGTTAGCTCTGTAAGTGAAGGTTAACTTTGTAGGTACAAAATGGTCATGTATGGAGCTGAATGTTTCGTAAGAATTATGTTTTTAATGCTCTGTAGTAATACTAATGTTGAGCCCTTTGCCAATTCACAGCTGGATGAAGGCAACTTCGCTGCACTCTTGAGTTCAGTCTGTCAGGACAAGTTGAGATATCACTTAAATAATTAATTTATGATTTTAAAAAAGATACTTCCACTATACTAGAGCATTTTGACAATCGAACTGCTGATTAATAGCCTCCCCACGCCATTGTTGGTGAAGGTGATGGTTTGGGGCATACTTCACCGCGCTGGTCAGTGTGGCCCGGTAAAAAGTGGCTAAGGACCAGTTCAGATGTCACTCGCTACCTATGTCAGCCGTGGCCTGGAATTAAACTCGGGTTACCTGGTTGATAGTCCGATGCACTAACCACTGCTCCGTTTATCATACTGTATGCAGCTATGTAAACATTTCACACGCATAATGAGGCTAAAGAGCATATTGGTCTGTAGCACTAATTTTTTACAGTTGAGTGGATTGCATTGGCAGTGGTGCAAAAGGAAAAAAAACTAAAATATCACATTCATCAATAGCATCGTCTTACAACAGAAAACATTGAATACAGAATATGCATAATACATCAGCTGATGCTTATGAATGGATATTGAGGGCAAGAGATCCTTGAAGAAGTGCCATTGACTGAAGCTTCAGCCGATTACCGTATTCTCTGGATTATAATATGCACTTGTTTTACTTGTACGTATTTGTTTTTAAAAGTTGGATGCATCTCATAATCCGGTAGGTGCATGTGCATAACCAGATTTGTATACATTTATTGACGCTGGGTAAAGGTTTTGTGTCTTACTTTCCAGGACGTGTTACAAACTGGAGAATACGGTCTGTCTGTTGCAAGGCGGTGCTATTGACGATGGTGGTGAGCTTTTTGTTTGTGCTTAACGGTTATTCTTAATTGGGCATTCGTACAAGTACATTGGAATCAAGATAGGTTTCCCACATATGCAATCGATGGTGCATTTTTCTAAATAGTTTGGAAAAATACTGAAGCTATTTGGTTTTAGTTGTGCAATATACGGAACGGCATGCCAAGTGAACTTTGCTGGGATAATTAAGTTTCATGAGCGAGCGTTCATTGACCAGCGAGTTAATAAACGTTGCGGTCTTCTTAGTCATGCGAAATCGGTCAGGGCGCCTACTTGTTCGAGCTTCTGATGCAAAAGAACCGTGGGGGGAGGGAAAGAAAACTGTGGAAAAAAAGAAAACTGTGGAAAAAAACCCTCGTTGAATGTTTAGCCATTTTTTTGACATCACAAAGTTAATTTCTAAACATTGCCAAACAGTAAAACAAAATTGGTTGCACGTGTATTTTGTTCCAAATTCGACATGGTCAGGCCCTGCACAATCACCCACGTTTGAGTGATTGTCTGATGGATGTATATTTTTTTTTACCAAGGGTGCCTTAATTAGAGCTCTGTTATTTAATAAACTGCGTATACATCACTGGGGTGGAGTGGTGGTGCGGCGGTGAACGCACTGCACTATAACTCCACGGCTGAAATCAGTGATGAGGGTTACATGAACAGTCTGCTTCCCACCACCAAACCAACCGCACCACTGATTAGCACGGTTGCCTTTGTACGGTGCAAATGAAGTTCAACATACATACAACCTGCACACGATTAACACAGTATGTACAGGATTTCATCCAGCACTGGATTGCCAAAAGGGTTCTTAATTGGTATGATCATTTATCATAGTATACCGAGTAGGAATGTAATCTGCATTGTTAAAACAATTATGTTTTTTTAGTATTTTTTTAATGCACAGTATATGAAGAAAGTAAGAAATAAAACTGCTCAATTGGAATGAATACGAACAAATAAAAGGTAACATGAAGCAAGTTTTCTCAACAAAATAAAATAGTTTAATGTCAGCTTCACAACCAATATCTACTGAGGTTTTTTGGGTTAGATAGCGTAAAAATAAATTTGTCGTTAAACACGCCATCACCCAACACAGCCAATGAGTAAGGTTTGTCACGTAAACAAACATGCAAACATCGTTACTCGTTCAGCACACCGGTGCGTTGGAGAGTAAACCCACAACATTTACAATTCGAGTACGACGTTTCACCGGTAATTATAACAACCAGCATCATCAGGCGACAGCCATAATTGTAGATAAATTCTCCTGTTTCAGTCTTAAATATAGGGGGGTAAATGTGATGTCGTCACTGTGAGCCAATAAAATACGTAGTTGTTCTCGGGGGGATAACTAGAGAACACAGCAGAGTGTGTATTGCCTCGGAAAATAATTGAAGATGCATTGGGATCAAACTAATGAACTAAAGAGGTGAAATCTTGATTTGAAGCTTTCGTGCCTGCAGGAATCCATACTCTTTGGGTCTTTCGGTAAAGTGACGTAGGTAGAAAAATAATCAATCACGACGTTTCGGACGCAACACAAGCGTCCGTCATCAGGCGAAAAATATAGATCAGAAACATGGACACTTGACTATTAAGATGTTGCCTGCATTTCATTGTCTCTTTCAATATTATTTGCTTTGCCCAACCGACATGTTTAACGAATGGGTGTTTCGCCATAAGAAGGCATTGCTTGGAGTGCGTTACAATTATGGCCGTTCATCAATACGACTGCGATTATTTTTTTGAGCGCAAGCCTCTATGGGAATGTCACGTACAAAGTTTAGTTGTTTTCAGCTTTGTTTATCTGCGTAGACAAGCTATCAACGTAACCTTGTTTGCCCACGCCAGGCTGAACAACCTTGGCTCCCCGTGTTATTACGAACGAGTCTTTTAATTGCTTCTGTGGGATACTACATCAGGTCCAATGTTGCAAAATGAGTTGGAAATTGTGGCGGTTTTACTTATTTAATTAAAGCGTATGTATGTTAATAGCCAGTAAGTCGTGTTAGATTAAAGACAAATGTTCCTTGGATAGCAGGATTGATATATATATATGTTTAGTTTGTGTTCTCTGTAGTGGCAGAAATAAATGTAGGCAAAGATGCATGCATAGGTACATTCTTGGAATTACACTTAAAGATGGAAAGAGGAACAGAAATTGGAGAACTTAAACACGTTAGAGACGTCATATTTTTAAGTCCTTTATATTAAGTTCACTTGCTTGCAGTGCTTGCTTGCTTACGGCCGTGCAAATCTTTTGGTCGTTTTTTAACCCACTTCCCGTGATCCAATCGAGCTGACATTTTCCACACAGACTCGTTGTGTGTGACAATTAATGTTCGTGAAAAAATTTTCCCAAAATTTTACACTTTTTAGGACAAAAATATTATGTTTAATTACCAATTGCTTAATGGTGCCATGCAATCATCTGACCCATAGGTGGCAGCGATCTCAAGCCAGAGGACGAGAGGACTCTAGCCGCCACGCATATAAAGGATTTATAGTGAAAAACTTTGTTTTTACGGGTTATACTTGTTTACTATGATGAAAAGCAAGTGGGCCTGGGAAGGACACGTTGTAGAAATTGAGGCGCCGGCCAGCAGTGGTCGGGTCAAAACGACAGGGGTGGCAGGCAAAGGAGAGGATATCCAACAGAACGATAGAGGCAGCTCAACAACAATCCAGCAGCAGTTTGCTGGAATGTTGCTTTGCAAGACCGTGAGAGATGGAAACATTTTGAGGGAGGCCTTGATCCATTAGTGGATAGATCATAGCTCAATTGATCTGTCCACTGATGGATGGATCTATCCATTCTAAATTGAAAACCAATTATTTTATAACTACTTTTTGTGTTTAGTTTGATCTTTCCCCGTACGTCCGCCGATCAGCACGGTTGGCTAAGTACGATGCGAAAGAAGTTCAACATACATACATAAGCTAATGATGACGACAAGCAGCAGAACAACATTTTTCTTAACGTCATTCTCGTACGTGCACAATGACATGCAGTACGTTTACTGTAACGATGACGCAAACAGGTGGTCATTTTTACACAATGAAACTTCTTTTGTTCAGTTTTAGGGTCACGATGAATCAACAAGCTTCTTTCGCATTGTACTTAGCCAACCGTGCTGATCGGACGTGCGGAAAATATTACAATCGTATTATCTCGCGTAATACTTTATCAGACATATTTCAACCTCGACTCGAAACTGCAACGCCTTCACATAAAATGCTTCATCAAAATTTTAAACTGAAGCCATGAAAATTGTGCATAGTGCTCAGTCAGTATTGTAAGTTCATCATTCATGTCGCTTACATAGCAATCGTGATCGCTTTATCATAATACGCAACTTCGAATAACTTTGTTTCAATCTGTTTGCTGTTAATCCGGTACATCCCAATTAACATTTAGATGTCAGAACAATTTTAAATGAACCATAGCAGTTTTCTGTATTCGTTACTCCCACCTCTTCGGTATTGCTATATATTACGTATTCCAAAATTGCTCCGTCATTTCAATTCAAATAAATGTTTATTTGTTACACGGGAAATTCTTCTTTGGTTCTTTCGGTAAAGTCACGTATAAAAATTTTAATTTATTATTTTATCTTTATACGTGACTTTACCGAAAGAACCAAACAATAATTCCTGCAGTCACGAAAGCTCCAAAATTAAGACGGGAAATTCTGTTTAGCCAGTTACCTAGCTAGTTTTGGTGGCAACCCCCCGAAGCTACTAACAGAGTTACTGTTGGTGTGAAGAGGACGCCAGCCAGCAGCCAGCCCGAAAACTCGAGGCATATATTATTTTTAATGGAAGGATAGATTTCGTGGTGTGGTGATGCCACGGTTAGTACACTACACTACAAACGCGACGAACGGAGTTCGATTGCCAGCTACGGCTAATATCGGTGGTGAGTTATCTGAAGCAGTCCTGATTATCCCTATTCCCCAAATTGCACTAACCAGTGTGGTGGAATAAGGCCAAATAACCCCAATGACTGAAATGCATGGGGATGCCCGTTTCCAGTAATCGATTTCCAAAAGGCTGTAAAACAAATTATATACATAGATTACCAGGAAAGAAAGTCCAATAATCCATAGCTTACACAAATAAGTGTTGTCCATGATCAACACAGAGTGGTGAGAGAATGAATGGATAGTCGAATACAAATGAACAAAAGTCCCTTTAATTCATGCTATTTTTTAGGGGGATGCTGCTTCATTTTAATTGTGGTCTTTATAGGTTCCGTATAATTTACATTGTGATATTATCTTACAAAACACACAAACTAATGGTTCATAAAGCAATACTAGTTATTAATGCTATATATTAGTACGCGTGTTTCACATGCTTTCCCATTTACAAATAACAAGAAGCACATGAATTATGTTTATATTGTTGCCAACGACATTTTTGTAACAATTTTTTTTATACATCCGTATTTGCATCAACTGAGATTCATCTTCTCTCATTACCAAAACACCACAAAGGACCCACAACTCAGCAAGTCAGATCTGGGATGACAACCAATTTCAATCTCCTAAAGGAATTACAGCAACACAAATCCCGTGGCGAAATCCCACGAAGAATAATTATCGGTCTACCCACGTGCACCGCAATATTTGTAATTGACCCTCGCTTCGACTCTCTCAACAACTCAACTTTTGTTGCTTTTCACCGAAAACGAATCAACAACGACAAAAACTCAAGTAAAACCACTGGCGGGCGTTTGCGTGCATTGCTCACCGTCTCCTCCGCGGCAGGACCGAGCAGGTGTTTGTTGATGCCCGAGTCCTCGTTCTCCTGCTCGTCCATGAGTGAGCTTCGTTGGCGGCGGCGGCGACGGTGTTGGACGCAGCAGCAGCAGCAGGAGCAGCACCAGAGTGATGTGACAGCGACTCGCGCGTGCCACGTGCGGCTGCGGTGGCGGTGCACGCAGCAATAGCCCAGCCTCCAGCATGGCAGGGGCAAGTTGAGCACATACAGTATTTAGGGAGAGGCGAAATACCACACAAGAGGGGCGGATACCCCACGTCATTCATTTACCGTACTCAAGCTAAACAACTGGCAATGAGTTGTGAATTCTAACGACGACGAGAGGAGCAAAGTTTGCCGAATTAACTATTTTGTGTTACTTTTTTTAAAGGGAGTTTTAGGCAATTACTGCGCGATTGTTGTTGCTTTACTTCACTAAGTTTGGCGCGTTCGTTAAGTATTGTCGTTCGGTGAGGTTAACCGTGGTAAGTGTTGTTGTGTAGGCTAACTTGGAAGCGAAAGGCGATCGAGGTAGACGTGGTAGTCGTAACTCTTGTCAGGTCGCCCGCATTACGAGCCGTCTGTTTCAAATCACGAACGTAATATCCATTTAAAAACGGACAAGCACATGCACTTCATATGCCTGGGATCTGCTCTTTTGCGAGCATTGGTTTGAAAAATTTACTGACACCCCAATGCCATCATAATCCTGATTTAATATGTATACGTCAAGCTGAAAAGCCCGTTAAGGAACGATACGACCAACTCATGTGTCAGTGAGATGCATAGTGGCATTGTAAGAACTCGAGGTATGCTGATGATGGTGCGGGGAGATCTTTATCAAGCAGTGGATAGATCACGGACGATGAGGATTCTTAGAGCCCGTAGACATAACAGGTCTTTCATTACGAGGGAGACTCGTGTAAAATACAGAACCAGACAATTTATTTGACTTTGCCAGCGAATGCTTGTAAACGTTCACTGCCAAGCATGCTTGAGAGCGTGCATAAGTGTCCCAAAGTAGTTGCGGAGCAGGTAAGACTACTCAAGTGAAAAGTGCTTCTTCACACCCACCTGAGTCACAATTACTTGGTCAGCTTTTCAAAAGTGCCACTTGTTGCTTATCCACGCAAATAATGTCATTGTTCACGTCTAAGTATTCTGGGTGTCTGCAACTCTTCGTCAAGCCACTGCTGGATGAAGCCCCCCCCCCTCTCCCCATGATATGCGGGTCGCGTGGGTGATATTTGATCATACTTCACATTCACACTGAGCATTGCGTGTTGGTGGAGGTGGGGAGATATAAATGCTGGACGTATAGAAGTGTAGTACAACAATGCGTTCTGCTGCCCACTGTGGAGCCCTGCGTTGTTGTTGTTGTTGATGCGTGTTGGTGAAACCCATCAACCATCCCTCTCTCCGGGCACAAACCCCTGCCTTGTCTTCCCAGATGCGACGAGATTGGGAGGGGGGGTGCACACGAATAGTAATTAAGAACCAAACGCACAATTCACATGCGTTTGCTCTATTGTGCGGTTTGCGGTTCACATTGTTTAACGGATTGTTTCTTTAATTTGCCCTTTAAACGTAGTTGTCCGCAGCACCTTTGTGTTGCGAGGAACCTCCGGTAGGCAAACCGGATAGACTGGGTTTTGCAACGTTGAAGGCTGCGCGGGGCGATTCTAAAAAATCGTCATACACACGGTGACTCAGCAAGGGGGATTCGTTCTCTCATCCAAAAATATTTATCACCAATTAACCCCTCTCTCTCTCTAAATGTATTATTTATTTGAGTACTCGCCTAATATTACCCACGCCAGTAATGGATTATGTATGATTTCCTCGTGGCTCAATGCATTTCTAATTGTGATGTAAATCTCTAAACTGGCAGGGAGGAGAATGGAAGGTTGCGTTATAACTTCACCCAGCTGGACTCGATGATTGAGCTTCTCATACAAAACGGGCTTAGACCTGGTGAGTTGGGCTGATGTTTGAAAACATCAAATGTAACACTGGCTGCACTGTTTATTAAACACACCACAAGTAACCGAAGCACTGCAAACATTTCTTTGCTTTGTTTCCGAAATTGCAAACGTCGTAAGTGAATTTGCTTTTTCACGAAAAAAATGTGTCCAATGAAGCCTCTCTTGATTAAAATGACGTGACAGGGGTGTGTACACATAAAACAAAAAAATACTCCCTCCTACACGATCGTGCAAATGATTATATTTTGACGCGGTCCGAGTCGGTGTACCGCACACGTGTGCAAGACTAGCGCCGCACAGAGCAGTTAGTGTCTCGTGTTCCTGGCAGGATTCGAGCTCATGGGCAGCCCGTCTGGCTTCTTCACCGACTTCGAAAACAAAACGCAGCTGGTGGCGTGGAGGAGCTTGGTCTCGGAGCTGGCAAAGCGCTACATCGGTAAATGCTCCACGCCAATTATTGCCCCGCGTGTGGCATGTCGGCGTGTGATTCGGAATGCGCTTGACTGCGTGCCCTTATCTGACCGGCAAGTCATTCAAATTTACTTGCGTGGTGGTAAGGCCGCCCCTGATATCTAACTTATCTTAAAGTTAACAACAAAAAATGCCACAGACGTTTCACATGCGAGTGCTCAATCCCTGTTTATACAGTCCATAAGGCAGCGATTGGAATTCTACATTCGATATGGCAGGAGTGAGTTCACTCATAGGGCAACCACTCTTGGCTGCCTACTAAACGGTGGTACTCACTTTTATTGACCTGGCAGAACGAAGGACTGAGTTGACCCCCAACCAGGATTTGAATTTGCAGTCTTCTCATTGGGGAACTGCATTCGCAAACCACTGAAATATCCGGCCGGAACTAATTTAGCTAATGACTCAATTACCCCAATCTGCCTGAATATAAGATGCTACTTCACTGCATGCAAGACAACAGTGTATGACTATTACAGAATATCCACAGGTTGTGGTGGAAACAGCTAAGCACGCCCAAGCAGTGAATGTTCTGTAATGGCCTGTCTGTGGGATACCTGTGCGCCAGCAACACTGAATTGTTTACCGACTTAAAATAAGCAATGGAGTTAAATCACGCCTTCGTGATGCACCATTTCAAAAGTGAAAATTCACCGAGTGCCGAAAGAAATGGGGGCATGTCATCTCGTGGCAGATATGTATGGGCTGCGTGAAGTCCTGCAGTGGAACTTCGAGACTTGGAATGAACCAGATCACGGCGACTTCGACAACATCAGCATGACGGTGCAAGGTAACGCAGGGAATCTCTGAAGGGCGATCAGTGCGTATCCATGTGTGCAGCTCGCATAGCTTTTAAAATCCAATGTCAAAAATAAGTTGACCTTTGTACTCCTGCATACCATACACTTAAAATATGTCCCTATTTTCAAATTAGCATAAACGTGCACTTAATTTTTGTTATCAGAACGAGGTGTTCACATCGAATATAAATACAGAACTTGTTTTACGTGCGCTCCATTCTGTAGTTGTGTTCGGGGCTAAGCTAATCCTACGAACAAGTTTATAAGCATTTAGCTCGAAATAAGATGAGACGGATACGTAGTGCGAAAATAATGCCCAGAACAGCATTTTGGGACCATTCCAACTGAAATTAAGCACTGGTTATACGAATAGAATGAATGTGATTATATAATTAAGTGTAACTGTGTGCACCACTATGCAACCATTAAGCACAAAGTGCAAAGTAATGCTCAGGCTTAAATTCTCACTGAATATTTTCCGGGTTGCTGGTAGAGTAGATTAGGTGGCACGTGACCCAAGTAGCCACAGCCAGAGTTATACTGGATGTGTCATGCCGGGTGTGGGTATATTTTCTCGCGCCGCCGACCCAGATAGACCTGGCTCAAATTAAGCCCCGGTTAATGTTCATGAGTGCATGTGATGACTTTAGTGTTTAAAAATATATATTTTCGTGTTGTTCCATGGGTCAGGCTTTCTAAATTATTATGACGCATGCTCGGAGGGGCTGCGACAAGCGAGTCCGCGGCTGAGGTTCGGGGGACCCGGGGACTCATTCCGGCCTCCACCACGCTCTCCAATGTGTTGGGCCCTCCTCCAGCACTGCCACAACGGAGCAAACTACTTCACAGGGGAGCGTGGGGTGCGCCTCGACTACATCGCCATGCACAAGAAGGTGACGCCGTTATCGATTGCTCTCCCAGTAAAATTGCGTGCGTCACAGCTGACACTTCAAAGTGTTTGAATGACATTGCCGCTTGCGTGGGTTTTCTCGGCTGTGCTGCGTAGCTCTCTGATGTGTGTTCAGGTTGTACCACCCTGTGAGCTTCTTCTGGAACTGAATTGGAAGTTCCTCACGAAAGCCGAGTAAGTTCCCAGAATTTTTTAGCAAAATATCAGATATGGCGAATAACATGCGGTAAAATCAGAAAACACATCGGAGATGAGCAAATGCTCTGTGCTGAGAAACTGTCAAATGCGTAGATTGTTTCCCCCATTGACAGCAGCATTGCCTGCAGCTGTTCACACAGTGCACATCACTTTGTGTCATATTATGTAAGACATGCTCAGGTTTAGCAAGCTCAGCAAGCCTAAATATGAGATTCCTCGGATTGGGTGGAGTCATAATGGGAACAAGAAAAAGAATGTCTGCTGATGGTGTGTTTTTTTAAATACGTACAGCCCTTTAGTCGCATCACTGCTGGGCGAGGGCCTCCCCACACCCGTTTGGGTCGTGGGGGTTATTTGACCATACTTTACTGTGTTCTGGTCAGTAGGGGTTTGTCAAGGAGGGGAGACGTGAAAACTAAGAAGTACAATTCAACAATGGATTATACCCCATTGGCCTCTGCTGCCCACTACATTAGATCCACAGCCTATAACAACCTGTTGTGCATGGTGGACGCCCCTCCAAGCCCTTTCCAGGATCAACTCTGCTTAGTATCCGAGATCTGACAGGATCAGGTGCATTTCAGGTGATGTTGTCAATGGAGTGTTTTTGGACACCATTTCAGAAATTCTTGCTACCTTTCAGATATTCTGAAATCACGAAATGTTATTCCTGCGTAGTTTTTTTGTGGTTGTGCTGTACGGTTCTCCAATGCAGCTTCGGGTTGTACCACGTGTTGTTCGGCATGATGTCCGACGTTTCACTCTCAGCACACTGAAGAAGTTCCCACCACTTTGTAGAGCTATGCTGATTTTTACTGGTAGGAACCTCCTGGTTACACCAGCCCACAGGGGATTATTGTGTCCGTCCGTCGTGCAGGGAGGGGCTGGGTAGGGAGGGGCTGGGTGGGGCTGGGTAGGGAGGGGCTGGGTGGGGCTGGGTAGGGAGGGGCTGGGTGGGGAGGGTGGGGCTGGGTGGGGGGTGGGGCTGGGTCGGGAGGGGCTGGTCACCCTGTGGTGCCCTTATAAAACTCAACGTTTAACCTACTTACGCCGGCTTGTGCCCGCCCTCACAGTCGGGCATATTTGCGGAATACACCACGCCGCCGTTGACCCTGGCCATTTAACCGAGCAACCCAACGTTCCTACCAGCTCCCTCCGCAGGAATGTGTTTTCTACGTTTTTGCTAAACCTGCGAACCCATAGACAAGTGTGCCGCCTTGCATTTTCGACGTTGCACGAAATTGATCGCCAAGGCGTTTTATCGTCACGCAGGGCAACGGCAGCTCCATGCACATTCTGGAGCAGGAGCTCGAGGCCGTGGGCTTGATCCAGCGCCTCTTCCCACGTCTCCAAGCCACTCCCATCTACAACGACGAGGCAGACCCGCTCGTCGGGTGGTCCACGCCGACAGAGTGGAGGGCCGACGTCACCTACGCAGCCATGGTGGCCAAGGTAGAGTGGTTTACCATCACGGTGTGGAAAAAGGAACGCGTTCTGATCCCCATGACGTTGATGGGGAATGAGCTGCACAGAAATGTTCGCGGAACTTAAAGAAAGAAGGCTGCAAAATTGGATTCAGGAGGTACGACTATATGAGCAAAGCCAATGCCACCGACAAGAAGTTTGGCAAAACAATCGGAGATATCTGTCGGAGGGCCACAATGGGAACACGCAGAGGAGTATTTGTACCTACAACAGATATTGAAAGTGGAGCACAATAAAAAAAAAATGTACTAAGGAGGGGGACGGGAGTGGGTTAGAGTGCTTTTGGAAAAGCTGAACTTGATAATAGCATCTCTTTCAATCAACATAGCAGTGTTCCTGAAATAGATGCTTTATAATAAATGGCTACTGCTGCTATGACATAAGGATCAGAAATATTTACACCAATTTAATAAAATGGAGCAAACTGAAGAGAGATCATTTTAATTTCAGTAAGAGACAAAAGAGCAAAGCACGAATCGTGGGAACAAATGCGAATCGGAGACATCGTAATGAGTGTTAAGAAATGTCAACGTGGGCTTTGGTAGGGACACTTCCCTAGAAAGGATTGATGGCTGATGGTCAAAGAATAATAATGCACGTGGCAACCGATGGATGTGATTCACCCGCAAGGTTATCTACTGAGGAGATGATGGGGTGATGGACACGGCTTGTGTGGAGGTGCTAGCTGGATCATTATATCGCAGGATCATGAGAGATGGTGGCGTCTTGGGGAGGCCTTCATCCTGCAGCGGATTGAGCAAGGCTGATGTTGAATGGTGGTGGTTATGCTTTCGTGAGTGGTGTGTGACACTGCATAATGTTGCTTTAGCACCAGAAAAATGACGATGTATAATTCATTATTATTCTGACTAGCACGAGTGCTACTTGCACTATGTACGGTAAATAAGTCTACTAAGCATGACTTGCATGTACCTCCTTACCATGTCTGAAAAAGGGCAAATCGGTTTCTTGTTAATAAACTGCGAGGAAAATGCTCGGCACACATCAGTCATTATTAGACACAAGTTTAGCGTCTGCTTAGGGTCACTGAGTAGCAGTCGCGATGTTTGACTCATCGTGAATAGTCCGTTGCATTCCTTCGTCGACTGCACATACCTCCCCTTAGCCACAGCCGAAAATGCACAACGCATTGCACTTTTGTTAATGGATGTGCTGGTCAGCAGAGGACAGCAATACGATAATTTGTTGTACTGTACTTTAAATGTTTCTATGCTGCCTGGCCTTTACAAACCCGCACTGACCAACATGGTGAATTGAGGTAAAATAATCTGCACGGCGTATCATCCAACAGTGGATTGGCATCGTGATGTACATGTACTCGTGCATGTTTTAATAGAAAATCACATTTGCTTACTGTATTTGTTTTGGAGGTCGAAGTAGAGGCGTTGTGTTAATTTTGTGATTGTTTTTACAACCATTGCCATCGTTATTTAACTATAAAGATAAATATTGCCGTGCTTGTCTTTGCCAACTCGAACCATTTGCGTTTTTACGAGTATCGATAGCATTTGTTTGCTTACATGATCGACATGGTTGGCAGTTGTGTAAGCACTCTACAAGTAGCACGTCCTTTATCACTAATATTAGTAGCCGTATATTCATATTCTTAGGTTTTTTTCGGTAAAGTCACGTAGGTAAAACATTAAAATTAATAAAAGTAAAATAAAATAAAAATCACGACGTTTCGGAGGCAATACAAGCTCCCGTCTTCAGGTGGAACCGTCACAGCCACGACAGCTGTATCAAGTAAATGAGAGATTACAGGAGCTACCACTCCGTATATATAATGGTTGGAGAGGGGGAAGGGCCAAGTACGGCACACTTTTTATTATTGATATGGTAAGGTGAGGCTTAAGAGGCTGAGCCTTTGTTATTCAATTACTAATAAATAATGTTCAGTTTTTTTGCTTCAGGGCGTTGATGTTCTCAGTGACATTTTCTACGCTCGTCGCTGTCCTTTTCCAGTGGTAAAAGCATTTTGCCATTTAGCGAGAAGAAATTGTAAAGTTAGCCAAAAATACTGAAATGGTTTTTAGTGCTGATGAATATAAGGCAGGCGGTGGGTTCTTTTTTTTATTGTCAGAGCGTCTTCAACATTAGTCACGTTTGAGGGCCAAACAACAAACATTTGAAACAATATGCACTGTTTTGTGATGTTCTCTTTTCAACTGGCGAGCAATTTAATTATTTATATATGCGTGTTTGTTGTTTGTCAAATGGATATATGAACGATCAAGTTAGGCTTGCCAGGGTTAAAAAAGATACAAACACACAGTGATTTGTATTGCGATGGAAAGGCATTTTCTGCATACCGTTTCCGAACCAATGCTCTCCACGCAGGCTAGGGTTAGGGGGAGAGGCAGTCGTGTGTTGAAGTAAGCGGTCCCATTATTTACAGCTTACTCACCACTGACACAGTCGTAGGGAAACCACGACGAAGGGGAAGCGTTGCTTGCAGAGACTGCGCATCAGCAGGGCGCGCCGTGAAGGCGCATGGCCTCTGCATTGTGCGGTCTCGCAGGTGCGTAACTCCGCCGTGCCCGCATGTAGTTGGTGCGTTTTTTATTCTATTTTACTGAAGTGTGAAGAAGTCACCGTGTTTTTTTGGCAGCTGCTGTGGACTGCTGACACGCACCGCCATGGGGCAGCGCGCTATCGCGATATTCACACGCCTCAAACTTTTCAACTGTGTTTATTTGCTTTCACGAAGTAAATGTGTTTTTTTAGCGGTAGGGGAGAGGGGAGTTGCACAGCGATTCCGGCACGGTAAATCAAGCCACCCTTGACATGATGAATTGATTAGGGAGCCTAAACTAAAAACTGATCACATGATAGCTCAACGAAGGGGGCTTATGTGGAAATGTATAGCTGCGAAATACTCTAAACATGATGGAAATGACATGATGGGACATGATGGAAAGGATGCTGTTCACTTAGAGGCCGGGTGGCAGTATGCGTTGCAAAGTGTGGGGTAGCTATCGCGTGGGCGCAGGTGGTGCAACTGCGCGAGCCTGCGAGCTGGTCAACGAAGAAAGTAGAATGCGGACGGGGTGGGGGGTGCATTTTATTCCTTGCATCACAACCCGTGCCAACCACTCTATGCCACTGGCCTTGCACGCAAGGTTACTAAGAAATGAAATTGTGTATCATACGCTAACACTGAATAATGCATACAAATTTAGAAATGGTGTGTCGATTTCATTAGCATAGGACGTAAAATGCCTAACACTTTAACTATTTAGGTAGAGTGATGAGAGTAAGTGGAAGATGCATCACAGAGATAAACAGAAGAATAGCACTGGCAAAATATATATTTCAGGAAATTGGATCTTTATTGAAAAAATTAAATGATTAATGACGAGAATTAAAATACTGCAGTGTTACATGTGGCCTATTCTATATATATATAACCATAAGAAACTGTATTATATATGTTTATATGATGTAAAGGATTAAGATAATTGTTAGAATAGGCTTGTGAATTAGCTACATTGCTCATATATAGCTACCTTCTCCACATTGTCATGTAAATCTCAGGATAAATCTCGCATTCATTACAAATGAAGTACAGTACTACATATTCTTGGTTCTTTCGGTAAAGTCACGTAGATAGAAAATAAAATTTAAATTTAATTTAATAAAAAATTACATTTATTAAGAATTCAAAGTAACAATGGGAGTTATTGTACTGCAAAACTATTGGCAACATTTTCTCTGGGAAGCAGTCAAACATTGAATATTATCAATGACTATTTAGTTTAGGGCTTGTTTTTTTTCTGAACCTTCAATAGATGGATTCGTCATGAAAGTTATAGGCAGAACTTATGTCGCACTATAGGTAACCAACCGTGCTAATCAGAGGGTGGATTTCTAACACGATGTGAGTGTCCATCTGTACATGTGTAACGTGGGGTCACGGTAACTCGTGAAGATGATCCAAAATAGATTCAATATTAGTTTAAAGTTGTGTTGCTGTTTCGGACTTACCATGAAGAAGACTCGCCAAATTGATCAAAGAGTTGCCCAAAACATGCAGACAAACACACGCTATTTGGAAGAAACACTTATTTACCCTGACAGCTACCCGTCAGCTTCTGTACCGTGAATAAACACTTCCGAGGACACGCGCAAGTTGTAAAACATTACAGAAACCATGCATATGCATCACTTTTCTTCTTTGTTATACTATAAACGCTTGCATCAGGGATCTCCGCAGCCTGCTGATGTCCTCTGCACGGTGGCGCATGTCTACCCAGGTGATCGTTCAACACCAGCGTCTGCTCATGGCCGAGCCCAACGGCACGATCAAGTACACGCTGCTCAGCAACGACAACGCCTTCCTGAGCTACTCGCCGCACGTCTTCACACAGCGCACGCTGGCCGCACGCTTCCAGGTCAACGACACGAGGCCGCCACACGTGCAGATGATCCGCAAGCCCGTGCTGTCCGCCATGGGATTGCTGGCTCTCCTCGGTCAGTGATGCGAAAGCCTTTTGGGGTGGCTGATAACCCCCGTTAAATTACTTAAATAGCTCCACTACTCGCGGACGTTAAAATATTCCGTGACGTTATTCGAAAAATAGTGGGCCATGTGTACCGACGTACATGGTGCAAATTTGACTCAATTTAAGTTTTCAAAATACTTGGAAATTACTTAATTGGGAAAAAACAAAGAGTAACATCGGCCCCTACTTGAAAACGGATAATAATAAACATGTCTGAGTATGCATGTACATATTTCAACACAAAGCAAAGGGCTGTAATATGCTGCTCCAAAACAATATGAAAATGATCTGCCAAATAATACAGCTATAGGGCTACAATTGTCAGCAGAAAGAATTGTAGCAAAATCCATTGTACTATATTATGCCCCAACGTCTATTACCCCCACGATCTACATGGTATATAAATGCCGTCATCAAACAGTGGATTAATAATAGGGACTGTACATTCATATAGACATTGCATTATAGACAAATACCAAAGGTTTCAGCATGGGGGTACACGTACCTTGAATATGTATTTAAAAACATATGTCGGTACATTCTGTTTTTTTGCTTTTAGCTATTGACTCCTACAGTTCAATGATCGTAGATAAAGTTATCTGTTGAAATAACTAGGAAGGTTTAACTCGGGGTAAATATTTGAGAGCTTTCGTTTAAAAAAATAATGTGAAAAGTATTTTTCCCACAGAAATATCAAAGTCTAACATGCCACTGCAGAAGGTCATATGAAGGGTATGGCGTCACTAAAAGGTAAAGGTGCGGCCCTGCAACTGCTTGCTCACGCCACGGCTGGCGAAAGGGCCTCAACCTACAGAGGGAGTTATAGAGGAGCCCCACGAGATGGTATTTCGCCAAATCTTCCTCACTGTCGAAAATGTCTTGGAAAATGTGGGAGGACCCACACTCGACCCCACCAAACGCGACCAGCCAATGGACTGACTGTGGTGGACCCAATTATTCTACTGGGTGGACGGATGTGGGGCGGTGGCGGTGGCAGGGACAAACTTTAATCGTTGTTACAACTGCCGCTGCGGGATAAGCCGGTGGACTTCTGGATCACAGGTCCAGTGTCCTAACCATTACACAATGCTTTTAAATTAAAAAATGTATTTAAACATTTTTTAGGAACCTGTGGTTTTTTTCTTCGTGGTGAAAACATCCTGAGCTTAGTTGCTCTCTGGATGACCTCGTATGACCTGAGGAAGGGGGGGGGGGCAAAAAAATAAACTCGCCTCGTAGACATTGACGGCTTTCCCATCACTCTCCAGAGAGAGGCTATGTGAGAGACGTGTGGGAGAGAGGCTTTCTAGAATATGAATAGCACTAAAAATATCCCCACGGTTTGTGCGGCGGTCTCCTGCGCAAAACCTCACAAACACCACCAGCCGCATGTTGTTTTCCACGCCACGGGCCTATCACGCTGACTTCGCTTTGCTCTCAAGCTCGTGCAGTTCACACTGAACGCTAATCGTAATCACCTTATTTGTCGTAATACCATAATCACTGTGGCTGAGAGGTAGAACTTGGCTCTGCAAGACTTTTTCTCCACACTTGTTATAAACAAATCTCGTTGCACATGAGAGGGCTTGCTGCCAGGGCTTGCTGCGAGGGCTGTTTTCTCTTGCTAGCAGTGCCACAACCCCCTTGTGTAAATGCGGCTACCCCACACCCCGCATTGTAATGCAATGCTCACATTTGCATACTTTTTCAGCATTAATGCCCCATTTCCATATCGAATATAACAACAGCCCAGCATTTCAAGCACAACTAAGTGATCTAGCGAATGCGAATAAACAACTGAAAGTTATGAAATCTCACATGGCATTTAGATGACCTTCACTTTAAACAGTGGACTTCGTCTGAACTCGGGTTCACTTGGGGTTTTGACGGAAAAACTCAGTTACTGGAGCGTGGCGTGCAGCATGAAAGTAATTAATTTAATGTCTGGAGCATAACCAGTTTTAACCAATGACTCTACGCATCATTACATGCGCTGCTAACCAAGAGTGCTTCATCTTGCATTGGAACTGCCGACGTTGGCTGTGCCCTGGCCGTTTGCTTGCGTATCTACTCTGCCCCCTGCAGGAGAACGGCAAGTACTGGCGAACGCGTATCTTCCCGACGGACACAAGGAATGGGCCAATGGGACATTCGGAGTCCTGGCGAGCACTCACGAGGCTCGCCCCTGCCTCTCGGTCACCGACAGCTGGCAATGCTCCCTGCTCCTCTACAACAGCGATGACGTGAGGACGTCTACCTGCGTCAGCCCAGTCACCGTCGTCGTTAGCAACCTCCCGTCTGACAAAGGTTTTCCGACTAAGAGGCCGGGCGGTGATTGCGCGGCACATTAGTCCGAATGTGTTGCTTCATCAATTGACAGAGCAGCTTGTGCTTTTACACCTGCTGGAGGGTGTTTAATAACCTTGCTGTGCTTGTGAGCCTGTCAATTCTCGCTGCTGGGCAGTGTTGTTCTTTTCCAGTAGCAGCCTCCGGATTCATTGATGTCAACAAACCATATTCTCCGCTGCCTTCTCTGCTTCTATTAATAAATGAACAACAATAATAACAGCAACCTTTTGTCAATCCGCTGCTGGATGATGGTTTCCCTACATGCTGTGAGTCATGGGAGATGTTTGGCCATATTTCACCATGCCGGTCAGTGCGGGTGGGTTAAGAGAGCACACATGACCACTGATATTAGCCGTGGCAGGTCCTAGGGGTCATAGCGTGGCACGCTAACCTTTGCAACACCGCTCCATTGCAGAGAATGTTGAATATATATGGAGTGCTTCACTATTTCAGCGTTTCCATGAAGTGTCATGATATGTGGTTGCAATTTGTTTCGATAATTTATATTTTGTGTTAGTGTTATCTCAATTGTCCTTGTGGTTTTAATCTGTCTGTTTTGTTTGCTTTATGAATGTAATATGAGCTTAGCATTTTCATATAATGTGCATAAATTGCAAGTAATTGGTTTAGAATATAATCAGTGTAAAAATATATTTTATTCAACGAATCCACGCATGAGCTCATAAACCACATCTACAAATTTTGTCTTATTGCTGTATCATTTTACTTTAAATGCCAGTGCATAGAGCAGTGTTTCTTCAATTCCAATCCTCTTGACCTCCTACTGTGCAGTTTCCCCCGATTACCAACCATGCTGTGCCTGCAACACTTAGTGGCGTAAAATTCATATAATTTTAATTTATATTTGTTTACCCACGAAAGCTTTGCTGAGTCTCAATAACTTTCAGGAGGTCCTGCTAAGTTTTCACAGTTGGGGGTGGCAATTGCTACGTGTTTACCAATTAAGTCATTTGCAAGTAATATTTGAAATGGGCGAATTAGGATCATGATGACGCACACATTGCCTGTACATGTGAAGAATAAAGATTGGTAAACATGGGAAGGCCGACGATCGTGGGTCACCAGGACTGGAGTTTGTGTCATGCAGGATTAGAGTACTCGGTGGGAGATGCCAAGGTTGTATATGGATCTTCCTTTCCAGAACTGGTGTACGTCGGATATCAATTGGACAATAAGAAAACAAATCCCTACGCACTGTGGAAAGCCATGGGCAGCCCGCCCTTTCCATCTCCCAAGCAGTTTCGACTCCTGCGTGAACTGGAGGTAATCACAGCACCTTCGGTAACTGTAAAAGTTTAGACCTGCAGTTTGATTGGTTATGTCACTGCTGCCGGAAGTGCTACTATTAGGAACACAACACACGGAGACTGGCATGATTATGGATACATTGATACTGGCATCTGCATTTTCACAAAAGTAAAATATTAGGCTACATGTCATGGCGCAATAGTTAAAGTTAAAGGTGCAGGCTTGCAATATCTTGCTCACGCCACTTTTGTCGGAAGGGCCTTCACTTAAGGAGTTCTAGGAAGCCCCTCTTAGAGGGTATTTTGGCCTACTCCTTCACAATAGCCAGACATCTTATAAGAGGTGGAAGTACCCACACTGTGCCCCACCACACACAACCTGCCGATCGACTGTTTCATCACAGCTCCTAGTCGTAAAAATTAATAAAATTTGCTCCTGGCGGTTGACAGATGCTGTGCTGTTGGTGTTGCTCTTTTCCGTTAGGATCCGGTGGTTACCAGTCCGCTGCCTGTGTTGGGTGTTGGCCCGTTGCGACTCACACTGGCCCTGCCTCAGCCGTCGGTGTATCTGCTGCATGTGTGTGCTAAGCCGCAAGGTGTGCCATGTCAGGTGAGCCTTCAGCAATGTTTTTTTTGTAAACCCAACTTACTTTATTAGTCATAAATGAAGCATTCTCAAGATTTTAGGTGATATATCCAGGGCTTAATTTCTCATTGGGAATGTTTCGGATCGCTGGTTATCTGATCGTGACTCAGTAGCCACAATCATAGTGAGAAATATACTGAAAGTGATGTGCCGGGTATGCAGAAATATTTTCAAAATCGCTGATACGGACAGATCCTGCTAAAACTAAGCCATGGGTTCATCCACATTGCTGGAAAAAATCACCATGATTTCACTTTTTCCACAGCGCTGCATGTTTTTTTTTTACATTTCTCTAATTCATTGCACATTTGATGTGGTCGCTACGTGCGTTTTAACAGGTCGCTGGACTCCGCGTGATGCCTCTCACCAAAGGTCAGGCCCTCGTCGTGTGGGACGACGGTGGTGCGTGTTCCCGGTGAGAGTACACGCTTTGTTGAAGCTGCTTTCACGCACGTATGAACTTGAATGCTTTCCAGCCACGTGCTCGTATGGTGTTTATTAATCCCCGGCTGTATCCGGTAGGTGCTTGAAAACGTTTGAGGTGGAGTTTTCACCGACGGGGGAACGCTACGCGAGGATCCACGTGAAGGACAGCATTTTCACCCTTGCCGTCCACTCCCCAACTCTCAGTGATCCTGGAGGTATGTCCTAATTACACAGTGCGAACCCATTTATAGACAACATAATAACATAATAGGGTGAAATAATTGTCGAAAACAATATTGTGTTTTCAAAGCCTCCACCCCATATCTCTCATCCGTCTCAATACATTTTGGCTTAAAGCTTTCGTGACGACAGGAATTCATATTCTTTGGTTCTTTCGGTAAAGTCACGTAGCTAGAATTTTTTTAAAATAAAAATAAAACCACAACGTTTTGATCACAACACAAGTGGTCGTCATCAGGAAAGGGGGTTAGCCTCTAAAGGCAAACTTTATAAAGTTTTAAAATGGGCGTAGCCCAAGTGGGCTGCGATCAAAACGATCAAAATGATCGCAGCCCACTGGGGATCGAAACGTCGTGGTTTTTATTTGTATAATTTTTTCTATCTATGTGACTTTACTGAAAGAACCAAAGAATACATCTCAATCCACAAAGGTAAGTGGGTCATTAGAAATCCTTGTGGTACCTATCAATTTTTCATGCCATATTCACATTTATAGGGTTGTGGTCGTTTATGACCAGCTGACTTCAGAAACACAATGACCCGGATGTTTACCCAACTCGAGACAGACACTTGAAGTCGGAGCACATATGGGAGTTAGATAACAGCTGTAAATGTCATGTCATATTTATTTATCCAAGAAAGCCTTATTGAGTTTCAAAACTGGCTTTCACAATGGTCCTCCTGAATTGGGTTGTTTGCCTGATTCTCGTGTAGAATATTTTTCACATTATTGGAAATTAGAATGCGCATATGAGGGGAAAACACTAAAAAGTCCACAGAAAAATGTCAGGAATCCGTTTGCTGTACAGCCATCTCATGGCCACCTCACAGCCCTGCAGGCGTGGAGGTTTCTCAATCTTTGTGATCCACAAACTCTTTCCTCTAAAGCGCTAGATCAGAGGTGTGCACTAGCACACCTGGTTTAAACGTCGTTAGGAAAGGCTGATTATGATGAATTTTAAAACGATGGTCCAAGTGTTCGACATCTTTGTGTCTCTCTGCCAGGTGGATCTGTGACGGGATTCTACAGAGTCCGTGCTGTTGATTACTGGAGTCGTCCTGGAATATTCTCTCTTCCTGTTTATTATAAGGACCGTTCGCAAACTTAATGAGTCCCATCCTGATAAAAAAAAAATTCAGCATCATCTGTAAAAAAAATTATTCCTCTAATATCCCTGTAGTTGAATTATAGGGATAGCAGAAAATAGTTTACATTGTTTTCAATCCACAATGCCACAATAGTCTGTACGAAATTAGAATGTAATTGTGCAGTTGTTTTATTCAATGTTGAAGAACAATGGGCATCTCGAGATGAGTGTAACCCTTTGATCACCGCGTGAGTAGAAAGTCTTTAAAGCTAAACAAGAGCACCAGCCAAGCGATCCTTTAGTATATTTGTATTGGTGATACATCTTCTGCTACCTTACGTTCATAACCAAGCTTACTCCAGATTCTTTTTAAGGTTGACAACTATATTGAACGCCCTGTGCTAATGAATGTTTACTCCATTTATTTATGCTTGAAATAAGGCAATGTGTTTTATGTTTTATAAAGTTATGATAGTAAAGTATTAAGAACCTTATTGGACCACTTTCAACTATATCCGAACAACACATGGAAGGTGTGGACTTTTCCTCTATAAATGGAAGATCAGGGACTGGCCAAACTGCAAATGCAGTCAGGTGCCACCCCTCAGGCATATCAATACAACACGCATGTCCTGGTGGAACAAGTGTATTACTCCCCTCAGCTACCCCAATACAACACGCATGTCCTGGTCTAACAAGCGGACCCTGCTTAGCTACTCTAGATGCCGTAGAATGGCTGACAACATTGAACGTCCAACTGTCGCCTGTTGCTTTTTTCAAATGCCATACACAAGAAGGAAAAGAACAGTCCAGTGTTATTTTAAACCCATACACATTGAAACGCATTTCTCAAGGGACAGCACGTCAATATTGTATGTACACTATGAGAGAAGTGTTCAGTTACATGATGTTGCCGTTTATTTTTTTTATGAAAAACGCAATTTATGTAAATGCACCGGAAGCAGCTCAATCTACAATGTTTCGGTAGTGATGTAATTTAATAAACGCGTCGATTAACATAACCAAAATCTACGGATGTATATTCCATACACAAATCATATGCACATCGGCACCAAGAGGGCTTAATCTTCTTTTGAGGACTGTATGTTGCCCCCCCCCCCAACCCCCTGAATTCTAATAGCCCCTCCATCTGATTGAAAGCTCAACCCCAGATAGCTCCGGCTGAAATTAAGCCCGATTGTAGGCAGTTACGTCAAATTCCTCAAGTGAAATTTCCCCAAAGCTCACACTGATTTACGTCACAAACCAAGGGCAAATGTAAATTTGACACAACCGGCCGTCGATCAATAAGTGATAGCTACTTGTTCTACAAAGTAGTCTTTTTGTTTTAAACATTTGGCTAAACAGCTAAACATACACCTAATGAGTACAAATACAAAAACAATCGACCTTCCCCTCCGCCCGCCCCCAAAATATTCTCAAGCGTGTGAGGTTGGCTTAGCGCTTGTCAGCAAAGTGAGCCCAGTTTGTGAACATGGTGTCTCAGTGAGGTCTGTAGTTGGTGCCTGCTGTCCACTGCACTCAAGCTAACAGACACCTCCGAAATGCCAGTCAAGTTATCCGTTGGAGCAAGAGATTACAACACCACTGGAAGAGTGGCGAAATAAACTTAAATGTATTCTAAAAGGTCAAAATGCCTTCGCGAACAAACATTACGAATGACATTAAAGTGGAAAACCTGTTCAAATCCCATCCGATGACGATACCATTTTGTGTACATTTAAGTTTACGTCACGGCTCGCTTTCTTACAGCGGAGTTGTACGGCTCTTGCAGTGAGGGCTCTCGCAGGAGACCTCCACATTCTACATTCCGTGTGATAACTTGTCCGGCATTTCTGGGAAAGTGTCTGACAGCTTGACCCGCAGTCCGCTGTGCTGGGCTTGTGCATGTGCCTCAGCGCTGTATCCTCATGGCCAGCTTGCACGCCACGGCAGAGATGAGTGCAGCCCCACGTCCGTTGCCTTCCTCCGACTGCAGGAAGGTGACATCGCACTTGGGCGCCAGCTGCTTCATCGTCGTCGCAATTTGATGCTTGAACCTGCACCGTGAACACACCCGCAGCAGTTGGATGAAATTAGAGCTGAGAGTATGAAGTCGATTAATCGACTCGGCTGAACGTTATAGTCGAAAGACTACCTTTTTTTGTGGTCGTTTACTCCGGCCACGCTTGTGAGTGGCGCGCTGATTATGATGATGACATTGTGAAACCACCCCGTCCAGTAATGCACACAACAGAAATAAGACGGTTCTTGAGCATGGACAGGGAGTCTTTTTCTCTCTTTTTTTTTAGTCAACATCACGGATAGTATGGGGTCAAGTATTTCCAGACAACTGGGGCAGCAGAGAAGAATGAGTGACCTCTCACTGAGGCGAAGTTGACTGGGGGCTTCTGACAAGAGTGCCCTGTCCACAATAAACATTTTTGGGTTAGATCGCGTTATTTATAAATGTGTCGTAACCCTCCACCACCCGACACGGCCAATCAGCAAAAAAGTGTCACGTTGACAAAAGAAAAATAGTTCACTACTTTAGCCCACCGGTGTGTTGAAGTGTGAAACCACAACATTTACAAATGCAAAAAACGTTGATTATGAATAATATTGGTCGCGAAAGCCTACGTGTTAAAGAGTGCCTTGGTTGCTGCTGAATCGAAGAGCACGTGAAGGGGGGTAGATAGAAACAGCAGGTAATTTTTTCTCACCTGAAGACGGCCGCTTGTGTTGCGACCGAAACGTCGTATTTTATTTTATACATTTTTCTACCTACGTGACCAGAGAGTATAGAGGAGAAGTGGGCAAGTCCATATAAGTGATGATCGACGTTTAAGCTGCAGATAATAAAATACGACACTTGTAAAAAAAAAAAGGTGCCATTGAAATAGACGTGCATGTGGCAGAATTCGACTGCTTCGTGAAATCAGCGCGCCTGAAATCACAAGAGCGAGGGCCGGTGTGCGAACGAGCGAGCGAGCTGCTCTCATTCTCACTGTGGGTGCAGCTTGTACACGGAGCCGTCCACTCCCACGGTGATCTCGAGCTGCTCCAGGCTGCCGTTCTCACGAATCTTGTTGACGACCGCTGCCATGCCCGCTGCGCAGAGGGAGGCCGCGCGTCGTGACACCGCCTGGCAGGAGCGCCGTACCAGCCGGCATTCTGCCTCCGTGGGCTGCAGACCCAGCCCCAGCAGCACGTTCAGCGTTTGCTTCATCTCCGCGCCGTCATCGCTGCTGGCGAAATCATTAAACGCACCACACAACACGATTTGAGGGTCGAGGTGAAGGGTTAAAGGTGTCCGCACTGTCACGGCCGTCGTTGGGATGTGCCGCTTCGTCGGTGGACAGTTGTTTGCTCTTTTACACCTGCTCAAGGTGATTTTATGAAGATGAAGTTGCAGCCCTGACGTTGCTTGCCAACTCCACCGTTCGTGGAAGCACTTCCCCACTCAAGGGAGGCGTAAATAATCCCTTCCGTATGGAATTGTGAGCAAGTCTTATGCGCTGTACCCACCAGACATGCACCGCCGATCAACTGCGTTGCATCAATTTATATTGCCGATTGGGGATTTAAGAAACTTTCTCACTGTTACAACTACCGTGAAGGTGGACCAGCAAACCTGTGGTTTGCAAGTCTAGTGGGTTGACGATTGCATCATGGCAGCATCCTGATTTGAGGCTATTTTAAGCACTACGGTATACTATCTGGGGCAGTGGCCGGGTGAATCGGAGGTCAGAGCGCTGAGCTGCCACTGTTGATAACCTGGATTTGAATTCAGGCAGCCAGCCGCCTGTGATTAACAAGTTCTATCGTATCCTAAGTTGATGGTCTCAGCCCACTCACCAGTGACTACAAAAAAACCGATCACATTACATTTGGTGCTGTACTTAATGTGGCTAAAGCCAGGTCTGAGAATGAAATATAGACGTTTACTCTCATTTTGATGGGCATTACTCTAATGGCAAAGCGATTGGAAACATGCTGCCCTCTATTTGGCTGAACAGGTCTCATAAAAACATATCAGAAGTAGTTCTGAAATATGCACTTTTGTGTGCCATTCTCTACACAAAGGGTTGTATTGTTCTCCGATTGTGCCGCAATTGATACTTTGGCTTTACACCGATGACACGATTGAGATAAATTAGCCTCGCAAGAATGCTGTGAGGTGATGGCGGTCGAGCTTATTGAAATGTCATTACTCACCTCTCGATTTGGGACACATATTTGGTTTCAAACTTGAAGTGCGTCTGCAGCTTCTCCGAGGCCTTTCCTCCGAAGAGCAGCCCCTGGTTGGTGAGCTTCATGACCAGCAGCCTCACCAACTCGCCCATGTACTTTCCAGATATTAGCTTTTCAAACCTGGGAAAATTGAAAGGCAAAGCTCATTAAATAGTTGAGAAGCTCTCATAAACGCAGGGTACAACGTATAGGTGGGACACTGCTGTCACACAATATCATGTTTTAACATGTGTTAACATTGCATAAGTGTGATGAATTCCATGTCATTAAGAAATTATGTTAACTGAGTGCATTTTACGCTTTTAGATCCAGCATGTTTTCTTAATTATTTTCTCGAATCATCGTTAGTGGATGTTATACTGATCGTGTTTTGCAATACTGATGTCATCATAAATCGAAAGGAGACTTTTAAACTCCGAACTTTGACTACCTTAAGTAGACAATGTTAGTTGCTTACAGTCGATCTTTATTGCTCCAAAAATTGTCAAAAGACAATCAAAAAGCACAGGTTTTTTTAACAATAATTCGGTGATATACATTCTACACGAATATTTAACCACTTGTCACCCAATGTATTTTACTGTTATGAAAATAATTGAGTACATTTGTTATTTGCATCAATCTTATTGAGCATGGATATGTGTGTTTGTGAGTGGCTCTGAGGTTTGTACATTCCCATTGCAAAATTCTCAATAGTTCGCCATTGCTCGCATGAGCTGCATCCTAGAAGAGGTTTAACCATTACGTACATATTGATCCATTATGCCATGTGAGCTTCAGGCCATGTACTATGCTGACCACACCTAATCTCATTTACAATCGCCACTTATAAACATTATTATTATACCATAAAGAGATAACTCATTCAACATAAAAGAAAAAAAAATCTACTTTGTGATTCAATGACTTGTCGCAAATTGGTGTCACGGTTTTATTCAACAATCTATTTGTTTGCCATTGTGGTGAATGTAGCACCCGTTTATAGCTGCCAGGGTCATGAAAAAACATTTACAAACAATACATTTAAACTCTGATTAATAATTTATTTCACGCTCGATTAGATGCGTGTGTCTTGATTGCAAGATTCGATTCTAAAAGAAACGATAGATGTATTGTTCTGCAGACAAATTTATATAATAGAGTGCTGCGGTGGAAATGTTAACTCCCTCGCCTGGAAGGTTCGATCCCGACCCTAACGTCTGTATATTTGGAGTTTGCGTGTTCTCTCTGTAGTCGCGTGGATTTTTCTCCGGGCCCTTTGATATTCCCCTCCACATTTACAAACATCTGTTGAGAGTATTTGGCTGCTATACATTTTCATATGATCAGCCACTTCGTTGAGCTATCATTTGTGGCCAGGTCGCTTATGAAAAAAAGCTCTATATCTCAGTGGGCCCTACGTGGTCAAATAAAACATTGTTTAGTTTTAAATATAAATAGGTGGTTGGTGTGATCGCGATGACACATGTTGCAGGCAATCACTCTATCACCTTTTCTCTTTAAGTTGCAGCACTTTTATAAGCTGAATCATATCGAACGCAACTCTAAAATGTTCACAATAATACCATTGAATGTAACTTCACGAAATTGAAGTTATACACTAAATTTACCAGATGGCAAAATATTGCAAGAAGCTTCCATTTGTAGTGGACAAAGCACTCTACTTGTTACGACGGAGCAGCTGCATTTGATGGTCGCTCGGAATTCAGTTCTGTGAACCATCTGCTGCTGTTTTTCAGCCGCTATATATACCGGCCTGTAAGTGCAGGTGATTGGCAAAAAAGCTAAATAAACAACGCAATTCCTTGCTGAGACGGCAATCAATCATCTGTATGGTGGCTGATGACGATTTTAGATGCAAGTTTTATGCTTTATGTTGCAATATGTTCATATCTCTGGGTGATGGTATTTAACTTTCTGCCAAATGTAAAGTCCAGTCGATAACTTTGTGTGGTGTTTATGGAAATCCAAGCACGTTTTGAATATGTTAGCGTTTTAAGTGAAGTTTAGATTAAAATTTGTTTTTGTTGTGGAAATGTGCAAGAATATTTGTTGTTGTACAAAAGCAGGTCAAACGCATTGACGTTTATATGGGGCTGCGTTTCAATGATTAGCGCACTCAGCAATGAACTTAGCAACCTGAGCTCAATTCCCGGCCACGGTTAACATGAGTGGTATGTGATAACTCAACTGGTATTGGGATGCTGCCTTCAACCTGCACTGGCAAGTGTGGTGAAGTATGGTCAAAGAAACCCCATGACTGCATGGTATGGGGAGACTTTCATCCAGCAGCGGATTGCAGTATTTTTTTATTTTATGTCACCGTTAATGCCAATCTGATAATCACCTTAATTTCAGGATCAAGTAACCTAAAGTTACTGCATATTACACTTTTTGTTTTGATAGCTTCAACACACCCCAGAAACCAATGGCGGAGCCAGGATTTTCAGGTAGAGGGCCAACCCCTCCAGCAATTAAAAATGATAGAGGAGTTGTTAGTTAGTAAGTGAGGACTTGTCCCTTGATTTTTATTCGACGCGTGTGCGGCGATGGCGCAGCCATCGATCGAGGGTCAAATTCGAGCCGTGTGTGATCGGCATCGCGCTCGCTAAAGGTGTTTTCCTTCAGGGAAGTCGTGGACTGTATACGCAACTGCGCACAATTCTGTGAGTCACTTATAACTGCTTTGCCGTTACTTATTGACAATTATGGACTCAGACTATTGTCCTATCGTCTCATAGAGTCCCTGGCACGTAAAAATATGCTACACAGTGGCAGTGGGGGTCGCAAAATGCCGATTTATTACTAATAAACCCCAATAATCCGATCGAAATGAGGGATTTCGATCGGATCATGGGGGGGGGGGCACGTGCCACCTCCCCCCTCCCACTGCCTGAAACTAATGTAGCTAAACTGCATTTCATATGTTACTCCTTTACATACATTTTGAACAGGCCATTTCATGATTGGTTGTAAATCACCATGAGCCGTGATCCACTGCTGGATAAAGACTTTCCCCGAGCTGCCGCTGGCAATAAATTACAGCATTTTGAAAGCTGAAATCTCATTCAGATAGCACCAAAAAATCCACGGTCCTCCAATTAACCACACCCGAAGTCCGCAGGTCTTGAATGTTTCGGCATTTGTGGTTACGAGCAGCAGCTTCTCCATTGGCCCTAACTCTCCCAAGCCCTCGTCAGTTACTGGCGGGTCGGTGGTGCTAGGCTCTCACAGCTGCTGGCCGGGGTTGTTTGAGGTCTCGTCCACCTTGCGGTCGTACTCCAGGCGCAGGTCCTCGAGTTCGCCGCTGTCCCCGAAGGCCCCCCACTCCATGTTGATGCACATGCGGCCCTCGTCCCCCTCCACCAGATCCACGTTGCGCATCTCCTCCATGTAGCATGTGTTGCACCCCGTGCCTGCACGCGCATGCATGCAGACGCACGCCGCCGCGGTAAGTTTTATGGGGGTGGGGGGGGGGGCCTTGGATAGTTTCAAGGACCCCTTGCTGTGAATTCAATTCCTTCCGTTTGCTGTTTTTACCGCCACCTATGCCACGTGATAAACATTCTTTGGTGACTAACTATGGTTATTTCAGATCTGCTTTTTAAAACGTGATATGCCCCTGTACAACAAACAAATATTGGTTGGTGGTATACAATTATGAAGCTAAATCACAGTTTAAAACCAACAAAATTATTTAAATTTTGATTCTACCACTCTCAGCCTCTGTTTTTGCGAAGAAGGCATATTGCCTTAAGTGCCGCCTGTTATATAGATATTTTATTTTATAACCGTATTATTGGCACATAACATACGGTGAGCGTATGGCTCTCATGATCAAATTACTGCTACCGTATTGCATTTCAATCATAAAGCTGCATATATGAAATATGGGGCCCTCAGCTGTGGCCCATAAAGTCCATGCGTGCACGCACGCACATGGACACCGTCAACCGAGAGCAGCAAGGCTGCGTGGTAATAATGACCCTACGTAGGCTCTGGTTCATTGTCACTGGCACGAGTGCAGGTGGAGTGTTTGAATTGCTGTCGGTTTTACATTCAGAAGGGTCGCGGGTGAAGATGCAGCCGAGCAATTTTTCCGCTCACGTCACTGCTGCCAGAAGAGCTTCCACTCGAGTTAGCTCTCGAGTTAGCTCTCGAGTTAGCTCTAGAGTTAGCTCCAGTGGGAGCCCTTCTCGAGCGTATTTTGGCATACTCTTCCACGCTGGTCAGACGTCTTGCAATAGGCAGGAGTCCCCACACTTTACGCCAACAAGCTCGTCATGCTCCTTGACTAACAGTAGTTTAGTCATTTTTACTGCTGGGTTGACAGAAGTGAGGCAGCAACTCTGGATTGTAGTTACTCGGTGATTAATGTGACACGAGTAAATGTGAATGTTAGTACAAATACGTATAATCCATAAAAAAATATTGCTTTGGAAAGATACTAACTGATAATAAAGATGACCCGATAACATCTATCTCGGTACTTGAATTGTTATTAACTGCTTAATCACGTACATTTGTAAACGGTGCAGGGGTCATGCTCATCTTACCCACAATCATTCCAATCTCCGTGTTGTGGTCCTCATAGTAGCACGAGATCATGGTCGCGACCGTGTCATTCACCATGGCCACCACGTCCATGTCAAAGTCCTGGCCAGGAGGAAAATCATTCACATTTATTCACATTGGCCCTCCTCAAGCCTGCATCGTGACCTCATTTTAAATTAAGGGGGAGGGGGTGTATACAATAACTCAGGGGAGTTACAACGCAGTCAATGTTAAATGCACTTTAAACGAATATTAAATGCTGCAGAGAATGATTAACTAATACTTTTTGTATAGATGATACCGTGTTGGCAGTGGTGCACAAGCACAACAAATATCTCAACACGTTCGTTAGCAACACTGCCTTGACAAAAAAGGATATAAAGGTGACGTTTCGGGCATTGGACCTTCTTTACAGCACAAAGACAGGCCAGAGGTAAAGTCACTCCTAAGGGCTGGGCTCAATCAATTTAATAGATCTTTATTTTTTGTGCCAATATTGCCCTCAATAAAGCCGACATCGGTGCACATTGCAGCAGAACGGGAACGGTGCAGGTGCATGGAGCAATTCAATGCGCCGTTGTTTATCTGTGCAGACTTTTACCCCTCGTCGCTTGATTGCTTCTCGAAGCAGTTCCACCACATTGTTTCCCTCCGCTCCTGTTGCCGTAAATCCTTTTGTCCAGTTTATAAGGATTCCCTGCAACAACAAAAAAACAGCATCTTCAACTGATGTCCAACACGGTCACTTTGAGTATTGCACGTTGCGGTTGTACGTACGTACGTTGAAATCTTTTCGCACCGTACGTAGGCAACCGTGCTAATCGGAGGTGCATGGCAGGTTTTGCCTGTGGTAGGCTCACCTTGTCCAGATCCACGTGTTTAACTGGGAAGGAGAAGGTGAAGCCCAGAGGTAGCTTCTTGTGCTTCATGTTGAGTTTGTCCAGGTAGTTGGCAATGCACTCTGCTATGTAGTCAAACAACTGTTGAATATCAAGCGAGTGACACAAACGCATTGTCTTCCACAGGGCATAGCAGTGGACAGCTCGTGAACACCGTACTTTCTGATTGGTTATGTTGTGTGACTATTCACACAATGGAGGGATGGAGGTGCGACGCTCACAAAAGCGTGGGGAGCACAGATGGTACATCTGCCAGCCATCTCAGTCAGTTAACCCAAAACACTTTTAACACCTCACCAGGTCTCAAAGTGCACCTCGCCTGGCACAAATGCTTTGGTTGATCTAATTGTGATATTGTTATTATTGTTATTTTCTTATTTTTCTTATTTGTTCTATCTACGTGGCTTTACCGAAAGACCCAAAGAATATGTTCTAATTATCACTAAATGGTGAATGACGACTGTTTTGTTGTTGTGTTTCCAGTGTGTCAGTATCCAGCACATGTTTGTTGTGTTTGTTTCCAGTATGGGTGTGTCAGTGGGTATGGGTGATCATGAGCACTAACAGTGGCAAATACCTGACCCGGTCCTGGGTCTCCTCCAGGTCGAATCAGCTTCAAATGAGTAGCTGGTGCAGTGTATAAAACATCAGCACTGGGGAGACAAAGGCGGCTGAGCATGGTGGTGGCCACACCACCCCCTCCTGTGCCGTGCTTGCTCACAGAAGTGCTCCCTAACAGCACTTTACCCAACAGTCTGTTAAAGGCTATACGGGGGATCTTTGTCTTGCATTAGCAATTCCACCCAGCCAGCCAGGCAACCTCAGTATATCTCCATAATGTTTAATGTGAAAACTGATGCTTGTTCTTCAGAGGTAAAATTGCCATTGTGATAATGTTAACCGTGATATTATCTTGACTCCATCATTATGTCATCACTTATGGTATTGTTTACATGCGATTCAGGAAAAGACAACGGGGTTTTGTCAGCATTGTGCTGTCCGTTTTCCCTGTAGGTCGATCTCTCTGTGTAAACTGCACGAACCATTTCACGCATCATTTAATATGTTGACATCGGAACAAGCGCATTTGGCTCATGAGACTTCTGTTCCCTTAACTTAACTGCTCACGCGACATTAGGCAAAACAAAGCTTGCCTGTGGAGATGGAGAGTGTGTGGTGCATGTGTTGGGTTATGAGTGGAAATATTTTTTAAAGGACTAAAAGCATACATGAGCAGAACCCCATTCTGTCTTCACATCATGCTACTATAAAACAAATATATATGCTTTGAGTTTCCGGGCTGGCTGCTGAGTCGGCTCATCTCCACCCTAACAATAACTCTCTTGTTAGTGGCTGCGGGTCGTTGCCACCGAAGCTAGCTGGGTAACTGGTTAAATGCAATTTTCCATGTAATAAATAATTATTGCATTGGAACGGTGTAAGCAGTTCTAAAGTCGTAATAATATATGGCGACACTGAAGAGGTGAGAGTAACGAATACAGAAGACTGACACGGTAAATTAAAATTGATCTCACTCTTCAATTTGCGCTCCTATTAAAGCAATTCTTTTTCCAGAATATTCTTTTAACGCTGTAGAATATAAAACAAAAAGTTAAATACGTACTTTATTGCCATTTTATTATTACATAACAACGCAGATTACTTTTAGTGTTTCAGGTACATTGATTTTGAGAAGATTGTGCAAATGACAGATGTCTCTTATATTCCATTGCACAGCAATGGCTTCTCTAGTTGTATAAATAAATACATAAACGGAACTCCTTTGCAGAACAATTTTATCAAGTGGCATTTGTTTCCACAAGCAAACTCTGAATGCATAATACATGTTTTTTTGGGTTAGATCGCATAAATATATAAATGTGTCGTTAAACCTGCCACCACCCGACACAGCCAATTCGTAAGGTTTGTCACGTAAACAGAACATGCCAAGTCGTTACTACTGTCGGCCTGGAGTAGTAATTACGGTCATGGCTGCATGACATAATGCCTTATTATAAGGGGGCGTATCTGAGGTAAAGGTGAAAGGCGGATTCAGTCGAGAAGCTCCGGGAACAAGCTCGAAGGTTCTGGAAAGGGGGCGTGGCCAGAGGTGGGGCTGGGTCCTGGCTGCGTCGCTGCTCATCATCATCTCTCCGTCTCCGATCACGTGGCTGATCTTCTGGAAGACTCTCTCCGTCGCCACACTGGTCGAACAGCTTGCGTAGCGAAGCCGGAGATGGGGCTACATGTTAGGATCGCCTATGTGTTGCTGCGTTACGTAATGTATTGCCCAGTGTGCTCTTAACAAATAAGAAGCCTTCTACTCGACGTGTCTCGGAAGTCACTCACTACACTAGTACAACACACCGGTGTGTTGGAGAGCCAAGCCACAACATTTACAATCTATGTACGACGTTTCGCCAGTAATTACAACTAGCTTCATCAGGCGACAGCCAGATTTATAGAGAAGTCTAACTGCTTTGTTCCTTAAATACTCTGGATGGGTATGATTTTCTGGGTCTCGACAGCAAGAATCAGGGGTGCCACAGTGTCGAGATTTTTTCTCCCTCGCCTGGTATGGAGGTCGTGGTTCGATCCCGACCCTGACGCCTGTATATTTGGATATTGAATGTTCTCCCCGTAGTTACGTGGATGTTTCTCACGGCCTCCAGTTTTCCCCTCCACATTTAGAAACATGCGTTTAGAGTATTTGTCTGCTATAAATTTCCACCTGATAAGCCACCTCGTAGAGCTATATAATTTGTGACCAGGTCGTTTCTGAAAAATACCTAATCGCTCAGTGGGCTCTACCTGGAAATTAGTTTTTATTGTGGTTTAATAGAATCTGGCAAATGTTGTTGGATTTACTGATGTTTTTGGCAAGAGCACTGAATATAATTTATGGGACTCCGTTCAGGGCAAACATCCAAAAGCAATACTTTACACAAATACGTTATGGCACATTCACGACTGACCATCTCTGCAGTGCCCGTCATGACGTCCTCGGGAATGCAGTAGAGCTCATTCTTGGTATCCACCCTCCACTCGCCCTCCTCGTTCTGTCCCACTTTCACGAGGATAACTCGGAAGTTTGTTCCACCCAGGTCCAGCGCTAAGAAGTCACCCACCTCTGCAAAGGAGGTTCACACCAGGGCCCGGTATGAGCCATATCCGTAGACACAGCAGGTACGGTACAGATACTGTTAATTGAAACAGGGAATAAAAAGTTGAACACGTAGGCTTTCGCGACCACTATTATTCATAATAAAGGTTTTTGAGTTAGATCGCATAAGTATAAATGTGTCGCAACCCTCCACCACCCGACACGGCCAATCAGTGAAAAATGTGTCAAGTTAACAAAACACTAATTAGTTACTCCTTCAGCCCACCGGTGTATTTGAAGAGTGAATCCACAACATTTATAATTTTAGTACCATGTTTCTCTGGTAATTACATCCAGCATCTTTGGGCGATTTGCCAGAATCGTGAAGCCATCCACCTGCTTCCGGTCTTAAATAGTGCAGGATCAGAGGCGGATGTGGAGGGGTATTGTAATTTTTAATAGATTAGTAATCAGTTAATTAGTATGTGATTCCTCTATAAGGAAATGTAATATGTATTGTGTATTCCTTAATTATAATATGCTTCCAGGCTGCGCTAAGTCTGTAGCTATCAGAGCGGTTAAAATGATTGGTATTTTTCTCGATTTCGATGGATTCTCTAATTAGTCTGGGCCAGTTCTAATTAGCTTTGCATAACACTTCAACGTTATCAAAATCAATTGAGTGTCCTTGTTGGCAATCATGTTTTGCCACTGCTGACAGCTGTGTTTGAGAGAATTGAATGTTCCTTTGGTGTTCTTTTAGTCTTACGTTAATGTTACGTCCCGTCTGTCCAATATAGCATTTACCGCACAAGCAATTGATCCGATATACACCTTATTATGAGGGAATAAAAAGCATGCGAACGCACGGATTCTAAAACTTTTTTTTAACGTGCGTTTGTCCTTCGGAAGTAATTCATCAGCAATGATCGCATTACCTTCAAAGTTGCACAACGACATTGTCACTTGGCGCATGATGCGAAGGTGTCATGTGTGATGACGTCATCGGGAGTGGGTAGGTGACATGACATCATTGCCTTGGCCGGTAAGGCTTATCCTCCACGCGCTCGAATTTATCTCCATATTTTTTTTATCAATGTGGCTGGATTTCTCTAGCGAAAATGTCTAATAGCAACGCAACTTTATTCGAAACCCTGCGTTTACACTGGATCTTCTTTGTGACAGTTATCGTGTTACCCCCATTATAGATCGACATACGAACAGCCCGAATGTGTTCAATCAACTTTAAACCTCAACTGCAAAGGCTTCAAAAAATAATTTCCACAGCTCACCAGAGCCGTCAGGGGTGGAGCGGACATAGGTGGGCAGCATTTTCACACTGGCTTCCTGGTGGGTCTCCAGCCGAAGCCCTCGCTCCATCTCCCTGCGCATTCTGTGCATCACCTCCTCCAGCTCCTGTTGGTCCAGCACAAACTCCAGCAGCAGCTGCTCCACCTGCAGCCCCGCACGCACAGACAACAGACACACACACCGTTGCAGCATTCGCAATCCACTTCAGCAACATCCGTGCAGCTCCTTACTATTAAAATTCCTTCCCTTTATTACTGCTAACCCTACCTCCTCCCTTTGCTGCTACTAATCCTACATAATGCACGGGCATAATATGACTTTGAGACCCCCCCCCCCCCTCCTACGCATTCCACAAGTAGTGACTAATCCCATATCTGCATTTGCCATAAATATGCTAAATTCTTCTGTTGATATGCAAATTCCTTTGTCAAGGCGCCCTTCCTCCTCTAACCCAGCTTAATTATACGCTGCCAAGCTTGGTGGTGCTCATTCAGACGCTGTCTTTCCGACAGACCTGTTCTTCACCTGAGGACGGCTGCTTGCGTTGTGGCCGAAACGTCGTGAGAATTGTATTTTATTATGTTTTATTTTTATTATTTTATTATTTCCCTTCTACGTGACCTTACCGAAAGAACCAAGAAGAACATCCGTGTGCTGTTGCATCCCTGCGCCTGTTTATGCTCATGCATTGAATCCCATTCACGGCACCGTCCAGCGACCATTGCTTTCGAGCGAAACTTCCCCGTCAATCTACGCTGAGTATGAGGTCGCTCTTTCTCCCCAGCTGGGCCCGATTGGAAAGTTACCTGTGCTCTTGACTTCCTGCCCTCGTTCAAATTCAGACTGAAGATCTTCCTGTTGTTACTCTTCCTATGACTGACTGCCTCATTTCCCTTATTATAGATTTGCGCATTGTCTCTGTACCGTGTATTGAGATTCAATTGCACTTAAATTATATATTAAGTATTTGAATTGTACGATATAAATAAGCAAAAATTTTTTTTTCAAAGGTCAAGAACCTCCCAAAAAGTTCTCAGAAATAGGATAGGAGCTGAAGATGTTTCCGTTGACTAATTGCCATTATTTTTTCATGTTATATTTTGGAAGGAACAAGTTACCATCCAATGTATTTAAACAAATATAACGTATAATGTTCCTTTGAATATCCTTGATCCCAATGTGTTCATAAACATAAAGGTATCACCATGAATGTGCAAAGCATTAACCATCTGAAATGAACTTAACAAAGAAAGCAAAGATGATTCGTTGGAAGATACGTGTGCTGCTGGATAAAGGCCTCCCTCTACCATTGCTACAACCAATATCTCTCCTGTGCAGAAGCCAGTCTCAATGCTTCATCTGCATGGTGGCTGACCTCTCAGGCATCTTTTCTCCTTTGGATGTCATTGTATCATCAGCCTCGTCCATTAGCCATCATCGCGACTCATGATGTATACTCCCTAAGCTACTTACTTTCCTTATTTTTCAATGTGAAGTTTACCGTTCGTGTTTGTTCCATGATCCATGTATTCCTCTTTCTGCAACAGTGTAAATACAAACACACAACTCTCCATACTTCTCTGTGCAGTTTAAAGCTTCTTTTCCTATTTTATTTGTCATTCATGTTTCTAACCCAAATGTCATAAGCATGTAATGTATACTGATTGCTCATAATTTCTTGGAGTGCACTAGTATGTTGCCATTTATTATCAAATTAAGCTTTCCAAAAGTACTACATCCTACTCTCATTCACCCCTTAATCTAATTTTTTTCTTGGATCTGCCTTCGATACTTACCATAGATATGCATATCCTGCTGCAAGTTTATCGTGTGTATATTGTACCAAGCTCTGTATCCTTCTTCATTGGTTATTTGTAATTAACTACATCATCAGCAATTCTGTAATGGTGCATCCTTTCTCCACTTGTTTTTGCCCCTAATTTCTTCCATACAATTTTTAAAAAATATCTTTTACAGTTGATGTAAATAGCCATGAATAGTGTTATTTCCTTGTCCGATTTATACGCTGCTACTTTATGCAATATATGGTGATGTGCCTCTTTCACATCAGTGTAAATTTTTATATTTAATTAAGGCTTGTGAGAGCTTAGTTTTCATTTAATGGTATGCACTTGTATAGCCTAAAAAAGGCATGTTATTTGATGTTCGTTAGTTTTTTCCAGGGCCTGATTCATCTTGTGTATTTGTCAACTCTCAAAAAACGTCATAAATACAGCTTGTTCTCTTGGTGGGTTGGCATCTAAATTGTCCATTATCCAGTTCTATTGATATTCATGAACAATGTACCGTATATATTTCAAGTACGAACTATGTACAAACTATAATATAACAAGCTTGGCAAATGCTAAAGTCTAAGCTAATCTGCCTACAAGTTTCCATATATGGTTGCTTATATTTTGTGTTAAACCCTAGGCGTAAACTTTTTATCACCTTGCAGTGATTGTAAAAAATGTTGTAACGCCTCAGAGTGCAAAGGTAACAATAAAAAATTTACCCGTAAAAACAAAGTTTTTCACTATAAATCCTTTATATGCGTGGCATCGGTTTTATTTTATTATTCATTTCTGTTTTTCTTGAGTAAGAGTTTCATTTTTATCACATTGGTATTTTAAATTAAATATGAAACATTTTTTTTCCTAAAAAGTGGAAAATTTTGGAAAAAAATTTCACGAAAATAAATTGTCACGGACAACGAGTCTGTGTGCAAAATGTCAGCTCGATAGGATCACGGGAAGTGGGTTAAAAAAACGACCGAAAGATTTGCACGGTCGTAAGCGCACAAGCAAGCAAGCAAGTGAACTTAATATAAAGGATTTAAAAATATATGATTATTTTCAAATAAAACGCATGCACAGGTATTGCATCTATGATCGAACTCACTCTAAAATCTTATATGAAGGCGCACATTATTTGCTTTTGATTGATTCCAACATTGCCTGTACAAAACAACAAACATTTTCATCCTTAAGTGTATCTGGATTTCATTCCTCTGAAAATATTTAGCTTAGATCCTTGCTGACATTGTATTAAACGTACCTTCCTGTTTCAATATTAATGCTGTGGTTGTCATATATTCACATGTCCCTCCAAAGTTCTCTAAATGCGAAAGATGTAACACTGAAAAATTAGCATAGTCAATTACTTTGCACAAATTCACAGACAGAATCTCACCTCCGCCTCGTGGTCCATTGAAATGCTTCTATAATGATGGTGGTTTCCGATATAAAAAAGAAAACAAGATATTTCAATCAGGTAACTTTCGTGACTAAGGACATCCAGACGCAATCATCTCCTTCAGCTTGCTGCCTCCACGCCCTGACACTCTTCGGATAGGGTCTCACGCTGCAAGTGAAGAGTGTCACACGTGTTGCCCAACCCCTTTTGGCGGCACTGCAGTAACAAATGGCAGCAGAGCAGAGACCTCCCCAACTGGGTCCCTTTGAGCAGTCATCCCCAAAAGGGCAGCACCATGGTAACATGTTTATAACCTCGGTGCTCAACAAGTAGATCGTGAGGTGCAGAATTGAATATGTATGTATGGTCCACAATGAGATGGGTTTTTTTCTTCTTGGTTCTTTCGGTAAAGTAACGTAGAAGGGAAGTAATAAAATAATAAAAATAAAACATAATTGAATAATTCTCACGACGTTTCGGCCACAACGCAAGCAGCCGTCGACCTGGTTTTCACCTGAGGACGGCTGCTTGCGTTGTGGCCGAAACGTCGTGAGACTTATTTTATTATGTTTTATTTTTATTATTTTATTACTTCCCTTCTACGTGACTTTACCGAAAGAACCAAGAAGATGAATCCCTGCAGTCACAAAAGCTTTAAATCGAGATGGGTTTTTTTGTTTACTTTGTCTTATGCCTGATGTTAAAAGTGCACTCCAGTCAGGACTGTGTTGCTTCTTCAGTGACAATTGGGTGACTAAAGAAAATGGGAAAGTCATTATTTTCACATTGTTTATGAATAAGAACCATAATTTATTACGTCTGGTTTTGGTAAGCCCGTTGAACGTGATGGCCATCAAGTTGTCATTACCTGCTATGCAATTCAACCAAGCAAGTGGCCATGAATGCCACTTGATTTAATCAAGACCAACCCATTTGAATCCATATGAGGAAAAGAGCCACCTCCAACAAGGATATGAACACCACTGGATGCGAATCCCTCCATCTGTCACGATTCCACCTGTGTGTGAGCTCCCACGTGTCACAACACCAGTTGGATATGACCCTCCCAGATATTCGAGTTACTTTGAATATAACCCCCCCTACCATAGGCGTCGCAACCCCCTCTAGGATACAAGTATGGTTACCTCTGCAAATACATTTTAAAGTATTCCAATTCAATGTTCCTCGCATCTGTGCTGGATAAAATAAGTGCTGTATTAAGTTTAATGCGGAGGCTTTCCAGAACCAATACTATTCATCATTGAGTTTTGGGTCGCCTAAGTAAAATGTGTCGTAACTCCACCTCCACCCAACACGGCCAATTAATAAAGGTGTCACCGTGAACAAACGTACCAATGTATTACTGCTTCCGCACACCGGTGTGTTGGTGAGCAATCCGCAACATTTAACTAATTGATACGACATTTCGCTGGTATTTACAACGAGCATCATCAGGCCGGTGCCAGAAATCTGAAATATCCAGGGTTATTATCCGAGTGGCCAGTTTGCATGTTGAAATTCCGAACCTTAGGTGAAAAACAATTCTCTAGTTTAGCATATAAAGCGAAAACAAAATAAAACAAACTTGAGGCGTCGTATGTAGTCAAACATGTTATCACTCAAATTGGGAAGTGTGTAATGCATGCGAGCTGCCAGTGGGTGGCGTGAGATTGATTAGTGGCGTCGTGTGACCCCGAGTCTCACGCCTTAATGCGTGAGAGCGTGAGGCTCACGTGTGTCCATGTGAGTCTCATGCCTTGATGCGTGAGAGCGTGAGGCTCAACATGTGGACCCATGCATGAGTCCCGCACGAGGGCACCGAGTGGCCTCATGCTCCTCGCGGGAACTCTGCCCACCCCGCAACCCCTCACCGCCCACCCCACCCAACCCCCCCACCCCTCCAACCCCCCCCAACCCTCCAACCCCCCCAGCCCCATCCAACCTCCCCACCTCCAAACCCCCTAGCCCTCCCCACCCATCCAACCCTCCAACCCCCGAACCTCCCCAACCCTCCAACCCCCCAACCCCCGTCCACCCTCCAACCCCCCCAACTTTCCAACCCACCAACCCTCCAACCCCCCCAACCCCTCCAACCCACCAACCCCCTCCAACCTCCCCATCTCCAAACCCCCTAGTCCCCCCCACCCATCCAACCCCCCCACCTCCAAAAACCTGGGCCCTCCCCACCCATCCAACCACCCCTCCAACCCCCCAACCCCCCCCAACCCTCCACCCCTCCAACCCCCCCACCTCCAAACCTTCTAGTCCCCCCCACCCATCGAACCCCCCCACCCCTCCAACCCTCCAACCCCCTCTACCCCTTTAATCCCCCCAACCCCTCCACCCATCCAACCCCCAAACCCCTCCAACCCCCCCCACCCCCAACTTCCGCCCCCCACCCCCCAACCTCCACACCCCCCCCCCCCAACTCTTATCAACCCACCCCCATCCAACCCCCCCAAACCCCCCACCCCTCCATCCCCCACTCCCCCAACCTACACCCCCCACCCCCCAACCTCCTCCTCCCCCCACCCCCCCAACCTCCTCCACCCACCCCCCCAACGTCCTCCACCCCCCCACCCCCACAACCTCCTCAACCCCCCCAAACCTCCTCCACCCCCCAACCCCCCCAACCTCCTCCACCCCCCCACCCCCCCAACCTCCTCCACCCACCCCCCCAACCTCCTCCACCCCCCCAACCTCCTCCACCCCCCACCCCCCCAACCTCCTTCACCCCCCACCCCCCCAACCTCCTCCACCCCCCACCCCCCCAACCTCCTCCACCCCCCACCCCCCAACCTCCTCCACCCCCCACCCCCCAACCTCCTCCACCCCCCACCCCCCCAACCTCCTCCACCCCCCACCCCCGCAACCTCCTCCACCCACCCCCCCAACCTCCTCCACCCCCCACCCCCCCAACCTCCTCCACCCCCCACCCCCCCAACCTCCTTCACCCCCCACCCCCCCAACCTCCTCCACCCCCCACCCCCCCAACCTCCTCCACCCCCCACCCCCCAACCTCCTCCACCCCCCACCCCCCCAACCTCCTCCACCCCCCACCCCCCCAACCTCCTCCACCCCCCACCCCCCCAACCTCCTTCACCCCCCACCCCCCCCAACCTCCTCCACCCCCCACCCCCCCAACCTCCTCCACCCCCCACCCCCCCAACCTCCTCCACCCCCCACCCCCCCAACCTCCTCCACCCCCCACCCCCTCAACCTCCTCCACCCCCCCACACCCCCAACCTCCTCCACCCACCCCCCCAACCTCCTCCACCCCCCACCCCCCCCAACCTCCACCCCCCACCCCCCACCTCCACCCCCCACCCCCCCCAACCTCCACCCCCCACCCATCCTTATCAACCCACCCCCATCCAACCCCTCCCCACCTCCAACCCCCTAGCCCCCCCCCACCCATCCAAACTCCCCCACCCCCACCCCTACATCCCCCCACCCCCACCCCTCCATCCCCCCACCCCCACATCCCCCCGCCCCCACCCCGACTCCCTTGGCCGTCATGGCGCGGCTGTCGGGCTGGACTCTGGGTCAACTGCAGCTCGCACAGCTCAGCAGTGCCTCGGACCACGTAAGTCGATGCCTTCTCATCGTGAGGAAGAAACACAACGCACGCGTACACACTGTGAATTGTAACCACAACATTGATCACTAACACACACACACAGAGACATTAACACGGTAGACCTTAAGACAAAAGGCGGATGCTGTACTAGGCGAGACTTGGTGTGCTACCCGCCTTGGTAATTATCGCATCGTGAACAGTCTCCGTTTATTTAATCGCAGGTAAATGATTTATTTTGCCGAAAGAATGCTCGCTATAGCCTATGGCAACCACAATTAATTTGTGCCGGGGATTCAACGAGTAAAGTCGGGGGCGCGATTCTCAGGTTGAGGCCCAGTGCCGGGCTCTCATCAGCACTGCCACCGCCGGCTTTCATCTCCATCATCATCATCAGCATCATCACTAGCCGTGATCAATCCACTGCTGGATGAATCTACCTCGCACCCAGGGTGACCAACTCACTATCCGACCCGCTACTTCATTTCCTCCCTGGGCACATGTGATGCCGCTGTGAAACAGGCCTCAGAACCATATCTGTCGGTCATTGTGTAACACTCATCGTCTAAGCAGCACCAATCGGGGTTACTAGAGGGCAGTATATTCTTGGTTCTTTCGGTAAAGTCACGTAGAAGGGAAATAATAAACTAATAAAAATATTAAACAATACAAATCTACCTTCTACGTGACTTTACCGAAAGAACCAAGAATATGAATCCCTGCAGTCACGAAAGCTTTAAATCTAAATATTAATGAAAAGGTAAAGGTGTGGACCTGAAAGAGCTTGCTAACGCCACTGTCGGCGGAATGCCCTCCATTAGAGCGACATCTGAAGAGCTCCTTATAGATGGGTTTTTGGCCTCCTCTTCCACGCTGGCCAAACGTCTTGGATGAAGTGGCAGTCCCCAAACTTGACTCCACTACTGTTGACCTACCGATCAGCGTGGAAGAGGAGGACAGTATGTTTCACCTGTCAAACGTGCTTCTAAGTTGTTAACCGCCCAGTCACCTGTAAAGGTGAGCCCTAATCATTTTGCTCGAGTTGGATGACGTCAAGGTGTGTATGCTCATGTGTGGTGGCTTCCCTAAGGCATTTGGTTCGACCTATTTAGCTCTCGACGAGGCTCAGATGGACATTTGGTTTTGGCTCTGCGACTTAGGAGATGGACATACTCGCATCACTCGCCAATGATGTCCTTGGTCAAGAATTAAAAGGTGGCCTTGTTCATAGCTCAGTGCGCTAAGCGTTGCGCCACCGCTCCACAGTATAAAACATTTGTAATCGGGTAGAGTTGGGTTTTTTTAAAACCGAAACTCGTAAAAAGATGGAAACACAAGATGGATCCTTTCTCAGAAGTTCAGCCTACTACTGTATAATGTTCTGATAAATTACGAAGGTGGTGGGTTTTTAATTTGTGTTTGTAACATGGATTTATAAAACATGAAGAAGAAACACCTTCTGTACTCTTAGTTCTTTTAATTTAATTTTTTACCTACGTGACTTTATCGAAATAACTAAGAGTATGAATCCTTGCAGTCACGAAAGCTTCAAATCTAGACACATGTTCTGGTAAGTTAAATTACCAAAATTCACCCTGTCAACTCAGCATCACTAAATACTAGAGTAAAAAAAAAGTGTTTTAGCTCTCTTGCATAAGGCCGACACTTCTTTGCTGCAGTAGGATTGTGTTAGAACTGAGAGATATACCGCCATTATATAACAATGTGTTATGTTGCCGTTGAGTGTCATCGGTTACCTAACATTCACTTTACTGTTCGAAGTAAAATATCTTTAAAATAGTTTGCATGTTAAAACGTTTCTTGAAATTGTAAGATGCTTTAGTAAGGATAATTTTCCGATGTGGTGTGATGAGACACCAGAGTGTACAGATGTCGCTATTAATTGTAATCTATATTGTGTGTCTCCATAACATTTCTTTCAGGAAGGATTTTTGCTCGGTGATGTGAGAGAAGATGAGGTCAGAAGCATAAGTGATTCGAACATTAGCAATGTAGAAAGCAAGCAAGTGTTAAGTAAGTGCACCAAAAAAACATGCAATATTCACTGAGGAAAATGTATTTACAGTGATATTGAAATTGTACGTTTTTATTTTGTTTTCACAGGTATTTACAGTCATATCCCATGCACTAGATTGGCCAGGTGAGTGAGTTCCTTAATAATATGACTGCAATTGAGTTGCTTTTGGATATCGAAATTTGTATGACTGCCAATGCAAAGCTTTTACAAATACCACTTGTGTAATACTTTTGCTTCTTTTGTTTAAACAGTTTTTACAACAGCGTTGCTATCATTAATGAAGATACTCTTGGTAACATTATTAAGAGCAAAGAGAAGGTGAGTTGAAAACGTGAGCATAAAATAAACACTACAGTGCTTTACTAAAACTTAAACATAGGTACTTAGTGCACATGTTATTTTGGAAAATTCTTAAAATGATTAAGGTCTAATGTAACATTGACTTATCCGTTTCCAGGAAGTTATCGGATTTTATAAATTTCGCTGGGAGAGTGACCAGAAGATTTCCTTCCGGGAACAGTTGCTGCTACAGAGGCTACGGGACACACTACAAGTGCCTGACCTCGTCTTCCTGCTCTTCACCATGGCGTCATCCTCAAACCGTGCCACTTACACCATGGAATACACACTCTTTAAGCCTAATGGAAGGTAGATGTGCAGGTGCTAAATATTGGACGTTTTACTTTTTGTCTGCATTAGTTTTATATTTCTAATTACAGTAGTAGTTAATAGTACAAGAGCAGGTGGTGGATATTAACTTAATTTTATTATTTGCTGTAAAATGTCTTTAGTCTGATTCATAATTTACGAATACTTTTTTGGCTTTTGTAGTTTTATATTAAAATAAATTAGTATGGGGAGAAAAAATACTATTGTTGGGTGTACATTGAGATTGTCGGGTGAAGGGTTTGACATATGGCAGGCAAGTGTGTTAAAAAAAACCAGCCGAGTATATGTTGGAAATATCAATATCACTCGCGCATCTGCAGCACTCACCCCTTTATGGAACCCTTTGCGATGACATCAGCCATATGTTTACAGAACAACCTTATTTTTTCATGACGTACAAGTGCACTGCCATCTTTTAGAGCTCTGGCTGTTACTAGTAGAAAATATTGTCAATGACTTATTTTATCATCGAAATGTATTTATTACTGTCAATATATAGAATAAAAATATGGTTTTCATAAAAGTCTCTTACAAACCTGAAGTAATTCTAGATATGCAGTTTTTACAAAATTTTTATAGTGTTCTTTTATATATTATTGAAGTTTAAGAACAATAACATTCATAGAAAATGTATGGCACTCAATATAAATTACACGCTTGATTTTGTACTGTCTAATAGATGTTTAAAATGTACCTCATTAACACCCTTATTCTGACTTGTCTATAAGGTTTTATGAGCGAATTCCCATGACCATCAGTAATTTGGGACAAAGTGGGTTGGAATCCTATTGGGATATTCCTCCTCCCTGCCATTCTACCACTTGCAGGAATCTTCTGTCCAGGTTTGGGCTCGCATATATTCACGAAAGTGCAGTCATGAAATGATGTTTGCAAAATATATTTTAAATGTTTTTGGGTTTACCGCCTATTCTCCTTGTCCGACTTTTGGGTCCATGTGCTAGGAGCTTCTTCAGCATATGGAGCAAAACTTTGACATCATGTCAAACAACACTTAGTATAATCCAAAAAAACCTTTCACAGTTCTATATAAACTATCAATTATTTTGTCTTTACATTTTAGATCCAAATTTGTGACCAACAATGGTGAGATGCGAGATGTAAACAACATCCTTCAACTGAACACAGAACTGCAAAACAAGCTGGAGGTGAATCTTGTAAAATTATTACATTAAAACATTTACATTATTTTAGAAAGCATTTTTTGTGTAATTTCTGATATTTGATGAAGGAAAATGTTGTGTGTGTGTATTTCGTATAATTTTGATGCCTATATTTTGCCCCCAGCATGCATGCAGTGATGTTTTAGATGGTGAGCGCTCTGTGGAAGTTCTTTTTGCTGAGATTAGTAGCCTAAAGCAAGCCATCGAAGAAAAGAAGAAAGATGCATTGTTGAAATGTAATATTTACAAGATCTCATACACATTCGATCTAATACTTAACCGTTGGTTCGAAATGATCTGCTTTTGATGCTTTCCAAATAAGGTTAAAAGCATGTATGCATTACCTCTGTCTAGAATAGGAGGGGGGTATGGTTACTCTCAATATGAACAAAAGTTTATTCGAAGGTTGTGCTACTATTAGGGTGTGTCGTAGAGAAAACGGCCAAATTTCTTACAGGATTGCTAAAAAATTGACAAAACCAGCGCACATTTTTTTTCATTGGCGCTTGCAGGATAATGGCCCATGAGCCCCTGTCTTCCCTCTAGGGCTGTGACCGGGACTAGCGGTAGCATGCTTGCAGCTTGACGTTTATATCAGTGGCCAACCTATATTTTGATCTATGGGTGTAGTAACCGTAATAATATGCGCCATCTGCTTCAGTAGACGTTAATGATCCCTGTGATGTCATTTACAATAGCCTAAGAGTAGGCTATTGTGTGTTGGCATCAGGCTCCAAATTTGAAAATTACCTATCCCAGGTCACTCTTGCAAATGAGTCTATCCTGGTCTCTTGAGTTCTCACCTGGTTACACAAAATTAACTTAACATTTGGAACTTCCCATGATTTAATTACACGTGACATCTTGTAACATCACTTCACGCACCTTTGTGACTTCCATCTTGCGTAGCTTGAAACGTAGCGTCATAACTAATATACTTCCAAGAACAAACAACATTTTGGAAAAGCATTCAATAATCCACGCATTTGAATAATATTTGTTGTATTTGTTCAATGCAATATTAGGTGAGCGTTCTATTATTTATGTAGTTGAAATAATTGTAATGTGTGTTTGCAGCAGCAACGAACCTTCAGGGAGAGAACAGCTTCAGAGTGAACCACGATTTGGAAGCTGCACTGATGCGGGAGTTCCCAAACTCTGTGGAGATTCGAAGCACACGTGTGAATATGAACTGCACGGTTGTGCTGTCTGACATAAATGCAGACGTTCAGCAAAGAGGCAGGTTGAGAGGTAGTAGAACATCTCCAAATAGTCCAAAACCTGTAAAAAGGGATCATAAAACAAACCATATTCCCACATCATCAAAGTCGGAACTTGTGAAAAAATCTGAAGTTTCCTTGAGTAAAAGTGTCAAATTGAAAAGATCGATTGCCAGCAACTCATCATCCCATGTATTTCCAACTGTAGCTACATCCCAATTTAACCAAGGATCTAGCCTTAATCCTAAAGCAACAAATGTCAAGAATGTAAAATTTACTCCTTCAAAGTTGTCAAGCAAACAGACAGGTGTTAAAGTAAGTATGGGCTTGAGCTTGTCTGAAAAGAAGATTTTGGAGGAAACAGAAGAATTAAAGACTGAGCTTTCCAATGACCATATAGAGTGCATAAACATAACTAGTTCATCGGAAGCTGAAGAGCTGAGGAAAAATGACAAAACAGAGCAATTGCCTTCAACTAGTCATGTTGGAACGCGGTTATCAACAAGAAGCTGTTCAAAAAACGCTCAAAGCAGCAGAGGTGCTACCCAACGAGAAAATGTAGCTACAGAAACATTAACAATCGCCTCGGTGTCACTCGGCGACCGGCGACCGAGCCAAAGTGTGGCCACCGCTAAATTTGGCCCAACGAAGAGGTGCCGGTCCAAAACACAAAATCAGAAGATTGATAGTATGCAAGTAACACGAGGAAAAACAGCAGTAAAATCTATGAAGTATGAGAAAATCTCGAGTGGACAGAATCATGTGAATATAGAAATTGAGACCTTGAATGATTCATTGAATGCCTGCGTCTCCTCAAACTCCCCAACATTCTGAAGCTGAAATGGTCGCATAAAAAAAAAACTTTCGATCTAATGCAATTGTATGTATACCATATTTGACAAATGTACAATTCTAATCTTTTTTTGTAAAGTCATGTGGTTATGTACCTTCCACAGTGATGATTTTTGTGATGAAACCTATTACCATGCATTGACCTGCTTTGCCCCAGCTAAGCCACAGATTACTTCCTATCCTAAACTTATGTGTACTTGATATGGTTGCATCTCCAAATATTAAAAAAACATTGGTACCACAAATGATTCCGCCCCTGAAACGCGCACTGCAGGGGAGGTACATACAGCAAGTGGTTTAAATTCTGGTATCTCAGTTGATGAGTTTTCCCATGGGTGGTTGTGCAATATCAATAATTAAACTCGTGTATTAAAATGACAGCACAAATAATTCCCATCGATAGGCTGGATAAAGTAAACATTGCCTGTAAGGACAACTGTCTCGACATCAAGTTTGTTTAATCAGGTGAGAACTCAATACCAGAAATTTCTACTTTTTAAGGTTGACCATAATTATAGCCATGATCAATCCACTTGCGAGATAGCCTCAGCTGCTGTCACCACTTGTACATTAACTTTTTAAATCGCTGAACTGTGTAATAAATTTCTAGTGCTGTAAGTTAATCGAATCTTATTACAACTTCCAACTTAAAAAAAAACTTTTGCTGTCTTGAACATCACAAGTTATGTGCGTTGTGTTTGTATTGGAGTACCTTCATGTGTTGGGTATGTAAGTGAAGGCATATAAAAGAGTTCAGGAAGGGATCATTGGAAGCAAATTCAAATGCTGTTTTGTAGAGTGTGCGATTATTTTTAATGACTTGTCCATGCAAAATAAAGGCCGTATAATTTAAGCTCGGTAAGGTAACTTTAAATGGTCGGACTTTTAAAATGAATTTCTAGGCACGGCATATTTAAGATTATAGTACCCCATACTGTCTAATGTGATCGTCGTTCAATAATTTAAAACGTAACATTTGTTTTTTAAGTTTATCAGTCGTGTATTTAGTCATTCACGTGGCTTTGTTTAGTGCTAACCTTACAGCAACTAGACATTTGGCCAAAATATAATTGAGAACTGTTCAACGCATACTGGATATGGTGTTGGGCTAAGACAACTCTGGATAAGACTCCCATCAATATAAATCTTTCCTAATGGGACGTCAGGGAGTGCAAGCTGCATCGATCACTGTGTGGTGGAGAGTATATGAAGCCGAATGGTAGTATCCATTACCTCCACGTTCCTGCAATGAGCGAGTTCCCTTAGGACCTTAAGTGACTGAGATCCTATACTGTATCCTTTCCTACGTGCCTTCTGGCGCATTTAAGGTGTCACGCCTGTGTATGTGAAATTACATCATTCGCGTGTAAGGAAACGTTTGTTTTTTTACGTCGTTTAAATCGAATTACTGCTCGACTGATATATTGTACTGTTATGAGAAATGATTAAAGATGTAATGTACATACAACAATGTATTGTGTTGTGTACGTTTTTACCAGCATTCATACAAACGTGCATAACGTACAACATTGATGTAAATGTTTTTTTTAATGTCCACCCCCTTTCAATCCGTTGCTGAATGAAGGGCTCCCAGTCCTCGCTGGTTATGAGAGTTGGTTAAGAAGACCACTCCAAACCAACTCCCATGATCAACGAGGACTGGTTCAGTTATACGCCGTTGATATAAACACATTCCTGCGGAGGGAGCTGGTAGGAACGATGGGTTGCTCGGTCAATGCCCAGGGTCAACGGCGGCGTGGTGTATTCCGCAAATATGCCCGACTGTGAGGGCGGGCACAAGGCGGCGTGAGTAGGTTAAACGTTGAGTTTTATAAGGGCACCACGGGGTGACCAGCCTTTCCCCACCGAGTCCCTCCCCACCCAGCCCCTCCCCACTCAGCCCCTCCCCACCCAGCCCCTCCCCACCCTCCCCTCCCCACCCAGTCCCACCCTCCCCACCTAGCCCCTCCCTGCACGACGGACGGACGGACACAATAATCCCCTGTGGGCTGGTGTAACCAGGAGGTTCCTACTAGTATAAGCCTGGTTCGTAGAGCAGTGCGCTAATAACAACAGGATGTTACTGCATAAGTCATTACATTACCCTCCATTCATGCAATTGCTATTGGTCACGAATGCATAGATATTGCAATACCTCATGTGCATCCTTGGGGAAAATCTGATTTATTATTTGGATATACAGTATCATTAATCTGCCCCGTTGTTGCCAAATGTGCCTCAAATACGCTTGCAGCGCTGTTTTTATATTGAATGAGCGCAAGAGATTACGACGGAAAATGTGCTATGTTGCAAAGGGGAATTGCCACATTGTATTTAACCTTCACAATGTAGCTTCGAGTGTATTAAAATTCTAAGGCAACGCTTACTGATGTAGATGCAGAGCAATAACTACAAATTCACATCCAGGTAGGTGGTCAAGCCAGATAACCTCGTTAGGAGCAGCAGCGGAGTTCATTGCTGTGATGTCTCCTTCATATTTGTGAATTGGGCATTGCGTTGTTATACATTGTATGACTCTGTTCTGGGTGGCCACAGTCACACATTGGATAGTTTTAAAGTTTCCATTTGGGCATCAGGTATCCGCATCTGACTTGGTTTGTGCGGATGCGGTTTTGGGTAGACCATGATCTCATGCGTGCTGTATTGACCCGATGATAACCACTTCTAGCTGGCAGCAACATCCAATCTCGCACTCTTCAACGCAAGAGACCCACCACGAATCTCTCCAAAAGGGCTCTTATTGTTGCAGGCAACGTCACTGACACAAACGTGAACAAAAAAAACCAATGGCTTATTCATAATAAAGGTGTTTGGGTTAGATCGTGTATGTATAAATGTGTCGTGTAACCCTCCACCACCCGACAGAGCCAGTAATGTTTGCCACGTAACACAAAGCGCCAATTAGTTACTACTTCAGCCCACCGGTTGTATGTTGGAGACTAAATCCACAACATTTTTCAAATTGAGTACAACGTTTCGCTGGTAATTATACCAACCAGCATAAGCGGGCGATTTACCAGGTTAGTGAAGTATTATTTGGTTCTTTCGGTAAAGTCACGTAGGTGAAAATAATAATAATACAAATTCTAGATTTGAAGCTTTCGTGACTGCAAAGATTCATATTCTTAGGTTTTTTCGGTTAAGTCACGTAAGTAAAACATCAAAATAAAAATAAAATTAAAATTAAAATCACGACGTTTCGGAGGCAACACAAGTCTCCGTCATCAGGTGGGACCGTCACAGCCGAATTAGCTGCATCAAGTGAAGCAATGATTCAAGATGTAATCCCTTATAAGCAAGTTGAAGGGAGGTGGAGAGGGGGGGTTGGAGAGCTTATCAGACTGTGGTAGCCAATGAATGGAAACGTATCGGGAGGGAGGAGGAGCGGTGATCAAAGACTGCACGCAGTGCTCAACACAATGAATGGAAACGTATCGGGAGGGAGGAGGAGCGGCGATCAAAGACTGCACGCAGTGCTCAACACAATGAATGGAAACGTGTCGGGAAGGAGGGTGAGCGGCGATCAAAGACTGCACGCAGCGCTCAACACAATGAATGGAGACGTGTCGGGACGGAGGGTGAGCGGTGATCAAAGACATCACGCAGTGCTCAACACAATGAATGGAAACGTGTCGGGACGGAGGGTGAGCGGTGATCAAAGACTGCACGTGGGGATGTTAACACTCGGTGAAGTAAATTAAAATAGTGCCTGTCAGATAAGATGGTCCAAAAAAAGTGTAATTAAGTCTTTTTTGCGTGGTTAATAACATCTTTCCAATGATTACTGAGTTTGTACCCATCATGGAAAAGTTTGAATCAGACGCCATCCAGACATCCACCCTGCGTCCTTCCTTTTGGAAGAGGTATGTTGATGACACTTTCGTCATCTGGCCACATGGCCTCCCAGCACTGAACCACTTCTTAGACCACATCAATTCTAGACACCCATCCATCAGACTCACTATGGAAGTAGAGAAAGACGGCAAACTACCATTTTTGGATATTCTGTTTGAGAGGAGACCTGACGGATCCTTGGGACATTCTGTCTACAGGAAAGCCACCCACACAGATTCCTACTTGAAACCGGATTCCCACCACCACCCATCTCAAAAGAATTCTCTCATCAAAACGCTATACCACAGAGCCCATGGCATTTCTGACCAACACCACCTGACCGGTGAATTGAGACATGTACATCGGGCCCTCAGGATGAACGGATACTCTGACCGTACTATCCGCCAAGCGGTTTCTCCCACCACACAGAAGAAACAGCCACATGAAACCCCGACCAAAACTATCACGTTACCATACATAGCAGGCGTGACCAAAAAGATCTCCAAAATTCTAAACAAACATAAGATCCAAGTCCGATTCAGTACAGTGCATAAAATCCGTGATCTGATTCCATCTGTGAAGGATGTCGTTCCTGACTTACAGTATCCTGGAGTCTACAAATTGAGTTGCATTTGTGGTGATTGCTACATTGGAGAAACAAAACGTCATGTGGCTGATCGTGTCCGCGAGCACAAGTCAGATCTGAAACACGGCAGAACTGATTCTTCGGCCGTTGCCGATCATTGCTACAACTCGGCGGGCTCTCATGAAATTGTCTTTTCCGAGACCAAGGTTCTCTGCAAACCTCCTGGCTACCATCAAAGGTTTGTACACGAAGCCATACAAATATACAAACACAGACATAATTTCAACCGTGATGATGGGTACAAACTCAGTAATCATTGGAAAGATGTTATTAACCACGCAAAAAAGACTTAATTACACTTTTTTTGGACCATCTTATCTGACAGGCACTATTTTAATTTACTTCACCGAGTGTTAACATCCCCACGTGCAGTCTTTGATCACCGCTCACCCTCCGTCCCGACACGTTTCCATTCATTGTGTTGAGCACTGCGTGATGTCTTTGATCACCGCTCACCCTCCGTCCCGACACGTCTCCATTCATTGTGTTGAGCGCTGCGTGCAGTCTTTGATCGCCGCTCACCCTCCGTCCCGACACGTTTCCATTCATTGTGTTGAGCACTGCGTGCAGTCTTTGATCGCCGCTCCTCCTCCCTCCCGATACGTTTCCATTCATTGTGTTGAGCACTGCGTGCAGTCTTTGATCACCGCTCCTCCTCCCTCCCGATACGTTTCCATTCATTGGCTACCACAGTCTGATAAGCTCTCCAACCCCCCCCCTCTCCACCTCCCTTCAACTTGCTTATAAGGGATTACATCTTGAATCATTGCTTCACTTGATGCAGCTAATTCGGCTGTGACGGTCCCACCTGATGACGGAGACTTGTGTTGCCTCCGAAACGTCGTGATTTTTATTTTTATTTTATTTTTATTTTGATGTTTTACTTACGTGACTTAACCGAAAAAACCTAAGAATAATACAAATGATAATAACTAAATTAAATCACGACGTTTCGGGCGCAACACAAGCGTCCGTCATCAGGTGGGGACAACCACAGCAAGAAACAATCGCTGGAGTATGCCGAAGGGATGGCTGTAACGAGGATAGTGAAGCAATCCACCTGTGGATTTACTCTCCAACACACCGGTGGGATGAAGTAGTAACTAATTGGCGCGTTGTGTTTACGAGACAACCTTTACCATACCTGTCACCACCACCCCCCCCCCCCCCCCCCCATATCAGTGGCATTGGTCACCCCGTGCCCTTATAAATGTCAGCGTTCACCCACTCACAAAGTCCCATCACAAGGGAGAAACACAAAGAGACAAACATTGTGTTACTAAACAAAACCTGTTTTATGTATTAATTTAAACAATTGGTGTTACTTATCATGAAATACCGTCTGTGATCTTGCATGCTGATGCTGCTTGCTTGATATGTGGATGCACACATGTTGATTTTTTTTATTGGACCTGAAAACTACATTTCCCTGTACAAGAATACAAGTAAACAGTATGGGTTAACAGGTATCCCTTGCTGGATGTCTCAGATGGTGGAGGGTTACGACACATTTATACTTAACGCTATCAAACCCCCCCGTAAAAACCCTTTAGTGTTTCGATTTAAAGCTTTCGTGACTGCAGGGATTCATCTTCTTGGTTCTTTCGGTAAAGTCACGTAGAAGGGAAATAATAAAATAATAAAATAATAAAAATAAAACATTATAAAATAATTCTCACGACGTTTCGGCCATAACGCAAGCAGCCGTTCTCAGGTGAGTATTTTTGAACACATGTTGGTCGCCAAAGCCCTGGCTAATTCGCCTTAAATCCCATTGGCTAGTTTACATCTGGAGGCGTGGTCTAGGGGCGTTGACTGTGGGCGTGGCTTAGGGGCTTCCGAGCGATCTGATTGGACGGGGGGCGAGCACGGGGGCGTGGCTATTGCTCAAGAGGAGGCGTGGCCATAGCGTTCGCGGTTCGCGGAAAGGCGGTGACGTCGTCGAGGCCGCGAGTCTTTTTCTTAATTAGTTTGGCTTAATTAATGAATTGCTCGCACAATCTTTCGGTTTATATTCGTGTAAGAGGACGGGTTTTTTTTCTTTGTCCTGGTTAAATCGCCTTCCTCGGGGCTGCCGCCGCGAGACGCTTCTTGTGGGACGCGCACTCTTTAACAACCCACCGCTCACTCATTAACTCGCGGTCGTGCGCGTGGCGGACGGACGCACAGCGGCTCGCCGGCTGTTTTTAATTTGATGGTATTTTATCATCGTTTTAATTTACACACGTGTTGTTGTTATTGTTTTAACTCGACAAGTGATACGCGTTGCTTTGCTCTTGGTGCGCAAGTCAAAGGTGAACGCACACCGATGCATTTGATACACGCGCCGAGCCAAAATGGTATTCCTCTACGATGCTATTCGCACGTAGATGCAATGTCGTTGTTATATCTCGCCACAAGATAATAATTTATGATTTTATAACGTCTCCTCGCCGGGTTACTGATGTTTATGTAATAATAATTGGTGACACAGTCTTACAATTGGTATTTCCGTTGTTTAACACACCATACACGTGGGCTACGCTTTGGGTAGCAAGAGGACTGTACGGGAACCCCCTGTGTTAATGTACTTGTACAATTCCACGTGGACAGTATAATCCATACCTCTCAACCCATACAGGTTAACCACGTATTCTTGTACAGGTAAATTGAGTTTTCAGGTCTATACGGCGTACAGCCGTTTCAATACGGGCAACAATAAAAAAAACTGTTGGTCAATTTGTGTTTTTCCCCTTGTAATGGGACTTTGTAGGCACGGGATGACCACTAAGGTCTGAATTGGTCTGTAATAGTATAGGGGATTGGTATGGGGTTGACAGGTATGGTATACGCTCCTCCACCTTCACCAACTCTCGCTGACCAGCGTGGTGAAGTATGGTTAGTTAGCACTCACGGCCCCGCACATCGTGGGAAGGCCCGTCGATGGGACGGTGAATTAACACCAGGGGCTGTACGTGGACATTATGTTAATCCCTTTGACAATCCATTGTTAGTGGTGCATTCACATCAGTTCGTCATGTTGCCAATTTGAATTGCTTTTGCGGAGGAGAAATTGCACAACTGTGTTTGGGACGTGTTGAATTTGAAGCTCGAATAGTGTCGGGGTGACCACTTATTAGCAGAAGCAGTAATAACACTAATACATATATTGAAATAACAATACAGTTTGTGTACATTGTATGTGGTATGCTTGAGGTTATGACAGCGTTTTGTAATTGGTTGTCACTAACTGCGTAAAAGATTCTCATAGCAATTTAAATTGTCTATAGATGTTAAACACTTGTACATTGCTTCAACTCCCTGTCGTGAATTTCAAATTGTCCCCCCCCCCCCACTTTGCTTTCAGAAAATCCCTGAAGATTGCGTACAGAAAGCAACGGAAAATGGCAATATTTTCATATGCGGATGTTGGGACCGGTATTTTTAGCCACTTGTGGGTTTGAAATAAGTTGGTAAAGAGGATTTTTAGTTTTGAACGTCATGGCCGTGTCATTTTCTACTGCTGCTCTGTACGGATCCCTGGCCCTTTTCCAGGCCATCCTGCAAAATGTGTTCCTCTTGTACTACGTGGAAATGTTTGTGTCCGTCTACAAGATTGACAAGCTTTCTTTCTGGGTTGGCGAGGTGAGAATTTGAAATGGAAAGAGACGTTGATGAACTGAAGTTATTGATAGTTTGAACGGTAACATTTTAAAACGGTACAGTGAGAACCAAAAGGAATGTGTGCTCTTTATATTTGCTCATCTCGCAATGGGAGAATTACAATCCATGATTACTTTTACAGTTTGAATAGCTTGCCAAGTCAAAGTACTTGATGCATTTTTTTATGTTGCCACAGCACACAACAACGCATTACTTTTTCACGAAGCAATTGTGTTTTACATTGTACGTGTTGTACTCCTCAGACGATATTCCTGGTGTGGAACAGCATAAATGATCCTCTGTTTGGCTGGATTAGTGACAGAAAACTCCTCACTTCCCAAGAGTAAGTTTTGAGGAAATTAATAATTTTCAACACATTGTTGAATCAGGAACTGACATCTATATATATAAAATCGTTCATGTCTGTCTGTCTGTGTGTGTGTGTGTGGACTTTGGCCCATACGCACTTTCATTGGACGGCGGTTGCCCCTGGCAACGGCTAGCCACGCCTTCGCCGCTTTCATTGGACCTGGCAACGGCTAGCCACGCCTTCGCCAAGGGCTGCAGTTTCATTGGACGGCGGTTGCCCCTGCCAACGGCTAGCCACGCCTTCGCCACTTTCATAAGCTCCGTATTTAATTAAATAATAGCCATTACACAGTATTGTTGGAGCGCTAGGGGGGGGGGAAGGAACGCCACCCGTACCCTGCCTCTTCCAAGCCGACAATTTTAGGCGACGCCGCAGGCTTTGCACGCTACTAGGCCTCGACACCCACCACGCCACTCTGAGGTAAATTCATCAAAGTTTTTTCTACTCTTCACTACACCCCCACCACAATGTGTGCTATTAATATTACTTTTAAACCCAACGCGCCAACAATCGATTACTTTAATGTTCACTGTACAAATACTCATTAAGCTGGGTGAGCGTACTGCCAGTCTATCATGTACACTGTAGCCTGCTTATTAAGCTCGGTGAGCGTACTGCCACTCTATCATGTACACTCTAGCCTGCTTATGAAGCTGAGTGCGTGTACTGGCAGTCTATAATGTGGACTCTTGCCTGGTTATTATAATCGATTCTTTATATGTTCTTTGTACAAACAGTCATTAAGCTGCTTGAGCGACCCCAGTTCGATTCCAACTCACGCCCACCACCGCTGACGATTATTTGAAACGGACCTGGCCCTCCCCTAGGTCCACTCAGCCTCAAAAGCGTAACTGCTGTCGTGTGTGAACATCGTCACTGGGGAGACAAAGGCGGCGGGGCATCGTGGATCCAAGTCCCGGGCGAAGCCGGGTCATGTGTATGTGTGTTTGTGTTTATGTGTATGTCTGTGTGTCTCTATGTATGTGTGTATGTATGTGTATGTATGTGTTTGTGTGTATGTGTGTGTGTATGTATGTGGGTTTTTTTATGTCTTTATGTGTATGTCTGCGTGTCTCTATGTATGTGTGTATGTACGTGTGTGTGTCTATGTATGTGTGTGTCTATGTATGTGTGTGTATGTGTGTGTGTGTGTATGTGTGTGTATGTATGTGTGTTATGTGTCTGTCTGTGTCTGCATGTATGTGTGTGTGTATTGTGTATGTGTTTGTGTGCATGTATGTGTGTGTGTATGTGTATGTCTGTGTGTATGTGTTTGTGTGTATGTGTGTGTATGTATGTGTGTGTATGTGTTTGTATGTGTTTGTGTGTTTACGCTCGCATTACACAAATGTGTTGCTGGTCTAAGGCGTTCCTCGCACAGCATTGCCGCTTTATTATTTCAGTCGTTTACTGCCTTACGCACCCTCAAAGTCGTGTGTGTCTGCAGCAAGCGCGTGTATGTGTACCTATGGACGCGCGCGCGTGTGTTGTGTAGGGGGAACGGTAGTGTAGTGCTTAGCGTGCTGTCTGTGTCTGTGTGTGTGTGTGTGTCTGTCTGTGTTTGTCTGTGTGTGTGTCTGTGTGTGTGCGTGTGTGGTGTGTGGGGAGCGGTAGTGTAGTGGTTAGCGTGCTGTCTGTGTGTGTGTTTCTGTCTGTGTGTGTCTGCGTGTGTCTGTGTGTGTGTCTGTGTGTGTGTCTGTGCGTGTGTGGTGTGTGAGGAGCGGTGGGTGTAGTGCTTAACGCTACGCTGCGCTACCAACCCGGCAAACCCAGTTCGATTCCCGCTCACGGCCACCACCGGTGACGATTATTTGAACCTCCCCTAGGTCGACTCTGCCTCAAACGAGTAACTTAACTACTGTAGCGTATTAACATCGCCACTGGGGAGACAAAGGCGGCCGGCCGTGGTAGATACAAGTCCCGGGCGAAGCCGGGTAGTACAGCTAGTTCTATTTATACGTGAACACATTGCCTCCATTTTGAAGTAACATAAAACACACGTTCAATCTTGCAGCTACTTGCTCTACTCGTTTTAATTTTTAACACTTTACAACTAAGGTTGAAAGCGTTTTACACATTAGCTCTCCTCAAAATTATCCAATGTGAGCTAAACTTAAAATGTTTACCCTGGCTGCTACCTGTCGGCTCCACATTAATATTTAAATACTTCAAAATACAACCTCATGTTGGAAAGCATTATACATCATCAATGCATACATCTGAAATGTTCCTAACTTTCACAAAACAACTGCTTCTCTGATGTGCCGTCAGGTGGAGTAGCAGCAGCAGCAGCTCCTCTGGAGGCCTCTCATCCCCTTCGGTGGTGTTAGGACGACTGCATCTGCTCAGCCAGACGGGCCCTCTGCTCGCGTTGTCCTTTCTCACATTTTGGGTAGCATGGGCGCCGGCAGGCCTCCAGTTTGTCCTGTGCCTCTGCCTATATGATGGGTTTTTGACTGCGGTAGGCTTGCAGCACTCTGCCCTGCTGGCCGACCTGGCTGTTTCGGCCAACGACCGCGCTCGGCTCAACACCCACAGCTCGGCATTTGCCGCCTTGGGCTCAGCCTCTGTGTTTGCGTCGTACGTGGCCTGGAGCCGAGAGAACATGGTGCCATTCCGCTGGTACTGCGTCGCGCTTGCACTTGTTTCTGCCCTGGGCTTTGCCGTGTGCTCACGCCTCCTCCGCAACTCCTACGTGGCCAGTGGGAAGAGGAAGCACGAGGATGCCGAGCTGATGGACAAGTAAGAATCTCACTTAAAGAGGAAAATGACTTGAGCATAGTGTATTGGCAATAATCGTTTACAAAAAATGTTCTGCCGAAGTTTCCCTACAATGTAATCAATATTGCTTTACAGCTGTATGTAAATCTGCTGCTGGAGGATGCCCCCCCCCCCCCCCGACGTATCGCCCATAGGCCTTTGACCATTCTTCAACAAGGTGGTCAGTACCCGTTGGTGAAATTGGGTGCCTAGGACCGACTGGTTCAGATTGCACTTTCTACAGCTGCTAACCATTGCTGGGAATCACACTCGGGTGGCTGGCTTCATAGCTCGGTGCACGGACCACTCTGCCACCGTTTCCCTCATGACGTAAATTTGTATTGTGTGTTAAGACTCTATGATAAGCTGTACAATTTAAAGGCCACAATGTGGCAGTAATAACGTAAATTTGTTTTGTATTGTTTGTTTAGACTGTACATGGAGAAGCAAGAGGGCAAGGCAGATGAACCACGACTCTCTTTGCGGGATTATGTACGTCAGCTGTCACGACATCGCAATCTGCGCTGGTTTGTTCTCATGAACCTTGTTCAGGTGAATGAAAATGCTTTATCGGGCAGCACGTACGTCACAAGCATTGTCTTCCAGCAGCTGCTTGCTCCATAATTCGCTGTTTCCGTCATGTGGTATGAGCCCTGGTACAATAGTCGGTGTTATCAGGAAGCCCGCATACAGGCATGATAAAATGTTCTGGTGGTTGTGTTTTCGCCGACAGGTGTTTCACTGCCACTTCAACAGCAACTTTTTCCCCTTGTTTCTGGAGCACCTTTTGGCAGACCGCATCTCCCTCTCCACTGGCTCTCTCCTATTGGGTAATGTGAATACATTAAACAGGATGTGAAATTCTAATTTAGAAGTTTTCGTGACTGCAAGCACAACTGCTTAAATGTATCTAAGAGATGTGTCTCAGAGATGGCATCTCTTGAGACACACTTAAGCGGTTGTGCTTTCGCTACGTTGTCCCCACCTGAAGGACGCTTGTGTTGCGCCCGAAATGTCGTGATTTAATTTAGTTGTTCATTTATTTTAGTTTTTACCTACGTGACTTTACCAAAAAAAGCAAAGAGTAGGATGTGAAATGTATGCAAGTCACTACTGGTTCCCACTGATACAAGAAACACCCCCCCCACCTCCCCAGTCTCTTGCACTATTATCCTTGCACCTTCGTCCAATTGTAAACCAGAAATGTATCCAGTCGCACACCTTGTGATTCATTTGATGCAATTTTAAAGGGAGTTGTTTCTTTAGTTGCGTAGGTGTTGGGTTAATGGGGTTCAGGTGAGAGGTTAGGGATATAGTCGGGGTTTAACGGTTAAGGCAAGGTGTTAGCAGTTTAGTATTAGGTTTTAGGAGTTTGGGTTTTGAGGTTAGGATTTAGTGTTATGGTTTCAATTGAAGGTTGGGGCTTAGGATTGGGGATGGCAGTACTTGGTGCTTTTCTTTCCACTAGTCTTGACCAAAAGATATTCTACATTTGATGCTGTTGAATTGTAATTATGCCCTCTCCACTGTTGCAGGAATTTCGTACATCGCGCCACACCTGAACAATCTTTACTTCCTGTCGCTGTGCAAGAAGCACGGTGTTTACAAGGTGGTCATGGGGCTCTTCTACCTGAAGTTGGTGCTCAGCCTGGTCATGCTGATGGCTGGACCTGATCATAGTACATTGCTATGCTTCTTTATTGCTAGGTATGTTACACATAGGCATTCTTTGTAAAATCAGTTGTATTTTGCCATTAACTTAATTATAGCAAAAGCTCATGCAACATTATGAACGCGTAACCTTGTAATAGAAGCCAAATTGCCTGCAGTTAAACATTTGTGTAGGTGTGACCAATTTTATTGTGACCTTTGCATCTTTTTTCAGTGCAAGGTATGTAATTAGTGCCACATATAGAATTGAAAGTCATCTTTAGGAATTAAGCAGGCAGTGTATTGGCACACATGCCAATACTGTAAGCCTGTATCATGTAATTTGAATCTGATTTTTGGTGCTGATCCCATCTTTTTCGTAGTCATAAATGCAGTAATGTATTAGGCTACAGCTGTTTTCTTTTATCGCTAGCATATAAACACATGGTTTGAAATTGTTCACTATTTTTTTCCCCCCATCGCATCTTGTACCACTTACCGTTTACTCTGAACTTTCTCTACTCGATGGGTATTTTGCGTTGTGCTCTTTAGCAACCGTGTGTTCACGGAAGGAACATGCCGGCTCCTGTCGATGGTCATAAGTGACTTGGTGGACGAGGATTTCGTTCTCAACGAGCGCCGGCAAGCTGCTTCTGCCTTGCTGTTTGGCATGGTGGCTCTGGTGACCAAGCCTGGGCAGACGTTTGCTCCACTTATTGGCACATGGATGCTCGCTTCCTTCACAGGTAAAGTCGCCAATGCTTTTTCCAATGCATTACAACAAAAGCTCCAGCTATGAATGCATTGTTTGAGGCTGGATAACTACAGTATTTTAAAAATGATCCAGTATCAACATTTTACTTTTAAGATGTGGTTAGACACCCTATAGAAAACTGGCCAAATTGATTAAAGGGTTGTCCAAAACGTGGAGAACCAGTGTGGTTTGAAACCTATCAAAAACAATGACTAATGCATATTGGAAAGCATAGAATCCATGCATATGCATTTTTCTCTCACCTTTTGAGGGTAATGTGCACATTTGTCTTTATGCTTGAACTGGACTTTCGTTTAATGCCGATTCTAACAAAGAAACGAAAGTAGCGTGAGCAATACATTTTTAACTTTTCAAAATGGAAGTTTGTCCTGAGATGGTGCGACCCTAACCGGCACAGCAGGAAGACCAACTTCATCACATTGGCATCCATGGAATGCAAGTGCATTAGATTTAGCCTTCACAAATTGGGTCTCCTACAAATTAATGCTTGTGGGTGTCCATCCCCGTTTAATTCAAACCAAACTTAATACCTTGTGCCACGACTTGATGCCAGATGACTTTAACCTGTGAATTCTAACATTTAATTCTAACTAAATTTTATTTTAATGTGGCATGCAGGCTTTGACATCTTCCAAAGCAGCTCCTTACTGGCCGTAGTGACATCATCTGCACCTGGGCAGCCCCTGCCACCCATACAAAGCCCCACTGTATCTGGGGAGGCTTTGCGCCAGGGATGCTTCGTGTTGCTGGTGTGTGTGCCTGTGGTGTGTGGCATTGTGCAGATCCTCTTCTGGTATCAGTTTAGACTACATGGGAAGGTGCTGCACAGGGTCAAGGAACGCAGGGTCAATTCGTCATGGATGGGTGGGGTAAAGTCTGTATGAGCAAGGACCAACTTTGTTTCTGTACATTTATACAATATTTTTTAAAATTCCAAGTGGAGATTACAGTAACACTACATAGCCAGTGCCAATTAACTGATCATAGGATGCCAATTTGGGCTACTGTAGCAGCTACCTCAAAACAATGATTTTAAACTTGGGTCGAGCTTAAAACTGGAAAAATGTATATTGACAATTTTAAAGCCCATAAAAGTTGCAATGCCTAATCCAAAGTAACTTTTCAGACAAGATTTTTCTGCGGAGGACATGGGTAAAGAGGTTAACTTAATGGATATGGGTTGAATTAAACTTTTCTGCAATTTGACCTGTACTCTGCAAACATACAAAAGTGTTAATTCAGTTATAAAATCAAACTTTAAATGCAGTTTTAAATTACGTGCTTGAAACAATATATTTTATTTATGAAAATGTTTGGCAAACACCTGTGAAAATAAAACAAGATTTTACAAGCTATGCAATGCGTTTTTATTCAACTTCAAAAAAGGCATCTGAAGCTACACATGACCACTTGACTGCATTACAGGTTAAGGGAGCAGGACAAAGCCATTTTAAAGATGCTTAATGTATCCCCCCCCCCCTTTGGGAACATGCAACCCTTTACATGGTGACCCACAGCAAAGAAGCAGACTACATTGTGTAGAATAGCAATGGTCTATCAAGGATTGGTACATTATTTACAGTATACATTTTAATTCAGCAGACCAGAAAATTAGCACATTACTGTCAGTAAAAAAAAATGCTAAACTTTTTATTTTTGGAGTTATTGGCCTGGCACGGACTTGTGGAAAAGAATCCAACAATGCCAGGCATATAAATCAACAGTGTGATGGGCACTGGGGAGTCCATGAAATCACTTGGCAGTGCTCTTCCTCTTTTTCTTCTTTTCACTCACAGCTTCTTCAGGCTCAGTGAAATTGTCCTGTTTTCGCTTTTTCTTTTTGTCAGAAACGGGTGTCACCGGCTCTTCAGAGCCATTATCTTGAGAGCTGTCAGTCTCTTCCTTTGCTGCCTTGTGCTTTTTCTTAGTTTCCTTGTCCTCTATGGGAGTCTGCAATCACAATGTTCAATATACAGTTGAAGCACATAAAATTCCTTTATATCTAAAAGGGAAATTTGTGAATGTGTGTCTGTTCGAAATGTTTAGCATACTTCCAGACATGCAACAAACTTCGTCATTCCCTTCCCGAGTTGCCTATATTGACCTTATGTATAAGTGGGTTAAGGTTCTAGATTTGAAGTTTTCGTGACTGCAAGGATTCGTACTCTGGTTTTTTTCGGTAAAGTCACGTAGGTAAAACATTAAATCACGACGTTTCGGGCGCAACACAAGCGTCCTTCAGGTGGGGACAACTTAGCGAAAGCACACCGCTTAAGTGTGTCTATATAATTACTCGTCACAGCCACCTCTGAGACGCACTTAAGCGGTTGCGCTTTCGCTAAGTTGTCCCCACCTGAAGGACGCTTGTGTTGCGCCCGAAACGTGATTTAATTTTAATTTTTTACCTACGTGACTTTACCGAAAAAAACAAAGAGTATGGGTTAAGGTTGAATTTCCTTGAGTGAAAAACATCAGATTTAGTTAAATTGATTTGTTTCGACTTTTTTCTTTCTTGCAATTTTTTAGGGTTTTTCAGTTAAATATCAGGGAATATGAAATGAATCCTAGACAAGAATCCAAGTCCCGGGCAAAGCCAGGTAGTAAAGCTCGTGAAATATATTTCGTTTTTTTTGTATTGCAATTGCTTACCACTTTGGGTTCCTTTCTCTTTGGAGTGTCCCCGTTTACAGACTCCTGTAAGAAAAGTGAAGCAATAATGCAACATGAAACACCAACATTTGAAAAATCAATGAATACGAAGTGCTGATAATTATTCACAGCCAATCACACTCACCTCAGCCTTCTCTGCAGCATCAGCCGCATCCTGCTTGTCTTTCTTTTTCTTCTTCTTTTCCTTTTTCGCCATCTTCCGCTTAACCTTATCGGTTATCACCAATGCCTGCCAGAAGACAGCATTTTAAGTTCAGAGAAAATTGCATGGCTTTTATCTAAGACTGCTAACATAGGTTGCCCACAAGGCAGGGTGTGTGATTAACTGTGCTCACCTCTGCAGCAGCTTCCTTCATGACGTCAATGTTTTTCCTTGGAGCAGTGCCCGTCTCATAAAATGACAATCGCTCCTCCACCTGATCCCTCAACTTCTCACCAAACACTGTCGTTGGGATCTCTGAAGGAATAAAGAATGAATCGTTAAAAATACTGCCCAATTATTTTTTGGAGTGTTTATCGCTCAGCAGACTTTGCATGCTCAGACAAAAATGCTTTCAACATTCAGGAGGTGAAAGTCTGTTGACGAAAAATAGTACCATCATAGCAAAGTCTACATCTACAAGTGTACTGACAAAAGTATAATGCTGCCCAGCCTTACCAGAGAAGCAGTCAAGGCGGGAAGCGATGGAGCACTTGTTGGCGAGATAGCGCGAGATGCGTCCCTTGTTCTTGGCTGCTGCCCGTCCAATGAAGGTGGAGTGAAAGATGAGTCCATACTTTGGTGTGTTCCCACGAGTCTTCAGAGCTCTGTCATACAAGGTTACCACACTTAACTTACAATACCTTTCAGAAAGCAGTAATGAATCGGCCGCAAGCCATTCAATGTTGGATACGTGCAAATTCAACATAGGTGATCATATGCCGATGCGATGCAACATACTATTCAACATGGTTAAAGGACAATTACTGGCAAAACCAAATCTTAATGTAGTTTAAGAAGGTGAATTTCAAATGCTGAGGTAAGTTTGCAAACTTTACACATGGCACATAAGCTAAACCAACGTTGAATGTATAATGTGCATCTCAAAGCATACCTGAAAATGTGACTTTTATGCACTGAGAAGCAAACATTTTTCATCAGTGCATGCTGGAGGTGGGCAGCTCAGCGTTCATACCCTGGGCATTAAACCATCAGTACAATCTCCCCACACCCACCAAACCACCACCATACCCACATAGCGAGCAGGAGGGGAGGCGAGTGGGATCGATTGGCAAATCAAGAGCGACAATCCCAGGGATGTTACCATCACTGCTGCCCACCCCATACAGGTGACGTTGTGGTACCTGAACAGTGCCTTCTCAGCACCCAGGATCTGTACTGTGCTTGCAGGGTACTTTGCCAGGTTTGTCAAGCTGCCTGCTTGTGAAATCAACCGTGCACCAACCTGTATAGGATGAGAACACAACTTGAGGTTCACACTTACATTACAAAAAAGCAGTGTTAACTGTGGCATTCGTTTACATTTAAGGCAATGATTTTTGGACACTTTTTTTGCAAAATATACATAGCACAGAATTTTTATAAGTACCAAATTTCATGTTTTTCTACAGTCATTTTCCATATTTCAGACGATTCAAATTCACGATTTCCCTAATTATCATGCCAAACTCCTAGCCTTAATTACGATACATCATAACAGTAATGTGTAAGTAGTTGCATTACGGATGCCTCAGTCAAACTAATTTTCTCTTCACTGTAAATCAGAGGATTGACAGATTGTTAGATGTTGCATCACTGGCACCGGGTAAAAACAAAAATAACTGCCCAGCATAGTCCACGTGCACCAGTCGTACTTCTTACCACTTCACCAATGAGAGTACCAAGATTAGGGGCCACCATGTTCATCTTGGAACGGAGATACTCCTGCAGGCCTTTGCGGTACTCGGCGAGGGAGATGACACGTGTACAGAAGCTCTCGATGTTGATCAAATCAATGGGAGAAATGTCCATCCCTGGAAGAAATAAAAAAAAATTGAGTTACATCCTTAATTCCACGAGCGTTTTGGCTGCTATATTGTTACAGGGTGCACCAAAAGTCAATATCCATAGCAATTTCAGCACTATGCTGTGTTATAAAAACGAGTTTTCAAAAGATCAATGTAGACACATTGAGGATTGAATGCTCTAGTATGTTATGAGAAACGTACTGTGATGTTTGGTAAAGCAAATGGTGTCCAGTTCGAGCATTTCACTATTTACTGCACAGATATAGGTCTCCTGACGTTTGCCTGACCCTCTTTAAATAGCGTTAAAAACGAGATTTAAAACAAAAGGTTACAAAAAGTGCATTTGGTGACTCAGTCTGAAGAGGTTTTCATTCAAAAATATTCAGAGGATTGACAGATTTTGTTTAACATCATTGTCACCTTTAATGTGCCAACTATGAAACTCCAAACGACTGGCTGCCTGCCTGCATACAGCAGCTGAGCTGTGGAAGATGAATGACTTTACCCATAGAGGAGCGGGAGGCATCAAGAATGGCTTGAGCTTTTGCGCTGTCCATGGTTAACTCCTCCAACGCCTCCAGATTTTCCTCCGACAGGTCCTTGCGGTTGGCGATGAGCTTGGTGAGGCGGCAGTATGTGTAGTTGTCGGGCACAATCCTAATCAGCTCCGGAAAGTGGTAACCGTACCACTCGCTGTTGTGAAACGAGACATTTACAAAAATTGTTAGCATCATAAAATCCAAAAATGAAAATCTTTTATCGCCATCCATTTGTCATGTCACCACTCTGCAAATACAGGTCTGGATGAAATGGACCAGACCCATAGCATTACACAGTGGTTGTTTTTATTCCTCCCGTTTCTGTACAGCTAGAGCTGGTTGCCTTCTAGCGGTGGTAAGCGTTGAGAGGTTGCAACTTCCTTTTGTAGATCACAAAACAAAATACAAGTACGACAATTTTAAAATGTGCACATAAAACCCCTCTTACCGCACACGCATGGAAAAGGTATTGATATCTTTGTCGAGTTGGTCAAGCAGGCTGATTGACTGGATGATCATGTTGTCGGCACGGTTGACGTTGAACTTGACCTTTGCACGGGAATAACTGTGCCCAAGACCCAGCTGCGCCTTGGCAGCTGACTGGACTGTCAGTCCCTTGACAAGGGCGTGGAAATGCAGGCGAATTCCTGTAAAATATAAAGCATTCATCAGTCTTCTTTCAAAAGCATTCAAATCATTGGTGAGAGATTTGTTTCCATCACCAATATCCCAATTAAGCACCTGGATCTGCCCACCCTGCTGAAGAACGTTTAAGCTACCTCAGAACTCGCCACTACCCCTTCGCAAGTGGCAATTCAAAGAAAGCCCTGTGATTACAGAAACACAGACCAGACCATTAATCTCACAGTAGTGAACTAAAATTAAATGACGGCATCGAAGCAATCAACCACACAACTGAAGCCATTTTTCAGTTAGCCAATCTGGAGACTCGTTAGAGTTGCTATTAATCCAGATACATGCAAGAGTTAACATTCCTGGCCCCCTCCCTCTCTCCGTCCCCGCCCCCCCTCTCTATATTTAAGGGACCGTCACAGAAACGACCTCTCTCTTTGTGCCGATATGTGTCCTCTCTCTGTGTGTCCTTGTGATGTCTGTCTGCTTGTATGTCTGTCTATAGTTTTCAAGTTAGATTTGTGTTGCTATTTCTTTTATGCCTGATGATTGCTTGTGTTGCAATCGAAACGTCGTAATATGCTATTATTTAATCTTTAGACGTGACTTAACCGAAAGAACCAAAGAATAATTCCTGCAGTCACGAAAGCTCCAAAATTAAGATTGAGTTATTAACATCTGTCCCCAAATAGTCACGTGACAAGCACTCACAATGGGCAAAGTGAGTTTTGTATTTTCAACTCACCACGGACGATCTCGTTGATCACACCCCCAGTTTGCCCTTGAATTCCCAGCTCTTCCTGGATGGCTGCCCCAATCTTGGCATCGGCCACTCCCAGGATCACTTTATTTTTTTTGCTTGGTGCTGGCATGTTAGTCTCCAAGAGCAGCCTCAGGTCCTCATGCAATATCCCTTAAACAGGACACAAGAACAATCCAAATATTTAAACTTGTTTTCATAGTATTCAAAGCCTGTTATTTTTAATCATATCACAACAGTGCTCAGAAACTCGAGGATGTAACATCATCAAAGTCAGTGGATTGACAGATTATAATAGGCATCATTGCACTGAAACGTCATTCAGAACTACATTTCAAACAGTCAACCGTGCATACCTTCAGAAATGGCATTGATGTTTTCAAGGGCAGCCTGAGCCGACTTGAAGGGATAAAATGCAGTCAACTTGACCATGGTGTTGAACTTTGATCTGTCCAAAATGCTCGCCTCCACCTGCAGTTCAAAATTAATAAATTAGTGCTGTATGAAATGTTATCAAAGGAATTTCACTACACTCAAGATAACTGTTGCCTTAAAATAAATGTATTAACAAGTAAAAAACACATGTATTTAAAAAAAAAAAGCATTATGGTCATGACTCACAGCGACAAAACACTACCCAATTCAATGTGTCCATGACTGTCCGACAATTATAATACAAACCAAGGTAATGGTCAAACACTTTGGTACCAGTGGCATTAACTCCAATAAGCCCAGTTGTCTTAAGATTCCGACTCAACCTCTGCATTCCAGCACGACAGTACACGGTTCACAAGTCCCAATATATGCATTACAATTTGTTACGCATCTGCACATTTTATCATTGTCACAGAATAGCGGAATGCTACGCCATTTTCGGCCACTCATTTTATGCACTCCACAGTTGAGGCAGCGAAAAGTGGCGTAACCAGATTAATTCATTAAGTCATACTGCAACGTGTATCGAGTTATTCTGTAGATAAATTCATCTCGAGAGTGGGTGGGAATGGGATGACCTCACCTGTGGCAGCAACATCCCGATTTCCTCTGCCTCCTTGACGGAGAAGAGGGCGTACCCAGCCGCATGCTCGAAAAGCACGTAGAGTAACACCTGGGCAGACGAGACCACATACACAGCTTCAGAGCACTATCGATATACATTGGTTTTGTAAAGAAGCAACTCTTTAGTCAATCCACTGCTGGATGAGAGCTGATTGATTATGCAGTGTGGGTGGTGGGGATTTAACCATATTTCACGGTGGTTATAGCAGGTAGAATTTTCTGCTCTGCTTTCAATTGTTTTTGCAGTCATCTACTACTTTCTTTACAAATAGCTGTCCGATACCTATTCTGTGCAATGCGGTCGCTTATCCAAGGACCAACCAGGCTCTATGCTGCTTAGCTTCGGAGATACAAGTTCAATGCATGATCGATTAAACGTTGATGGAATTACACAAAGTAATCTAAATGGATACTATGAATTTGGTTATTTTATATCTCCCATTATGTATAATATACTGAAATCGCCAAAATGAAGCTTTAGTAAAATTTTCTATCAGGCTGTGGCCCACGCTGTAATTATGTTACCGTATAACCAATACTCAAGACTGTCCCGACAAAATACGAAAGATAACGAGACTAAATATTATTTTGGTTAAAAGACATGGTTCCAAGCAAACCCCAGTCTCAAGAACCTTAATATATTGTGTCCTGCAATTATTTTGTTATATCTAATTCATGTATATGCTTAAGAGATTTGTTGTGTTCCCTCAATTTCAAGCTCTGCCTTTGCACGTGCCTTTACGGGCATTTGTTCAAGCCCACGAATGGTGTTACACGTGGGAAGAAACCCGAGAACCAAAGAAAACCCACAACATATTAATCCCAATAAATCATAACGGATGTTTTCACCGATATATTTCTAACATATATACAATACAATCAGTTTTTTCCGCAAATGTTTCAGATCTACACGACTGCAATTCACACACGCGCTGAACGACACGCATATGGCCACGTGTGCTGCATGAACCACGTGTGCTGCATGAACCACGTGTTGCTCAGTGATATTTATAATTTTATATTCTGAACTCGGCAGGGTCACTACACAGCATTGCAATTATAAACATTACCCAACTCAAACATATGCATACCATTCACAATGACTTAACGCAACTGTTAAATTAGTAATTAACTACAAGTAAAATTATATTCCACGTGCGTGCTTTGGCGCCTTAGCGCGCACACGCACGCAGACGAATAACGATCTAACTAAACACATAACAAATTAATAAACGTGTAAATTATCCCTCAAGCAGCTTAAAGTCTTAATTAGCAAGAGAGTTCAGCAGCAGTATTAATTGCTGCACGTGTCGCGACTCGGCGCGCAAGGCCCAAACTAGGCCGCAGGCCTCTCCGCCTCGTGGGCCAAGCATGGAGACGCGACTCCCAAACTCTCGACCCCAAGAAAAATTAAACTCTCGGTTATTTTTCTTTGGGGGCGTGGGGGGAGATCATCGCGTTTCTAGGCTTTCGCTCGCTACCCTGCAGGCCGAGTGGCCGTAAATGTACTCGCAAGCGAAGCCTCCCGTTAGGAGGGCGAGCGCAGCGCGCTACTCACCATGGCGGCGCGAGTGGAAAGGAGACGCGGAGCTCACGACGCGCGCCCTCTCGTTGACTCCTCCCCTCATTTGCATATGACGTCATTTCCGGTTGAATTAATTTGTAATTTAATTATTCTGCTTCCTCCACCCCCCAAAAAAATATCTTCCTGGCTCCACCCACACCCCAAACCCCCCCCCCCCATCCTGTACCCGTCCCCCTTGGCTCCTCCCCCCTCCTCTTTACCCGATATATTAATGCCCCATCACAAATAACTCCAACTACAATTATTTTGCTGTGCCTTTTTTATTATTTATTTTTACCTACGTGACTTTACCGAAAAAACCTAAGAGTATGTAAAAAAATAATCTATCTTCTTGGTTCTTTCGGTAAAGTCACGTAGAAGGGAAGTAATACAATAATAAAAATAAAACACAATTAAATAATTCTCACGACGTTTCGGCTACAACGCAAGCAGCCGTCTTCAGGTGAAGACGTCTTCAGGTGAAGACGGCTGCTTGCGTTGTAGCCGAAACGTCGTGAGAATTATTTTATTGTGTTTTATTTTTATTATTTTATTACTTCCCTTCTACGTGACTTTACCGAAAGAACCAAGAAGATGAATCCCTGCAGTCATGAAAGCTTTAAATCGAAAAATAATCTATGTTGAGACCATCATGGGATCTCCCTTGCCAGTAGCAAAATATAAGGTTTTACCCTCTGACAATAAAACAGGTGTTAAAAAAACTAACTGAAACCTTTTCCAAGGAATCAAGTCTGCATTAAGCACATATACTTGTGACTTTACCGAAAAAATCAAAGAGTATGGAACCTTGCAGTCACGAAAACTTCAAATCTAGAATATACAGTATTACCAGAGCATGTGTTTTGTTTGCATGTTCACCAGAAATACATGCAAGATGTTTGCATCTTCACCACAAGTGTTTGTGGTTAATGCAGACATGATTCCTTGCAAAATGGTTTCAGTTTGGTTAACATCTTATCAACTGTTTTATTGCCAGAAAGGATAAAATATATTCTTAAACGTTGAGACCGTGTGTGTGTGTGGCTTTGAAAGGGTTACAAATGTGTGTAACAGCATACCTGTAAAACCCGTACGGTTTACCCGTATTCTTGTACTGAGAAATTGAGTTTTCAGGTACATACGGCGTACAGCCGTTTCAATAAGGGCAAAGGAAAAATTGTCTATTTGTGTCTCTCCCTTGTGATGGGACTTTGTAGGACGAACGTTCAGATTTATAAGTGCACGGGGTGACCAATGAAGTCTGAATTGGTCTGAAATAAGGTAGGCACTGATGAGGGGTATGTAACAGGCGACGTTTCGGAAAATGGCCCTTCGTTTGTTTTGCAATTGCAAAAAAAGTCCCATCGCCCCACAACAGAAATTGGTACCACCTAAAGTAAAAATACTTTACTACAGTAGTACAGATTTATCTGCTTCATGACAGTTAATTCTTTGATATCCCACTAATTTCAAATGGTTATCCCATAATTCAGTATTGTTGGTCACGCAAATTGTAACCACTAAAATTATGCCACATCAGGCACCGACAAGTGAAATATATGGTCTAGTCTCATGGACTAAAAACACACTTAACAAAAAAATCAATACGTTCATCAATAACACTATGGCCTTCAAAGGTAAAGTACAATACGCGACGTATGGAGCAATGTATGTGATTTAATTTATTTTATACCTTCGTGACTTTACCGAAAGAACCAAAGAGTATACACATTCCTGCGGAGGGAGCTGGTAGGAACGTTGGGTTGCTCGGTCAATGGCCAGGGTCAACGGCGGCGTGGTGTATTCCGCAAATATGGCCGACTGTGAGGGCGGGCAAAAGCCGGCGTGATTATGTTAAACGTTGAGTTTTATAAGGGCACCACGGGGTGAGCAGCCCCTCCCCCCCAGCCCCACCCCTCCCACCCAGCCCCTCCCCCACCCTCCCCTCCCCACCCAGCCCCACCCTCCCCTCCCAGCCCCTCCCTGCACGACGGACACAATAATCCCCTGTGGGCTGGTGTAACCAGGAGGTTCCTACCAGTAATATGTCCCGTATGTTAAACTTCTTTCGCACTGTACGAAGCCAGCCGTAGGTGCCCCGCCACCCCTCGGGCCTTTGCGCCGGGCTGGCTCACAAATGACATCACATGTATCCCTCTATTTAAGAACGAAACATGATTTATCCCCAAATCTGGCTGTCGCCTGATGATGCTTGTTGTAATTACTGCCGAAACGTCGTACTCGAATCCTACATGTTGTGGGTTTACTCTCCAACACACCGGTGTGCTGTACTAGTGACGATTTGGCATGTTTTGTTTACGTGACAAACCTTACTAATTGGCTGTGTCGGGTGGTAGTGGGTTTAACGACACATTAATATTCACGCGATCTAACCCAAGAAAAATATCTTATGGATAACACAGAGAGCCTACGTGTCAAACTATATATCCCTCTAGATTTGAAGCTTTCGTGACTGCAAGGATTCATACTCTTAGGTTTTTTTTCGGTAAAGTCACGTAGGAAAAAAAGAAAATAATAAATGGAAAAAAATGAATTGATTTAATAGATTTATCAGCATTTATTATTTATTTATAAAAAAAATTCCCTACGTGACTTTACCGAAAAAAAAACCTAAGAGTATATATTCCTCGTTAGAGGAACGTGGCATTTGTTACATGAGCCCAGGGTCTATACCAAGGCCGTAATGACATATACTGGGGGGGGGGGGGGGGGACGACGACACACATCCCCCCCCAATATTCAAATATGCTCAAAATGCCCCCCCCCCCAATATAGTGTTATAAAATAGATTTCTGTTTATATGATTGCGGTTAAGGTTGTCCTTTATTAATCCCGAATCTCTGCCATTACATACAATGAAACAGGAAAAGGTAAACAAAGAAAAAACAGAGTAATGTAATACAATACACTATTAGACATTATTGTAAAAAAACGTCCATCCTACGTGTTAGTGATTTTTTAAAATATTTTAGGCAGGAAATTCGTTTTCAAATTCAGATTTTTTTTCTGGGGGGGGCCCCAAACCCCCAAACCCCCTGGAAGATTTGGTCCCCCCCAATGTTGACTCCATGGCTACGGCCTTGGTCTATACACGAATTGCGTACGTGTGCGTTGAACCTCTTTAGCGCCCTACGCAGCCGACCGTACCCTCATCAAGAGGTGCGGGGAACAGCCACGTGCGCGGCGCCAACTCGACGGCCATGTTACGTGGGGGGGGGGGGGGGGGAAACGCACGTGGTCTCGGCAGGGTCCTTCAAGAGACCTCCCCCCACACGTCACACGCCGATGACGTCACCACTACCGTTCCCTCCACTGATAAGCAGCGCGAGGACCCCTCGTGACGTAGGCGAGAGGCCATTGATAGGTGGCCGTGGCGCAAAGGGGGTGGCCACCGCACTCGGGCGAGTGCCGGACTTCGGGTCCGACATGGCGGAACGCGGCGGCGGAGGCGGCGAAGACGATGATGTTGTTGTTGGTGGTGGCGGTGACGACGACGACGACGGCGTTAAAGTTATCGACGTGGACCTGATCTCGCCAAACTTCGACCCTCAAGCCGCGCTCTACTCCCGCGACGTGACGCTGCCCTACCCCAACGTGCGTTGCTTCCACAACATCGCCGAGTTCGCCTCCTTCACGATGGGCCGTGGCCGCGGTCGGGGGCGCGGGGACACGCCGGGGCAGTCGGGGGGGCAGTCGGCCGTGGCGGTGGTGGCCACGGGCAAGGGCAAGGGCAGGGCCGGGCGGCGAAGTCGTCCCGCCCCGGACCCCGAGCGTGTGGAGAGGCTGAAGAAGCTGATGGTGAACGATGGGAGGAGGAAAAAGAAGAAGGATGACGAAGACGATGATGATGAGGAGGAGGAGGATGCGGAGAAGGGTCCCGGACGGGGCAAGAAACTCAGAAATGTGCTCACCTGGATGTCGAGTACGTGGGTTTCGTGGTGGTAGTCGTGGCGTGGCTACCGAGTGTGCAGGCGGTGCAGCTGCACCGTGCTCACGGGGAGGAAGGGGGAGACTCATGCACCGTGTGTCTCCGATGGAAGGAGGGGCAATTCAGTCGGGGGGTGACCCCAGGTCACGTCCGAATCGCGCTACGATTTGGGTGGCACACGGGCATGGTTATCGCTCTGGGAAAATTGTAGAATGGTGGTGGTTGTTGTAAGGATGAACTCCCCTCTTGTCATGGGAATGTGGAATTTGGCGCAGAAAGATACTCTCATGGGTGACCAGTGTGTCTAGCTCATGCATGATATGCTCGGCGTCACCACCATAATCTGGTTATTTAATCATATTTCACCACGCTGATCAATTGTGGCATTGTCGAAGGCGTGGTGCTTTGACCTGGGGGGGGGCATAGAATTACGGTGTAACAATCGTTTCGGGCACTGCCCTTTAAACACGCACCCAGGAGCTACCCACTTCGAATCTTGGCTCGACAAAGGTTAAAGCAGACGACGACGGCAACGTTGATGATCTTAAAGGTGCATTGAAAAATTATAATACTCCGATTGATGCTCCTGCTGTTGTGGAGTGACTCATGCAGCCAGCTATGGCTGCAGGGTTTTGGTAGTACATGTTGTTTATGCCATTTATTGTGAAAATTCTGTCATAGTTCCTATGGTTGCTTTTTCATTGCTTTCATGGCTTTATTTTGGTGTATTGGTTTAGCCATGTTTGTTGTAGTACAGAGACTGATGGTCTTAATCTAAGTTGTCTTGTGGTTGTTTTTGCACACAGCGTTGGTGTACGGTGTTTTTTCTGCAATATTAAGCTGTCTTGGATTTTCTGTTTGCACTTAGTCACGTATTCACTTTAAGATGTTTTTTGTTCATGTTTTTTGTTGCGGTTGCACCCGATTCAAGAGTCGAATGGCTCACAGGGCTATACCTACTAAATGAACTTGAACTTTTGACCACCCTTCCTCTCCCTGGCAGAGCTGGAGCACGGTCCCCTCGGCGGCCTCTACCGCTGCGTGAAGAACCGACTGCCCATCTCCGTGCACGTCCGCACCTTCCGGGGCCTCCGCGGCGTTTGCAAGGGCTACCTGCTGGCCTTTGACAAGTTCTGGAACATGGTGCGTGCTTGCACGCTTCTTCGCTTGACACCGGTCAGATCGATTCCACTTTAATTCGTACACCACGCTGTGCGTGGATTAGTGAAGGTGGGTAGCGTGGACTTAGCAGCGTGGAAGTGCGGTGAAACGATTGATTTTGGCTGCAGTGTGCTCAAATCGATTGATGCATGGTGGGCATATATCTAACCACTATCCAGGATCAAATCTGCTTTGCTGTCGAGATCTGACGATCAGGCGCATTGTGTTGTTGATTTGCTCAAAAGCATGATGTGACTTGCACATGTAACAATCACACCCCTGGCTCTAACCTGCCCTAGCCCCACAGGGAGTTGATAGGGTTTATCAATTAGCTTTAGCCAACAATGTAACGTGGAGAGGTAGCACATGGGTGCAATTAAAAGTAACATTTTATTAACTATTCAACGGGAGTACGACATTCCAAACAGGCACAACTTCTTAAGGTATTTAGTACACATAGATAATTGTGTTTACCAGATTTTTTTGTTAAAATGCTTTCAACACACGTATGAATGAACACCTGATGACGGTTGCTCGTGTTGCGATCGAAACGTCGTGATCTATTATTTTTTATTATACCTACGTGACTTTACCGAAAGAACCAAAGAGTATGGATTCCTGCAGTCACGAAAGCTTCAAATCAAGAATTAAATTAAAGTTTTGTCACTCAAATGCAATGCTTTTCTAAACTCCAGTGTAAGGAAATAATTACTACATTCAATAATGATGGGAATAAGATTAACTTTTTTTTACGTGTGTTTATGTAAATTATTTTAAATAGGCTCCGGAGTGAAATGGCCTATTCTTATATAACATTCGTACATGTACATTTCTCTTCCTAAAAGGCACTAGCCGACGTGGACGAGGTTTACCGAAAGCCATTGCTGGGCCAAGCTTTCTACAGTGAGCCGAGACTCACCGTGAACGAGGTGCGTGCACTCACTTGCACAACAGACGCACAGGGCACATGTCTCGCTGTGCACCTCTTTAATTGCGTTATTTTGCTTGCAGCTGTTCAAGAATTTGAGTCTTCAGAGCAAGGCAAGAGGAGCGGTGGCGGCTGCTGGGCAAGACTGTGACTCCGGCAGCCTGAAAACCGAACAAACGCAACGACAGCAGGACGATCGTGACCCCGGCTGCACAGCGAGCGACGCGCGCGGGGGTTATGCCACCGATTCCGCCACGGAACGCCCTGGCAGCAGATCCACTTCAAAGCCGGGCGCGCTAACGGGTTGTAGGTCCGATGCTGCGGACCGCGAATGCAAACGCTCTCGCTCGCTCGATAGCGCCAGGCGTTGCCGCGGAGCCAAAGAAGAATCCGGGGCAGCGGCGCTGTCAGCCGAGAGTGATGAGAGAAAGAAACGGCAAAAGAGGCCCGGTCGCCGGGAGGAAATGGACCGCGTTTACCGGCGCCACATCAATCAACTCTTCATCCGAGGCGACAGCGTCATCCTGGTAGTGGTGCACGGCACGTGATAACACAGCCGTGTGTTTTGGCGTCGACCTAAAAGAGTAAATTGTTTAATTATTTTTATATATAATTTTTCTATCTACGTGACTTTACCGAAAGACCCAAAGAGTACGAGTAGAGTCATTTTAGTTTTTGGCAAGTAATGAATTCGTACATTTGTAAATATTTACGTTTGTTTTGGTGACTGTTGATACACGTGTGATTGTTGCGTGTGTGTACGCGAACGGCTCATTGTCGATACACTCCGAGATGGGCACCTCTCCATGCTGTGCGGGCCGTGGGGGTATTTGACCCTACTTCACGCTGATCAGTGCGGGTTGGTGAACGTGGAGAGCGTAGACGTGGGAGCAGAAGTACGCTTCAACAATAGATGTGCATTTTCGTTACAGTGGCATCTTTTGTTATTTTTTTGGAATGTTTACAATTGAAAATAGTGTTTTGTATTACACATTTGCGGTTTACATTTGTGGACTCTGAATGTGTACAGTTATTTGTGTTTACGTGCACTGTACAGTTGACTACTGTGTAGTTTTGTGTTCATCCACTGGGTTTGTTTTAACCAGTAGCCGCTAGGTGGCACTACCTGCATACTTACATGCCAGTTAAATCTTAGGCGTGTAATAAACATTGCATTTTCATGAACAAACTGCATTGAGCTTAAGGGATGGGTTTCTTGATATTTTAGTGCATTTGTTTGCCTGGTGTTTTACTTGTAATGCCTGTGTATTGAGGTGGAACACAAAACACCCGTTTCGTATTGAAATGACACAACTTCCAAGTGACCACATCTAAAAAGGTTGTGGAAAACATACGAGTAACTGGAGTCTCTGCGCATGTCCCCATATTCGCTGTAGCCAAAACACACATTAGAGCTAATGTGTGTCTTGGCTGCTTGCGTTCATGACGTGGCTCATTTGTGATGCAAAAATCGAGTTCCACAGCTATGTTAAAATGACCGCTCTTTCAAAAACTATCTTTTCCCCACGTCACTAGGACTCTAACGCTGGGCCAGATCCATTGTGAGGATCTAAAATTTGCCCTTCCGACCAGTTTTACAAGCCTTTGTTGATACACCACTGGTGAAGGGGTTCCCCCACCGTGTTAGTTGTCCGGCTTGTTTGACCATACTTCACCACGCCAGTTGGTGAAGAGGGACCGATGACGATATTGATCACCTTTGATGTTCCCGCAGTTGGAAATTTTAATTGAGTAGCCGTGTTCTTGGCACGGTATGCTAGCCACTGCACCACCACTCCACCAAGGAATTTTGTCTTCTGGATGTTTTCTGCAAGTGGCCACATTTTTCACTTTTCAGACATCCTTAATCTCACTTTGTTATATTCTCCTACATCGAGCACATTTAGTGCTTACAACTAATCCCAGTGTTAACATTCAACAATCCTAGCAGAGTGTTAAGTGTAAGCAGTGTCTGTGAAGGTAAGTCATATGTCTCGCTTGTTGGGCTGACAAGTTGATAACCGACGACTGTGCGCTTAACCCTGCAGGCTTGGACGCAATTAAGGCGGTCTTGTTGAGAGACGTCGACCTAAAGCAGACAAAACAGAGCACAAACAGCGCCAGGCGTCTGCCTTGTGCCCCAGCCTCCGCCGCCGTCTCCACTACTGGATCTTTGGGAACGCAGCGGGACACGAGACAGCCTCACATTGACACGAGCCCTGAGCCATTTTTATGCACACGCAGCATATGTGTAGAGCACAGCCACGAAACGTGTTTGGCTCGGTGTGTTGAACCACAGTGACTAGTGGTGAACAATTATCAAATAATCCCAACTGCCACTATACTATGAATGTTAATGCTTTTATTTAGTCAGCATTCAAAACGCTTCACTAAATCTTTCAGATTATGTTTTACAGCAGGGCGCTGCATTGGTAATGTTTCTCCAATTCCATGAAGGCGTGTTCGTCATATGAGAAGAAACTGGAGTAGATGAAGAAGAGCAATGAGTACAAGGGGATATCACTCAAAGCTCCACAATTGGATTAAGTCCATTTCTGGACTACCATCTGGCCTCCTCAGCCCCAGCCAGCAACGCTCATTCCCTGGTGTGCTCCGATCCAAGTACTAACTGGGCTCGACTTTGCTTAGTTTCCGAGATCTGAAGAAATCGGGATGCATTCCGAGTGATTGGAGTGATTTGGTCGTAGGGCAATTGGTCAATCTAAATCAACAAACACACCAACATGAGCCGCAACAGCTCATCCCAAAGACGTCTTAAATATCGCAGAGTGGGGTAGATTTAAGATTGAGTTGCATAGATGTATACATATATAAATCATACGTATTCTTAAGTATCAGTAGTTTTCAATCAAAGACTTGCAAAACATGTTGGGCAATTTTTTTTATTTTTTTCATAGTGGAGGAAATATGAACGTGACACTTTTTTACTGATTGGCCGTGTCGGGTGGTGGGAGGGTTACGACACATTTATAAATAACGAGATCTAACCCAAAAATGTTTATTATGAATAATATTGGTCGCGAAAGCCTACGTGTTAAACTGAAATATGAATGTGCGGAGAACACACCTATTTTAGCTGGGTTGAACTAAATCGCTCCAGGTCTTGCATCGATTTACTCTACTTCCCTTACATATATTCATTTCCCAACAGATCGTCTTAAAGACCTCCCCACACCGTTCTCATCCCCCATGTTCGATGCATCTCCGCAGTGGCTGTCTTAGGCGAATTCTTCCCTTTAGCTGCTATTTCATCCCCAACCATGACCACAACCGTCATCCCCTGTAGCCATGATGTCTCCGGTCCAAGTCCACTTTGCTTAACAGCCGATATGGGGTCACATTTGTGTTTCCCATTCCACGCTTTCCCCTTTCTGTCTCTAATTCCAGGCATGCAACTCTGTTATTGTTTGTGCACTTATAAACGTTTGGTCCATAATTAGTTTATTTTGGGTTAGATCGTGTAGGTATAATGGCAATTTTTACCAAGAACCCCTCCACTACCCGACGGAGCCGATCAAATCAAGTTGCCGGGTGGTGGAGGGTTTTACATTCTTTAAAAGATTGAACATTATATTTTCACAATCTAACCCAAAATAAACTATGAATCATTGGTCGTGAAAGCCTACGTATAGAATTAAGATTTTGGTACTTTTCTCTTTGTCTATTTTTCAAATTCATATGGCCAATATTTAAAATAATCTGTAAAGAGGAATGAGGAAATATCTGTTAATATTTAATCCACGTTAATGTAGAAATATTAATTTATACGCTCACCAACCAGTTCCAAATTAATGATCCAGTTCTTGGTATTGAGTTTGTAAATCATGTAATTAAATGTAACTGGTAAGTGAATCCATGGAGCGCTTTGAGATGTGCCTGGTGAATATATTATAGGTGCTGAAAAAAATGATCAAATTACGATGACTTTATGGGAATACATATATATAATAATACAGAGTAATAACAGCAAAATGTTAGACATTACAAATAAGTGGATGTACGCTCATAGACGAATGAATTAAACATCATTCATACATGTCTGCACTCACGTAAGCTGTATTACTAATTAAATGTAACGCTATTTAATATAACAATGTAAAGGTTATCACAGTGGCCTTGCAATCCAGACGTCTCCGATTCCATTCTCCATCAATGCAGTTGAAATCCTAGGCAAGTTTATTATTGTCCCACCCCCAGAGCCCAATACAAAGATCCCCGTATAGCCTCAACATACTGTTGGGGCAAGTGCTGCTAGCGAGCACCTATGAAGGCTGGCACGGCACATGAGGGAGTGCGTGGCCAACACCACACCCGGCCGCCTTTGTCTCACCAGTGGTGATGTTTACACACCACATCCGGATTCCCATCCCACCCACCACCTCTGTTCATTTGACTGTATAAACAGGTACACCACAGTCAGCTGATCGGTAGGTCAACAGTAGTGGAGTCAAGTTTGGGGACTGCCACTTCATCCAAGACTGTTTGGCCAGCGTGGAAGAGGAGGCCAAAAACCCATCTATAAGGAGCTCTTCAGATGTCGCTCTAATGGAGGGCATTCCGCCGACAGTGGCGTTAGCAAGCTATTTTAGGTCCACACCTTTACCTTTTCATTCATATTTAGATTTAAAGCTTTCGTGACTGCAGGGATTCATATTCTTGGTTCTTTCGGTAAAGTCACGTAGAAGGAAAATAATAAAATAATATAAATAAAACAATAAAATTATCACGACATTTCGATTGCAACACAAGCAATCATCATCAGGTGTGATAACCACAGCAAAAAAAATTGTGGTTATTGTTCTCCGTGACTTTACTGAAAGAACCAATAATATTTTCATTCATATTTCACAAGCGTGCGCCAAGCTTGTCACATTAGCAACATCAGTTGCTTTGCGTTCTGCTCTATTATCGCACTTTAACGGTGTAAGCAAAGTGCATTTGTGGCTGTGTTTACTTGTCGCTAAGATTCTTGCTTTTACTCTTCGTAGGAATGTTTACCATTGGGAAAGTGCGAGGAAGGTTCTAAAGCCAGGCGGCTGTCACTCAAAAATGTAAACAGCATCGCGGATGTGTGGCCGGAAAGAGGGGTAGCCCGGCCAGACACGGCTCCCTGTGGGTTTCCAAGCCGGTCAAATATTCTGACCCCGGCAACAGGTTTAAGAAACTGGAGCCGAGCAAGACTTGCCTTTAATCTCATGTTACGTCCGGCGCACCCCCTAATCAGCGCTGATAATTAAAGCTCTTCCAGTCCTTAGCAGAGGCGGCGGCATCGTTACCAGCTCTCAGAAAATGTATTATGGACTTTGAAGGCGTCACCTTTTGATTGAGAGTGACCACGGCCAGCCGGTCCAATTAGGGTGCCCTCGGTGCTTTGTTTCGGAATGTTTTTTTTTTCTGGTCGCGTGCGAGAATCGGGCGATGCGCATAGGTAGCGTGCGGATGGGAGACAGCAGTTAATGGGCAACGTGCAAGTCGTTTGTCAATCAAATCAGTGCTGGACGCCGATCACGCTGGAGATGTTTGACAAAAATTCACCGCGTTCGTTTGTTGGTGGAGGAGGGGAGGTGAACCCAACTCTGGTTCAGATATCACTCGCAGTGTGCTAGCCACTGCGTCGCCACTCCACATGCACTGATATCTATAGAATAATCCCGGATTTAATGTGAATATAACACGACGGTAAACAGTGGTGGCTATGCACCCCTCTGATCCAGCGTGATGGAGGCAACGAGGGTTGTTGGTTGGTCGCACAAATGTTGTGAACTCCTCTTACCGTCGGCGTTGAGGTGCCATACCCCAAGTTGCCAGGAGAAGGCATTACATTAAAAGGCGGACTTATCTCCATCTATCCCTTCTGTGTGAAATCGAGTGTTGCTCCCTCGCACACGCAGGTTTTCTCCAGGCGGTCCGGATTTCTCCCACATATATTCGCACTCATTAATTGGTTGAAATATTCATCTAATATAAACAAGATCGCAGGGCTTAGACAATTGTTGGTAGCTTCGGTTCACTGACTGGCCGCCTTCCCAATTGTCTGTGGTTCCTCAGCGAGTGTGATATGTAATTTGCATGAAACGACGACGCTATCTTTGTAACACTAAACATTACGATCAGATGGCCGCTTACCCTCAATGGTTAGAGCCCTGGGCCAGCACCGCACAAATACTTGGTTAGAAACCAGGTTTCAGCCACCCGTGATTACATTGAGTTTAAGTGTAGCCAGGTCATTAGCGCATAAAACACCATCGCATAAAATTTGGCTTTGCGCCTAACTTTGATAAATTGTAGCTGTGGGAATGAAAACCAATGCGAGACAGTGTGGGAATGTTGTATTGTGCGTAATCGATTTTTATCATCCGTTATTTTGATGAACACGGGGCGCACTGCGCTGATACATTTCCGAATTGATTAATATCATGTCAGTAGCACAATTGGAATATATTACGTGAACGATAAAAAAAAACGTAAAACCACGACAATAATGACAATGACAACGTAAAGATATATTGTTGACGGCACGAGCGACCGGAGCATCAATAGAAAACATACGAATCAGTGCTTACAATTCTCTACACTACTGTTACGCTACGATTAGAGAACGTCCTAACAGCGGCTCAATACGTACTTGTGACCGCTCAGGCTCGGGCAGGGCACGTCGCTTTAGATGGGGCGATGACCGGCGTGCAAATGTAACCGCACTGAGCGGAATACGCACGAGGGGAAGACGTCCACCGCGAACGTGAAGCGATGAGATCGTGACACGCGCGTCGTGGCATCGCGTTAACCGTGAATAATTGTCTAAACGGGGCTTGGGGAGGTCGTCATCCAGCAGTGGATAGTTCACGCTTGATGATTGCGATTGGCTATGGTTCGTTTACATCGACGCGAGCGCTCGCAAAGTCGTCGCCTTTTCGAAAACATTTGCCGGGACCCGCGCAATTTCTGTCGCGGTGCAGGCGTGGAGGTGCAGCGAACTCCCAACTGTTCGTGGCGCAATGGATCACTTTCAATAGCAGCCGGTGTGGGCGCGGATAAATTACGTTATTTTAACAGCGCGCATTCTATTGTCAAGTGAAAGTAAAATTCTGTACGTGAATATGTGTATATGTATTATTATTATAGAATCGCGTTCAAAACGCTCCGGATTTATCGGCGAGTTTTGAGCACGATTCTAGAATTGTACATGCCGTTCATTGAATCTTAATTTAAAGCTTTCGTGACTGCAGGAATTCATATTCCTTGGGTCTTTCGGTAAAGTCACGTAGATAGGTTTCATTGTTGTCCACGGCCATGTAATTAATAAACACGATTGGTCCGCGTGTATTGCTCATACCCCGATGCTTAATTTAATACTGAATATATTGGAGTCGGTGATACGTTGCGAGTAGTCACAGCCATAATGAGAGGTATAATTAAAGTATTGCGGAGATATTTTACGCGGTCGCCGATCCGGACACAGACCCGGCTGAAATGTTATAGTCCTTGCTCTAATCACGTATCGATATAATCGCCTGCACGTGTGCGCTGAGCCTCCTTTGTTACGGACGCCGCATTGGTGCCCTGCAAACAAGACAAAGACCCGCCGTGTAGCCTTAATAGACTGTTGGGACAAGTGCTGTTCGCGAACACCTATGAAGGCTGGTACGGCACATGAAGGAGTGGGTGGCCAACATCGCACCCGGCCGTCTTTGTCTCCCGAGTGGCGATGTTTACACACCGCACGTTTTCATTTGAGGCTGAGTCGATCTAGGGGAGGCCCATGATCGGTTCAGATAATCTTCACCGGTGTTGGCCGCGAGCGGGAATCAAACTCGGGACGACGGATTCGTAGCGCAGCGCGCTAACCACTGCGCCACCGCTCTCCACTGCACCACCGCGCCATGCGTGAACCAATGCAGACTCACCTAAAGCATGAAGCACGTGTTCATTACTTTGCTTTCAGACAACGAGTCACGAATGGTATCGAATGATTTGATCCGGATCCGTTCAACGCTGAGTGGCGGCAGAAGAGGCAAAGATTGAGCCTCGGCAATCACGCAGAGGCGGCCGGGGGTGGCGAGCGAGTGTGCGTTCTAAGTGTAACTCGAAACGAGGCGATACCTTCGTTTATTTACTTAGGACAGCATCAGTCATGAGTCTCAAGACTCTTTTTCAGGAGAGTCCTGGAATTGCATGTTTTGGCCAATGTTCTTCAATGGATATAATGGTTTTGCTTCATCTCGTGATCAACTCATATTCCAGGACAGATCACGGGCTGATGAATCATCATAAAAAATAGTTGCTTACGATGAATAATATTTTGGTTTAAAAGTTAAATCCGTCGCTCGTTCACTTAATTTAAAGACGAGACGGGTGGGGGGGGGGGGGGGTTGGTGCGTGGGGGATGGTAGCGACTCTTCTTCCATCCCTGCTCTCACCTCCAGCAGCAGCAGCAGCACCCGACAGGCACCACAACCATCATCGCGACATCACGAGACTCCCTGCCGGTGCGAATGAGTGGACACACGCGCCGTCCGAGCGCAGCTGCGTTTCCAAAACACGCCGAGTGCTGGGACGGCGAGCTGATCTCCGCGGCGGCGGCGGCGCGCGCGCCAACTCGTGTGCCCTTTGCGTCTTTCTCTCTCCACGTCTCCGTGTGTCTGTCTGCCCTCCACACGCTAATGGGTTTTCCATCGATGGTGTGAATTGCGCTCGGCGCAAAGCCCGTTGCGTGGCTTGAGCGGTCGAGGGAAAGAACGGGGACCTGTAAAAAATATATAGAGAGAGATTATTCACATGCTTAGTGAAGGTGTCCATGGCGAATATCGGGCATAAACACAAATAATTTATATAATAATCTTTCCGCTGTTATTTTCGGGTTGTACCACGATGTTGTTCGGCATTTATTCTGAATCCAGTTTGAGAAAAAACTCCGGAAACGTGGAGCAAATCGTCGACGCATCCCGAACAACCAACACACGCTACATTCAGAGAACACATCTGATAAAATATAGCGCAACCGCGAACACCTCCTACGCATTAGTATCGCATTAATGACAATAACAACAATTTACAGTCATTCTAGGAGGACACTGCTGGATGAATGTCTCCCTTCGCCGAGTCGGTCGTGGGGCTTTGTTTGCCCATACTTCACCACGACTATCGTTGCGCAGTGGTGAAAGGATCCATATTGCTCCGGTATTGGCTTTACAAGCGAGGGCACGCAAACAGGTACGGCTCCTACGTAGGGGATAGGGAAAGTCTAATTGTATCATGTTCAAAAATCGACCTTCAGATATCCAACTCCCACCCTCCGCACCGAGAAATAGCTCATAACGATGGGGGTCCCCCACGCACACGAGCGCCCGTGGCTATTATTTGTGAATCAGCGCTGCGCGCGTGGTGGCGGATTGCGCCTCAGGGCTGAGTATAGATCTGACTCCCTCCACTCGCACCGTTGTCCCGCCGGCACCATCCCGTCGCAGAGCTAACATTGGGTCAGCTTGAAGGCCCTGCGGGGAGGCCAATGGTCAAAGTGGCCTCTTTTAGCGACCTCTTTAGTGTGCCCTCAGTGGCCTTTGAGTGGGACCTACCCCCCTTCTCACCCCTGCGCCGTCACTCGCGTGCGATGCGATGCGCAAGCACGCGGAGTCCTTTCCGACGCACGTGCGCGCGAGAGAACGGGATAGAATCCTCCCAGGGAAGACGCAGAGAGAGACAGAGAGATAGATCTGTGCCGCTCGTTAGACCTCCTTAGCAGACGCTCGCGGCACGCGTGTGGGCGCGCATTTCAAACAATGGGAACAAAATAAATCATTGTAGTTGTAGAGTATTTTTTAGTGAGACGTGCGAGACGTTTGCATTGGAATGCAATGCAGGTTTTCTAGTCTCCGATGTGTTTTTTTTTCTGGTTGTTTACCGCGCGTAAGACGGAATGATGTTCTTACGTTTCGCAGCACGTGCCTAAAGAAGGGGGGGAACAAGCGAAGAGATTCAGTTCCTGAAGAAGCACCCAGCAAGGTGGAGCGAAACGTCGGACATCATGCCGAACGACACGCGGCGCAACACGAAAACACACGCGGGAGAGCGCGTACAGCACTCCCGCTAGGACACGCGCGCAGTACCCGTAGGACGATGCGCGCAGGACGTCGTGGTTAGATTAACGTCACGGTCATTACTTTGATTAAATCAAATTGTGTTTCTTTTTGTTTTGTCAGTCCACTGCAGGATAACGTTTACTATTTTTATTCCAAGGGCGTTGCAATGTTTCGTGCCGTTTGCTTTCATGGATGGAGATCGCTTGTTGCGGTAGAGGAGACAAATGCGTTCCCAGCGGGCTGTCGCCGACTTCTAAATAAACATTTTTATTTGACAAAGAAATACATTCCCTCTCAATGCATTCACTTTAGAGCAAACATAATACATCTACGATTTGTGTGCACTGGTTTATCCCCCCCCCCGTAAGTATTGTTGTTTGCGTACAGATTACATATATTGTACACAATTTCGCAACACATATACGTACATACATAGACAGTCTTCACTGAGCAAAGTTTATTCAGTCCAGTTCCTAACAAAAGCACAATCGGACGCGTGGCATTTCCCATTAACGGTCAGCGTCGGATATGCGATTGAACGAGTTTAGTAACAATAATAGGTGATCCAGTTATAGATACCCCGCGGGTTGCTATTGACCCTCTGTACATTCCCATTAACAGGTGCTTGAATATTGTCAAAAGCGATGATTCTACATCCTGCACAGGGGAGCGTCAGTGAACACTTCGGTAAGCAACGTCGAGATGGATAGGGGGGACACGTGTCGAGAGCCTTTGAAATACGCCGTGTCATCTGCACATCGCGTGTCCCTGTTGAGTTTAATGGGGTGTCTATGAATGGATCGCCACGCATTAACGAAAATGGAACGCTCGGAGTGTGAACGCCGGGTGAGTTGGAGCGCAGTCGACGCAGCTCGCCTTGACTGTTTATAGCGCTCGAAGTGGCATCGGCATCGCCCGACGACCCTCTTGTTTTCGTTACGCCGAACTCCTGTGAACATTCAACCCCAAAGACGCTCGTGGATAACGCTGCCTTAAATGGATATAATCGGCGACGTTTCAGGCAATGGGCCTTATTTTTATTTTAAGGCAGTTATAAACGAGGGTGTAGAGTTTTTGTTGTTGTTGATCGTGCTTGTGCACCACTGCCAACGCAGCATCAGCCGGTATTTTGTTTACGTACTTATAAGGGTGACGTCAGTGGTCATATAACAATATCGAATTTAGCGACCATGCGTGAGCATGTTGTATTTGTACGTTGAAAAGTGCAAACGATAACAATATTCACAATGATACGAATTACAACGTAACAGGATAATTACCAATAATAATAATAAAAAATTTCCCCCACTGTCGCTAATAGGAAAGAAAGCGCTCGATATTTAGGATGAAGAGCCTCTTCCAAAAAATATTAATTTACTACATCTAATAATTACGATTATCATGAACAAGCTTTATCAGTGAACAATTATTACAAAAAAATCAGATCACATTGGTAATCCAATTCGCAGTGATATATTAAGCGACACGTGCTCTATCCATCAACGTGGCATACGGCTATTCATATCGAGTGCAGTACGTGAGCTTAATGAGTTGCACACAATTACTTCGCACCGATTTACATCAGGACATGAAGTTAAATGTAAACTTTGCATATATAACAATTGTAAGTAATTCACAGCCCTCTGTTAATCAACTGCTGACAAAACGCTTCTCTGAGCAGTCGGGTACGGCGGTTGTTTGACCATACTTCACCACGCTGGTCGGTGCAGGTTGGTGAGCATGAGGGTGGGGTTTAAAAATAAAATCCGGCCGCCGGGTTCATTAGCTTAAAATCTGCGGTGCGCTAACCACCGCGCCACCACTCCCACTGCACCAACAGTGTGTACATACACGAACTGATTTTGATTGCTCCGCTCGGTGTGTGTATGTGTGTCTTCTCTGGCGCTATACTTCCTTTGGCTGCTGCTTCATCATTAGTCACGACCATCATCAGAACATCCCTCGTCAAGCGTTCCAAAATCATGCGACGGATTATGCGCAACGGGACGCGGTTGATTTGCAACTCCTGCGCTCGATGAACGATGATGGACTACTACTGATTAGTCGTAATTCCTGACTGTTACTATTACTGACTATGTGGACTATTGCTGTGATCAGCAAAGCGAGATTGGACACTTGCTCGAATCAGTGTCTGATGTGAAAGGCCCCGTGGCGTTATACTAAAGTGTAAGCCATTGTGTCCCGGTGGTGAGTCTGAAAGGTATCCTTCGCTAAACAAGCCGATATACTATTCGTCAAGATCAACATTTGCACGGTTGTTTCCAGTTTTTCCTCGCAATAGATTCGTGTTGTTAAAAGTGGAATATGTATAATCAGTGTTATGTATTTTGTAATATTTTACGAAAATTGTTTTTTTTATTACACGGAAAACAACGACAGTAGTTTAAATTGTACGTTCCTCAGGGATCGCAGCAGTGTATATATCTATGCAGTATAGCTACACCTGCGACTGGGGGTAGCGGTGACGCAGCGGTGAACGCTCTACACTCTGCACGTGGCGACCTGTTGTTCGATTGGGTTCGATTCCAGGCCGCGGTTAACCTCAGAGGGATTATATCTGAATCGTTCATTCCCATTCTTTATTCACCAACCCGGTAATGACCAGCGTGGTGAAGTATGGTCAAACAAGTCCCATGGTCGACACGGACAGAAAAAAAAACCCTCATCCAGCAGTGGATTGACATTTGCACTTCCACGTACTTCAGCAGGAAACCTTTACCCAGTAAACGTGGAAGGTTGGGCTAACATTGGAAAGTGGACGTTGGACTAACGTTGGTCGAACGTTGGAACAACGTTGGTACAACGTTCGACCAACGAGCCACATCCACCCACACCAGTCATCTGGGGACTCCGAGATGTACAACCTACAAAGAGGACGAAGGCTTCCCCATGTCGATCGTGGGAGTTGTTTGACCATACTTCACTATGATGTGCCAGTGCGTGTTGATGAAGACGGGCAACGGACCAGTTTAGATTTGACTCGCCACTGATGTTAGCCGTGATCTGTAATCGAACGGATTCACATTGCAGTGCGTGCACCACTGCAATGTAACCACTGCACCAACGCGTGTATAAGCAGGTGTATGTTAACTAGACACGACTATTGTTACAGGTAACAAAGAGCGACGCTTTGTATGATTTTGATTTAAAGCTTTCGTGTCTGCAGGGATTCATATTCTTGGTTCTTTCGGTAAAGTCACGTAGAAGGGAAATAATAAAATAAAAAATATATAAAACAATAACAATTATCACGACGTTTCGACTGCAACGCAAGCAATCATCATCAGGTGTGGAATCCACAGCAAGAAAATTTTGAAAAAAGTGCAACTCAAAATTTTCTTGGTGTGGATTTCACACCTGATGATGATTGCTTGTGTTGCAGTCGAAACGTCGTGAGAATTTGTATTGTTTTATATTGTATTATTTTATTATTTCCCTTCTACGTGGCTTTGTATGATGTTACAGTGCGACGAAAGATTGTCCACGCCATGTGACATTCTATCTGTATCCATGGATATGAGGCTGTGCAATCAACAAGGGTCTTGCGGAGAGGATCATCGACTATGCGGATCGACGCGATAATGCGAGACCCCAAATCAGTTCCTGAGCTGTGCACTGTTATAAAAAGGGACATGTTAAGATAAATAAAAGCGTGTTTATCCCACCCAGTGCTCTTCCGTTTATTGAGTCGTTTCAAGAATCCTATGTTGCACGACAACCGATATTGACCGGTACCAACATTTTGATGGGGGCAGGGCTTAATTCAGCCGGAACCGTCCTGGGGGGGTGGAGGTGGGATATTGAGGGAGGGTGAGAGGGCGCCGGAAAATATTCTATGGGCACTTAAAGCTCTAAGTTGCACTTCATATAATATATTGAATGAAATTAATTCACGATGAAATCGACTCGCGGGAGAGAACGGTTGCGGGTGAGTTGGCGCCCTGCACTATTTTGAATATGGAGACCAGAGTTTGATACTGGACTGCGGTGAACATAATACGTGGTGAGCGATATCTGAACCGGTCCTGCGGCCCTCTCCTATTCACCAGGCTGCACTAACCCGGCGTGATGAAGTATGGTCAAACAACTCCCACGACCCACCGGACACCATTGCGAGTGATCCTTTAACCAAGAAAATAATTCGGTTCGGTATCAACATTCGCATTCTGATGAAATATCTACACCAGTCGTTTCCAACATTTCTTGTCCCGCGGTGACCTATCAACCTCCTACAAGTTTTAGTAGACCATTATGTCGTAAAAATATCGTGTTTTGCCGATAAAATCGTATCGACGACAGTTCTGCGGACCACTTCCCACGGCCTTGAGAATACTACGACTGCTGCTGCAGATTGAGAACTGCTGATCTCATCAATGCCTCTTGTCAACTTTAAGCTATTAAATGCCACCATGTTTCCATCGGTACGGTTTTACAGAACCCATTTGTGTTTAATAGTTGTTGTTGTTTTAATAGTGGGGTTACTTGGCGGATTTTCAGCTGTAAAGGGCCCCTTTTGAGGCAAGTGATAAACGAGCACCAGTGAAGATATAAGCCGTGACTGGGTATGGAACTTATTTATCCATATATGTGACCACCATAATCACCACACCGACACTCCCCACAACACTCACAACAACCACAACAACAGCACCGAAGACGACGTCACCACAGCACGTGTGCCTGGCTAGGTGCACGTTTAAGTTTGAAGTTTTCGTTTTGTTTATTAGCCAGGGTGAGAACTAAAAGAGATCGGGATAATAGTCTCATTTGCAAGACTCATTTGAGTCACCACAAGCAAGACAAATAAAGTATAGAAATGAGGCGAATGTAATTCAGAGCTCAGTGTCGAAGGCAAAGACAAAGATCACCCTTATAGCCTTAACAGACTCTTGGAGCAAGTGTCGTTAGCGAGCACCTATGAAAGGCCGGCACGGCACACGAGGGGGTGTGTGGCCCAGTACCACACCCGTCCGCCTTTGTCACCCTAGTGGCGATGTTTATACACCATAAGAGGTACTCATTTGAGGCTGAGTCGACTTAGGTGAGGCCCAGGATCGGTTTAAACAATCGTCACTGGTGTTGTCGGTGAGCGTGGAATCGAACTCGGGTGGCCGGGTTCGTAGCGCGATGCGCGTATCGCTCCACTACAGCTCCCCCACGGGACAAAAACCACACTTACGCACCCCTCTCTCACTCTCTGGGTAACCTATCGACCCGTCCCGCTAGATGGCACTGCGAGGTAACAGTGCGCATTTTGGCAATTGCCCTGCAGCTCGCGTTCACGCGGGGGAAATGCATACGCGCGGACGTGTTGGCAGATTTTTCGGTGTCTTTTGGCACGGAGGAAAGCCTCCCAGCTAATTAGGCAGCGCCAGCCCAAGCAGTAGCGCTCGGGTGCAGCTAGGATTGGGCGTCAGACCCTGCCGCTTGGCGCGTGTCACTTCATGCATCTGATTATAATTTATAATCAACAGATGCGTCCCCTCCCCCTGCCGCCTTCGTTCGCTTTGCCGGTGGGTGAATCAAACTCGTGCAGGCGAGCGAAATGCGAGGCGAGGTGGGTGGGGGGGGATAGCCAGGGACGGAGAGCAAACGACCCCATTTCCCTCCAAGGTCAGGCCCTTACTGGATGCCTGGATGATGATGATGCGCACATACCTCCATAATGGTGCACACACACACGCACACATACACAGGCGAGGTGCTGACCACCCACCTCCTCGTGTGCCGTGTAGGCCTCCATAGGTGCTCGCTGACAGCACTTCCCCCAAACAGTCTGTTAAGACGATACATGGATTTTAATTTTGGAGCTTTCGTGACTGCAGGAATTATTCTTTGGTTCTTTCGGTAAAGTCACGTATAAAGATAAAATAATAAATTAAATAATAGCATACGACGTTTCGATTGCAACACAAGCAATCATCATCAGGTATAATTATAATTATACCTGATAATTATACCTGATGATGATTGCTTGTGTTGCAATCGAAACGTCGTATGCTATTATTTAATTTATTTTTTTTATCTTTATACGTGACTTTACCGAAAGAACCAAAGAACGATACATGGATATTTGTCTTTGTTGCAGCAGAGGATGGTGTGGTCAACACCACGTCCCGAACCAGTTCAAATGACGCTCGCCACTGATGTAAGCCGTGCTCGGACCTCGAACTCGTTATTGTTGAGGTGTGTATGCATCATTGTGTGGTGTGTGTACTGAATGATGTGCATACACCTCCACGTTCACGCACACATCCACAGTGGGCTTCTAAGTTCCAGGTTGCGCAATACTAATTTACTCGAGCAGTCGGGCAAAAATAATATTGCTTGGTGCCAAGGGTGTGTTGTGTGTGTGTAAGAAAAAACGTTAAAAAGGGCCCAAACAAAACAAAAGAAGAGAAGGCGCAACACAGCTAGCATTTCGAACGCGTGCGCCATACAAAGTCGGCATTGTGCGCAGTGCGCGGATTGAGTGCGCTTGGATGGAAGCGGGCACTGGGGATGGGTTGGCTGGCTCTGAGCGCCTCTGTTGAGTGCGCCCAAGGGTTTCTGGCTGCGTGGATCGGTTTTCTTGCCACACCATGTAGCAGCAGCAGCAGCAACAGCGGCAAAAGCAACAGCAGCGGTTACAGCGGCGATCCGGGGGCCCCTACGTAAATCATAATGCCCGGCGCATGGGGATGGCTCTGTGCATGAGGCTCGCATCGCCGACCCCCGCATGTGGTCCCGTTTGAAGCCGGGGAGTGGAGCTGTCATCGGCGCAAGGACGCCGGGGGAGACTCGGGAAAGTCAGCCCAGGGCCGAGTTGTTCTGCGGCCTCGACTCGCTATACATTTCCAGATGGGGTTCTGGAATAGCGATACATATTTTTTTGTCTGTGGAATTTGTGAGAAAATGCCCCCAGGTCACGCTTTTTTTTTTCAACATCAAAATTTGATTTAACTGAGCTGGCGTTTGAAAAATGTGTGTGGCTTTGTGAACCTTTCATGTCCAAGTTGGCAACGTAACTATGTGTTTTTTAACTCCAGCATTCTGCAAAATGATATACAAGTAGCACTATACGTGAAGGCAATAATATAAAATAAAACTAGTCTGAAAATTTAAATATCCTGGGACTTGCCCGTGGCAAGGCGTCGATGGAGCAGTAAAGACCACTCGTTTTAATTTGTAAACTCCAGTGATGAGGACAACAGATTGAGAGTGCTGTTTGCTAGATTGTGGGTAATTGCGCTCCGGCACAGCGCGTGACTATCGGCGTGTTCTTCTGCTCATTACACCAACTGCGCACGAGATGTTCGCGTGCGCTGTGTACATTGGGCACATCTCTATAAAGTGTGCGTAAAAGAGTCGCTTATTAAAAATTGACAGCAATGCCGTAGGATTTTACCGTTGTGAAGAAAAGTTTATGCCCATAATGGGCAGATAACTTAACTTTTACAACTTTTTATTTCATTTAACCAGGTAAGGCCCACTGAGCTGTATAGCTCTTTTTCCAAAGCGGCTTGGCTACAAAAGAGAGCTCAACGAAGTGGCTTATCGTGTGGAAATGTATTTCAGCCAAATACTCGAAACGCATGTTTTTTAATTTGGAGGGAAAAACCGGAGGACCCGGAGAAAAACCAACGCGAACACGGGTAGAACATGCAAACTTCAAATATACAGACATCAGGGTCGGGATCGAAATCACGACCTCCTGTATACCAGGCGAGGTAGTTAACATCTCACCACCGTGGCACTTAGTAGTCCATGTGCCAAAAGCATATATTTTTACTTTGTCGGTACCACCTGAGTTGGAATAACCTTACCAGTTTCTGCGTATTAATGTAACCAACAACAGTTAATTACATGATAACCCCCTGTTAACTGAGTCTATTTTCATATATTTCACTATTGTTAGCATAAACAATGAGAAATCGGCAGCACTAACGTTTTGCTACCTGTGGAAGACGATATCGAGTGATATGTTCGATGAAGATTATTGTGAGTTTGTGTAAATATTAAATTGGAACATGGCGATATTTGATATTTTCCAGACAATTGTTGGACAATGTGATGTGGATTTATATGGGCACATGAGATATTAAACAGGTGCAAGGGGTCGACAGCACAGGTGGATGGAATTCCAAACTACCCGGACAGCCGATAAGAATGAGCGACATCCCATTGAGCAAAGGTTGTTTGAGGCTTTCGACAAACATCCTTGTTATCTGGAGAGTGAGTAGAGGAGAGTAGAGTGAGATGAAACGGGAGAGGTAGGAGAGTGCGTGGAAGGGAGTAGAGTGAGATGAGATGGGAGAGTGCGTGGAGGGGAGTAGAGTGAGGTGAGATGGGAGAGGTAGGAGAGTGCGTGGAGGGGAGTAGAGTGAGATGAGATGGGAGAGGCAGGAGAGTGCGTGGAGGGGAGTAGAGTGAGATGAGATGGGAGAGGTAGGAGAGTGCGTGGAGGGGAGGAGAGTGAGATGAGATGGGAGAGGTACGAGAGTGCGTGGAGGGGAGTAGAGTGAGATGAGAGGGGAGAGGTAGGAGATCGCGTGGAGGGGAGTAGAGTGAGATGAGAGGGGAGAGGTAGGAGAGTGCGTGGAGGCGAGTAGAGTGAGATGAGAGGGAAGAGGTAGGAGAGTGCGTGGAGGGGAGTAGAGTGAGATGAGAGGGGAGAGGTAGGAGAGTGCGTGGAGGCGAGTAGAGTGAGATGAGAGGGGAGAGGTAGGAGAGTGCGTGGAGGAGAGTAGAGTGAGATGAGAGGGGAGAGGTAGGAGAGTGCGTGGAGGAGAGTAGAGTGAGATGAGAGGGGAGAGGTAGGAGAGTGCATGGAGGGGAGTAGAGTGAGATGAGCGGGGAGAGGTAGGAGAGTGCGTGGAGGGGAGTAGAGTGAGATGAGCGGGGAGAGGTAGGAGAGTGCGTGGAGGGGAGTAGAGTGAGATGAGAGGGGAGAGGTAGGAGAGTGCGTGGAGGGGAGTAGAGTGAGATGAGACGGGAGAGGTAGGAGAGTGCGTGGAGGGGAATAGAGTGAGATGAGAGGGGGGAGGTAGGAGAGCGTGTGGAGGGGAGGAGAGTGAGATGAGAGGGGAGAGGTAGGAGAGTGCGTGGAGGGGAGTAGAGTGAGCTGAGATGGGAGAGGTAGGAGAGTGCGTGGAGGGGAGTAGAGTGAGATGAGACAGGAGAGGTGGGAGAGTACGTGGAGGGGAGTAGAGCGAGTTGAGAGGTAGGGGAGTGTGTGGAGGGGAGTAGAGTGAGCTGAGATGGGAGAGGTAGGAGAGTGCGTGGAGGGGAGTAGAATGAGATGAGAGGGGAGAGGTATGAGAGTGCGTGGAGGCGAGTAGAGTGAGATGAGAGGGGAGAGGTAGGAGAGTGCGTGGAGGGGAGTAGAGTGAGATGAGCGGGGAGAGGTAGGAGAGTGCGTGGAGGGGAGTAGAGTGAGATGAGCGGGGAGAGGTAGGAGAGTGCGTGGAGGGGAGTAGAGTGAGATGAGAGGGGAGAGGTAGGAGAGTGCGTGGAGGCGAGTAGAGTGAGATGAGAGGGGAGAGGTAGGAGAGTGCGTGGAGGGGAGTAGAGCGAGTTGAGAGGTAGGGAGTGTGTGGAGGGGAGTAGAGTGAGATGAGAGGGGAGAGGTAGGAGAGTGCGTGGAGGGGAGTAGAGTGAGATGAGCGGGGAGCGGTAGGAGAGTGCGTGGAGGGGAGTAGAGTGAGATGAGCGGGGAGAGGTAGGAGAGTGCGTGGAGGGGAGTAGAGTGAGATGAGCGGGGAGAGGTAGGAGAGTGCGTGGAGGGGAGTAGAGTGAGATGAGACAGGAGAGGTGGGAGAGTGCGTGGAGGGGAGTAGAGCGAGTTGAGAGGTAGGGGAGTGTGTGGAAGGGAGTAGAGTGAGATGAGAAGGGAGAGGTAGGCAAGTGCGTGGAGGGGAGGAGAGTGAGATGAAATGTTATAGGTAGTAGAGTGCGTGGAGGGGAGGAGAGTGAGATGAGACGGGAGAAGTAGGAGATTGCGTGGAGGGGAGAAGAGTGAGATGAGAGGGGAGAGGTAGGAAAGTGCGTTGAGGGGAGCAGAGTAAGATGAGAAGGGAGAGGCAGGAGAGTGCGTGTTGGGGAGTAGATTGAAATGAGAGGGGGAAGGTAGGAGAGTGCGTGGAGGCGAGTAGAGTGAGATGAGAGGGGAGAGGCAGGAGAGTGCGTGGAGGGGAGTGAAGTGAGGTGAGAGGGGAGAGGCAGGAGAGTGCGTGGAGGGGAGTAGAGTGAGATGAGAGGGGAGAGGTAGGAGAATGCGTGGAGGGGAGTAGAGTGAGATGAGAGGGGAGAGGTAGGAGAGTGCGTGAAGGGGAGTAGAGTGAGATGAGACGGAAGAGGTGGGAGAGTGCGTGAAGGGGAGTAGAGCGAGTTGAGAGGGGAGAGGTAGGGGAGTGTGTGGAGGGGAGTAGAGTGAGATGAGAGGGGAGAGGTAGGAGAGTGCGTGGAGGGGAGTAGAGTGAGATGAGCGGGGAGAGGTAGGAGAGTGCGTGGAGGGGAGTAGAGTGAGATGAGTTGGGAGAGGTAGGAGAGTGCGTGGAGGGGAGTAGAGTGAGATGAGAGGGGAGAGGTAGGAGAGTGCGTGGAGGCGAGTAGAGTGAGCTGAGACGGGAGAGGTGGGAGAGTGCGTGGAGGGGAGTAGAGCGAGTTGAGAGGTAGGGGAGTGTGTGGAGGGGAGTAGAGTGAGATGAGCGGGGAGAGGTAGGAGAGTGCGTGGAGGGGAGTAAAGTGAGCTGAGATGGGAGAGGTAGGGGAGTGCGTGGAGGGGAGTAGAGGAGAGTGAGATGAGATGGGAGAGGTAGGAGAGTGCGTGGAGGGGAGTAGAGGAGAGTGAGATGAGAGGGGAGAGGTAGGAGAGTGCGTGGAGGGGAGGAGAGTGAGATGAGACGGGAGAAGTAGGAGAGTGCGTGGAGGGGAGAAGAGTGAGATGAGAGGGGAGAGGTAGGAGAGTGCGTTGAGGGGAGTAGAGTGAGGTGAGAGGGGAGAGGTAGGAGAAAAGGCGTGGAGGGGAGCAGAGTAAGATGAGAATGGAGAGGCAGGAGACTGCGTATTGGGGAGTAGATTGAGATGAGAGGGGGAAGGTAGGAGAGTGCGTGGAGGGGAGTTGAGTGAGGTGAGAGGGGAGAGGTAGGAGAGTGCGTGGAGGGGAGTAGAGTGAGATGAGAGGGGAGAGGTAGGAGAGTGCGTGGAGGGGAGTAGAGTGAGATGAGAGGGGAGAGGCAGGAGAGTGCGTGGAGGGGAGTAGAGTGAGATGAGAGGGGAGAGGCGGGAGAGTGCGTGGAGGCGAGTAGAGTGAGATGAGAGGGGAGAGGTTAGTCACGACTCGGCCATGCTTGGGGATCACGACGATGCGAGTGCGATATTGAAAATGAACCGTGATTGGATTGACAGTTGGTGGAGGGAGCAGAGTCATAATCAGCCACGATCAATTCACATGCCTCCCCTAGTAGTCGCCATCTCTCTCGATCTTACGATGTAATAATTCACCTGTCACCTGCAGACGAGATGACTTGTACCGGTCGACATCCTCTCAGCAGCGTTCCACACTCTGGGAACAAAGTCCCGCGGTGATAACGTGGGAGTGAACTTCTTCGGGGCGCATTTTGTTTGAAGCCTCGCGGCACAGACAGGTGTCTGCACGTCGCGTGAACTTCACATGCGGAGCCGTGAGCGCGGCTTAATCACGGCGGCGCCTCCGTGCGGGTCCCGCACGCCTCGTCGCTAATTGAGCGCTTAAGACGCGGCGAGCTTCCAGCGCAAGAAGGCGTTTGGCATGCGGTGGGAAGGGGGGTGGGGTACGGGGATGCAACCCACAACAGCAACAGTGGCAAATGGAATAAATAAATCAGGGCAAATAGCCTCAAAATCAGCGTCGTCTCGGGGTGCGAGGTTTCTGGAGACCCGCGCCAATTCTACCACTCCCTCTGTCAGTGAAGACGAGGAACTCATCAGACGGAGGATTGAGTGCAGGCTGGATACCGATGAGAGTCAAATTATTATTTGATGATTGCGCGCACGTGGAGGTGATCGCGCGTTCGCCGAGCATCCAAGCGAATGTCTCTGCACCACGCGGCAGAGATGCCCGTGGTCCATCAAAGATGAGAGGGATTTTCTGACAGTGGATTGAGGGGCGCGAGTGACACCTGCTGACTCTGTTTTTGGTCCGGACGAACAGTCGAAATGTTGTCGACACGCTCGCATTTGTGTTACGTAGAACGGTGCTCATGGTTCGATTCCCCATAACGCCATCCGAAATTATCTTGCAGGAAATTACTGCACCTTCAATTAGCACGATTGGTTAATAAGCACGGCGTCAAATAAGTTACCAACTTAATACGTTACAAACTTATTTGGCGTAATTAGTAGTTAGCGAACGTTTAAAAAAGAAAACACCCCCCGTGGCACCACTCGCAAGAGTGTAGCCGTTGCGTGCGGGCCTTATAGCTAACATCTCAAAGCGATAAATTATCCGCAAATAAAAACGAGTTAATCACGAAAAGACGTCTCAAGCTAATACGAGCGCGCGAAGGCGCTCGGCTCCTCTTTAGATTGACATCATCATCATCATCACCGCTGCGTAAAGACCCACCAAGCCACGCTCTCTTTGATGCACCAGTCCACCTGGCCAGCTCCTTCCTACACGTTAACTGATGCCACTGCACCGTCATCCCAGTGAACGTCCTATCGGGCCGTGTTTCCCGAGTTTGCCTGCCACTCGGTCGACCACCTTGCCATCGTCCCTTCTCGTGCCATATCGTACCCAAACCCACTGAATGTTACGAACAGTCAACATGATGTCTCTATCGCGCGTACGTTCTTTCATACAATAATGTAAGCGTCCGTATTCTTTATAAACCTGAAAACTCGTCGTGGTTTAGGGTTTTCGGGTTCATAGTGCATCGAGCGAACCGTTACACCACCGCTCCGCACGCCTGCTCACAACGTTAATATTCATATTGTCTTACAAATTCGCCCGCATTTTTGAACAAAAACTCGAGTTGTATCATAAACATCACGCACGCGCGCGCACACACAACTCTCACTACCGACACGGCGTGGGGAGGCTTCATCCAGCAGTAGATTGAGCATAGCTGATGATGATTCGAGTGTGTGCGCAGCAGATCGGCAGCTTATGCTGCTGCGATGCACGCGAATGCGCATCGTGGCCGCACAATCTGAGATCTGTCCTCTGAACCGTGCGTGCCAGACCCTGCATGCGAATGCGCCCGTGGCGCGCGTGTGTGCCCGTATGTGGGTGTGTGTTTGTGTGTGTAGCGGTTAGCGCGCTGCGCTATGAACCTGGCGACCCGGGTTCGATTCCCGCTCACGGCTAACACCAGTGACGATTATCTAAACCGGTCCTGGGCCTCCCCTAGGTAGACTCAGCCTTACATGAGTACCTGGTGCGGTGTGTAAACATCGCCACTGGGGAGACAAAGGCGGTCGGGCGTGGTGCTGGCCACCCACCCCCTCGTGTACCGTTCCGGCCTTCATAGGTGCTCGCTAACAGCACTTGCCCCTACAGTCTGTTAAGGCTATACGGGGGATCTTTGTTTTTAAGTGGTGGTCCTGCACAGACGTCTGCTACAGCAGAGGTGTAAGGACTTTCAACAGGACCTACATCTCTGCTTTATTGATCTGGTCAAGGCCTATGATACCAATAGGCCAGGGCTCTGGGTTATTTTTCGTGCTTTCGAGGTCGTGAACTCTCTGCTCGCAATCATTAAGGACCTTCACGACGATGGCCAGGACCGGGTAAGGCTGGGTGGTCGGGAGTCAGCACCATTTCCTGTTCACCTTTAGGTGCAACAGGGATGTCCTCTGGCTCCGACATTATTTCACATCTTTTTCGACCACGGAGTTCGAGCAGCTTTCTATGGCTGTACCAGAGGAATTGACATATGGTACAGATACAATGGGAGGCTGACCGATGCCCGGGTGCAGTCAAGTGATGCTCCCTATTGGTCAACCATGTTATGTATGCTGATGATCTGTAATTTCTGCTCCATCTGAGGAGTCGGAGGCTCTGCTGCTGAAGCTGGAGAGTGCCACTCAGAGGTGGGAGTCTTACCTTCAGCCTCACCAAAACTAAGCACCTGCATGTATGTTGTCATCAAACACTCCGACTTTCTGTGCCGTTTTACATAACATTTCGATACTTTGCTAGGTTATTTAATTTTAGTGTGTTTTTTTCTCCCCCTAAGCCTGCTCACTCCTTTTTGTTGTACTCATTGACATGTAAATTTTGTCTCTAACCCCTCCCTCTCGCTGCCTCCGCCCCCCTCTGTCTATTTAAGGCCACCCCACAGAGACGATCACCCCTCTCTGTACCTGTGTTGCCCGCTGTGTGTATCTTGGTGATAGCTGTCTGCTTATATGTCTGTCTATAATTTTTTCTGGTTAAATTTTATGTCGCTATTTCATTATACCTGATGATAATTGCTTGTGTTGCAATCGAAACGTCGTATGCTATTATTTAATTTATTATTTTTTCTTTATACGTGACTTTACCGAAAGAACCAAAGAATAACACTCCCTCCCCTCAACTCCCTATTAATGATGGGGCAGTTGTGGAGATAGTGAATAATTTTCTGCAGCTGAGCAGTGTGATTATGACCAGCTCTAGTTAGTCAGCAGGCCTCACTCTAAATCAGTCGGGCGACATGATTCTAAATGTGGAGAGAAATACCGGAGGAACCGGAGAAAATTCCATGCGACCACGGGTAGAACATGCAGAACTCCAAATATACAGGCGTCAGGATCGAACCCACCTCTTACTGTATACCAGGAGATGTAGTTAGCAAATCTTCTCGCGACATGTCCTGACCATGCCCACTTTCTTTTCTCACCAGTCATTATGATGTCCCTAAAGTGCATACTTCTCTAATCCGTGTATTCCTCTTTCTGCCTCTCGGTGTAATTCCAACTCTGCATCTGTCCATGTATCTTTGTGTGCTTTTGAACTTTTGTTCCATACGTGAAACGTGTTTGTATGTTACATGCTTGCATGTGAAACTGATTCACCAGTCAACTTAGCTTCAAATAGTAGTGCCTTGACGGCTGGCTACGTACGGTGCGAAATAAGTTCTACATACATACATACATCAGCAGCGATACGCTGTCTGGAAGCTACCTGGCATGTCGCTCCATACGAAGCTTCGGGTCTCCTCGGCCACAGTCATGCCTTCCCTTCTCAATAATTGCGAAATGTAGACTCCTCGAATGTGTGCCGGTTTGAAACATTCGGAGATGGCTTGCCAACGATCCATCCTGGGTTTAACTAGGCTGGAGTGTGAGGAGCTCACAGACCCTTCAAAAACAGTCCGATCGGTGAGCTCCTCTGGCAGGCAAGGTTGCGTTGGCTGGGTCATGTAGCCCGAATGCCCAGCTACCGCATGCCCAAGCAGCTTCTGTTTGGCCGGATCGAGAGGGCTAAACGGGCCGTACGCGGGCTCGAGAAGAGATTGAATGATGCGGTACAAGAGAATGTGGATATGAGTGGAATTGCCGAAGGCTGGCTGGTACTAGCAGTGTCAAGATCGGCCTCTGTGGAGGAGGCTCGTGAAGGACCCTGCTGGGAGATAGTGCAAGTCGCCCACCAGCAACAACGAAGGGCAGAGGAGCGACACTCACAACGAGCGGAGCGCCGAGCGGCTAAAACTGCAGAGAGTTGGCACAGTGCGGAATACAGTTGGTGCATCTGCCAGTCATCTCAGTCAGTCAACTTGTGGTACCTTGGTCGATTCCATGACCTCCTGCCAGCAGGCCTTCGACACTTCACGTGCCCTAAAAGTGCACTTAGCATGGCACGGGCGCCGTGGTGACGTCACCGTCACTTAGGTGCGAATGACGGGTATTGGGATTGGTGTGTGTGTAGGTGTGTATGTGCATGCGTATGTAGGTGTATATATGTGCGTGCACATGTGTGTAGGTGTGTATGTGTGCGCGTGCACGTGTATGTAGGTGTGTATGTATGTGCCTGTGTGTAGGTGTGTATGTATGTGCCTGTGTGTAGGTGTGTATGTATGTTTGTCTTTTGTACGTGTGTGCAGGTGTGTATGTGCATGCGTATGTAGGTGTATATATGTGCGTGCACATGTGTGTAGGTGTGTATGTGTGCGCGTGCACGTGTATGTAGGTGTGTATGTATGTGCGTGCACGTGTATGTAGGTGTGTATGTATGTGCGTGCACGTGTATGTAGGTGTGTATGTATGTGCCTGTGTGTAGGTGTGTATGTATGTGCCTGTGTGTAGGTGTGTATGTATGTGCCTGTGTGTAGGTGTGTATGTATGTGCCTGTGTGTAGGTGTGTATGTATGTGCTTGTGTGTAGGTGTGTGTGTATGCATGCGCGTGTGTGCGCGTGCGTGCGCGCGCGTGTTTGCGATGCAGCCCTTGGTGTCGCGGGAGCGCGCATCTGGGCGGCAGACGGGGCGAGCCTAGCGCCGGCAATTAGCACAAGATTTAAAAACCCGTAAAGCCGGGCGGAGGAGGAGAGGAAAAAAGCGAAATGAAATGCCTCTGCTATCGCGGCCGCTGTCCTGATTAAATCGGGCCCTTGCCAAAAAATATGTGCTGTTTACGGCACTCGCTTGGGCTGTAGCAGTGGCTTTAGCGCGTTTATACGAATTGGCAGGTCACACTCGCGAACGCGTGCACCATGCAAAAATTCCATTCGCAGTTGGAGAGTCGCGACTGTTGAAAGCGAGAAGTAAACACACTTACGAAGTTGACCCAAACCCAAAGAAATAGAAGAATCGTGATTTCTTTGTTTAAAATATATGTTTTTTATTTACAAAAAAAATTTTACTTGCAAAAACCCCTCGGGGTTCGGATCATTTCGTTTGCAAAGGGGCCGTCCAGCACAATGTCAAGTGAAAACGCAGTAAACACGCAATGACCACGCATACAAACAAACATTTTACATCTACACCATATGCCGGATACGTTAATACAAGGTCAAACGCATTTATACAGAGTCAACAAACACGAATAAGACAGCCGAGGAAGCACGCATGAACATCACGCCGCAGTCAAACACATAGAGTGAATGGTGGTGCATTTAATGTCCAAAGCGAATGAACAACATATTGGATTGGATGCACGCACTTTTTGATGAGAACTAGACTGGCATTGTGTTAACTACCTCGCCTGTTAAACAGGCGGTCGTGGGTTCGATCCCGACCCTGACACCTGCTGTATATTTGAAGTGTGCATGTTCTCCCTGTGGTCGCGTGGATTTGTCAACGGGTCCTCTGGTTTTTCTCTCCATATTTAGAGTCAACGTGCTTTTAGCGTATTTCGCTGCTATACATCATTTGTGGCCAGGTCGCTTCTGAAAAAGAGCTATACACTGTATAGTGGACCTTGACCTGGTAAAATAAAATAGTCTAGTTTTAGTTACTGAAAGCAAGAAGAAATACACACACACTGAGAGACCTTCCCGCCCTCCCATGAATGGTTAATTCGTGACAGGTTGCGCCAGTTTGGGGAGGACTTCAGCCAGCAGTTGGGTTGACCATGGCTGCTGCTGCTGATGAGGAATGCCACGACGCCGTGGGGACGTGTTCACCGCCTTTTGTCAATCCACGACTGGATGAGGTCCTCCTCACATCGTGGGAGGTTTTTCTAACCATACTTCACCGCGCCGGTTTTGCACAATCATTGTGATAAGATATTTGCGCACTGCCCTCTGGTAACAGCGTGGCGCCCCAATAGAGGCGACAACACCTGCTGGATCGATTTGGTGGTCACCTTCCCAAGTGCTACTCAACTGCATTGCTATTGAGATCTAACGCGGAGATGGAGTGATGTGGTCACGGGCTTCATAACAATGCATTGGAAAGGGACAACATGTGTCAATATCAGAATCAGAATCTTTGTTTATACTGGAGGAATCTAATGAGCTATGAAGTTTTTTTTCACAGGTGTCTAGTAGGGGCCGGTCAGAAAGTTACATGAACAAACAATACGAAAACACGATATGAGTGCAACGTATAGGAAAGGTAATCAAATAACTAAAACGAACCGATTTTTTTCATTTTACCAGGTGAAGCCCACTGAGCTATTAGCTTATTTTTCAGAAGCGACCTGGCCACCACAAATGATAGCTTATCGAAGTGGCTTATCAGGTGGACATTTACAAGAGCCGAATAATTTAAATAGACATTTGTGTCTTGCTTTAAAATTTGTGTTGTAAACTTTTTTCTTGGTTCTTAAAATAATTATTATTTTATTTTATTATGTTTTATTTTTATTATTTTATTACTTCCCTTCTACGTGACTTTACCGAAAGAACCACTTTTTTGTTGTTGATCGAGCTGGTTTTTTTTTCAGCGGAGTGAGCGCGGGGGGGGGGGGGGGGGCGTGCGGTGGGGGGGGCGGAGGTTGAGATTCATGAAGCATCTATTGCAGGACAAGGGGACACAGAATTAACCCGGTTACATGCCCCCCCCCCTGCCCCCAACGCCCGCAAGTCGCAAGAGCACACTGTCACGACTGACTTGTTTCAAAATCAAGGACCCCGCATTACTTTAAATGCCTGTGTGTCCTAAAGGTAGACCCGTGTAATATATCTGAATAAAATCTGTGTCCCCAATTATACATTAAGCAAAAAAAAAACCTCACCCATACACCTGATTGGCTTCAAATGAAAACATTGTTAGTGTCTTTACAAAACATGCGCTGACCTCTTTAGAGACCTGTGTTTTTGCGATTGGAAACGGTATAATTGACAAAAAAATATCCAGACTCTTGTTTCGGATGTGAACGCCCTCTTTATCAATAAGGCACAAGTTATGCAAATCTTATCGTGCATTTGCATGACACTGCCCTTGGATGCTATACATTGGTCACATTTGCATGTGGATTAGCGTAAGGTTGTATGTGATGTCATTTTGCATTATTGAAAGTGGGCCAAATGCATTGCTTGTAAGGGCAGACGCGTTCTTTCTGTAAATTGGCAGTGGCTGCCAGAAGCTCTGTGTAGTGCTGGATGCTTCTTTGATGTATTAAATGTAAGTGCATTTGTATCCAGGCATCAACTTTAAACGGTCGTGGCATTTATTAAAGGGTCGCCGTAATTGCATGCATGCATTAGGAGTTGGGTTCACGTGGCGGTGCAGGTCATATCATCAGATGCCGGCAGGAAAAATACTTTAACAAAATATGAAACGTGTTTATCAAACCGTTATGGCCAATAGTGACAGCATGTGTTAGATGCGGCAAGAGGCAGCAGCGGTACATAGGCTCGGGGTAAAAGTTAGCAGGGGTAATGAAGGGTAATTTAGAAACCTACTATAGAGCATCTGCTCACCGCTTGGTGTTAACGTATTTTTAATAGGCATTAAGACGAAGCAGACAATGCCTTTTTAGAGAGACACTCTGTTTGCCAGTTGGCCAAACTCGTGCCGGAGAGGTACCCAGTTGTGTGTTTGTGTGACGTTCATTTTTTTTCTTTTTTTTTCTTTGCACACCACTGGGCATTCACTACCAACAATGCACGCAGGGCTATGGGACCGGGGGTCGAGTGAAGCTAATTCTTTGTGAATTTGAGGGGGGGGGGGACGCGGGGGGGGCGAGTTGAAATGGGTCAACCCTCACTCTGACACGGGGGCGCATGCACAACGGCAGAAGTCATTCTGTAAGTGCCCACGAAATGGTAACCAACGCAGGGTTGTCGTCTGGTGGAACGTCCGCCCGTAATAGTATTCCTACCGAGTGTGGCAGCCTCTTTTTATTTTTCATCATCTCCCCCCCGCCCTCCCCTTTTATTTTTGTTGTTCCGTATACCATTGTTGCTGTTATTGCACATTTTCAGTTTATCAACTGTGTCGCAGTGGCCTCTCTCCAAATATAACAATCATAATGCATTCAGCATAAGTAAGCAGCGCAAATATGCATTTATTTTTGCCTCTATCAGAGTTTCTTGGCTGGCGAGACGAGAGAAGTGGAATATTATCCACTTTCATAAGCAACTATTCAGCCCAGGGCATACGTCTTACTAATGCGATTATTGGACATTCAGAGATTGGGGATTGTTGCGGCTTGCACATTTCATTGCCTCTTCACGCTGGCAAGCGGAATCACACGAAAACATTTTTAAAGTTGCGGCAAAAAAAAAACTACACCTCACATCTCAACGAGGCACGAGCACTGTGTAACTTAACACGTGCTATTTGCGGTCGGTTTCCTCTTTTCATTTCTCTTATTAACTTTTAATAATGATACATTAAATAATCTCGGCGTCATTCTTTAAGCAGAGAGCGTTTTCGAATGCCACAAATTTCTCGGAATGTCATATCTTTGGTAAGCAATGATACTGATCCGCCTCACTGCCGTGAGTAATGAAGAGACGCAGCAGATGCTTCGATCGGAGGAGTTCAGAGAGCGGAGAGGGTTGGGGGGAAAAAATGGGGCACTCATTGCCAGCCGAGACCATCTGCTACCTGCAAGGCTCAGAGATTAAAGTTTTATTTCCTCATTTGGAGCACCGAGTTGATGCTCTTCATTTTTTCACGCTTCAGCAGTGACACAAAAGGTCCATCGCTGCTCTGTTCCATGCCAAGTACAAGAGCTCAAGCGACTCTTCCCAGCGTACTCCGCAGTGCAAATCCATGAATACTAATCGCGGATTGACAGATACCTTGCCAAACCATTAAAACTGGCATCTGGTAGGACGTTAATTTCGATAGGGTGCTCTTGGTAATCATTTAAAGTATTTCTCCAAAAAAAGTAGCCAATGAAACGTATCAATCCCTTCACTTCCAAATAATGTAAAGATGTGTCATGTCACTCCCGCCCACTGCTGCCTTTAAACCAAATTACAGGGAGCATGAGAAAGGCATTTTTGTTTTTGAAAACAATATCTGAAATCAGCATTGATGTCGCAACACTGCTGGTGAGAAGCAGAATATCTTCGGTGCATTATTGTGAATTTTTTTGAATAATTTCTCGATTGTAGTTTACAGCCTTCTATTCAACTCACTTTGGATGAAGGCCTCCCCCCCCCCCCCCCCCCACATTGTGGGGGATTGTTTATCCACACTTCACCACGCCGGTTAGCGCATGTGTGGTGAAGATGAGCGATACCCAGGACCAATTTCGATAACACTTCGCTGCTGCTGTTGGCCGCGGCTGGGAATCAAACGCAGGGCGCCAGGTTCATAGTGCATCACCGCACCTGACCGCTGTGCCACCACTCTACCCCGCACTAAGATTAAACCCTTTAAATTCCTGTATTTCGTTGGCTCCAGTCATTTATAAGTAAGTTGGGGCGATCGATGCGGTGTCCAAGCCGCGAAGAACGCCGTTTGTTACTGCGCCCGGTGTGCAATGCTTTCTCTGTCTCTTATCTTCCGCCGTCTGACACCTCGATCCCTTTCCACTTCATCACTAACATCCCAAATTGGTACGAGAGATGTCGACAGCATTTCCCACTTTTTAAGTTTTCGACTGCCATCAACGTTTCTCCCCATCCAGATTCTCTGCACGTGCATTAAGTTAATTATTAAGGAATTAGATGAAATAAATACGTGCATACGAAGGTTTTTTAAAATACATAGTTGTATAGCCCGTGGTTGTTGGCCTCTTTTCCATGAAAATGACATTTCATTTGTGACAATTTTTTTTCTAAATCAACTCACGTGATTTTTTTATTATATATATTTGCAACTAAACGACCGAGGGCTTAATTAACGCTGGGTCTTTGTGGGCATTTTCACACCCAGCGCACCACATCCAGAATACCTCAAAATATGGGTGCGGCTATCAGTTACATGCCAAGTATTCCAATCGATCGGAAGACGCGTAGAAAACCTCGGATTGATAACCCACTAGGACGCCCGAAAGTTGCATTGGCATTTTGAAACGACGCGAGTGGCTGGTAGGGAGATTATTTGTTTTGGCCACTTTATGAGCCCTGGCTCGCGGCAGCAAAGGGCAAAGATGTTACATTCCTGCGCACGCGGCCGTGTGCGACAGACTGCAGGAGCCAGCGAGATCGTTACGCAGGGGCTAATCGCGGCGGAGCCCAGGGGCTGGGCAGATTCAGAGCAGTTGGCCGCCATAAACGCTAAGTGGTTTATCAACTCCATTAATTTACATTGGATCCGCTGTGGGGTCGTGTGGCTGCGAGGGACCGCGTGCCGTCAATTTCTGCACTGATGGCTTCAAATGTCGCCGCATCTGTTCCCTCGCACGCTGAAGAGATTAGGCAAGCCCTTTTTTATTCATCTTTTTTTTTACATGCTCGCCTGCAGTTTTTTTTTTCATACCGGAGAGTTTCAAGTTAAACCTCGGCAACACATCGAGCATTGCAGTGGTTTGGTCCCTGGAGATTAAGTTTTTAAAACATATATATATAATATCAAAAGTGAGAATAGGCTTTTCCCTTTTTTCTGGTAACAAAACAGGTGTGAAGATGTTAAAACACCAAACTGAAACCTTTTGCAAGGAATCATGTCTGCATTAACCACAATACTTGTGGTAAGAATGCAAACAAAAAACATACTCTGATAATATATGCATTGTTTTTGAAACTGATTGGTCCACACCAGAGACAGTTTTCTTATGAGCCGAGTCTCAAAACTGTGTTAGAACAGTTTGGTGTTTTATCACCTTAACACAACTGTTTTGTTGCCAGAAAAAAGGGGAAAACCTCTTATCATATTTTTGGTACTGGCAAATGAGGTCCCATGAAATATCCAAAGAGAAAAATCATCACACTGAAAAAAACGTATCTCAATTATATTTCATGAGAAATACTTGATTGGAAATATAACAATTATGGTTGAGATTGCCCTAATAAAAAGTGTGGTTTTAATCACAATGCTTGTACTTTTTTTGTGTTGCGTAGAGAAGAAGCTAATTATACCTCACAGGTGCTCAAAATGTAAGTGGGTATCGTTTCAGTTCTTTTTATACTCGCTCATAAATATATTGGTGGCTTGGAAACACGAGGTAGCCACACAATGTTTTGTCCAATGTATTTTGCCTCCTACACATCTGAATGACCAACAGCATGCTTATGGTAATGATGTATTTATTGATTAAAATGCCTAAGCAGGTGACATGAAGCATTACTGCGATTGTGCCCTCAGTGGTGTCTTGACACACGCCGGTTTCTAAGAAAGGACAAAAAAAAACCCCACGACTGATGTGACACTGCATGCAAAGAAATTACCGACATGCTCCTTGTCTGCCTAGTTTGTATATGCAATACTCTGAATGATCAAGCCTGAGATTTTAGGCATTTGGAGAATGCACTGATGCAGCCTTCACGGATCATTTTCATTAGGAGCTCAACATGAGTTACAGGCAGGGTTTGTTAGCTTGCAGATTATCCGTGACGTGGTGTCAGGGAGCCCGATGAAGCTGCCCCATTAAAGTCATGCGTCTTCATTTCCTAGGCCGCTCACAAGGTAAGGAATGATGCATGCGTAAGATTGTTTGCATCTACCGAGAACACAATGCATCGTGCATCGAGTCAATCTCTGTTTCTAAAGAGCTCCAGGAGATATACCCCATTCATTCAAAGTAAACTTAGGATGCCAGCTCGTATATCTCAAAAAAATTTTTGTAACTCATATTCACACGATTGAAAATGTTCAATGCGTTTTCAACTTCATACGCAATTGTAAGAAAAAAAAAAGGATTTGATACAAAAACGCGGAAAATTTGATGCAAGGATTCATTTGGACGCGCTCCAGGCTCGACCGCAGACACCGTTTGGTTTGCCTGACCGCTGCGTGTGAGTCGGAGGTGGCTCCATTGTTTAACATTCGCGGGGGTTTTAAACGCTCTTCGGTGGTTTAACACTCCTCGCGGGCAACCAAGAGAGCGCAGAGTTGATGTCTCCCAGCCCGTCATCCGCGCCGCAAATCAGAGCTCTGCTCAGCCTGGCTTTCCGTCACCCTCCATATGCATTACCGCGAAAAACGCCATCTCATTTGCATGGTAATGTGCGGTGAGGGTCGGCAGCAGACGGAATATTGCTGCGTCCGAGGGGGGCGCAAACTTCTGTTCGCGGCATAAACAAATTACTGTGAGAGAGAGAAAGAGCAGGAGAGGCAGAGGTGGGGGGGGGGGGATACATTTTGCAGCTCGTGCCAAGTTTTGGGATGACCTTGAGATGAAAGTTCTACAAATGCCAATGGCTTGAGCCGTTAAAGAAAAAAAAATTCGATATTTATATTCTCTCAGAAATGCACGTGCGAGCGAGCGAGCGAGTGTGTCATCGTCGTTGCAAAGGGGGTGAGGGAGCTGTGTGGCGGTGAGGAGGGGTGCTGGGACGGCGGGCAGGCGAGCGGGCCTCCGGGTGAGGTGAGTGATTAGCCGGGGCTATTGGCTTCTCCACTCTGTGCTGTGGGGTGCAGCAAAAACAGTGACGGGCACCAGGCCTACACTGACCCATTTCACCCGTCCGGAAATCAAATGCAGCCCCTGTGCCTCCGCATGCCAACCTGATGCTGGCTCGGCCTCCATGCCAACCTGAGCATAGGGTTGGAAACGCATTCGCTCACCCTGGCACGGTACAACTGAAATCAATTACTGTCCATGCGCTTTAATGCACCAACAGCATGGTTTTTTGTTTTTTTTTACGTAATTATTTTCAATTATTTAATTGGCAGCGCTGGGTGTCATGATACCACGATATATATAAAACATGTGGGGCATATTTTATCTCAGCTTTAGTTTGGGGGTAGCATAGCATGTTTGAAACATTGGTAATGTCATTCATGACGTGACATTGTTTGCGGTTGTTGACATGTTTTGCCCTTCTACCCTGACGCACATTTCGCTCTGTGTGATGTCTTTAAACCGTACACTTGGTGAGGCCCTTGTTCTGTTTATTTTTTTTTTAAATAGTGGCTTAATAAAAAAGAAACCTAGGGAAACCGTTTTTCTTTTCCCCGTCGCCGGGAACTGCTCGTTGCATCTGCGGTACCTGTATTTACTCTGCTGCCGCGGCCAGGAGGATTGTTGGTGCCACCATCGCCAAGTCCCAATAGCTGCAGAGTGGCTTGCCTCACTCAGGGCCTCTTGGCACAAGGCATGGGCAACCATGGCCAATGTCAATCTTTGGCCAAGGCAACCCAAAGGGACACCAATGGGCTTGCGACTGTGGCATGCACACACACACACACTGTCAAAAGGGCTTTAATTACAACTTCCATGTTGACCATTAAAATCACGTATATTTACTAAACAGATTGTACTTGAGCACAAAGAAAACCGATGGTGCAGCAGTGCTGGATGGTGTCGATGTGTGGCCACTGCCATGCAGAGGGGACATCCATGAGTGCCTCGCCTCATTGGGCTTCTCCAATGGCTCATTTCTTTGTTGTATAAATTGATGAAAGACCCACAGATCCATCGAAATATACACACTGCGAATGTAAGCGATTTTTAACAATAGGTAACTAAACTCGGAATGGTAACTTAACACACCCCCCCCACCCCCGTTTTCAAAAAAACATCGGCTCATTACGAAAATTATGCGTTATACAATTGCAGGTATTTTTAAAAAAACATTTATGAATCATTATTATTAAGTTAAATCCAAAACAGTGTGCATTAATTGTATGATTTGGCTGAAATGTAGCCAGATTTAGGAAAAAGAATGCTACGGATTAAATGCTCAAATCAGGGCCATTCGATATTACTTCGCTATTTAGTGTTTATTATTCGAACACATTTCATAATAAAATAATAGTAATTATAATGTAATGTCACTGCAGTATTTTTGTTGTTGTAAGTTTAATCACTTTTCTGGCATTCAATTTACGATTTTTTTTACTATTATTCATGGGCTGGGGCAGGCGCGGGAATTCTATTTTAATAACAGATGCCAAAATGATCCTTATTAAATTATGCCGCGATCGTGGAAAACATTAGCCGCCACAATATCACATGCGTATACCAACAGCACGATTTTAATTTCGGGCCAAAAACAGAATCCCCTTGGAGCTTATAGGCGCACCACTGGGCTGTCAATCAACCGCTGCACTGTCAATCAAAGGTCACATGTTGAACAGAGACCAACAGGCAGCCTGGGAAAGCCGTGTCACCTGACCCGACGTCGTGATAACATCTGCTGATCAGGTTGCGGGCTGTCACACGGCCCCACTGTCCGAGCCCCTTTGCAGCGTCGTTCTCGCCCGGCTGGCGAGCTCGTATCGTCTCATCAGCCACGCTTTTCTCCCCCTTCTCGCTCGCTCGCTCGTTGCCCTCCTCTATACCTCTGCTCAATAAATGAGGCCACACAGATTCGGCTGGAATGTTGTAAGCGAGACACCCACGCGCGCGCGCGCAGCTTTTAGAAGAAGAAAAAATCACAACACTGTGACAAGTTTGGAGCGAATTAACGCACGCAGATGAAAAACACCGAGAGCGTTGAACTGAGCGCTTTGTTTTACGAAGCCATAAAACACCAAGTCACTATTAGATTTAGTGCACGAGTACTTGCCAGAGTGTTATTGTATATAAGCAGAAGTTGAAGTAATGGGCAAAGCAAATAAGATAAATAAAATTGGATGATTCGTCAAAATAATTTTAAAAAAGTATTTCACAGGAATCATAATAAGATAGTAATGATTTATATCCCTTTATCAAATACTCTTCTGGATTAAGACCTCCCCATGCCGTTTGACCATACTTCACCACGGTGGTCAGGTGTTGATTGGTGAAGGGAGTGGTCCACCACCAGTTCAGATATAACTCTTGCTACTGATGTTAGCCGTGGCAGGGAATCGAACTCAAATTGTTGGGTGTATAGAGCAGTGTGGCTAACCACTGTTCCGCTGCTCCATTAAAAGTACGGACTAATATAGTTCTTACAGTGACTCCCCCTCCCCTACACACACACGTTATTATTGTGAGCGATATACAACGATTTAGCTTTAAAATAAATCTTCAAATAAGCCGATGTAACATTTTCAGTATCTTATCCTCAAAACAATATTGACTTATCCTTGTATATTTTCACAAACACATAATGTGTAAATTTTGTGTGTGTGTGTCAAATAATTAATGTTCTTATACAAACCAGACGTACATTTTTTGTTTGCTGCTATATATGCGGAATCATTGAAATAATACAAAGCAGGTTCACATTACAAAACAGGACAGAGGCAAAAAGGCCTTTGATGAAGTGTAAATATTGACATATGTACCTTAAACTAATCCACATTCATGTTTTTATTAATAGTGAAGACTTTTCCACAATGAATATTATCATTTGTATTGCTGTGTTGACATTCTATTTTGTATCGTACAATTGTTTTTATTGTAATAATAATAATAATAATTTGCACTTATTAACGCGCCTTTCCCATATGTCTCAAGATGCCGTGGCAGAATAAGAGACAGGGAGAAACAACACCAAATGGGGAATGTCAATACTTTTTTAAAATCTCAACTCCAAAGGTATGGAGTTCCAAAACTGGGTGAGGTGGGGGAAGCACCAGGAAGGAGTTCCACTGAGGGGTAACCACGGTAAACGCCCGATCATTACTTTTAAATCTAGATTACAAACTCATTTCTTCAGAGTTGCTTTTTGTGTTGAAATTGTTGTCCTTAAATCGCACCTCCAATTAGCACGGTTGGATATGTACGGTGCGAAAGAAGTTCAACATACACACGTCAACCACGAGAACGCAACCGAGATGGAGATTCACACAAGAGGGCAACCGGCAGATGATACAAACCTTGCCGGGGCATAACGGTGAATTAGGTTCAGAATATAACGTGGAGCCAGTCCTCTCAAAGCCTTAAATATGAGTAACACGATCTTAAATTCTGCATGACCGGATTGTGCTTTTATTTGTATTTAATTGTATTTCCTCCCTTTGACAACTTTTATGTGTTTTTCTTACATCAATTTCTGCTATTTGTCATATTTATCGTAATAATCCAGTGTCAATGTTGTTTCATATTCGCGTCTGAGTCTATTTCATATTTAAATTGATTTGCTGATGCATTTATTTGAACCATCACTCCTTTTGTAAAAGAGACATTTGGTCTCATTGTGTGCATCAACATCGTAGGCACATTATTTAAGGCAAATCGGGATAAAAGTTATGAAATTAAGCGTGAGATCAGGTTGGAGCGCTTTTAGACAATTCAATTGATAATAAAAAGCAAAATAGCAAGGCTTGCCTAAAAGATGAACGTTTCCAATCTGTGCATTTTGCCTGCTACGACATATGAATTGGAAACATGCATGCTCACTATCGGTTCTTAATAATGTAATACTTGTTAGCTAATTGCCAATCCACTTTGTGGATGGAGACCTCCTTGTCATTTCAGTCATGGGGGTAGTTTGAAGACCATACTTTACCACATATTCAGTACGAGTTGAGGAATGGGGATGCCCAGGACTGGTTCACCGTTGATGCGACCAATTTTCTTTTACAATTTTTTTTATTTTACCAGGTAAGGCTCACTGAGCTATATTGCCCTTTTTCAGAAGCGACCTGGCCACAAATCATAGCTTAACGAAGTGGCTTATCACGTTGACATTATAGCAGCTAAATACTCTAAACGCATGTTGATTCTAAATGTGGAGTGAAAAAACCGGAGGTGCTGGAGAAAAATCCACGCGACCACGGGGAGGACGTGGGTACTCCAAATATACAGGTGTCAGGGTCAGTATCAAACCCACCACCTCCTGTACACCAGGTGGGATTCGAACTCAACTTTCCAGGTTCTTAGCACAATATTATAACCACTGTGCTAGCCCTATTGTGGTTTTACCTGGCTCGAAATAACACCCATCTATCGCCTGCTTTTAGAGCAGATTCCACGTCTGCATTTCTCCTTCCGCTGTACAGCGGCGCACCTCTGGATGTGTAACACTTATGAACTGCGTACAATCGCATTACGTCGAACGGCGACATAATTGAAACGGGTGCACAACTTCAATTGCACAAAACACAACCTCTTGTTTATTTTGTTGTTGTTGTTGCATGGGAATGCTGCGGGCAACAAATGCTAAAATATTTTTTTCAATTAAAAAAAGCAAAAGTAAAAAAAAGAGATAAAAAAAACTGGTACGATGAAAAGAGAGATGGAGGGAAGGGAGGGAAAGAGTCCTGCTTTAACCATCTGCTGCCACAGTGCACAATGGTTGCAATCAGCGGTGAGATTTCATGCCAGGAATGGCGTTAATGGTGCCCAATCTCCCCGTCCAATCTGAGCTTTTACGACGGAGGCATTTGGCTCTCGCTTAGCAACAGCTGCCGGGTAATAAACGTCCCTCGTTTATGCAACTTTATGTGTTTTCCTTAATGTTCTAACGACTGCAGGAAGTTTGCTGCCGCTGCCATGAAGCACACCTCAAATGAGTTGCCAGGGCCCCGGTCCTTTTTCCTTGCCGGGGCGAAAACGGAGGCCCGGCCACCGGATCGTGGGCATGCGAGAGATGGGGTGGGGGGGGGGAGAGTTACAAATGCCTGCGATTTACCCCAAAGAGAAAAAAGGGCCCCCTGACTTGGGTTTACTGTACGGTTCCCACCGCGAATTTACGGCGAGCAATAAAGAGTACAGCACAAAGTTTAGAACGCGTAATTTATGGCATGAAATATAGCTCTGTGGCACATCGCACAGCCCCGTGGTTCGTCGCTTCCTTCCTTCCTGATAAATTGTTGTTCTTACCTAAAGCGCCAATTATAAGCACCTGTCAAATCAATTAAACCAATTGCTTTATTTAGAACACAGGTGAAGACTGGGGGTGGGGGGGGCGGTCGTGATGATTGCTCTTTCTTTTTTCGCAAAAGGGGACCTGGGTCGTGTTACGAATAAGGAACTATTAATGTTATTAAACTAAAGTTAAGCGACTGGCGTTCGCAGTGTAGCACAAGGACAAATTAAGACAAAAACTCACCACATTCATCATTAACGCCGCCTTATGGCGTACAATTATACACAATAATAGGCTAATGTTTCAGATGATGGCCCTTCTTTGGAGCAGAATAGAAAGGTCATCGCCTGACACATCAGAGTTTTATATATCGTCGTCTCTATGAGGGCTGTGTTGATTAGATGTACTGTTATTGTTAACTCTTGATTGACTTGCCCTGAGGGTTTATTGTTACTGTTCAATTTAGAGCTGCAGCGCTCACACAGAACAGTTTCGTCACTCTCTCTTGTGAACGATGTCACAGATTCTGTAAATATTTCACAATGTACTTTGATAATATTTGTAGCATCCCAAATGCATCCTGCTAAGGTTTTCAAGAATCAAAAACTGTGGCACCACGACCAACCTGGCACGATGACGCATGTAAAAACGACTCGTCTAATGTATTTTATGTAAACGTATATTTAAAAAAATGGACATTACTGCTTCAAGAATAACAAACTATTTATAGACTTTAGTACTGTGGATCACAGAATAATAGAGTCTGTGAACACAGCAGATGTTTACAATTATTACAATAAAGTGTTGAGACTCTCGTACTAATGTGATAACATGACCGAAATATATTAGAGGACATCGTTCGCCACACATTTTTCTTCTGCGAAATTTCATTTCTCTGCGTCGTTCTGTTCCGCCGATACCATTCAATCGCGCACGATATCATCCTCATATTACCCCACACACACACACACGAAAAAAAATCGTCACATGTTTTGGACGAGGATAATTTACAGCGCCGAAAAATACCAGGGTCCTTTTAAAAATATATTTTGACTCTAAAAAAAAAAAATCTATATAGATTTTTTTTTTATCTGGAGGCAGGGATGTGTGCTTCTTAGGATCTTTAAGTGCGGCGGGGCCCATCTGGTGTAGGGCAGATGTGCGAGGCACAGAGAGCTGTAATGCCTCGCCGTTTGACAGCTGTCCGCTCAGCTACAGTCGCCATGGGAGCGCAACTAACGCTAAACAAGATGGCAGCGTGACAACCCAGGGATGATCTCATAACCGTATTACTTAACGGATATTTATAATGTGCAACGGTATCTGCCTTTTTATGCGTCTACGCCCTTTTGCACATCTCCGTAACTTTTCCCCCGTTCGCCACCTCGCGTCTCGTGCCTGCGACAAGAAGGAGGGTTTGGGGGGGGGTGCGCTCGAAAAGCAATCGATCTCCAAATCTGCACGTCAAGCTTTTTGCGGAGGTGCACCGCAGCCTTTTCAGTCCAATTTGATTTATGTTTTTTTTTTACGTGGCTGTTGGCGGGTTTGCTGCTGAATAACTTTGTTTCAAATGCCTGTAACGAGAGCAGCAGTGTAACAGCTGAAATAATTGGCTGTAATAACACTCCTGCACAGAAGGTTCTGGCATCTCCTTCCAAAAGCCCAGTAATGTAGAACTTAATTGTCTCTGACCTGACCAGGGTTTAGACTGCGCCTGGCTTGTGTCAGCAAGGGTAGAAGCACAGGATCGAAAAAACATAGGTATTGAAAGAATAACATGAATGAAGCACGATGTAAAATCAAGAGAAACTAGGCAGGAGGTGGGAAGAAAGAGGGGGGTGGGTGGGAATTCAGAACTTAATGATTAAATGAAAACGCAAATATGAAAGGACAAGCAGCATCAAAGAGGACATGGGAAACAAGAATGAGAAAAACACTTCAGAAAAAAAGTAAATATAAAGATATTTCTGTTGGGAATACTCGTTTTACGTAACAGTGCCCACTTGAAAAAAATATAGTGATTCACCGACAACCAGACACAATGAAAAACAAAGAAAAAAGGAGAGAAGGGTCCAAAATTAATCAAAATAACGTTGATGGAATTTTCCCAAGGGGTGCATCCATGGAGGTCCAGCGAAGGTGGTCAGTTCTCTCGTACAGGCAACGTGTCACTAGCCGCGCTAACCCCTCCTCCTCAACCGCACTCCCCCCCCCCTTTTCCCTTCGCCCCACTCTGGCCCCCTCGGGGCAACGTGCAGGGCCTGGCCTCCTTCCAACCTGTCACTGCCGGCCTCATCATGGCTTACGGATCTTTGGGCAACCCTGCACACGCGGCAGACATGCGCCGCACAAAGGCGGCAACGTGTGGCGATCGCGTGTTCACACGCTCGTACACGCGACGATGGACGCGTTGTTCGTTCACGCGCTCTCGCACACGTGACGATGGGCGCGTGTGGCCGACCACACGAGGCTACTACACTGGGATGAGAAAGCAAAAAGGCTGCCATCGAGTGAGACTGAAAAAAAGAGACCGGAGTAAGTGTTTGAGATGTGGCATTCTGGCATGAATTGCCCTTTATCAAATTAGTGTAATGTCAGCAGCTGTCAATCAGAATCAGTTGGGTGATGGTAAATTTTAATTCGAAACCTCATCGAGGAAAATTAATCCGTATCTTTTTTTTTTAAAAGGAGTTAATTGTATGAATTTAATGTAATTCACGTGGTCGAGAAGTTATTTCAGTGCCTTCTTTCCGAATGAAATATACGCGTGGCAACGATGCTGAAATTTATCTCAGAGCCAGCCTACTTCTGTGATTAGTATTCTCATTGAAATTGTCCACTTATCCACTTTAGTCATGCGTAACTATGTTACGACAAGGCGAACGTGTGCAATATAATGGAATTATTCTAATAATTATTATATTGTTTTAACCAGTATAATTACATTTGTCGAAACACTCTGCAAGACGTGCCATTTACCGTCAATGCCTTCGGTGCACGGGATGTGCAAAGCCATCATTTCGCATAATTTCTGCCGAGGTCACAGACAGACAGAGAGAGAGAGCCAATCGCTGCCACAGGCGATGCGTGAGCTCTCTGCACCACGTTACTGAAGATGTTTGCGTTTCTCAATCGGTTGCGTATGTTTCACGAAATAATTTGAGAGGCTGTACGCGGCTTTTTTTGCAGCACATCTGCAGGTCAGCAGTGCTAATACATCTCATTACCTTATAAACCCTGATCCAGTGGCCACCACTGCAGCTAATAAGCTGGAATAATGAAAGCTGGGGGAGGTAGGGGAGGCAAGGGGGAACTCCTTATGCGTCCCAGTGCTCCAAACCCCACCCTGCCTAGAACAATGGCCCATTATTCTGTAATTTGGCGAATGCTCTTCTCTGGCCCAACCGGTGCAGCGCCGTGGCTCTGATTAGCTTCCTGTTACAGGAGTTGGGAGGCCTTGCCAGAACACGTCTCAACGTCATCGCCGAACCCGCCATTACCGCCAGCTGCAGAGTGGGGTCGCCCCGTGTTGGTGCACATTTGTACGACGCGCGCGCACGGCCCAAATATGCATCATTCTGTACCCCCCCCCCCCCACCGCCGGCCCCCCACAACTCTTTCACCCTTTTCCGAGTGCCACCCCTCCCACTCCCCAACTTTACGCCCTACCTACTTTCCCCTTCCAAACCTGGCTACAATTGCTTTCCGACCTCCTCCCTCAACCGTTATAGGTTAAGTGCTTCCATGCACTGGATATTTCTGATTTTTTTTAAGTATGCCAGTATGAGAGTTATTAAATATATTATTTGGCTGATTTTTAGAGGCATATATGAGCGCGGCGTGTGTGTAGTTTATTTACCATTTTTAACGATCAATTAGGTGGAGAAATTAATCGTGAAAACACAATGTTAACCTAGTGTTCCATTTATGACCTTAAATTGCTGTTGATCCCTGCGAACATACAAGAGACTCGTATTGTAGGTCACCAACAAAAAAACATCAAATCCCAAGAAGAGATTAGCCAGACTCCCCCCTCCTTTACATATATGCATACACGTGCACAAACATGCACTTCCATGCATCCACACAGTGTGCGATTGCCCCCTGATTTAATCAAAAATTAAAGCAGCCCCCCCCCCCCCCCAGCACGCCAGGGGTACTGATGCAATGCAGAGGCTTACAATGAAGCAGTCTATCCCTGGTGCTCGCAAATTGACATTGCATTTACTAAGCCTGCTGTCCGGACTAATATGTAAAGACCTAATTATTACAAAGGTACTGATGTTACCTCCCTTTGTTGTTGTTGTGTTTTTGTTTGTGTGTAATGCATGTAGGCGTACCTTAAACGAATTTTCTTTAAAACAACTTATATGCATGCCGAACCGCTGATCACCACACCCCTGCTCCCCGTGTCCCCTGTGTGTCTCGATGTTAGTACATCACACTCCGATGCACTCGCATACGTTGACCCATCTGCCTGACAGCCCTCGAGTTTCTCCCGTGCGTGGACCTCTGCATGCAGTCACGGAGACACACACGCGCGGATCTCCACGCATGCACACACACACGCACAAACTCATATACACATACACGAACACATACACATGTACACATGTACACCCATGTGTATGCACAAAGATAAACACACACACGCACAAACTTATATATATACACACATGTACACATGTACACCCATGTGTATGTACAAAGACAAACACACACACGCACAAACTTATATACACACACACATACACATGTACACCCATGTGCATGCACAAAGACAAACACACACAAACGCACAAACTTCTATACACAGACAAAGATCCCCCCGTTTAGATTTAACAGACTGTTGGGGCAAGTGCTCACGAGGTGACCGGCACCACGCCCGGCCGCCTTTGTCTCCCTAGTGTCGATGTTTACACACCACACCAGGTACTCATTTCAGACTGAATCGGCCAAGGGGATGCCCCGGATCGGTTCAAATACTCGTAACCGATGTTGACCGGAGCGGGAATCGAACCCGGGTGGCTGGGCTCATAGCGCAGTGCGCTAACCACTACGACCACCGCTCCCACACACACACTCATCCGTACACATGGACACTAGCGCGCACGTACACGCGCACACAAAAAAAGACAAAGATCCCCCATATAGCCTTAACAGACTGTAGGGGCAAGTGCTGTTAGCGAGCACCTATGAAGGCCGGAACGGTACACGAGGGGGTGGGTGGTCAGGACCACGCCCGACTGCCTTTGTCTCCCTAGAGGCAACATTTACACACCACACCAGATACTCATTTGAGGCTGAGTCGACCTAGGGGAGGCCCGGGACCGGTTCAGATAATCGTCACTGGTGTTGGCCGTGAGCGGCAATCGAACCCGTGTCGTCGGGTTCATAGCGCAGCACGCTCGCTGCTACACTATCGCTCCCCCACACGCGCACACGCGCACACACGCACACACACGCGCACACACGCGCACGCACACACGCGCGCCCACACGCGCACACACGCACACACGCGCACACACACGCGCACACACGCGCGCCCACACGCGCACCCCACGCACACTCACGCGTGCGCGCCCTGGGAGAAATCGGGCGCAGCTGTCCAAACTGCCGACTTCCCTTCCCAGGCGCGGCTGTGCCGACCTTCCCACAGCCCCTGCTGCCTCCCCGCGCGCTGCCCGGACAGGGGCCAATGCCCGCCGCTGATGCTGATGCTGATGCCGCTGCTGCTGCTGCTGATGATGATGCTTCTTGCACCCCAAGATGCTCTCTTGCCGGAGCAGCGTTCGCCTGCGAGCAGAGAGAGAGGGGGGGGGGGGAACTGCCTAGGCGCACGTAAGCAGTGGTTAATCAGCTCGTGTGGCCAGCAAGTTGATCATTGCCACGGCTAATGGTTCATTAACTTTACATCTTGTTGGGTTTGGGGTTTTGGGAGGGTTTGGGGAGTTCCGATTGAAAGGGACTGCCTTCCTGGGGGTCCCCGGGTGGTTGGTGGTGGGCTGGGGGTGGTATAGGTGAGGTGTGTGTGTGTGTGTGCGTTACAAAAGTCGCCATTCGCTCAACGTGTGAGTGGTGTCGCACGAAGACCAAGCAAGCCCTTGTGTAAGCTGTGGTTAATGCCAGATAAACAATCCGACATTATGCGAGTATTGCTTAGGGTGAGCTTTGGTTTATTTGTGGTCAAAATTGTAAACAGTTTAAGCTTCTCGCTCGGTCGGGGGTCTTGGAAGGGTTGGGGAGTTGGGGGAGACCACGAGCTTGCGACATAACGGCAGGGCCAGTAATAGCAAACATCTGGGCATTTCTGCTAAATCCGTGAGCGGAATGGCTGCCGTTCCCTCGGGAAATCGTGGGACACATACCCCGATAATTGAAAACAAACCTGTTTAAAATCAGTCTCCCTGCGAAAATAACTTTTTTAAAATCCCTGTAGGATTTGGATGCTGGGGAAAGTGCACCAAAAGCCCGGCTCACACACAACCCGGGACTATTCACTGTAAAACATCACAAAAAAACTTCCCACTGCCCATAAAATTAATTGTCAAAACAAAGGGATATGCCTTTTCTTATGCCTGGATACTTTCATACAAAAATAGAAAACAGTTCTGCTACTGGAGATAACCTGATGTCCAGGTGAATGCCCAATACAGGACAACACTGTGATGCAATGTGAATGCATATATAACCTTTCTGGAATATTCAAAATGTGGAGCTGTTATTATAATTGTGCCATGAAAAAAATGGTGTTTTATACAGGTCAATAAGACCCACATGCAATTCTCAGAGTGCATTTTGTCAGGAATAATGTTTTGTTGAACACCATACTCAAGATATCATTGTGCACTCAAATACAATACAGAATGTAAAATACAAAGAAATTCCAGTCATTCTCAGTCCTCAAATGGATATGAAGCCATGTTGGTCATGGGGGTGGTTGACCATACTTCACCATGCTATTCATTTCAGTTTGGTGCAGGGGTAAGGAGAGCAGGACCGGTTCATATAGAACTCGCCACTTATGTTGGTTGGCCATGACCGGGCATCGAACTCGGTGATGCTTGGTAAATTGCACAGTGCACTAACCACTGTGCCACCACTCTACTTATGCCAATGCCTTGTCAGAACAACATTGTAGGTATTCGTGAGTCCAAACGAAGTATTCCACTTGGAGGGGAATGTTTACTGAAGCATTACGCGCTTAAAGCTGCCATCGGGTGGGATTAATATTTAGCAAATTTGCCCACACCTAAGTCATGATGTGGCCATGTGGTGTGTTGGTAATGTCAACACTCTGCGTGTTATTGATAACTACAGTGCCAGATCACGACTGTATTAGTTATAATAAATAATAGAACATTAATTTGTTTCTGGTTGTTGAAGACTTCGTAGAAGTCATTGAAACGTTTGTAAAGACGGATGGAGAGATGTATGCTTGGAATTACACTGATAGGCAGAACGAGGATCACGAGGGTCAGGGACAAAACACTAATCGGAGGAATTATTAAATTTGAGATATCATAGCGACTGTTCAGAAAAGTAAGCGGGCTTGGGCAGGACACGTTCCAAGAAGAGATTATGGCTGATGGAAGAGGCTGGTGACAATGGCAGCTAAAGGAGAACACATAAATGAAAGGACGACCGCCTTGGGGGTGGTGTGATGAGATAGATAAGTTTATGCCCAGGAGTGGGATGGATGGAGCATCGCAAGATCATGACTAATGGAGACGTTGTGGAGAGGCCTTCATCCAGCGGTGGATCAACAATAGCTGATGCAAATGGTAACTGGTAAAAGTAATTGTATTGAATGTTTTAAGTCACCACACACAACACTCATTGCATATACTTTAGGGAATGCAAAATAGGAAATGCATGAGTTATAATTGTACATTGACCCAATGCTTGGAACATTTTCTGTTCATATTCTTTGGGTCTTTTGGTAAAGTTACGTAGATAGGTTCAAAGAAATGAACAAAAAACTACGACGTTTCGATCGCAACACAAGCGGTCGTAGTTTTTTGTTAATTTATTCGAACCCATCTCCGTGACTTTACCGAAAGACCCAAAGAATACGAATTCCTGCAGTCACGAAAGCTTTAAGTCAATATTTTTTGTTCACTTAATATATGTGTGTGTATATAGTTTGTACACTGAGTGCATGAAAAAGAAACATGATTTCATCTCGGTACAGCTAATATAGCGCAATTACCCCTGAATTGTAAGCAAGCTGCCAAAAGCTCATAATCAGGTTTCTCAATTGAATTATTCTTTTCAATTGTTTGCAGCTTATGCACTTACACATGACCCCTTGGTTGAGTTAATGCTGCTCATGCTTTGAGAATTCCAAGTGTGATTAATACACGCGTAGGCCTATGCGGGGTCTTTTTTTTGCTCTTAAAAAAAAGGCAAGCCACTTTTGTTTGGAGTACGCCAAAAAAATATACCACGAACTTGAATAATGACCCTTGCCCGCAAATAAATGATATTCCACCGTAACGACCCTAGGATTGAGGAAGACTAAAGCAGAGAAAGTGCAAATATGAATTATCCCAACAGCCATACCTCTCATTACTCCGAGGCGCAGCGTGCAACATCACTCGGCGCGCGCATCACAAGCGTGGCCGGACGACCTCGCCTTCGTGTTCAATTAAAAGTTGACTCGACTCGAACCCCGTTCTTCCCCTATCCCACACGCCACCCCCCCCCCCCCCACTTTTTTAACATATTGCGCGGTGCAAGAAACGCTCTTACTGAAATCAGATAATTTAATTCCGTCACACTGATAATTTAAAAAATGTCCGACCCTGCCGGTTGCAGGAGGTCGCCAGATAATTGCTTTGGTGTCAATAGCGATTTGTCGCTCGTAGCCTGGACCATGTTGGGGGAGCACCGGTGGGGCTTGGCGCGTCTCTCTCTCTCTCTGTGAGTGTGTGTGCGTATGTACGTGTTACTGTTACGCCTGGGTCCTTATCAATCTCATTAGCTCTGCTTGGCTGGTCGCTATTGGCTTCCGCGAGACACATTACCCGGTTCGATACTCGTTTGCCCTAATTACACTGGCTTTTCTTGTGGTGGCCGCTTGAGTGCGCACGCTGAGAGCTCCGGGCCAGGAGAACTCTGGGGCATCGCAATGATACGTGCATGCCCACATCCCCCCCCCCCTTATTTCCATTAAGAACCCGAGACTTTTCCCCACTTATCATAATCATAATCACAACAGCAGTGACCACTTGCCAACGCTACCCATTTAAGCGGTATACTGACTATGTTTAAACTAAGAATACTTGGGGGGGGATAATTTTGATGCTACACTCTCCATTGTCCACCATCCAGTAAGCACCCAAGACTCGAGCCACTTATCATAATTAAAGCTGAGCTATCCGAATATGTAAGTACCGTATTCGATGACTCTACCGATTATTGGATCGGTTACTAGATATTGGATAACACGAAAATAGTTGTAAATATTTAAAAAATGTCCCACTTCTTGTTCCCACTTATGCCGCTGGACGGGAGGTGATGGACAGGACTTATAGATGTCATCGATATCATCAGCTACGGCATGCGGGGCGTGGTTTGTTAGGGGTTTCCACCCTTCGGGAGGTAGAATGTCGAAGTGGCCGCCATTTTTTAAGGGACTCAAGTCAGCTACTTAAAAACACGAGTTGATTACGATGTAAAAAATAATAATTAATCGACTTCATGGAATAATCGTCCCAGTTCCGTTATCAACAGCAGTGGTGACTATATTTTCCAACCCTACAAATGTAAGGTGTCGGCGCAGATCTTTAAATCCCTTTACCACGTACTGATTTCTCGGCCAAAACACACGTAAAAATATTTATCCTTCAGAAATGACAGAAAGCGCAATGATTCGTTCATTTTCAACATCGGCATGCGGTAAGAGGGGTTACGTCGGTAAGGTTGGCAAGTCTGCTCTGTGTGCATTCTTACGAGTAGCTCAGGTGGTCAATCTCGCCACAGCACGCTGCGGCCTATGCACGTGGCCTGTAATCCAGCACTGGTGAGGCCACGAGGGTTGGTAGATCGCACACATGTTGACAAACTCCCTTCCCGTGGGCGTCGAGGTGCCATATGAGTATGCGTTACAGCAAATGTGGACTAGTCTCTATCTAGATTTGAAGCTTTCGTGACTGCAAGGATTCATATTCTTAGGTTTTTTCGGTAAAGTCACGTAGGTAAAACATAAAATTAATTAAAGTAAAATAAAAGAAAAATCACGACGTTTCGGAAGCAACACAAGCTTCCGTCTTCAGGTGGAACCGTCACAGCCACGACAGCTGTATCAAGTAAATGAGAGATTTTATTTTATTTTACTTTTATTAATTTTAATGTTTTACCTACGTGACTTTACCGAAAAAACCTAAGAATATAGTCTCTATCTGTTTCACATGTACGTCATTGAGTGTTGTCCCCTCGAAAGTGTGGGTTTTCTACGGGTGCCACGGTTTCCTCTGACACGTAAACGCTCATTCATTTAATTGGTCCATAACGCATTAATATATGTAGAGGACCGCAGAACTTTAGGGGGAATTTGGCACCAGCTCACCGTGTGACTGGTGCCTTCCCTGCTTGTTTGTGGTTGCTCCTCGCCCATCTGAGTGTTATACGAGGTAGCGCTGAGTGAGGTCTACCTGTATTGTTTGGCGACACGTTCCAAGTTCAGATCTTGTTTCCACTGTTGCTTCTGGAGTTAAAAGCGGAGTGACGGACAAACGGCTTTCAATAGATCAAATACAGTATGGTGACAATGATGAAAACAAACATCTTCCAATACATCATTCGTGGTATGATGATGAAGATGATGATTGGATTTTTTTGTTGTAATGCAACCATCCGTCAATAGGCGTCTCTGGAGAGCGACCACAAAAGAACCGATAACCCCGTTATATGTTTTGCCCGTTCTCCAGGTCAGGTCACGCCCTCTCAAGTGGAATGACAAACACATTTCAATGCATCAATAGCATTTTACTGATTGTGTTACCTCTCCAGAACTCGTAATATAGGTGCCACAGCTGTCCGCACTTTGATCGGTATCCCCCCCCCCCCCCGCCTGGTGGCAGCGATGTTGGTGTTGGTTGGTCGCTTTTGTTTAGTGTAATATAACGCGTTAACCGTGCAAGCATGGCGATCCTAAGCTCCACTTTGGCTGCGATTCCGCGGTTGGTCTCGACCTCGAGGTCGTCATTAACGTGGCTGTAATACGGTTTTACAGCAGTGTTCTTCGCACATTTTCAGAGGGGGGCCCACCTTCGCCAGTAAGACATCAGCGTGAGGGCCGCCACACATTTGAAACCATTATGGGTTTGACGACACGATCATGATGATGGGTGGTGTTTTCACATGTTGTGTATTGCCAGGCGCCGCGCGTCAAGGGCCGCACTAAAGGCCACCAGGGACCGTCAGGGCCCCGTGGGCCTTGCAATGAAGGACACTGGTTTACATGAATTTGATGTACATTCTGGAGAAATAACACGTTCACCTAAGCCTAGGCTGAGCTAGAGAGATGTAGGAATGCATATCCTCTATTAATCGATTATAATCGATTCGGAAGCTCAATTAGCCTATACACGCCTGCAATTCACAACTGTAGAGACGAGGCTTGGTGGATCACGCATATGTCGTAAAACCCTCTTACTCGTGGACGTCCAGGTGCAATACACTGGCTTGCCAGGTGAAGGCGGAACAGCAAGTGTGGAATTATCTTTCTCTGTCCCATCTGTACGGGAATCGAGTGTTGCCCATCGCACGTGTGGGTGTTCTCTTGTTTTGTTGCGGTTGCACCCGAGTCAAGAGCCGCACGGCTCACAGGGTTATACCTAATACATGTAACTGAAAACTTTCCTTCCATCTGTATACCCACTCACTAATTGGCTGAAAACATGTGAATGTTAATGCACCTCCTTGTTACGGATTGCGCAGCTATGATTCAACTACAGTATTATTACTACTACATGTTTCGGATCATGTGTGTGAGAATAAATGTTTTTTTTTAATTCTTACGTACGTAATTAGTTTAGGTGACATCTGCAGCCACTAGAGGGCGTCACATTCACCACTATGTTATGGGGATAACGAATCGATTATTATTGAATCACATCACGATCGGAAAGCGCGACAATCATCGACTCGCCGTTGGCAGGTTGCAAGGGGATGTGAATGGTTGCATCCTCCGTAATCGCTCTCGAGCATGAAGAGTGATTTGCATACCTCACTCACATCACCGTCGTCCAATTAGCAAACATTTAGTCCATTGATGTGCACTGGCAACTTACTAATGCTAGCAATAATCTGTATGGTAACGCCAATTAACCGGAGCAAATCCACTCCGCACACATACGAGTCGATGACACTCAACACTGCCACAACAATTCAATGGCCACACCTCGCAGACCCCCGTCTCCGACACCTGGCAAGTCTCTGGTGGAGATCACCGATTGAAGTACCGGGCAGGCTCAGTTAAGTCTTAGCTCTGATATGGGTAGGCATTCAACGAACAATAACTGGCGAGAAAGCTTCGTGTGAGGTATTGCTCAGGCCCAAAATCGCGCGCAGTCGCTTGCCGTCGAAAAATTCAAACCACGTGGCGACAATTAGTGAGTGACAATGGCAATTTTGTAAATTATGCGCGGCGTTGGTAAGCTGATTTGTCGGGGTTCCCCGCGTGCCCTGCAGTCGCGAGCGCTCAACGTGAGAGGGGTGGCCTCATCACAAAGCCACTTAACTCGGCCGCGATGGCTTCTTGGGTCACACGTGAGACAAGCGCGCACGCAACTATGGATCGCTGACAACACCGGGGTATTTTACGCAAATCCCACGTTATCTGGCAACTGTGTGGCGGGTCTATATAAGGAGGTTTTTTTGCATTCTGGAGAAAACTGGAGAACCCAGAGAAACTCCACCGCGCCCACAAGGGGGTAACACGCAAAAGGTCCGTTACGGACGGGATTCACGAACCTTCTTGCCGTGCTGCCAGCGATTGATCAGCTCGCAGAGCTGAATGCCAAGTATGCTATAGCACGCCTTAGGCAGAAGACAGAGCCAGACAATTACACAATAATGTGCATGTCCTGTTGAAGACTACACCCTATTGATGCATGTCCTGTTTAGATTACACCATATATAGAGAGTAAATAATTTCTCTACTCTTAAGTCACATTTTGAATTGTATGTGTACACATGTATCTGCCTACACATTGATCTGCACATTATCCGCTAAAATGTAAGTGCCCTAATATTTGCACAAATGAAATATTGTCAATAGCACTGCTTTACAATAGTAAATATATGCTAACGTTTCGAGCCATTACCCTTCTTCGCAGTTGGCTACAACGGGACTGCCGTTTTGGGTAATGACCCTTCACAGTAGGCGGCTCTAAAGGGCAATCGCCCGAAACGTCAGCTATCCTGAAAAAAAGGCAAATTTCCCGAAACTTTCGTCAAATATGTTTTGTTATGTAGGCCAGGTTTAGTCACAAACCGTACCTCTCCATAACAAAGGCTCACCCTCTTAAGCCTCACCTTACCGTATTAATAAAAAGTGTGCCGTACTTGGCCCTTCCCCCCTCTCCAACCATTATATAAACGGAGTGGTAGCTCTTGCAATCTCTCATTTACTTGATACAGCTGTCGTGGCTGTGACGGTTCCACCTGAAGACGGATGCTTGTGTTGCCTCCGAAACGTCGTGACTTTTATTTTACTTTTATTAATTTTAATGGTTTACCTACGTGACTTTACCGAAAAAACCTAAGAATATGAAAAATGTTTCGTATCACAAAACGCGGTTAATTACGAATGTGTATGAATTTATATTGTTGTTGTTATTATTATTAAGCTTGTGCCGCATCACCACCAATGCAGTCGCTAAGCTTCTCAGTTGCTTTCCCGAGTGCAGTTTTGGTTCACGCAGTGAAGCCGCGTTGTTGCGACGCGGACTACATGCCCATGTATAAACATCCCATCACGCCGTGCGGGTGAGTTATTGGGGTGATTTGACGATGCTTCACCACGCTGCTCGGTGACGGTTGGTTGGGGGCCATCTATTGAGTAGGTACGCAAAAATGTGTCAAAACTTGACCCCTCCTCCTCCCCTCCCTGTACGCACGCGGACTTTTTACACCCCCCCCCCACCTGCGTACGTACGCTTGACGCACCCCCCCTCCCCCCAGAATTCTATAGAACGGCCAATATTTTATCCACGCAGAAACGATCAAGGATTAATAATATTAACGTGTTTAAGCAAACAGATAGTCCACCACCGGACTATCTAACTCATTTGAAGGCCAATGTAGATAAATTATTATCGAGGCTTCACCCCCTCCCCGGTTCCTATGCGTACGAACATTGTCAGTAGACCCCCCATACACAAGCGTATGTATTTTGGTTTAACCCCCACTCCCCCCTCCATGCGTACGTACTAAATGGATGGCCCCTTAAGGCGGGGAGCAATAGACGTTGGGGCCTGGTACAGCGTAACAATAGAGCCACGGTGGCGAGACGTTCACTACCTGCCCTGGTGTTCATGCAGGAGGCCGTGAATTCGAGCCCGACCCTGATGTCGGTATGTTTGGAGTTTGCATGTTCTCCCCGAGTTCGCGTGGATTTTTTTTCGCCGGTTCCGCCGTGTTTTTCCCCCCCTCCACATTTATGAACATGCGTATCGAGTATCTGGCTGCTATAAATGTTCGCGTGATAAGCAACTTCGTTGAGCTTATCATTCGTGGCAAGGGCACTTCTGAAAAAGAGCTATACATAGCTCGGTGGGCCTTACCTGCTAAAATAAAAAAAGTTTAATAGTTTAGTTGAGATACTGGATTATTTGGGGTAGGCAACGCATTTTCTATGCAGCTCTCAAATAACTCGACCGCGCGAGCCATCACCTGACGGGAATGTCACGATAAGAAGCCACGGTTCAAGACGCATTCGCAGCTCGGGCACTTCTTTTTTTAGTTTCTTCATGTAAATAGACACAGAGGCGGCTGCGTGCTTGGGTATTGAGCAAGGGCTCTCGGGGGGTTGGGTTGGGGTGGTGGTGGTAAGTGGTGGTGGGTACGGTGGGGCCGCGGGGCCGTTCGGATTGATCCGGGCGCTTAATGGCTCTACGCGCGCGATCGAGTTAACTGAAGTGACCGCTGATTTGTCATCGTTAGGCGCTGCCGTCCACGCTTAGTTAAGCGCGTGTCCCTCCGCGGGGGGGGGGGGGGGGGGCTCCGGGGGGGATAGGAGGGAGGGGGGGTGCTGAGTCGCTCCAGGTAGATTGCCGCTCCGCCCCGAAACCCTACCGCTCCATCACACACACCACCTCGAACCCCATCACACACACCACCCCGCACCGCCCCATCACACACACCACCCCGCACCGCCCCATCACACACACCACCCCGCACCGCCCCATCACACACACTACCCCGCTCCGCCCCATCACACACACCACGCCGCACCCCACCGCCCCATCACACACACCACCCCGCACCCCATCACATACACCACCCCGCACCGCCCCATCACACACACCACCCCGCACCCCACAACCCCATCACACACACCACCCCGCACCCCACAACCCCATCACACACACCACCCCGGACCCCACAACCCCATTACACACACCACCCCGCACCCCACAACCCCATCACACACACCACCCCGCACCCCACAACCCCATCACACACACCACCTCGCACCCCACAACCCCATCACACACACCACCCCGCACCGCCCCATCACACACACCACCCGAACCCCATCGCCCCATCACACACACCACCCCGCACCGCCCCATCACACACACCACCCCGCACCCCACAACCCCATCACACACACCACCCCGAACCCCACCACCCCATCACACACACCACCCCGAACCCCACTGCCCCATCACATACACCACCCCGAACCGCCCCATCACACACACCACCCGCACCCCACCGCCCCATCACACACACCACCCCGCACCGCCCCATCACACACACCACCCCGCACCCCACAACCCCATCACACACACCACCCCGCACCGCCCCATCACACACACCACCCCGCACCCCACAACCCCATCACAGACACCACCCGAACCCCACCGCCCCATCACACACACCACCCCGCACCCCACAACCCCATCACAGACACCACCCCGAACCCCACCGCCCCATCACACACACCACCCGCACCCCACAACCCCATCACAGACACCACCCGAACCCCACCGCCCCATCACACACACCACCCCGCACCCCACAACCCCATCACAGACACCACCCCGAACCGGCCCATCACACACACCACCCCGAACCCCACAACCCCACCACACACACCACCCCGCACCGCCCCATCACATACACCACCCCGCACCCCACAACCCCATCACACACACCACCCCGAACCCCACTGCCCCATCACATACACCACCCCGAACCGCCCCATCACACACACCACCCCGAACCCCACTGCCCCATCACATACACCACCCCGAACCACCCCATCACACACACCACCCCGAACCCTACTGCCCCATCACATACACCACCCCGAACCGCCCCATCACACACACCACCCGAACCCCACCGCCCCATCACACACACCACCCCGCACCGCCCCATCACACACACCACCCCGCACCCCACAACCCCATCACAGACACCACCCCGCACCGCCCCATCACACACACCACCTCGCACCCCACAACCCCATCACACACACCACCCCGCACCGCCCCATCACACACACCACCCGAACCCCACCGCCCCATCACACACACCACCCCGCACCGCCCCATCACACACACCACCCCGCACCCCACAACCCCATCACAGACACCACCCCGAACCCCACCACCCCATCACACACACCACCCCGAACCCCCCCATCACACACACCACCCCGCACCGCCCCATCACACACACCACCCGAACCCCACCGCCCCATCACACACACCACCCCGCACCGCCCCATCACACACACCACCCCGCACCCCACAACCCCATCACAGACACCACCCGAACCCCACCGCCCCATCACACACACCACCCCGCACCCCACAACCCCATCACAGACACCACCCCGAACCGGCCCATCACACACACCACCCCGCACCGCCCCATCACACACACCACCCCGAACCCCACAACCCCATCACACACACCACCCCGCACCGCCCCATCACACACACCACCCCGAACCCCACAACCCCATCACACACACCACCCCGCACCGCCCCATCACACACACCACCCCGAACCCCACAACCCCATCACACACGCCACCCCGAACCGGCCCATCACACACACCACCCGAACCCCACAACCCCATCACACACACCACCCCGAACCCCACAACCCCATCACACACACCACCTCGAGTCATCACGGATCACTTCGCGCCACCACACGCCACCTCGCGCCATCAGCTGGCACCATCACACACACCTCCCCCTCCTCTTCCACCCGCCCGAGCAGCGAGAAGTGCGGCTCAGGTGAAAGCCGACACAAGGGAGTTGAGAATCAGACCCCCCCCCCCGCGCACACCATCATACACAGAGTAGCATCATCATCAGCAGCAGCAGTTATTGCGTGTGCAACGAGGCAGCGGCAAGGAGCGGTGGATGGATGGGTATGTTAGTGATAAGCGGGACGAGGCTGAGTAGAATAGTGGTGGGTGAGTGGTGGGTGGATGGCTTAGCGGTGGACAAATAGGTGGGTGAAAGGAGATGGTAGTGGTTGAGTGGGCTGAATGTTGGATGCGTGGTAGGTGTGTGACCATCGGTAGTTGAGTGGGTGGGTGAGTTGTGAGTGAGTGGTGGATACGTCGGTAGGTGATAGGAATGGTGGTGGTGGTGAGTGAGAGGAATGTTGGTTGGATGGTGATAGTTGGAAGGGTGGGTGAGTGGTTGGATCGATGGGTGGTGGGTGAGAGGTAATGGTGGATGGTGGGTGAGCGATGAGTGGATAGCTGGGTGGGGTTATTGGGTGGCTGGGTGACGGTGTTGGGAGAATATTCTTGTTCTCAATGGCTGCAGAAATGTCCGATCACTTTTATTTAACGTCAATTAACGCGCGCATGTGTTTTGCGGTCGCGCGTGTAACGTGTTTACATTTTGTGCAGTGTGTCTCGCAAATGCGAACACGTCCTGCAAGTAATAATGCAAGCACGCACGCACGCACACACTCTCTCTCACACACACTCGCATATCACGCATACACACGTGCAAGGATTACTTATATATGTATGATGAACGTGCCAGAGCTACTGCGTGGATGTGCTGATAGGTGTGAAAGCGCGCACTGATGATGGGCGAACGCGGCGTGACAGGCCACTCACCTCTGGCTTCACGCCAGCGCGTGGGGACAGCTCGAGAGAGGACGGGAAGAGATGTTTTGAGACGCACTCTTAACGGCGCAATTTTCGCGTGCAAAAGGGGGTCGTGGCGCAGTGGAGCGTTGCGCTTCGAACAATTATATCAGCATATTCATATTAACACCGTGGCTGAAAGCGACACCTCGCTCGCTCGCTCGCACGAAAAGGCGACAATTCCCCTAAGCAGTCACGCGCGGCCCCGTCTCTCTTCCCGTGATCCCATCCAGATGTGGCAAGAATGAACGGGAGGTGAGATTGTATCAGACAGGAAGCCAATATCTGTCCCACCTCTTATCTGTCACCAAGCGCCGAGCCTCGTCATACAAGTGTGAAAACAACGGCTCGGGCTTTCTTGTTCTTTTTCTCTCTCTCTCTCTCTTATTTAATAAAGTGCGTTGAAGTGGAGGTCGCCTGTAATATTGACTGTTGGCTGTGTAAGGGGGGGGGGGGGGGGGTTGGTGCGTGGTGTCTTAACCAAGTGGCCACTTCGCGCGTGACGCTGCTTTGAACTGCTCGCATGCCCGTGGATTGAGCGGCTTTCGCCCAGCGGGTGCACATTAATTGTGGATGGCAGCGCTTTCACAGTGTGGGTCCTGGTGCCAGGGTCGGTGAACACAAGAGAGAGAGAGAGAGCACGGATGATAGGCGTGCATAACACTGGCAAGTGAACAGCTAAGCCTCGCAGATTTTGTAGCTGTGAGATTACAAATGCCCGAGTTGTTTTTTGTCTTTATTATTTATATTTGCTGTGAGTCTCTCCTCGGCGATGAAAGATTGAGACGGTAATTCATTTTGAAAACAGATTATGCACTATGTAACTTGACACGCATGTTGTGTTTTAACCTTAATTTTGACAAAAGGTGTAGATTATCCCACGCGTTTACAATGTACGTGTTGATTAAGGATGATACAACAATACAAACGGCAGTTAATTACGTCTCCAAACAATACATATTTCAAACGATATGGAAGGTCTTCTTGATTCTTTCGGTAAAGTCACGTAGACTTTACCGAAAGAACCAAGAAGATGAATCCCTGCAGTCACGAAAGCTTTAAATCGAAAGATATGGAAGGTATTTCTTAATGACCCTCTAAACCAGTGGTTATCCTTAACCTGGGGTGCACGCACCCCTGGGCGTGCAAGATGCCCTTTCTAGGGGTGCGAGACACGGTCTCATTATTTTAATAAGGTAAATCATCGAAACAAATTAAGCACGGGCACGTAAGTACAACTACTTTGTTTTATCAAACCTATAGATTTATTAACGTAATTTTTTTTCACCATTGAGACCCAAAGAGGTGCATTGCTGCAGTAAAGGTGAAGAACCACTGCTCTAACCCTTTCTTGGAGTAGCCAGTGATTCACGAGCACCATGTTGATAAAGTACCCGGCTGAATCGTATGATTGGCTGATTTCTGAATGGTCGATGCTAATATTGAAGACTTTTCAGGCAAGGTATTGTCCGTCTGAAATGCAGATTTTTAAATACAGCACATTCTTGTGAGCTCTTTACTATGACGATGTCTCACATCGTGGTCAGTCCCGTCCCCCAAAATTGAATTATTCCATCATATTTTCCAAGGAGAATAAATGCACAACTATGAGTATATTATCTTATCTGTGCCGAGGATGCCACCAAAATGACATAGTACAAAGAAAGCAGCGGCACACGTTTGCTGAGCAAGGAGATTAGCGATTTGCTGTGATCTCATGTTCTGCATTTCTAGAGATGCAGCCCCCCTTGTCTGGACCCTCAGTAATGGCCAGGAAGTTTTGGTTTCAAAGCCCTAAAGGCCAAATGCATGGAACTGAGTGACATACCTCAGCTTGGGACATGCACACACTCACTCTAGCACACACACCCACACGCGTGCTCTCTTCCCCCATGGGTCCAGATCAACCGTAGATGTTTACTATGCCCTCATGTGTGTGTGGTGTTTATTGTGTTCTGTTTGGCTCGTAATTAAAATTTTTACAACGGCTTTTGGCATGACATGTGGCCAGTAAATATTTTGGCATATATTTATTTTCATACCTTTTCTACCTCCTTTTGTTCAACCTTACTGGGTGTCCGCCTTGCCATTAGATATGTGAACGGACACATTGTAAATATTATTTTGTATATGTTGTGTACTTACGGCACGGTAGGAAAACCCTTGTGTGTACAAACGCAAAATGGCGCGTTTTCTTCAAAATGTCAATCACATCTTCTATTTTTTTGCTACGTCTCTAGCAATCCTGAAGCGTTCCCGTATTCGGCCATTGCAAAGTTTTTTGAGACAAACACCCTCTGCAGTAACTCTCAACATCCCTCTTTGACAACAGCCCTGGGATGGCAATTGCAGGTTTTCAGTTTCTAAAAGCATAAACCTCTGGAAAGAAAACAAGACGTGGCACTTTGATGTGGACCAAAGCACGGGCAGTGGGGCGCAGTCCTGAGCCGATATGCGCTGAGAGGAAGCAGCATCTCTTTTTGGAACTTTGGCATGGAGAGGACGAGATGATGAGAAGGGCGTGGGGGTGGGTGGGTGGAGGCTAATAGGCCGCGTAAAGGCTCGGTGTTAGGTGGCCATTAGGGCCGGCTGTGTGGCTACTTCAGAAGGTTCCAGTGCCTCTCTGGCGGCTGCTGCTGTGCTGTTTCTCAGCTGTCAGGAGCAAGCAGGCCCTGGGGAGGCCCTGCAGGCTTAGGCCTAGGCTCAGGCGCGGGCCCCCGGGCCCCCTGTGAAGTGGCAGACACTCCACTCGCACCCGGGGGAGGCGGGGTGGTAATTTTAGTGGAGATATCTTAGGGCTGGGCATGCTTTAACACCTCGCGCTATATTCGTGGTGGGGAGGGGGGGGGGTTGCTGTTGTGTGTTTTTTAATTGCCCTAAAGGCAGCCCCGACTGCTATTTTTAAAATGCGGAGTGCACACTGTGAGAGAATGGCTCGTGGTAGCACGTTACGATAGTTAAACGCGGATTTATTCACACTTAGCACGGATATTCAATTTGATTAGATGCGCCCGGACGCCAATGGAAACTGCGTCACACCGTTACTTGATGTCAATTAAAGCAGCTGGTGGGATGCGCCTTTAGACCCCCAACAGCGCCTGTGCTTTTCCTTCGCTAGTCATTTATTTGTTTAATTGTATGGTTTTTTGTGGGGGGGGGGGGGGGGGTACAGAAACGCAGTGTTTAACATCAAGAGCGAGTGTCACGACGCGCCTACGTTGGGGCATTAGGACACATTGCGGCGCTATCGGCATATGCTTTGCCGGGCCTCCTTTGATATCACTAATCGTCCAATTTACTCGTAACGAATCTGTCCTGTGGCTTCATTTCAATGCCTGCATGACACCAAGTGTGCCAACTTTATAGACCTATCATGGGCAATCCTGTAAGAGGTCATCTAGGGAGTACCAATTTTTTCACTCTCTCTCTCAAACCAAGGTGATGTTGTTGTTTTTTTACTAAGCATAAAAAAATAACTAAAGCGTTCAAGTAAATGGGGACTTTAATGTGGCGTGTTGATTGTGCGGCCGCGAGCCGATTACTGTTCCTGTCGCACTAAATATGACATAAAAGCAGCATATTTATTATTGACCATTGCCGGCAGTTGCCTTCCGCTACATTTATCCAAACAGGCGTGGGTTTCACTCCTCCCCCCCCCCCAAATCAATGCCGCACTGATAACTGTCATTTTGCAAAGTAATTGGATCATTGCAACAATTCCGACTCTCATCAAACGGCGGGAGCGTCGCTGTCCAAACGCATCGTAAATTGTGTTCATCAATTTCACTTAAAAGGAGAGGGCGGGTGGTGGGTGGCTGGCTGGCTGGCTGGGTATGCGGGTGGGCTGGGTGCTTGAGGAGGAACGGGAGTCGCGGTGTCGCGCTCGTCCGAGCTGCGTCGACACCGCGAGGTGGCGCAATTGTCCCGCACGTAAACGGATCCACAGCGCTTCCTCACCCCCCCACACAACCCATCCTGCCCTACCCACTCCAACACCTCCCTCCCCCCACCACCACCCAACTCCATGCTCGAGCTGGAAGGTGCTGCGAGGTAACCTGGGCATGACGACCGCAGCGTCGCTGTCTGTTTAGTTTCTAGCGCTGTGCTTTTAAAAAAAAAAAAAGTTTCGCTGCGCGGTTTGGCGCAAAAAACACAAATTGTTTTTTTTTTCTTTTACACAAAACACGACGGACACGTCGCTCGGTTCCTATTTCTTTGCACGTGTAAAAGATACATCATACTCGCAAGAAGACGGAAACATCGGTAAAAAAAAATGCATATACAGTATAACAATCAACCCCCCGCGTAATCACAGGCAAGGCCCTTTTGCAACATTTTGTGTAGAGTTAATCACATCACCAAAAATCGCGTTCCGCTAATGGTGGCGTTGGGTTCAACTGCCACGTGTGCTCCTAATCTCATCTTTGAAATGTGTAGTAATTACGGGATGTGCAGATTTTTTTGGTCGTGTACTGATTGCCTACTCCATTTATCTGCGCCCGTAATCCGCCGAAGAGGGAGCTCTACCGATGAGAAATGCTGACCCCTCTTGATGTCGCAATGACCCGGGAGGGGACGAGGGAACAGGAGAGAGAGATACGGGTCAGTGATACAATGAGAGTCGCGGACCCCTTCTCGTCTGCAAGAGGACACGTTGAACTGTCGTTGATCCCTGCGACTGACAGTCAAGTGAAGAGCACAGTTCAATGTCGAGACGTTTGACTGCCTAAGGGACGTTCGCGTGTATCAGGTTACGTGGCAATTTGACTGTCACGCCGCGTGTGAGTGGCAAATTGCGATACAACTTGTTCGCGAAATAATGAGAGCTATAAATGTTATCAAAGATAAATGAAACATTCAAATGGAAAATACATAATGACATCAATTGAAAGCATTACATTGTGAAAACCTATTTTTTTTTCAAACGTTATATACGTTTTGGTAATAATGAACATTGCAAATTTAACTTAACAATGGAAAGCAACATAACTTGTAAGTAAAATTTAGCATTTGTAAAAACGGTACGGATAACCTGCGATGACATTGACAAATGAATAATTGATCTGTAGGCTCAGTGCGCAAAGAATCACGGAGCAAAGTGTAGCCGAGAGCCACGCCTGACGGTGGTCGAGACTAACGAAGGAATGGCTGTTGAAGGAGGTAACGCGACCGAGGGGGGACGATCACCACGGAGTCGAAGCGATGAGATCGGCATCGTGTGCAGGAGATCCACGGAGCGTTGCATCGCGGGGACGACGATGGCTTGGGGGGGGGGCAGGTGTTCAACCAGCAGTGGATTTATCGTGGCAACTCTTGATAATACACTTATTAGGGCTCTTTAATAATTGTTGGGTCAGAAAGATACTGTCTCTGTGTATATATGAGCGGTTATAGCGAAGAACATTTAAAACACGACTTTCACAAAACACCTATCTATATATGCGCACACATGCACACGCACGTGTAACTGCGCTTGGCTGTTTGTGCGGAGCGCTGATGATTCGAGTCGTCGCTGGGTTTTATTTTTTACCCCCGAGGTAGCAAAGTGTGAGCCGAACACGGCAGCGGCGCGCGTTCCAATCAGCAAAAACTTAAAACGAATGTGGAAATCTCGCGTTATCTGCCCCCATTACGGGATAGCGCGCGCGACGAGTTAAACTGGACCTTCAAACCCCGCACCCGCTCGTTTAGCCACACATAACCGCGTTATGCGCAATTAACAGAATCGGTTATCGCGACATAAGCGCGGCGAATTCCATGCAGCGAGATGATTTACTGACTCCACGTGTCACGTCTATCGGCCGCGTTTCATCAACTAATGATTATTACTACCCCTCATCGTCTCCCGGCCTGACACGTGGGCGCTTATAGGATGTGCATTATCATTCCGCGCGCCGGTCCCGCTAGATATCGGAACGGCGTGTTGATATTGTCCCGATCCGAGTTGTTGTTGTGACTGCATTGCACTGCGACGCGCCAGTAGAAGACTTTTAGATCTATATTACACGTGCATATATATCGTTTTAATAACCTTGGTCATAACAAAACTCCAAACCGAAGTCCAACCCTTAAAATCTCGTGGGCGGGTCACTGGTAAATCACCAACGATTATTCTTCATGTCCATCCGCACCACCGAATAGCACGGTTGGCGACGTACGGTGCGAAAGAAGTTCAACATATATCCCGCTCAGTTGCGGGGGGGGAGTTCATTCGCTTCGTTTCTTTGTGTCGAACTGATCCTCGCGGACGTGAACACTTCTCCTCTGTTCGGGTCCTGTTTCTCCTACCTCTACCCCCTACCCCTGCCTAGGGCAATATCTGTCGAGCCGCCCAATATTTTGGCAACACTTTCCCGCATCGATATAGCTATGACGGACCAAGGCAAGACGACACAAAGATCCCCCGTATAGCCTTAACAGACTGTAGGGGCAAGTGCTGTTAGCGAGCACCTAAAGACGACACACACACATACACACACATACACACACACACATACACACACACATACAAAGATAAACAAAGATCCCCCGTATAGCCTAAACAGACTGTAGGGGCAAGTGCTGTTAGCGAGCACCTATGAAGGCCGGAACGGTACACGAGGGGGTGGGTGGCCAGCACCACGCCCGACCGCCTTTGTCTCCCTAGTGGCGATGTTTACACACCGCACCAGGTACTCATTTAAGGCTGAGTCGACCTAGGGGAGGCCCAGGACACACACATACACACACACACATACACACACACACATACACACACACACGCACACGCGCGTGCACGCGCATATGCACGCGCCACATGTGTAGGCGAAGAGCGGTCAAATATGTTTCAGAGCAAAATGCATTTAAAGTATCATGGATCTATTTTGGCTTATCTCGAAATCCCTCAGCATCTGCATTGTATTCATGCACCTTAATGGATTACGATAATACTCTGTATTTATGTTTGCAAATATTGTGATGTCCGAATCATTTCTTCTAAGGCACCGTAACACCAAAAGCCTTCGGGCTGAGATGGCAAACGTGTAAAAGTGTGCGTCGATGTATGTGAGAATACATCAAAGACTGTTGCGCGGACTCTAACCCCTATTTGACATCGTGTTGACGCCACTTGACATCATCGCGGTACGGCGATATGAATTTGTTTTTCATATTCTTCACAACGACGCTCACCAGCGCTACAAGTTAGGTCTGGTGCTTGAGATCACTTGCGCAGAAAATGTCAACAACGATCTTTATATGCAGCGGCGGATTATTGTTGCAAGTTGGTGCATTACTTGCGTACGTTCATACGCACGTGCATGCATGCGTGCGTGGACATTCCACGTGTCTGTTTCAATTCGTCGAAACAGAACTCGAAATCAACATTTACGCACGTAATGTCCTCGCGCGGAACACGCACGCATTGGAAGAAGATAAAAGACAAGACTGTTGGGGGGGGACAAGTGCTGTTTGCGATCACCTATTGTCGCCGGCACCGCACTCGATGGGGTGGGTGGCCAGCACAACACGCCCGGTCGCCTTTGTCCGCCTGGCGCTGATGTTTTGCGCACCGCCGCACCAGATACTCGTGTGACGTTGAGTTCACCGAGGGAGAGGCCCAGGACCGATTAAGATATTTGACACCGATGTTGGCCGCGAGCGAGAATCGAACTCAAGCCGCCCCGGTTCGTAACCACTACGCTACCGCTTCCCAAACCCCCTTGAAGGAAGACACATACGCATGCACACACACACACATATACATAGTACGGTGGCGCTTGTGAAGGAAGCACGCTTGTAACACTGGAGCACTTCGCATGGACTTACTGGAGCACCACTTCACCTCCTCAGCCTCGCAGAACGCGACGCGGCTCTCGAACAACAAAGGGAATGGAGGAGGAGGAGGAGGGGGGTGCGGATGGAACCGCGGCAACAGAGACGCTCTCCACTCGCTCGCGCGATGCCCCGCAAGTTCACTCACTCGGAGCGTTGCACTCAACAGCGCTTATCTCAAACCCTTATCTTAAACGCCCTACCAACCCCCCCCCCCCCACATCTAAATTCAATTTACAAATAATAGCGCGAAGTTTCGTAAATAAAACTCAGCGAACGAGTCACACGCACACACACCGCGCGGGCGCGTGTACGCAACGTTGGAACCCGTCGTCGAATTGATGCTCTCAGTACTCAGGCGCTTCTGCTGAGGATTATGTGTGCACCATTGTGTGTCTGACTCACACGCCATATGGCTCACTCGGGTATGGTTAGGTTGGGGGGGGGAGCAACAACGCACAGACAGACAGACAGGCCGGGCAGCTGATATGCAGAGGGACTCAAAGAGAAGGGGGTAGGGGGGCGCGTGGGTGGGGGGGGGCACCTGGGGTGTGGGGGCGACTTGACACGGGATGTCGCTATTTAGATGGAAATTTGTCAGCTACAGATCTACAGCGTACAGCCGGCAGGCAAAGAATACGGGCAGCAGGGATAAGCACTTAACATCACAATGGGAACGTGCGCCCGCGTGCGTGTCGATAATGTATTGGTTTAATATATGTTTCTTTCCAATGGGCAAAACATAACAATTATAGGGATTTAATAGCGGCACTTTCCTCTAAATACGTCTTTCTGGATTAGTTTATGTTTTAAGAAATGCGAGAAATGTGCACTTAATTATGAATAAATAATTCATGCTCTGTGCAATTTGCAAAACAAAATATACACAAACTCGATGTACTGTTGCAGCGTGTGTACGCGTCTGTTGTCTGTGTGTACTCGTGTGTGTGTGTGTACTCGTGTATGTGTGTCTACTTGTGTGTGTATGTGTGTACTCGTGTGTGTGTGTACCGTATATAGCCTTACGCATCTATATACATTACAGTTCATTACAAATTCTGTAATTTTGCAACGAGATATTAGGAGTAAACCCGCTTTACGTTACTTAAGCATGCCGTTATGAAGTTATCCTAATTGTTGTAACATATCGTGTTTTCAGGATAAGCAAAGGTGACACAATCATATGAATAGCGAAACGCTTTATTCGTGTGACATTGTACGCATTTCCCTCGTAACGTTTTGACCACCGCTCAGATGTAACTTCACGAGGATGTTGTTTAAACCGCCGGAAGAAAAGAAAAGTTGGTATATAGCGTGCATAAAATACAAACCATAGCTCTTGCGCATTGCAAAACTTGCGCGATGTTATTGGAAGTGTATTATGTTGAACTTCTTTCGCACCGTACGTAGCCAACCGAGCTAATCGGAGGTGCGGGGGAGGAAACAACACACTAAACACGAAAATCACTTCTAAAGATATTAGTTTTCAAACTAGATTGAAAAGTGCATATCTACCAGTGGCTTCCGAAAATCGGAAGGAAGAGCATTCCAGACGGCCGCGGAAGCGCATCTGAAAGCGCCACGCGATGCGGTGACCGTTTTTGTTCGATGGCTTAGCCAAAAGCCGCTGCCGCGAGGATGACCGGAGTTCGCGTGATGGTTTATGCTCCTTGACGAGATCATCAATGAATTGGTGGTTCATTTGTGGTAAGCACTTTGCGTGTCATGAGTGCGACCTTCCAATGTACTCGTTCGGCAAGCGGAAACCAATGCAGCTCGGCGAGCAGTGGATGGGACACGGTCGGATCTTGCGGGTACCCGTCACGACACGTGCCAGAGAATGTTGTACACGCCGCAGATGATGGAGCATAATGCAACAGTGATTGACGGGCTGCAGCGGGAGGAATAGCCCAGTGACTGGGGCACTGCGCTTCGAACCCGGCAGCGCCATGAGTTCGATTCCAACTCATGGCTCTCGTTCAGTGGCAGAGTGATATATCTGCACCGATCCCGAGCGTATACCCATTATTCACCAACCCGTACTGGTGAAGTGCGCATATCAAATAACCCGCGCGATTGACAGGATGTTGGTTGGAGAGGCTTTCATCCAACGGGCATGCTGTTTAAGTATTTTCGCTGTGGAGGTGGGGGGTCTCGCGCGGTCGGACTCGTAACACTGCAAGGGACCGGAGCTCGAAGTCCGTGCGCGCAAATGTGTGACCTTTGCAAATCGCTTATTCACGTAATACGCATCGAGCGCAAAGTGTCTCCACACGATTTTTGCAAACGACAATCGCTACGGTTGTACAATAGTTTGGGCCACGTGTGCCCGCTTGTAGAACACCATCCGGTTACCTGCGCCGCAAGGAAAAAGCTTGAGCGAAGTTGATGATAAACACCGTCGTATGCAACCACCGGAATTGCTCGCTTTCTTTCGGCTTTAGCGTCACACTTCTCGGGAGGGGAAATATTTCGGTTCGTTATTGGGGGGGGGGGGGGGGGGGTCATGGCTTTCTGAGTGGTTAGCACGAGATGCAAAGCAACGAAACCGATCAAACTCCGGCTGGAGGGTGGGGAGTTGGGTCCAAATTCAGACTTTTCCAGTTCAGAAATATATACTCAACTTTAGTTACAGCAATATTTGTAGTCCTCCTTAATCATAATCAGAATGTTAACTGTCGTCTAATATGCATCAGACGGGTTGATATGAGTATCAAACAACGTTGGTTATCGTGTCTGACGCTCGCCGCTGTGTACAGCTCTATAATAGACTCAGAGCGCTTTGATGTTGTGGGCGAGTAGAGATAACGCAACGAGTCGCAATGCCTCTCCAGACCTCTGGAGCGGGGAGTTGATCAGGGACGACGTTCATCTTGAGTTCAGACTGTGGTGAGTAAACCGGTGGACGGCTTCAGGAGAAGCCTCGTGGTCAACACCCGAAGCGGGCATTGGGAGATCCTTGATGACCCATTGCCGTCGGTGATAGCGAAGTCTGAGGTATCCGATGCGTTTCAGACCAAACTCATCCGCTCGACCGCGTTGACGTTTTCACTATCTCTCTCTCGTTCTAGTTCTCGCTCCTTGCATCGTTTGGCACACTTGGGCAACGTTCTGGCGATGTTCATCGCGCGCACCGTTGACTTTATTGAACTCCCCGTGCGACCCGCGAGGGCAGCGCGCACGGCACTCAAACCCGGGGAAATTACGCGACACGAGTATCCGATTGAGATCGCTATAAACCGCAGTGAGGGTGTGTGTGTGTGCGTGTGTGTGTGCGTGTGCGTGCGTGCGTGTGTGTGCGCGCGTGTGTGTGCGTGTGTGTGCGCGCGTGTGTGCGTGTGTGTGCGCGCGTGTGTGTGCGCGCGTGTGTGCGTGCGTGTGCGTGCGTGCGTGTGTGTGCGCGCGTGTGTGTGCGTGTGTGCGTGCGTGTGTGCGCGCGTGTGTGTGTGTGCGCGCGTGTGCGTGCGCGTGTGTGTGCGTGTGTGTGTGCGCGCGTGTGTGTTCACGCGCAACTGCATCGTTCGCGTACCGTCGCATCTATTAACAGGGCGTCTTTGCAAAGTTGAGGGTTATGCGAGTTTCTGTTGCACAGGACGCCACGTATTTCTTTTTTGTTATTTAATCAAAATCGTATTTCGCACGTCCCAACGCTCTGTGTATCTTGGCGTGCGTAATCGGGAAGGGAGGAGCATCGCCGTATCGGTTAGCGCACTGCACGAGGGAGCCGACCATCTGAGTTCGATTCCCAGCCACGGCTATAACAACCAGTGGCGATGCGTTTTCTAAAGTGGGCCTGGGCATCCCCTACGTCGACTAAGCCCTAAATTAATTCCCGGTGTGGCGGTTGTGTTACCATCGCCATTGGGAGACACAAAGACGGCCAGGTGGGTGCTCGCTGAGAGCACTTGCCCCAGCAGTCTTGTTTTATCTGCACGGGGGATCTTTGTTTTGTGTGTCTGTGTGTACGTGGTGTTGGCCACCCACTTCCCCTCGTGTGCCAAGCCCGGCCTTTATAGGAACTCGCTGACAGCACTTGCGCCAACATTCTGTTGAGGCTACACGGGGGATCTTTGTCTTCACATTTTTATTTTTTACCGCATCGTCTCCACTGCGCATTATCGCACGATTTCTCGAGGTGTCGAGGCTGGTAGTTGAAGAGACGCACAGGGACACCACCCACTACAGTCTATATTCGGCCCCCGCACGCAGCGAAAAATCCATCGTCAGTACCGCCAAAGCGGGAGGGAGACTTCGCAGCCGGTGCGGCTGTTTAATATTGGAGCTCAAGGTGTCCTGCAAGGTACACCGCGTGTGTGTGAGCAGTCGCGAGTTGAACGCACGGCTGTGATACACGCAAGCCTGCCAACCTGTCACGCCTCGTGTCGCAGCTTACAATGCGCGTGTGTGTACAGACATACATTGTGTCCGGGGATCAATGTCTGTCCGTATATACATTCGCGTCTACATTACACACGGGGGGCACTGTGTGTGTACGGACACGTGGTACACATACAGGGGGGCAGAGCGCGCTACGAACCTGGCAACCCGGGTTCGATTCCCTCTCACGGCCAACAGCAGTGACAATTATCTGAATCGGTCCTGGGGCTCCCTTAGGTCGACTCAGCCTCACATGAGTACCTTGTGCGGTGTGTAAACATCGCCACGGGGGAGACAAAGGCGGTCGGGCGTGGTGTTGGCCACCCACCCTCTTTGTGTGTTGTCCCGGCATTCGTAGGTGCTCGCTAACAGCACTTGCCCCAATAGTCTCTTAAGGCTATACGGGGGGATCTTTGTCTTTGGTACCCTTACAAAGGCGACTGCTTGAGCAAAGAGGTGTTTGCAGAGTGAGGAGGTGTAACGCGGTTAGTCGAAGGGCAAGTGAAGGGACGCGTGTGAGATCCGCTTGTGCGCTGTCGTAACTGACAGTGCAATACTCATTCAAGCGAAGCCTGACTCTGCTGATGAGAGACCGTACGTCGAAACCGGCCCAGAGGTTTGCTTGTATTTAATTAATTGCTGCTGAAATGATGCACTCGCGGAAGGCCGTGGACGGCTGATGGGTTGTGTAAAATATACTTTTATTTTATTTTACGTGGAGATACGAATTTATTGTGTGAAGGAGATATATTGTCCGCTTATTTATTTCGTACAACAACAACAAAACAAAACCGTCATTCCAGACATCACGATCTGCAGAGAAGACTTCGCTTACCCCTCCCCCACCCTGCTCCCGATGTGCTAAGCTTCACTGAAGTTTTCATCAACACTTCGGACACGTGTTTCGTGTACTATTCATGGGCGGGAGACGTGAGTTCGACTTACAGCTATGCGGGTTGACATGAGCGGCTCCAATTTACTAAACCCGCACGAGCCAGCGTGCGGGGAGAAGGGTGCCTTCATCCAGCAGCGGAGTGACAAACGTAAATACGTTTCGTGTAATCATTAAACGATCCGTACACGCCTACGGTAGTTATACAGACGTTTTGAAAACAGCATTACACATTACACGTGTATTTTAAGCAACGGATTTGTTAAGCGTTCGATAAAGGCACGAACGGTCTCATGGTTGAGTCTGTTTCGTGTAAAAAAAATCAACGGGAACGCGTGGCATTTGTTATTGATTCAAACGCTGGAGTTCACAGCCCCCTGCAGACCTGAGCGGCGGGCTACGCGACCAGATCGATTTAAGAAATCGCCCAACTGATTTGTCCGCAAACTGAGCGGGTAGTTGCGCAACAGCAAGGAAATAGAACGGGAATATAATTCAGGATCGTAACAAGCCAACGTGATGAAATGCGTCAATGCAAACGCTTGAAAGTTGAGCCTGTCTCTCCGGCAAGTAACTGGTTGCGCAGCCGCTCGCATGCAGAGACGTCCACATCCACGGGAATAAGTTGCACGCAACCCGAATTAGCAAACTGATCGCTCGGGCCTGGACCCGACTTTTGTACGCTCGGCAACTATCCCGCATGGGTCAACATTCCCCCCCCGTCCGTCTTTCCCTGTACACCAGCGTTCAGCCTGCAAATGAGACGCAGGATATTTTACCTTTCTCCAGTCTGCCAGGTGTTTTGTCTATGTTACACGCATCGCAGTGACGTGTCATGGACAATTTTTGTCAGCCCACTGCCGGATGAGGGCCTCCCCGCGCCGTGCGGATCGTGAGGGTTAATTGACCGTAGCGCCCCACACTAAAGGTGCTTTGTATCCCATGTATAGTGTATATTGAGGGTTATCCTTACATTATTTAATTCGACATACGCATTGCATTAACAATGCAATGCTTACGGATAATAGCAAGCCCCTTGCATCTCATGTGCGTATGCATATCAAGTGATGTCGTTTATTTTTGGTAGCTATAGCTTATCGAATACGTACGGACGATTATGATCGACTTAGCGATGAATGTATAAATGACAATGACGTTCAGCAAAGGTTAGAAGGCTGCCAATTAAAACGGAGTAGAGTCCTACGCTGTTAAGTGGAAACATCCCAAAAACCACGAATTTCTAATTTGGGCTGTCAAGGGATGACAGCCGCGGTAGGTTGACGGTTGGTTTACTCCCAGGGCGGGGCTCAGTCGAAAGTTCCACGCCGCGTACGCGTCGTCTCGTGCTGCGACGAAACGTTCAATGGCCCTCGTCAGAGAACCAAGTCGTCTCCCGTGCAGTGTGACGCTAAAGACGATAAAAAGCGCTGCCAGAGATCGCCAGTTGTTGTATCATACGCAAAGCGGTATATTCGCAACTTTCAGAGCTGTTAAAAAAAAACGCAATCCCTTTGTCCTACGTGAAACACATACATATATATTGAAATTTAGCACGTCTCGTGCAGACCCGATCTGCTTCATCCGATGTTTTATCTCCGTGTTTCACTTTTTTAAATATTCAAAGCAGAATAAAGATTCCACGTTGGAAAGACAGTTCTGTTAGCGAGCACCTATTACATAAGGCTCACACAGCACAACGCGAAGAAAGAGTAGCCAGCAGCACATCCGGTCGATCATTGTCTGCTAAGTACCGATGTGTACATACCGCATCAGGTACTCGTTTCAGGCTAAGTCGACCTTGGGGAGGACCAGCAACGGTTCAGATATCTCTCGCCAACTGACGTTAACTGTGGCCCCGAATCGAATTCAGGTGGACGGGTTTGTTACGGGCATCCAAGCACTATAAATACTCTCCCACCTATATATATCCTTTGACAAAGACAAAGATCCCCCATATAGCATTTTAACAGACGAAAGTTTGAAGTCAAAATTTTAACAGACTGTTAGGGCAAGTGCTGTTCGCGAACACCTATGAAGGATGGAACTACACACGGGTGGGAGGATTGTCAGGCCTGCGATTGATGCGTTTCTAAGTGCGGCCAACAAGAAGATCGTCTAGTGTTCCACTGAATCCTTTGATAGGTGGATGATCTTTATTTATAACCAGGAGAAACCTCTCTGGGAATTACAATGTGTTTCCAGGGAGATTTGGATTAGAACAAGTACATCATATGCAAAGTGTAAACGCATATACTCATACATCATGGGTGTTGATGTATATTCTTTATCAGAAACACTCAATCAACACAGAGGCACCCAATGTACGTGTTACACATCTCTCCCGTGTGTCAGGTTATCTCTCGACCCGCTCGCTTTTGAAAAATGTGACTCAAATGCTCACGCGTTGGACTCGCACGAGTATGCACAGCTGCCAAGTCAGTGCTGTTAAGCATTGAACTGCAAAGAACAAGATACTCAACACATTTGTCAACAACACTGTGACCTTAAAATTAATATCTGTATTAGGCGACGTTTCGGGCAATGGCTCTTCTTCATAGCGCATAAGCGGATGTTGTATGCGATAGGAAACATTGCAAATAAGTGAGGCTCTGATTGCCGTGATGTCACCATGCTCTCTGAGTTAAACGTCATCCATCATGAGAGCATATCCGTGTATTGTCAGAACTGCGTGGTGTTTCCACCCATACATAAAATGTGTGATAGTCCATCGGCATGTTTGACTATCGAGACTATCATTATCCAACGGCATTTATAACAATAAGAATTTCAACTTGTAACGCGTTGCACTGGATTCACTCACTGTCAAACCAGAGAGAGAACGACTCAGAGGCACGAGGAGAAACCACAGACGAGCGGGATGGCAGCAGCCACGTGGTGAGCCGGCGACAGTAATTGCCAGAGCTCTGCAGTCCTCTCTATATATTATTCCGTCATAGGTCAATTAATGACCGGAGCACTCAGAAAATTCACGCATGCGAGGGGGCAACACTCTATCCCCGTACAGATGGAACAGGTGGAGTCCGCATTTTTGCTGTACCGCCTTCTCCTGGCCAACTAGGGTAGGACACCTTTTCGACGCCCACGGGACTGGAGTTTCCCAACATTTGCGCGATCCATCCACCCTCGCAGTCTCCACGGTGCTGGGTTATAGACCACGTGCTTAGCCACAACTACCTGGCGGTGAGAAGACAACTCTCGACCGATTTCAACCTCCCGAGTCGCATTAGCAGAGTCTGGCTTGTTAAACAAATGCTGTTGCAGGGTTTTCAGATTATTCTTTGGTTCTTTCGGTTAAGTCACGTCTAAAGATAAAATAATAAATTAAATAATAGCATATGACGTTTCGATTGCAACACAAGCAATCATCATCAGGTATAAAAGAAATAGCAACAAAAATGTAACTAGAAAACTATAGACAGACATGCCTGATGATGATTGCTTGTGTTGCAATCGAAACGTCATATGCTACTATTTAATTTATTATTTTATCTTTAGACGTGACTTAACCGAAAGAACCAAAGAATTAATTCCTGCAGTCACGAAAGCTCAAAAATTAAGGGTTATCAGATGTTATTTGCAAGAGCACTCCATATAAACTGCAAATAATAAGAGCACGTTTTAAATACGTTCACACATATCTCACGCGACAATTTTTTTCAGCACTAAAGAATCTCCCCCCCCCCTCACGTCCACGCCACCCCCTCTTCTTTGCCAGCGATTAATAACACGTGTAGATATGTACATCTGTAAAACGGTTCGACTCCGATGTAGTCGCTAATGCATTTCTTTACTCTGTGACTTGTACAACTAGGAGCAATCAATTAACCGAGCCTCCTCGTTAAATCACGAAAATGCTGCGTCGAGATAATAAAAAGCGTGCTCTCTCCAGACCCAGAAAATACATTATTCCGCGCTGTAAAAAAATTGTCTCGTGGATATCTGTGAGAAAGAGCTTTATATCTCATCGGATTCCTCCAGTGTAACACACACGTGTTCTGATTCTGTTACCTTTCCTTCCCAAACTTCCCGGTTCTCTCCCTCCCTCCCTCTCTCTAGAGTTGACGCGCGTTCTCACACGTCCAGCAAGTCAGCGACTTTTGAGAAAGTTTACACAACATTTTACAGAACCATTTTATGATGAGTAACGAATCGAGGAAGAAAAATCGTGCTCACGCGTGGATTCTCATAGCAGATTTTCAACATGCGTTTGTATTCACGTAACTGTTTAATTCGAAATAATCACGTTACGTTTCACGTTGTACAGTATTTTTTGGGCGATCCTTTTTTTTGTCTGGTGTTCTCTTACGGTAAGTGCCTTATAGCAACACAGCTTCATACGAACATTTCCTTCAGATTGAATCGTCTTCACGAGCGTTATCGTGACCCCCTATCAGGGACAGACAAGACAGATAGAAGACGGACAGACGGGCAGAGTCAATACATTAACGCTTTCAACATTATTGGCAACGCGTTAAAAGCTAAACTTTACGCAGGCACGCGTAACCCTCGTCTTGAATGTTGCAGGGATAAGTTTCCCTTTTTGTTTTGTTTCATTCGCTCCTTCTCCGAGTTCACTGCGAGCATCTCAGAGGTTCTAGCTCAGTGCCCTGATAAAATAGCGGACCCGGCTCCTTTCCCACTGGGATTGCGAGTGCGATGGGTGTTCGGCAGCGTGTGGGGGGTGTAGGGCAAGGCAAGATTGTGGTGGAGGGGGGAGGAGATGGAGGAGAGTGGGGGGTGGGCACAATAATGGGGGCACCACCTTATAGCTTGAGGTGCAGCAGATTGAGTTACTCCCAACACTCCGCTCTCTGTGGCCGCGGCAGCCGTCGATGTGAGACCCGATCTGGAGTCTAAACAGTAAACGTTTGCGTTCGCGGCCAGGGAAGGCACAGCTGAGACGGGGCTAGCGGCACGAGCCACCCCCCCCCCCCCCCACACATACACACATACAGGGCTTTAGGATCCCTGTGTGCGGCCTGGACACTCGTAGCATGACATGCAAACAGTATGACATACAATTAGTACGCGCTCCAAACTGTGCCAGTTTTAATGGATTTAAATAGGGTTATTTAAAGCACGTGCTCTTTACAAGCCCCTGCCTACCTCTTCCCTCTCGCCCCACTCCCCTCCACGCGCCCTCTTACCTCTCCCCTCTCAACTCACTCTACTCCCCTCCACGCACTCTCCTACCTCTCCCGTCTCATCTCACTCTACTCCCCTCTACGCACTCCCCTACCTCTCCCCTCTCATCTCACTCTCCTCCCCTCCACTCACTCTCCTACCTCTCTCCTCTCATCTCACTCTACTCCCCTCCACGCACTCTCCTACCTCTCCCCTCTCAACTCACTCTACTCCCCTCCACGCACTCTCCTACTTCTCCCTTCTCATCTCACTCTACTCCCCTCCACGCACTCTCCTACCTCTCCCCTCTCATCTCACTCTACTCCCCTCCACGCACTCTCCTACCTCTCCCCTCTCATCTCACTCTACTCCCCTCCACACACTCTCCTACCTCTCCCCGCTCATCTCACTCTACTCCCCTCCGCACACTCTCCTACCTCTCCCCGCTCATCTCACTCTACTCCCCTCCACGCACTCTCCTACCTCTCCCCTCTCATCTCACTCTACTCCACTCCACGCACTCTTCGACCTCTCCCCTTCATCTCACTCCCCTCCCCTCCACAAACTCTCCTACTTCTCCCCACTCATCTCACTCTACTCCCCTCCACGCACTATACTACCTCTCCCCTCTCATCTCACTCTACTCCACTCCACGCACTCTTCTACCTCTCCCCTTCATCTCACTCCCCTCCCCTCCACAAACTCTCCTACTTCTCCCCACTCATCTCACTCTACTCCCCTCCACGCACTCTCCTACCTCTCCCCTCTCAACTCACTCTCCTCCCCTCCACGCGCTCTCCTACCTCTCCCCTCTCATTTCACTCTCCTCCCTTCCACGCACTCTCCTACCTCTCCCCTCTCATCTCTCTCTCCTCCCCTCCACGCACTCTCCTACCTCTCCCCTCTCATCTCACTCTCCTCCCTCCCACGCACTCTCTTACCTTTCCCCTCTCATCTCACTCTCCTCCCCTCCACGCACTCTCCTACTTTTCCCGTCTCATCTCACTCTACGCCCCTCCACGCACTCTCCTACCTCTAACATTTCATCTCACTCTACTCCACTCCACGCACTCTCCTACCTCACCCCTCTCATCTCACTCTACTTCCCTCCACGCGCTCTCCTACCTCTCCCCTCTCATCTCACTCTCCTCCCCTCCACGCACTCTCCTACCTCTCCCCTCTCATCTCACTCTCCTCCCCTCCACGCACTCTCCTACCTCTCCCCGCTCATGTCACTATCCGCCCCTCCACGCACTCCCCTACCTCTCCCCTCTCATCTCACTCTCCTCCCCTCCACTCACTCTCCTACCTCTCCCCTCTCATCTCACTCTACTCCCCTCCACGCACTCTCCTACCTCTCCCGTCTCATCTCACTCTACTCCCCTCCACGCACTCTCCTACCTCTCCCCTCCCGTCTCGCTCAACTCCCCTCCACGCGCTCTCCTACCTCTCCCCTCTCATCTCACTCACCTCCCCTCCACGCACTCTCCTACCTCTCCCCTCTCATCTCACTCACCTCCCCTCCACGCGCTCTCCTACCTCTCCCCTCTCATCTCACTCTCCTCCCCTCCACGCACTCTCCTACCTCTCCCCTCTCATCTCACTCTCCTCCCTTCCACGCACTCTCTTACCTCTCCCCTCTCATCTCACTCTCCTCTCCTCCACGCACTCTCCTACCTCTCCCCGCTCATCTCACTCTCCTCCCCTCCACGCACTCCCCTACCTCTCCCCTCTCATCTCACTCTCCTCCCCTCCACTCACTCTCCTACCTCTCTCCTCTCATCTCACTCTACTCCCCTCCACGCACTCTCCTACCTCTCCCGTCTCATCTCACTCTCCTCCCCTCCACGCACTTTCCTACCTCTCCCCTCCCATCTCGCTCAACTCCCCTCCACGCGCTCTCCTACCTCTCCCGTCTCATCTCGCTCAACTCCCCTCCACGCGCTCTCCTACCTCTCCCCTCCCATCTCGCTCAACTCCCCTCCACGCGCTCTCCTACCTCTCCCGTCTCATCTCGCTCAACTCCCCTCCACGCGCTCTCCTACCTCTCCCGTCTCATCTCACTCTACTCCCCTCCACGCACTCTCCTACCTCTCCCCTCCCGTCTCGCTCAACTCCCCTCCACGCACTCTCCTACCTCTCCCGTCTCATCTCACTCTACTCCCCTCCACGCACTCTCCTACCTCTCCCGTCTCATCTCACTCTACTCCCCTCCACGCGCTCTCCTACCTCTCCCGTCTCATCTCACTCTACTCCCCTCCACGCACTCTCCTACCTCTCCCCTCCCGTCTCGCTCAACTCCCCTCCACGCACTCTCCTACCTCTCCCGTCTCATCTCACTCTACTCCCCTCCACGCGCTCTCCTACCTCTCCCGTCTCATCTCGCTCAACTCCCCTCCACGCGCTCTCCTACCTCTCCCGTCTCATCTCACTCTACTCCCCTCCACGCACTCTCCTACCTCTCCCCTCCCGTCTCGCTCAACTCCCCTCCACGCACTCTCCTGCCTCTCCCCTCCCGTCTCGCTCAACTCCCCTCCACGCGCTCTCCCACTTATCCCCTCTGATCGCAGTCGACTCCGTGTAAGACCTCGAGTTCAACCTCTTCAAGCGAGACCTGAAAGCGCATTTAATGTCCACAGAGCCACGACAAGGCACCACGCATTAGATTTGCTCTTAGCTGATTTAGCATTTCTTAAATTACTTATATACTTTGCACACACTCTCCCCGCTAGCAACCAAGGCTTTCTGTGGAGCGATCATTGGGAGGTCGCTGATTCTCTTCTCTGAAACTCCCCGCTGCCTTCCGCTGTGCGTGTTTTTGACTCCCTGCCCCCTGTTAAAATCTCGGTCTCAAACCACGTCATTTGTTTTACCGCTGCCTAGGACTGCCTTTATTTCTCGTAAAAAAAAGTCTCTACTGTGTCTGTAACGGCGTTTTGATATGCGGTTGTATAGTTGGACTTTAAGTAGTGACACCGCTTGCCTTTGCTGATATATTGGCTACGTAATATCGTGACACGGGAGCAACTAACTCCATGCGTGCGCCGTGTGTGACTTTAACGCGCGGATCTGAATTGAACTGGAGTCGAGAAGAGTTTACCGGTGACACATAAAAACTGGCAACTATTCGCACCAGATGTAGTTACACACGACTCGGTTCGCGTTGGCGTGAAAGAGACGCTCTCGTGATAATTGATGCTTGATCATCACCTGCATAGTAACTGCACAGTCGCACGCATGCTCCAGGTCTCGATGGATGCGTGCCTCTTCGTCGAAGCAGAATAAAATAAGTCGACGTTGCAGAGAGACCTTCATCCAGAATTGGATTGATTATGGCTGGTGCTGATAGAAATAATGATACTGCAAAGTTTATCGCCGTTTGTGAATCCACTGGTGGATGATGGAGGGCTAATTCAAGCTGTGTCGGTCGTGGGGGTTTGTGTGACCATACTTCATCACGCTGGCCATTGCAGGGTGGCGAAGAGGTAGTTTGGTTGGTGGGGGTTGGGGGGAGGACTCTTCATATATCACACGCCACTGATGTTAGCCGTGGCCCGTATTCGAACTCGGGAGGTCGGGTTTATGGCGCAACGTGCTAATTACTGATTCCACACAAACGCAATACAACCGCTGGTGACTTCGAGGTCGGTCGATCATACTTCACCACGATGGGCATCGCGGGTCGGCGAAGGGAGGAGCCAGAACCGGTCCAGGTACAACTCGCCCTCGATGTTATCCGTGGTCGGGATTCTAACTCAGGTGGGCGGGATCATAGCCCAGTGTGTTAACCGCTGCGCCACCGCTCCACATCAAGTAGAACGTACTACGCGTGATTCTACCGACAAATCCACTGGAACAATGAAAGCTCATAACGCGACACGCCGTCTGTCAGTCGAGTTCTTGTCTCCCGGGCTGGTCGAAGAGCACAAACAGCATCGTCACTGGGTTCCCAACGTCGTCGAATGTCAGTGTCCACAATGCAGCTAGCACTGGACTTGCTGCTCAATGCCCATCGTGGCCATCCGCACAGCGGGGCGGGTGCAATGATTCATTCATTCATTCGGCGGTGCGATCCTGCAATGCGTGTGCGCGTGCGTGTCAGCGCCTGGGGGTAGAGTCGTCGACAGTGCACTGAGCTTACAGAAACGGAAGAGCCGAGTTTGATTTCCAGTCACGGCTACTAACGTCAGTGCCGGGTAATCTCAGAACGGTCTCTGGGCCTCGCCTCGGTCGACTCAAGTGTTTAAAACGCGTTAGCCGCTGCGATGTGTGAACATCAGCACGCGGGGAACCGAAGGCCGCCACGCGTTGGTCGTGGTCACGCCACCACCTCCGGCCTTCATTAGATGATCATCATTATCGCGCTTGTTTACCCAGGAAAGCCTCGCTCTGTGTGCAGCTAAGTTGAACTTCTTTCGCACCGTACGTAGCCAACCGTGCTAATTGCAGGCGCTATGCGTCTCGTGACTCGTTTTGCGGATGGGCTTGTCAAGTTTTCTCAGTCGGGGGTGTGCTGGTTTGGTATGTATAATGCCAATAAAGCGAACTTTTTTTTTATATTTCCCAAGTTTGGACCACGATTCCGGCACACAATTGCCTACTTTTGCTAACAATGTCAGGGAATGTTTTTGACGTCCAGCGTGAAGCAAGCGGTTGGTAATGTGGTAAACTCGTAGTAATATCGTGCTAATGTGATACTATCGTGGTAATTACACCCGCAGTATTAACCAGGGCAGCCCCTGGATTCCAACCATGAACCTCTGCAGCTCGGGCATGCTCGCCAATAGCCCTTGCCCCAACAGTCTGCCATATAAAAAAACGGCTACACGGGGGATCGTTTTGTCTTCATCAGTGTGTGATGTCGCGAGTGAAATTCGTAAATTGTTTGATAGCTTGTTACAAACAATCTCGATCGTGTCCTAAATAGGGCCACAGTTGCGTTTTCACCATCGCACACGCGACAGATATATTGAAGATTACGGAGACGTTGGCATGAAGTTTAAGATGTAACAACATATACTTTTTGGGAAATGATTACTACACGTGCGTGGCAATTTGGTTATTTAAATTCCGATTGAATAATAATTAGACAGCAGTTTGAGCCGGGTCAAATTTATTTTTTTACGCGAAATCCGGAGATACTTTTCTTATAGTTGTCACGAGTCAAGGTTTGTATAGAAATGAAACCGTAAAGCAGCTTGGATGCATTTCTATATAATTGATTATTGTGTTAAATGTTAACTATGAAAAGTCAATGAACGAGTTGTTGTCCTCGTCGTCGTCATTATCCATCGGCTATCCACTGCTAGATGGAGTTCTTCCTACGATGACGCCACACCTCACGGTCCAGCGAAATACACAAACAGGATACTCTGCCGACCACGTGAACAAAATAACATTCCAACCGGCGGATACGGCCAAAATTAACAATTATAACTATCGCAATATCCGCATGTGTTGTTCCACGAAAAAAAAGAGTCAAATTACAAACGTACTCTGTCTGGTGTGAAACCAAGCAGTCGGCTATCGTGTTCAGCTCTCGGCTCTGTTCTGTGGGTCATCGAGCGTCCGCTTCCAGTCTTGTTGGCCGGCGTCTCTTTTCGGCCTATTTTTTTTTGGCGAACTCCGCGCCGATGTCATCATCACCAATCATGGGGCAAATCGCCTGGACGATGCTCTTCGGACGTTTTGTCAAGACCTGAATCTGACAACTCATTTATGAACCCCCCCCCCACCCCGCACTCCTCCCTTAACACGACCGCACGATAAACGCGCCCCGTGCTGTGAATCTCCGCGAGTTGCCGCAACTTGGAGCGCGCTAGGTCGCGGGGTCGAGGCTGTGGGCTTGGGTAAAAAAAGGTTGCAGGGGGGGGGGGGGGTTGTGTGGAGGACTTGGTGGGAGGTGGGCGATGGTGGTGGTGAGTGGGGGTCGAGGTGGGGGCGTGGGCGGTAGGGGGTTGGTGGTGGAGGGCGTGGGGAGAGAGAGAGAGAAAGAAGAGGGTAACATGTGGCGCCCTGTTCGCCGCGCAGATGGCTCCACGGAGCGAAAAAAAGATTTGCATTAATTTCGCCTTCGACTCGGTTTCCCCGGTCCGGGCGCATTACCGGGACGCGTTGAGGGCACGCGGCGCGTCCCCGCGTGCCGCAAACCTCGTCGCGAACGGCCGAGAGCGCCGGAGAATAGAGCGAGCGTGCTCCGCCACCACCACCACGGCCAGCGGCGAACATAAGCGCTGACATCCACGTTTTGTGTTGCGAGTGCGGTCGCTTCTCGAGTTGGGTGGGAGGGGGAGGGAGAGGATGTGGAGGAGGGTGGGAGGTGGTGGGGGAGGGGGAATGAGGGGCGGGAGAGGGAGTCACACTCAGAGGCACACAACCGGAGGCTATATCACTGAAATAACAGCGCAAACCATGCGTGCGATATTACATTATGGGAATTTGAACAATTAGTTGAAATGGGACGACGATCTGGAATATGTGTTTAGCATATTGCGGCGACGGCTCCGAAAAGTAAATACGTTTACTGTGTGTGATGTGCACACCGCCTCCACTCAAATGTATCTTCTCTGTGTTAACCTTGATGGCAGTGCCGGCGTAACGCCACCTCCTCCTCACCCTCCTCTTCCTAGCACTTTGCGATGTATTCGCGACCCAGGCACACCCCAGAAAATCTCCATAACCCACACGCAGCGTAACGCGCGGCACCCCAAAGGGCCAACCCATCACCGCACACCAAAGCGCATCGCTACACGCAACGGACGCGCACATCCAACTGTTCCTATCGGCGCGGGCGCACACACGCACACATAGCAACTATCGTTCACCACCAGCGATTCACCACACAACCGCATTTCATCACCGTATACAATCCCCAGAACATCACCACGCAATCCAGTAAATCGCCAAACGCCGCCGCATCATACCGCCGCACACTCACAAAACATTACCGCCCATCTCAGCGCATCAACGTACACACACAGCTCAGCACCACACACCACCAGCGCATAACCGCACAACCCCCCCCCCCTCCCCAACCAATGACGGACACACCGCCAAAGCTTCACCGCTACCCTCCCAGCGCCACCGCACACCTCATCGGACTGCCCCCAAAACATCAACGCAGCCCCCAGCGCGTACTCGGAGCCCGCACGAAGCCAGCGCATCACCAAAAGTCGCCCCGCCGCACACCCCAACGCACGGCTGCACACTCCAGTGTCACCGCACACCCCTCAGCGCGTTACCGCACACGCACAAAGGAGCGACTAACGGGACGCCCCAGTTAATGACCGCGCACGTGAGCGCTCCGCCGGAGACCCAAGTTCACCACCGCACACCTTCAAGAACAGTTTTGCGCACACCACGATTGGATGACCACGACCCAGCAGCGATGCCCCCGCACGCACAAAGCGCACCCAAACGCGCGAACGCAACTCGTCGCTTATCAACACGTGCCCGTCACTTATCATCGCGCGAGTCGATGATTTTCGGGATGATAACATTCGCGATGCGGCTGAAGTCTGCTCGCCAGCGCGTTTCATTATTCATTTCCTGAGAGATTAATTCGACGCGGCCGGTATTTGTACTGCCCCGAGCCCCGCGCCGTGGTTGATTCATGCGGCACCCAGGCACCTCTTGCGCGTCCTCTTCCTCGGTGGTGCCGAGTGCCGTAACGGTGCCAAAACGGAGCGATGTGTGGCGAACAGAGACGAGGATTACAAATGAATACTCGATTCTGTGTTCGCATAAACGCGCGCGCCAACCCATCGATTTCGTTAAAGATGTTCGTTGGTAGTTGGAAAGCGCCCGCAAAGCTGGCACACTCGTTGTGTCTCACCGAGAAAGAGCGATGCACGGGAGCCTGAACTCGTCCGTCGTGAGTTGTATGGCTCGGATATATAACTGTTCGGGCGCGAATCCTGTGAACTCAAATAACATGTGCACGCGAAAACTATGCACCCTATGCGCACGTTCTGCCGAATGTATGTGTTTGTTATCATTAATCATAGTGGCATTTCACGCGGTCGGATTTTCCGAAATAATACAGAAAAAATATGCTTCAGTGAAAGTTACTTTATGCTTTACAGTTCAGACAAAGCAACCCCATATAGTCTGAACAGAGTCTGGGGGCAAGTGCTGATAGCGAGCACCTATGCAGAGGGGGTGAGTGGCCAACACCACGCCCGGCCGCCTTTGTCTCCCGAGTGGCGACGTTTACACACCGCACCAGGTACTCACGTTTAGGCCGAGTCTACCTAGGGGAGGCACAGGACCGGTTCAGATAATCGTCACCGGTGTTGGCCGTGAGAGAGACGAGGACTCGGGTCGCTGGGTTCGTAGCGCAGCGCGCTAACCGCCTAACCACGGCTCCCGCAGTGGTATACACATACGTACACATACACACGAGCGTGCTTGATACGTTTAAGTTTGTTTCGATTTGTTACACGGATGATCACGTTTAGCCAGTTGCCCGGCTATTTTACAAGGGTGATCCGTGGTGCGTGAGCACAGCAACACCAAAACAAAAACGTCATCAACATTGCAGATAACGAGCACCCGGTTCCGTAAGGAATATTGTACAACGAACAAACCGAGGTTAATTGACGGTCGCAAACGAAACACACGTCGGCCATGAGCAGTGCAAGTGTTACGTGAAAAGTTCGGTGCACGTAAGCTCTGTTTTTTCCTCTAACAGTGGCACAAACACACGCAAATCGAACTGGGTGTCGGAAAATCTGATTAGTTTGCCGTTGTATAACGTTTCCCTGCTCTGCCGTCCGCGATGTAAAATTCGGTAGCGATGACCGCAGTTTGCCGAACCTCTGGACATATTCAACAAAAACAACTTCGGGGCCGTTCGCGACTTGAGCGAGCGAGCACTAAACATACTAAGGTCACGTTCATCGTAAACAAAGCGGCCGGTCCGCTCCAATGTACATAGACGTTAAAGACGGCATGAGCAGTGTCACTTCTAAGTGCCATTGCCGCGAGCCCTGATACCAAGTTTGAGAACGATTCGCAATCATGAACTTTGCTCCGGCCTCATGCAATCGTTAATTTGCAAAAGAAAATAATAATAATAATAATAAGCAACGTGAAAGTGATGTAACCAGGCTAAATAAAGGACATTAAAGTTAAGTGATCGTTTTTTTTATCCCCGATCTGTCGATAACCGCTTTTAAAATCAATTGTTTATTTTTTATTTTTATTGAACCAAATCAAACAATCGCTTGTAGCCCGATGTACAATGTCCAGGGGTGGAGTGATAGCTCAGCCGCGAGCACAGGGCCCTATATACCCGGGGGCTTGAGTTCGATTCCCGATAGCGACGAACAAACATCAGGGCGACTAATAGCTGAACCGCTCACGCACCCCCCCCCCCCATTCCGACCTCCCACCACCACTAACCCGCATTAACCGGAGTGGTAAAGTATGGTCAAGCAACCGATACGCGGAACGACCAAAGGATGCACTTATTTCGTATTGTTACCAATCTTGTTATTATTATTGTCGTTGTGTCCGGAAAACTCACTATTGCAAATGCACAGGAACTCGTTCGCGTGCACACTTGGACACACACGTGCGCACACACATATACGCGTAACCGCAAAGCCGCCGCAATAACGCAACGCATGTGAAGTTATCTCCAACATTATGGAATGCTACGTGAAATAAAAGCGGCGACAAAGTCGTGATTTAAGTTGATTCTTTTGCGCGCCTGTGTTGTCGGGCTTTACGACAGCGTGAAATAAGTTTTTGTAACACATTTCGGTCTTACATTGATTGGGCCTGAAGTGAGTTCAGGCGATCGGCTCCTGTCGATTTCACTTTTGTGATCTAAGCAGCCTGTAGAATGATAATAGAAAAAGGCAATTTGAACATGTCTCACAGTGAAGACGGAGATACAGTTATTAACTATTATATCACATCATATAGCTGTAATTAAGTATGATTATTGTAAGGATGTGTTATTAAGCGTACGCAGTATATGATAACGCATTAAACAGATATAATAATACGGTGAATATGGAGCAATGTTTTAATATGAATCAATGGAAAAAATAATACATACTGATCGGTAGTTTTTTTGCAGAATCTTTCTTCCGACGCACTTGCCTATTTTTATAGTATTTTATAGTATTTTTAATAGTATTTGTAATAGTATTTTATAGTATTTTTATAGTATTTTAATAGTATTTTTTATAGTATTTTAAAAAAATGTTGCTGTGTTTCTTACATGAATAACCAGGGGGGACGTGTACAACTTTATTTAGCCCCGAGTTTTACGACTGGCATCATCACACGGCGCACATCAGAATCGGCTTTGATGCTGCTGCTGCTGCTGCGGATACTTCTTCACATCGACAGGCATCATCGCGTGCGTTTCTTTCTTACAAATGAATCAAAGAGAGAGAGAAACTAAACAGCGCGACGTTCGCTACAGCGGCGACAGCGGCAGCTGAGCACGGTGCTCGAATTTCGCGCGTGACGGCTCACTTGCCACCCCAAGCAACGTCCATCGACTCACTTTGTACGAAATTGCATGAAACGACACGCGCCGCGGACACGTGGTCACGTAACGGGCAGAGAAGAGGTGAGAGTTGCGCGGGTTTGCAGTTCGTCTGCTGGCAATCCGGTAGCGTCTACGACTAACTACGACTGCGAACAATTACAACAACGAACAGACTCCCGTGTTAAAGAGAACGCGACGGTGATCGGGCGCGCGACGCGACGCACTCGAAGTTGTTGGTGGGGGTGTTTTTTTGTTGTTGTTGTTGGTGGTGGTGGTGGTGAGCATTCGCATCGGTTGCCGTTCCACACGATGACCTATCGGACATTAGCACTTACAAATCGTTACGTTCGTTTGACATGAGCGTTCGCGCGGCGAGCAGCGGTCCCTGTTGATAACGAGAAGGCGCCGGGCTAATGAACACAAAGCGCTTTATCTCGGCTGTTGTCGTAATTCACGATGTGCATGAAGAGGCGAGAGACGCGTGTTGGAGCACAAGGCGCTTTGAATGGGCGGCACGCGACGCCGCGCGCGTTTCACTTTCGGAGCCGACAAAACGGGGCTCCGTTCCTTTAAACAAAAGAGAAGGGGGGGGGGGGACGACGACCAACTCTTAACAGGGCGCCTCTCGGTAACGCCGCGTTCTATAGAGAGGGGTGAAGCGTACAGCTCGAGGCTAAGGCACCTTTTACACCCTCCATTCTTTTTTATTTTCTCCCCTTCTGCCTCTAACTGAACAGCCCCCCCCCCCATCACACCCCCCCTCCCAACATCACCCCCCACCCCCCCCAACATCACCCAACCCCCGCACCCCCGCATCACCGCACCCCCTCCTTTTCCCGTCCGCCCACCTCCCCTTCTGTAGCACCCCCCGCGTGCGGGGGTCTTCGTGTCCATCAGCCGCCAGGCCCCTCCCGCCCAGCGCGGGGATTCGCCGCTCCTGCAGGGAGAGAAGCTGGAGCCTGGGAGAGGAGCGGATGGGGGGGGGGGGAGAAGGCGGGGAGGGGCTATCGGGGCCAGGCGCTCCGGGCCCGCGTCCCTTTTCCTTAAGGCAGCCGCGGCCCCGGGGCCTCACTCAGTCCTGAGTTTTAGCGCCCGGGAGCAGCTCCGGCTGGAACGTGCTCCCGCTCTAACTCGGCGTCAAGCAAAAAGAGAACGAGTCTTCTTTTTTCTCCCCATATTTCTTTTTTTTATTATTATTAAACCCCCCCCCCCCAACTGCAATTTTATAGTACCCCCCCTTTTTCCCCTCCCCTTCTCCTCCTCCTCCTCCTCCTCCCCTTTCCCGCGGCTCGAACCCCGCGGAAGGAACTGCACGCCCGCACAGAATCGCTCAGCGGGGACCAATGACGCTGCAGCCGGCAGAGCGAAGCCAAAGCAGCCCTTAAGAAGAACTCCAATTCCCCGACCGCTCGCCCGCTGGATTACTATATTATTCCGAGTGACTGAAGCAGGCGGCGCGGAATTGGATCACAACATTCCTGATTATAATATTATATAGCCGCCGGTGCCTACGACGCTTCGGAGACGTGGTATTAATAATTTTTAAGAATAATAATTTACAGCGAGAGAAACAAGGTGACCCGTCTCGAGGGGAAGAGAAACGCTTACTGGCGCAAGTCAACGGGAGTCCCCTCCTTGCGCGGTGTTCCAGCCGGCGAGACATCCCGCCAGCCCGTCCGTCCGCCCGCCCGCCTGCCCTGCCAGCCAGCGTGCATCCGGGGGTGCTTGTAAGAAGGGAGCATTGCCCCAGCTGAAGCTTTTTCCTCCAGCATCGCGCGTCTCTCCGGGTCCCCCTTCCACCGCTCCCGCCGTCCTTTGCCATACCACTTGCCTCTCTCTCTCTCTCTCCAAAGCAGCCAGCCAGATCCCACAGCTTTCTGTTGCCCAAAGCGCAGCCAGCTAGCGGGAGCGAGCCAGCAAGAACAGCCCAGCCAGCTCAGCTACTCCATGTTCGGCATCCAAGAGAGTCTACCGAGGGGCGGCTCGGGGCTCAAAGAGGAGCCGCTGGGAGGCGGCATGCCCGCCGTGCGCTCCTGGATGCATTCCGGCGTGGTCGATGCCAGCACCGCGGCGCAGAGGTGAGACGTTTCTCCAATCCGCCCACCGACGCACAGCACTCGGCATCTCCCACAAGCAGGGTTTTTTATTTTATTTTTCATCATCTTAACGTTTTTTTTAAATAGACATCAGCACGTGCTTGAGTTGTCTTACGCCGCTACGTGTGAGTGATGTCGAACCCAACAGTAGCCCACTCATCCCCATTTACGCTTGAAAGGGTTTTGGAGGATTTTTTTTACGTCTGTCCCTTTTTCGAGTAAGTGCACCTTCTGCGTTCGAACAGCTCCTTCAACTGCGGGTCATTTTAAAATCCCACGCTCGTACTTTTATTAAATTTCTTCCGCTATTCCTGCGTGATTTCTCTCTCCATCTCTCGTAGGACTGCCAATATATGAGACGCGCTAAATGTCCACTGTTAATAATTTAGCGATGCATGCGAAAGGGTATTACGCGTACGTGCAGGTATCGTGAACCCCGCGTGGCACCTACATTTAAATGAATGACTGTGTCTTCTCAAACTAGGGCACGCCATGGCCGTCGCAAGGGATATGTTAGTTTGAAAATTATTATTTGAACGCAGCACACATTTCCTTTATCGCTGCTGCAGTCAATGTTAAACATGTTTTCTCTCTTCTACATTTGGTACTGTTTTGGTTTAAATTTCACGAACAAATAAAAGCGTATCGCTCACAGCGTTAAATCAACAAAACAGTTTCATCACGCAGATGAATTTCCACAAATTCCTATTTGAAGTCATATATTCTCGAGGAAACAACGTAGACACTGCCCGCAGATAAGGCAAACTGTGCCTTCATGTTAACCTCAAAGGCGAACAAAAAAATAAATGCAAACGTCGACACAAACAAATACTTCATAAAAAAATAAAACGCGTGTACTCCGCCGCCGTCCTTGTATCGGCATAATGCAGGGCTGTTTGTCTATTAATAATGTATGCGTTAAAGCAAAGAAAAAGCAAATTGTAATGAATGTTTAAAAATAAACTGACTGCGAGGCTTTTAATGTCTTACAACTTCGTATATCTAGGTGACATCGGTTCTTTTCAAATAAGATGGTTTGTTGTGTCAATTGCAACGCAATGTTTACCGAGCCGCTCAACGAGGCAAATATTAGCAAACAAATATCATTGCGCCATCGGCACATTTAAAGTTTCCACCTTTACTAATTTGGCATACCACCCCCTCCCTAAATTATGGTGCGATTTTTTTTTCGGCTAAAGGGAGATTAAACATTAGCAGCCACTCACTCGTACCGTGTAATCGTGCGATATAATAGTGAGCGTTTACACTGCGACTCAAAGTGGGACCGCGCACTCCACAACATCGCTACAACTGCCACGACCTGTGTTCAAACTCGACTGTTGCTTCCCAAAAGTGCTCACAGCCCCCCTCGTTAGTCGCAGCATTCATTTTCGTATTTTAAATATTGAGCGAAATTTCTCAAACTTTCGAGGTTTAAGCACTCTGGATAATTGCACAACCGTAGGCACACGTCACGCTGTTGACGCGTCGCATCGAGCTCGATCTTGTGTTGTTGTCTATCGTCAATTCAGTTTTGAAGAATAGTACCGTATTTTTGTATTCATTGCGTGCGGTATTTTAATCAACGCGTAACGAATAATAGGTGTGCATTTTGGCTCTTGGTTGTTAAAAAAAAACACGACACTCTCATGGCTTTTTCATATTGCGAATCGCTACCTGCAAGCACGTGCTCACCGTAATACGATCGCAACGCTCTCGTCTTGTAGCTGTAATTGTAGCGAAGCGAAAATAATTATGAACGGTGCAAAGAAGCGTACGATCAAAATGTGCGTAACAATGTCAATACATTTATTTTCTACGCAGAGTTTAAAATCTCCCGTTGAAACAACGTGGGGATTTATTGATGGTGTCTCTCGTTGCAGCCGCTGTGGCACGCGCTTTGCCTGTCCGCGCGCGACGTGATTTAAGCGTGCATGATAATGCCAATGTTAATAATGAGTCATTTGTTTACATAATAACGTTTCAGTCGCTGTCATTGCGGTCGCTGCATTCGGAATTAACACAGCGGCTGCGCTGACTGCGCGTGGCTTCTGCTGCCTGTTGTTGCCTTCGTCCAGACGCGTGTCACCCCGTGTCCCAAGCCTCGTCCCATCCACAATCTTCGTGTCTCCATCGTGTCCGTTGAAGCCGTCGTGCGGCCACCCCTCCTTTTGCTGGCTATCTCCCCGTGTAGCCGCATTTCCTCCCCCCACCACCTTCCGGCGACGGAACGCCACCGCGTGCCCCTGCGTCTTCTCGTGTTGTCTCAGTCCCACCGAGGGGATCTCGTCCGTCCGTCCCAGCGTGTCTCCCTGTCTCCCCGCGGCAAGTGTTGGCCCACGCATAGCCCGCCGCATCCCCACGTCCTTCTGCTTGCAGCCTCAGGGCCGTAGACATTGGAAAGGCACGCGGCATCAGTCGCGTTGTCAACACCGCGCTCTGTTATTGTTGTTGTTGTTGCAGTGGAACAAAAATAGGAAAGATTAACACCGGACGTAAATATTTTCAAGAAGGACACAAACAATCCCGCCGCCTCGTTTATCGCGCGGGTATATTTGAATAAATAATTGCTGATTTATCTGAATGCGCACGTACGCATTGCATGTAGGATACACGTACGTAAGTATATACAAATTTGACAGCCATTTGTCACACCTCCCCCCCACACCGTGTCAATTACGGAGGACTTGTTTGACCATACTTCACCACGCTGGTCAGCCCGGGTTGGTGAATGATATACGTACACAAACGACGTGTAGTTACGCATGATAAAGACCAGCGCGTGTGTGTTCATACCTATACGTGCAAGGTATGAATACACGCCGCGCAAGTAAAATAGTCACGAATAGTATTGCACCAGGACAATTGTAATTAAAGTAACGTTTTAAAACAACGCTCAGCGAATCTCGTATTACGACCTTCCATGCACAATTAAAGAGTCATAAACACCACTGCACGAACATAACCCTGATGGATAATTTATGCTCGTTCCGACTTGAACTTATACTCTCAACAGATGCTGCGAGGTCACGTGCAGCAGGGCGCGTGCGATTTGACGCTCACCTCATTGCATTCAGCCTCAGCACGAAGCCATCCTTTATTAAATACTCTGCTGACATTACCAAAATACCGATAGAAAAAAAAAATCCCACACAAAACCGAGCTAAATAAATGAGTAGCTCGACTTTTTTTGTTCGAGCGTTCACGTGCGTTTGATGTGCCGCTGGGAAAGGAGAAAGGGGGGCGATGTTCTGGTGGTGCCACTGAGCCAAGAGGAGAACGCGGGTGGAAAAAGTATTTTTTTTTGCGGGCTGCCGCCGCTGCTGCTGCCGCTGCTGGTGATGCATTTACCCCGAGGCTTCTAATTAAGTTTGATAAGTCGGTGGCGCCTCGCGAGAAGTGCATCTATCAAGCTCACACACTGCTCTTCCCTCCTCCACATTCTCCCCTCTCTCCTATAACGATCACCACCACCACCATCACCACCCGCCGTGGTGGGTACCTCGTGGCCCGGTGTTTCCTCGCGCAGTGGCATTGCGCTAGCGCGGGCGCACTTCGAGAAGCAGCCGCCCTCCAATCTGCGCAAGTCCAACTTTTTCCACTTCGTCTTGGCGCTCTACGACCGCCAGGGCCAGCCCGTGGAGATAGAGCGCACCGCCTTCGTGGACTTCGTGGAGAAGGATCGGGTGAGGTCGTCGTGACATTACAGCCCCCCTCCCCCTCTTCCCCGATTCCTCCCCCCCCCCCCGGTTCAGTCCCTCTCACGTGGGAGTCCACAGTAGTGCAGCAACACTCTTTATTCTGATGCTGCTGTTGCACTCGTATTCCCTGTTGCGCCCGAGTTAAAGCGCTTGAAATGTGGGCCCCGCTAATCACTAACCGTGCTTTTGAATTCGTTGACTTGTATATGTATACATAGATATTTACGGAGGGTTAATTTCTCAAAGAGTATTTGTGTGGGTAGCTGGTAGACTGGAGTATGCACGTGACAAGTAGCATAGAGCCCTATTATGAATGTGGCGTGCGGTGTCACGGAAATATTTGACGCAACTGCACGCGTGTCTATACGGTATATTGAAAGATATACTCAGGGTTTGATGCATTTCGCACCGCATATAATCCGGGTCGCCGATAGACTGCAGTAAGCACGTGACCAGTATCAAGAGCGGTGGCCTATACTCGATGTGGTGTGCCGGGAGTGCGGATATAATTCTCCGGATCGCCGAAAGCGGACAGATTGCGGCTGAAACTAAGCTCGCCCATTAAATATAGTCTTCCCAAATCATGTCACCGTGTCGCCCGCGGTGAATGCAGTGGGGTTTCGTCAAAATCGCAACGCTCAAGATGAGTAAAAACAACACAAATTAGAATTTATCGACAGTTTTTTTTGCTTATAAATCGGATATTAAAGGTTTATTATACATGATGTTTTATTGCCTGCACTTAATCTATAAACTGTGTAGTAGGTACACTGACTTAGAAAATAATATCCCCTCGGATAAGACCACACATATACGTGCTAACTATATGTATATACTGTATATATATATAATTCCGTAGAGCCAGTATTTGGAAATGACAAAGTACATTTGTATACACCTACGCGTAACGTTTGAACGGATTAATTCACAAGGCTTCACGCTACAGTGATATTCGACACGTGAATTAATTGTAATACGTGTATGGTTATAACTAAGAACATGCGTACGTGTTCTTAGATTTGCTAAAAAAGTAATAGTAATTGTCTAATGTTTAGTAACAAATTCATTTGATTAACTCGTGTAAATATTTAATCAGGATACACGCTGCTATGGAAAAAAAGGATTAATAGTTGTTTCTACTTTCGTTATAAGAAGCATTTGTACGCAACTTTAAACAACCGTCACGAATACATTAATTATCCGCGCTGTTTTAGAACATCGAGTTTTTTCAAGTCGTGTACACTTTTGTTTACGAATGTTATTTTCACTTTCTTATCTTCTATTTACTGCCAAAGGAACCCAACAATGAAAAGACAAACAATGGAATTCATTACCGGCTACAGCTGTTGTACAGTAATGGTAAGGATGGCACGGATCTTTTTAAAGCATGCAATATTATGATTGACACGAGCTCACACATTCCATTTGTATCATATTACATTTGTTTATAATATCCTAAATATGGCCCTGTCGGTGTCATTCCGAAATGCGGGTCCATTCAACTGGAATAATAATAATGATGATGATAATCATTTCTACTTATAACGCGCCGTCGCCACACAGCATTGGTTCGCTGTGAAAGAGAAAGATCGACTCAGAGGCGCGATAAGGAACCACAGACAAGGTGGGGGGGGGGGCAGCCACGCAATGAGACGGCGCCAACAATTGCCCAAGATCTGCGGTCCTCTATACATTAAGGCGTTATCGGCCTTTTAATTAGTGTTTACATGTGGGTGGAAACCGGAGCACCCGGAGAAAACCAACCCATGCGAGGGACACACACTCTATCCCACAGAGAGGAGAATGAAAGGGGACATTCTCAAGACTAAAAAAAGCGACTTTTGTTACTTGCTTTGTACAGGTGTGCGGACGGAGCAAGATCTGTACGTCCGACTCATCGACTCCATGAACAAACAGGTGAGCGTGGCGATCAGCGCGCACTTCGGCGGCCCTACTCCCCTCGCTCGCTCGCGTCGCTCGGCTCTTTCTATGCAGATAAATCCTCTTTGTAAACTGCGCAAAAGCGTGACACGCTATTTCACGGTGGCTTTTGCTCCGGGGCGCTGTCGTCGCAACGTGTTCGCGGCGGGGTCCAGCCACGACTTGTGTTGCCGTCGATTATTCAATCACAAGGCGGCGTGTGATTAAACCTTTTGTTCGATTTCAACAAGTGCGGTTGGGGAGGTGGGGGGGGGGCTGTAGTCGTGAGCGGTGCGGAGCGGTCACGCGATGCGCTATGAGCCTGGCGCCCCGAGTTCGATTCCAGCTCACGGCCACCAACACCAAGTGACAATTATATGGAACTGTCCTAGGTTGATTCAGCATTAAATGAGTACCTGATGTGATGCGTAAACATCGCCACTGGGGAGACAAAGGCGGTCGGGCGCGGTTCTGGCCACACCGCCGCCTCGTGTTCCGTGCCGTCATTCATAGGTTCTCGCAAACAGAACTTGCCCCAAGAGTTTGCTAAAGCTATAGGGATATCTTTATCTTTGTTTTGTCGTCTTTTGGTGGACGCTTTAGCGTGTACGTAATTGTTTTATATGTTGTTATAATGGGAGCGGTGGCGCAGTGGTTAGCGCAACTGCGTGATTAACACGGCACCCTGAGTTCGATTCCCACTTACGATTTGCAATAACAGTGGCGACTATTTGAACCTGTCCTGCGCCTTTCCTAGGTCGATTCAGCCTTAAATGAGTACTTGGTGCTGTGTGTGAGCATTAGCACTGGCGAGACAAAGGCGGCTGGGCATAGCGTAGGCCACATCAACCCACTCGGTCGTCGTTCCGGTCTTTATAGGCACTTGCCCCAACAGTCTATTTACCTGTACGGGGTATATCGCTATGGACCCGGCTACCCGAGATCGATTCCCGCTCACAGCCAACACCAGTGACAATTATCTGAACCCATTATGGGCCTTTCCTAGGTCTACTCAGCCTTAAATTAGTACTGTATCTGGTATGGTGTGTAAACACCGCCACTGGGGAGACGAACACGGCCGGGCGTGGTTGCTGGCCACCCACCTCCTCGTGTTCCGTGCCGGCCTTAATAGGTGCTCACTAACAGCACTTGCCACAAAAGTTTGTTAAGGCTATACGGGGTTATTTTTTTTTGTGCATAGGTATACACGTTTGTTCATGTCCATCTATGAACTCGGCTACCCGAGTTTAATACCCAGCCACGGCTAGCATCTTGAATGTTAAGTTGGTATCACAATCTGTTCACCTAGGTCGACTCTACTTTAAATGAGTACCTGGTGCAGTGTGGACAACTTCAGCACTGGGGAGACAAAAGCGACTGCGCGTAGTGGTGGCCACCGACCCCTCGTGTGCCCTGCGGGCTTTCACCCGTGCTCACTAACAGCACTTGCCCCAACAGTCTGTTTAAGACTATACGGGGGATCTTTGTCTTTATATTTACTATCATTACATATAACATTAATACGCATATCTAGCACGTGGATGTGAGCTGATTTCATTGCTCCATCTCCTGCAGTTGGCATCTTCCTCCCTGACTAATTCCGTTCCTTGGCTACCCACTCCATTAAAATTATTCTGACATCGCTAAATCGTAATAGATGGCGGCGGCTTGGGGCAGTCCTTCATCTAGCAGTGGATTAACTACGATGTATGTTGCACTTCTTTCGCACCGTACATAGTCAACCGTGATAATTGGAGTTGCAACTATGGATGCTGCTGTTGCTGCCAATAATGATGATGATGATCATTACGTACATAGTGTTCACGGTTGAAAGGATAAAAATGCGTTCGTCCCACTCGTAGTCGAAAGGAAGCACACTGAACCACCTCGGCGTCGCCGGTCATGGAATCAACGTTCAACTTGTCGTCTGGGCCTTGCACGTCCGATACAAATATCCGAGCGATGCGTGTGTGTGTGTGTGTGTAAACAATCAACAAGGATGTGAAATCAATGTGAAAACATTGACCCGCGAGCGCGGTCCGCTGGGCTTCCATGCTCCCGCTCGCGTCGAGTTGGCTCTGTCGACACGGGCGGTCGCACGATCTCCGGGCGAGGCACCCATTGCTTCCATTTTCGTGGCGAAATCGCTCGACAAAGTACGCAGAACAGGGAAATATCGCCTCTCGCTTGAGTGGCCCGTCTGCGTCTTGGTAGTTACTGGTGGTGGCGGTGGTGGCTGCGTTAATGATGGTGCTGGTTGTGATGGTTTTAGTGCTTAGTGGTGGTGCTGCTGCTGCTGGGGTTGGTGCTGGCGGTCGTGGTTTTCGCGGCGGTGATGGTGGCGGTGGCTGTTATGGTGGTGATTGTGGTGCTGATGGTGTTTGCGATAGTTAATGTGGCGCTTGTTCTGGTCAGTGGTTGTGGTGATGGTGGTGATAATGTAAACGAAGGTATTCGCCATTTGGTAGCGAGTGTGATATAGGTAGTGGTGATGGTGATGACAATGGTGTTTGCGGGTGTGGCGGTGGTTGTGGTCGTGCTACTCAACGGTGATTGTTGAGATGATGGTGGTCGTGGTAGACGATGGTGGTTGGGGTACGGATATGGTGACGGTGATAGCGGCGTTGTTTCATGTACGGTGAATGGACACCCCCCCCCCCAATCCTCCTCCACTCCTCGTGCCGCGGATAGAGCCTGACGCGCACTCATTATCGAACAAAACTGTCGGACACGGACACGCGCACGAAGCGGAGCGTGCTCGCTCAGAGTGAGAGAGATACAGCGGAGCACACTGGCTCGTAGCCTGTGCAGGATGAGGTTACGCGTTCCGTTCGAGCGAGCCAAGCCTGTGTTGCATCTATTTGAGATGTCTACCATTAGTCCAGCGATTAACGAAACGCGCCGCTGTTAAAACAACAACATCAACAACAAACCACCAACAACAATAAAAAATAAGCATCGCTTTAAAAACAAAAAGATGCGCATATTCGGAAGGCGTCAACAGAAAAGCGATATGGGCACGACAATGAATTAATCTTTCCGTTCTTCAAAAACAGTTGTTTAGAGGTAGGGAGCGGCGAAGGCGTTTGAACGGGCGAGGGATGGATTGCATTTGCATTTACAATGCGTTTCCCTCCTCCTCCTCTCTCTCTCTCGCGCGCGCTCGTGGTGCAGGAGTGCGTGGTGCACCAGTGTGGAACACCATTAATTAACGCAGAAATATTTTAATAAGTGGAATTACCATGTGAGGTCGTGATGCAGAACACCCTTATTCACATTCACCGATATGGGGTGGTCGGTCGTCGTTGGAGGGAGGAGGTTTGGGTAAAAGAGTGGTGGGGAGAGATCAGTGGGGGGGTGCATTGGGGGGATTGGGGGGGTGGGAGGGAGGGTATTGAGCGGGGGATGGGAGGGAGGGGGCTACAAAAAAGGGGGCACGTTTGGTATTTCTGCAGGCGTAATTTTAAAGAGGCAAATCTTGACTTAAAGCTTTCGTGACTGCAGGAATTCATATTCTTTGGGTTTTTCGGTAAAGTCACGTGGATGGTTCAAAGAAAATAACAAAAAAACTACGACGTTTCGATCACAACACAAGCGATCGCCATCAGGAGGAGAGAGTCATCTTGAACCATCTACGTGACTTTACCGAAAGACCCAAAGAATATTTAAAGAGGCAGTTAATACGCACGGTGTGCGTGTGCGCTTTTCCCGCGGCCACGACATATTGCAATATTTAGGCATTCATTTAAGGCGTTTAACTGCCAGATATGTCGTGCTTCTGCACCGCTGTTGCGCTTTAACAAACCACAAGCGTCAGTCTGCATAGTTCTGTCCTGCCCCCCCACCCAAAAACCATGCTCGCCTGGCCTAGCGGTTTTGCCGATTTTAATTTACCACCGCGCTCTCCAAAGCAAACACACGCGGCCATGTCATTGCGTGCTTTTAGCTTCAATTGGCCGCCAATGGTAGCCGATTGTAAACGAAGTACATGAAAGTGTTCACGTGTGTCATGGTGGCGGTGTTTCTCTTGTCTGTCCAGGCCATTATCTATGAAGGGCAAGACAAGAACCCCGAAATGTGCAGGGTACTGCTCACGCACGAGATCATGTGCAGGTACGTGGTGGTGGTGGTGATGATCACTCGCTCACTCTCTCACTCGCGCCGCGATGACAACACCCAGGGTTCCGGGCAGCCGGGGGCATCGCCAGCCACTTCAAAGCGAGCGCTTCGATTGGCGCGGGGCAAATCCCTCGGAGTATTTAGTTACATGAGAATGCAATAACAATACTGCAGCAGCAGCGAGGCTCCATTAACTCACGTCCACTACCACATTCTCCGCCTATTGCGACGATGCGCTTGTATATTATTCGCTGCTGCAGAGAGCACGCACACGTGCTTTGATTTTCCTCATTGCACCTTTGCACACGTGCCATTTCATACGGGCACGTAAACTGTTATCTTGTTATGTATTTAAAAAAATGTGATGTGATGTAACACGGTAGCTTCTATAGCGGATAATCAGAAGTAAGATTTTCAACACGTGCCCACATTTGAGTGGGAGCTGGATTATTTTTGTTAAAGCAATGAAAAAGCCCCGTTATGGTTGAACAATTGGTTACAAATCACGAGCACAATTACAGTTTTATCATCATCATTATTCCACCACCCACGCGATGATTTGCTAATAACTGCGAGCCTCAACGCAAAGTTGTGAGCACGTGTGACTCCTGCCCACGATGGCTGCTTAAGAGCGGCCCCTTTTTTACACATTACCTGGGAATGAGGTTTCTCGGAGACCTCGTCTTTGTATAAATAAATACAGCAGAGAGTTACGAGAAGGGGGAGGGGGGGTGGTCGTGGTGGGGGTTGGGGCAGGGGGTGAAGTTGGGGCGGGTCAGGAGGCCTTTTGACACCGGGGTTTGGAAGTGGCGTCTGAGGAGGCCTTCGACGCGTGATGCGTGGCTGCCTAAAACGCCCGTTTGTTGGCTCCGGAAATACCAGAGCGGCCGCTTGGAGCCGCCTCGCCGCGAGAGACAGCCCCACACCGCAGCTCCCTCCTTGCTGCCCATGCGGCCCAACTTCCCCCCCCTCTCTCTCTATGACTCTCTAAGTCCCTGACTTTGGCGTTTTCTCACTGGTCCACGCACGGCTTGCGCAGCGCACGTCCGTTTCAGTCGTGTCTTACCCGACTCACGACGCACATTCGGACACTTCAAAGGCGTTTCATCAAGCGTAATGCCGACGACACAATTTCAAACCACAAGTGGCACGCGCGGGTGTGTTTGGATAATGTCCCAAATAGGAGCGAGTCGATATGAGCTTAGCTGAGCACTACAATCTGTAATTCGGCTGTGATTTTATTCTCGCCTCGCTTCGTATTATGTTTTATCACGATTCGGGGTGCGCAAATCGATTCGGTAATCGATTAATTTTTAAAATATATATATTTTGTGGTCACAAGTGACATCATGGGTCATTACCCCTTGCACACAGCCTATTCGAATTTGGATACAATAGATTTCAACTCGCATCAATCGATGCGTGCATGCGTCGTGAGCGCAATGATGGAATGTAATCGATCCATCGGGTGCATTCTTTCGCCCAAATTACTTACACGATGCACGCGGGCACACGGCACACTGCCACGCATACACGCGACGCTTCTTCACGTACGCACACACAGAGAGCACAATGACCCTGCTCCATCCACCGTGTTTGCACGTGGGTCAGTCAATGCACACGTCACGGCGTGAGCGCTCACACCTCGCTGTTGTCGTCACGCGTTATAAGATTGGGCCTGCGCGCAAGACTTTAAAAAGTTTCAAGCAAAACTTGTAAGTAAAAAAATAAGAAATAATCAACTCGATGCGCTTTAATTGTGGCAAATGTTTCCAGATCTCGTGCCAGGTGAATTTTCGCTCGCGTGGTTATTTCAGGAGGCGATGTAAAAAAAATAACATTAAAGTTCATTTGGAAACGCGGCCAATTGCAACAAATTGTGTACGTTGACTTTTCCAAGTGGCGCTTTGGGCGGAGGACTGTTTAGACACGTGGGTGGGTGGAATACAAATGTGCTATAATCAGATTTAGAGCATGGCCGAAGTATATTTATAGAAGTATATTGCTGCTCCGTAAGACTCAGCGAAAATGCGTCACCAATTGCAACAGAAATTGTGGCATTTCCGTTTCGATCTCCGCCAGTGAGTGCCCCGATCCCCAGCGTGGTCGCGAACAAACAAGGTGCACGCATAAATGACCACAGCTCTTCTCCTGAGACACAATCACGAGCGGGTGAACTTCAAGAAGCGGCACCGTCATCCCAGCCACTCGCACACACGCACGGAAGGTGCCCATGAGAGACAGCTTCAGAGCTGCAAGGGCAAGTCACCCCCGTCGGAGTGTGTATGTTTGTATGTATGTTAAACTTCTTTCGCACCGTACTGAGCCAACCATCCTAATCGGAGGTGCGAGGGGAAGGACACCGAGCTAAACATACAAAGCTAGTGTGAGTGATAGGGCATCCACTAGGTCGGATGAGCCTCAAAACGTAAACCTGGTGCGGTGTGCAGTAAACATCGCAACTGGGGGAGATGAATGCGGCTGGGCGTGCGTGGTGTCCATCTGCGAGCGTTGATTAATTTAACACGACCGGAGAAAAGGAAGGGGGAGAGGGGGAGCAAATATTTCATCTTAGACCGTGAAAGACGTAGAGGCTCGTGCAAAAGGTATGCACCTCGTATCTTCTGATTAACTCGGTCTCTTGCTGATTGAACCTCGTGCTCATTACGCACCTAGCGTTTCGTTTCAGCGCTTCATTTTCTATTTGAGCTGGTCATTAGTCATTAAAAAAAAGATATTTCTTAAAAAGTGAGATAGCATTAGCGATTATATTTCGCGATCCGTTGACGCGCCGAAATGCGCATTAACAAACCAACATATTCCGTTTGATAGTTGTTGATGTTGGCGCAACGTGGCAGTCTTATCGCGCGTTTGTGTAAGCTTTGTTGATTTTTAAATGCGAGCTTTCAGGGACGTCGAGGGAACGTGTCGTGATGATCAAAAGACAAAGTAGACGCGCACATTACGAATTACAATCTCACAACTCATTAGGTTGACGATCGTGTCAGCCCCCCCCCCCACCGCAACAACCAAGAAGCACGTTCTCCTTAAGATTTGCTGTCATGGGGGCACGCGGTTATAGGTTCTATTTGGGACATCTCTTTAATATCGGTAAAATTAGACACTCCTGCTCGCGTCCGTGGATATGTTAACCACTAAGCGCACAACAAAGGGACGGGGGTTTTCATTTTAGTTACGGCATTCACGCGCAATCTGCTCCAAATGATATTCCAAAAAATAAATATTTTTGGAGGGGGTTGGGGATATAAAACAAAACAGAGTACACCGCTCACACCTCTCTCTCGATCGCATGTAAATACACGCACGCGCACGTACGCGCCCTTCGTACAATACGAGTCGTTGGGCACGGGCCTGGTTAAAACTTAATTCGCGTCGAAGACAACGCGCGCAATAACAGCCGTGGCGCGGAGATTATGTAAAAGCAATTCGCGCAGCAATTGCGCGTCGCCGCATAAACGGAGTGTTGAAAGAAATGAGTTGGATAGTACTAATGCGCCCGCCTCTCCAGTTCAGCGCTGGTATAATGGGCTGAATTGAATGATAATGAGGGTGATAGGCGTGAAATTGGATGATGTAGCACCGGTAACGCGAGTTGTAATTTATCTTATCAGATAGGAGCGCTAATGCAGTGCGAGCCGCTGTGGCCAGGGTCCCGGGATTTTTCGCGACGGCGCCTGTAAACCCGGAGTCGTAAAACCGGGCATAAAGCGGTTATCTTAATTGCCGCCAAACTTTTTCCTTTTATTGCATAACGGGCCCACGCCGACGGGTATATAGGCTTGCAGGAGATATCTGCGGCGACTGCAATAAATACATAGGGCACTTGAGCGCAACTCGCTTCGCTTTGCGTGTGCGGGCGGTGGGGGCAGGAAGAGCAACCCCGATTTTAAAACAAACAAACATTTAAACAAAAGCCATTTGCATGGAAGCACACGTAGACGCAGCCAGAATGTAACATGTGCTTATTATTTACGCAACGTGCACACACCGTTGAGAACAGTTTGTTCCAAAATAAAGATTCACACGCCACATAGATCCATCAGGGGCACCCCGGGCAACGTTGCTGTGCACATGCCGTGGGCTGCAGGGTTTCGCATCACACGTGCGACTCGTTACACGTCTCAGGCGGCAATGGAGGGGTTTGCTCCTCAATTGTTTAATTGTTGCTCGACGCCTCGACCGTGCGGAAGCGTTCTCAAATAATCGTCGCAACAAACACAGAATAAGCAACACCCCCCCCCCCCCCTCTAGTCAAATACTACGCACGTTTGCGTCGAAGGCCCCGTGGTGATGGAGCAATTGACGACGGCAGGCATGCCGATCCTAGTCGCGGCATCTACCAAACGCCGCCCTTCGTTTGTGCACGCGCGTCCATTCCGCCTAATTCGAGTGGAGACTCATCAAATATTTAGACGGCGCATTTCGCTGTGGGGAATTTCTAAACCTTAAAATGACGCTCGATATTTACCATCGCGTGGAGTTAAACCACGAGGCGTCTGTGGACGTGCGCAAGGGCCGCACCGATGTACGCTGGCCACGTCATGTGTATACACGTGTGTGCGCGCGTGTGTATGCGCCCCTTAAATTTGGGGTTGGGGAGCGGTGGCGCAAGTGGTTAGCGTGCTGCGCTAAGAACCCGGCGAGACGAGTTCGATTCTCGCTCACGGCCAACAGCGGTGAACGATTATCTGGACCGGTTCTGCGCCTTCCCTGAGTCGACTCCGTCTGAAACTGAGTAACATAGTGTGGTAAAGTCACGTAGGTAAAAAAAGAAAATTAAATTAAATTAAATTACTTGATACAGCAATCGTGCTGTGACGGTTCCACCTGAAGACGGAAGCTTGTATTGCCTCCGAAACGTCGTGATTTTTTATTTTACTTTTATAAATTTAAAAAAATAAAATGACCTACGTGACTTTACCGAAAAAAAACCTAAGAGTATGAATCCTTGCAGTCACGAAAGCTTCAAATCTAGAACCTAGTGCGGTTTTGTCTTTGCGTTGTCTATCGTGGTGCGATGCTGCCCACCTTCAGTTGAGGCTATAGCGAGGACTCTTGCCGCAAGAGTCTGTTCATGCTATAGCGAGGATCTTTGTCATTGTATTGTAGCACAGAAGTGAAAAAAAAAGATTTAAACAATCTATTGGTGATACGGTATTCAATTATATTTCTTTAAAAAATCGTTTCGCTAGTTTGCATAATCATTGGTCTCTGGCAAGGTACAGTAGTACATTACTCTGAATAATTTCCGCATCATCCGGAAGGTTAAACAGCAACAACAAAAAAACATTTCTATCAGGGATGACATTGCTGAGTACATACAACAGGTCTGACTCAGCAAAAGGACCCTGCAACAATTGTTATCACGGCAACAGAGGACAAAAAAAAGAAATCCACCGCTTCTTTGTTGCTATTCTTTGGTTCTTTCGGTATTGCTACTTTATTACTTTATATAATAATACATTTTATTTTAATCGCTTATACACATTTGCTACTTCCAGTAAGACCTGGCTGCACGGGAAGTGAATTCCATAGTTTAGAGGCGCGTGGAGAGAAAGGGGGCTCTCGGTGTGACGAATCGTAGCGCACGCACCGAAGGGCAACGCGTGCGGATGGAGCTGTCGGCGCAGGGGCGGTAGGAGCGAGCAGCTCAAAGCTCCGAACGGGGGCCTCTGTGCCTTTTTGTAAAATTGCGCGCACCAGAGTTCAGCCGTGCGGCCGAGGAAAATCGACCCAGCCGGCGTCCGCGCTCTGCCTCATGAAGCAGAACGCATGAACACGCGAACACAGCGCCGTCCGGCTCACACAGGGCAGCCACGGCGGACACGGTCAAAATCCTGTTCTCAGCTATTGCCTTTTTTTTCTCTCTCCCTCTCTCTCCCGCTCTTCTTCCGCGACTGCACGCGGGTTTATGGGGCGCTTAAAGCCACGCGTTATTCTCTGTCTCGTAGAGGTGCACTGGGGCACACCGGAATGCCCCAGTCACTGGCCATGCACCCGCGGGGCGCGTTTCACGATATCAATCGGCAGTGGCGTGGCAGACTACCGGAGCAAGGAACAAAAAAAAAGAAACATTGCTCTCTTTTTTTTGGTTTGTTTAAGCGCGAACGGTAAAGAAAATAAACAACAGCAACAACACAAGAAATACAAGATAATTAATACAAAGTGCGTCGGCCAGGAAGGTGAGTTACAGGGTAGAGTTTTGGGAGGAAAACGTGAATAAGTGGGTTCCGCCGGTGGGGGTGGGGGGGGGGGCAATGCCGACTCGCGTACAACGCTCTGACGGTACGCGTGCCCGGGTGTGTATCTGTGCGCTCGTGGTCATTTAACTCGGACATCCCTGCTTCTTTATTGTCGAGCGCCGAGTGAGAAAAAACGAAAAAAATAACCTACACGCTGCACGTCGTCGTCGTCCTCGCTTCGCTTCGATGTCTCACGCGGTGTCCCCTTTCTCTTGCACCACCACCACCAGCCGCTGCTGCGACAAGAAGAGCTGCGGAAACCGAAACGAGACGCCGTCAGATCCGGTGATAATAGACAGGTAAGCGGGTCGCCGCCACCTGCTCGGTCACCACTACCCACAAATCGCTGCCTTTGCCCGCCTCTCATCTCAACCTCCCCCACCCCCCCAAGGGAGTTGTGTCGGGGGTTTAGGGGTAGTGGTGAGGGGAGGAGGGCGTCCCTGGCCCCCGTGAACCTCTCATCCAGTCCCCTAGTCCCGACCCTCCCTGCCCCATCACCACCACACTCCCAACCCCCCTGGGCTCCTGGTCGCATGCGGGCCCCCAGTTGACTCCCTACGCGCAGAGCGAGGTCGCCCGTAATTAGGGATGGGATAATTGCTGGTTTATCTCGGAGGCAGCCGTCTCGCCACTTGTCGTCGTCGAGAGGTTGAGGGGGGGGTGACATTTAGGAATCACGGGGTTGAGGCGGGGGCGCGTGCACGCGCGCGCATTCACCCCCTTTTTGCGCGCGCGTGCTTTTTACGCACTCGTTTTGTCAATATTAAGCGATGTTCACGCACGATTATGCCGCTCACCCAACTGTGTCGCGTGTTATCTATCGCACGGCGTTTGATTGTGAGGTCGTTGATGGTAGGACTCTTTTTTTTCTCACAACTATTCGTGTTGTGTTGATTATGCTTGTTCTTGTGGTTGTCGTGAACTATTTGTACAGCGAGTACGAAGAGCAAAAAAGTTCACATATGAGCAAAGGATGGGCGTTAAATTCCGCGCACTGTACAGAACGGACACTCGGCACCCTTGCGATTCGAATGGACACTCCAGGTCCTCTCTATGCGTGCGCGTGGAGAAATCCACACGCACCACTGCAGCACCCCCCCTCACAGTGATCGCTGGACACATAGCCAAGGCGGAAAGAGAGATGACTGGACATGCTGCTATCCACCACAAAGCAGTTACCTTCACCTTGCTTTAGAAATGATCTTTGTTGCTGTATCGAATCACTGAGCGGACCCCCACCATGTTATAATTGCGCCATACGATTACAAAACGCAAAAAGATGAAGGTTAGGGGCAATTATTTTCAAACATGCTATTCGCGTAAGATCAAGAATGCCTCCTGCGTTTTCATCATTGTGAAGACGGCCAGTCCTAATAGCAGATGTTGCTCCTTTAAAAATGCTCTCTGCTGCAGTCCAGCTGGGAGCACGCAGTGATGTCAGAATTCACAGATGGTGATGGTCATACAATAAGCCTGGATTTTGTAGCCAGGGGCCGTGGTGGGGGGGGGGGGGGCGTGTTAGGGTGTGAGTACAGCTCAGTATCAATTCCAAGGGTCCAACGATGCAGCCGAATCTCAACCCCCCACCCACCGACCCACCCCTCTCTCCCTTGCCCGTGCCATGCCTGGAGGGGAGGGATACGCCTGGCGTTAGCGACAACACCCTTTAGACAATAGCGGCTCCTGGAGTCGGGCGGAGTTGAATTCGGCGGTGGGTGTGGTCGATCGGAAGAGCCCCGGCACTTGCTTGGGGGACGGGTGGGGTGGGGGGTCGTCGCTTCCAGCTGCCGTGTGTCTGTGCCGCGTTTCGCGAGCGGCGTTCTCTGCGCTCGCGCGTGTTGCGGCGGCCGTAGTGGTTGGCGCGCTGCGCTACGGCCACCCGAGTTCGATTCACGCTCACGGCCAACACAGAGTGACGATTTAACTGAATCGGTCATGGGCCTCCCCTAGGTCGACTCAACCTTAAGTGAGCACTTACTGCGATGTGTAAACATCGCCACTCGGGAGGCAAGGGTGGCCGGGCGTGGTGTTGGTCACCCACCTTCTCGTGTGCGCCCAGAGACTTTATCGGTGCGCGCTAACGGCACTTGTCCTAAACAGTATGCTTACACTATGAAGGGGAGGCTCTGTGCGTGTGTACGCGGTTGTTGTTGGCTTTAACCAAACTTTGCAGAGAATACACGAAACAACGCTGTGGATGTGTGCGTTTTCAATTGTATGTAAGGTATAGTAATAGGTTTTTACCCTTTCAACTGGTACAAAAGCTGTGTCGGGCGTGGACCAATCAGCTTTAAGGACAGTGCATATCATTATCATCAGAGTTGTTTCTTTTTGTTTGCATTTTGACTGCTTGTGTTGTGGTTATTGCAAACATGATGCCTTGTATAAAGTTGTCAGTTTTTTGTACCAGTTGAAAGGGTAAAAACCTATTACTATATTTTGCCACTGCTAAAGGAGATGTCTCATAGTGTATGTAAGGTAATACACCGTTTATTCTAAACTATTTGCACAAGTTACTCTTGATGGCAGGAACAGCTTACTTTTCCAGGTTTAAATGAACCCATTTCTACTACTAATCGATAGAGACACAGGTGAACAAATTTGACAAAAGCTAATCCTTCTCCACGTTATAAAATAGCAAAAGGCTGGGGTAAGGATGCATCAACGATTTGGCAAAACATTGGCCGGCATGCTCTCAGCAGGATTTGCTTAGTCCACAGCAAATATTTTCACGTAAAAGCTTCTGCAGTTTTTTGAGACGGGGCGAACACGAGAGCTTTAAAATCAAATCTCTGTGAGTCTGTGACTGTTCCGTGCAAGGCCCTTTTGCCTTTTTTTTTGCCAAGTGTGTTCTTTACTCCCATTGCCAGAGTTCGCATGAAACAAACGCATTCTACATGATCATCATCGCAGTAAAACTCAGACTCTTGAGGACACTTGGAGAACCGCGGTTGCACATCGTAGGATTGGTCAGCGGTATCTAAAATCGCCTAATTAAGAATGAACAACTCCTAATTGGGAAAATCAGGACTTCCAAAGAGTAACAAAAGATTCCTTGTGACGGGAGTCTCGGCAGGGGATGGTTAAACGGTCAACCCCTGCCGCGCCCTGCCCTCCACCATCCCCAACTGCTGACACGCGCACGCACACACTCACACATGCACGCACCAGTGTTGATTGATGTCCATGTCAAGCGGTGCCACCTACACCGCACCTCACCACATGCTAAACTCATTTCCGGGCTAAAGGGATACTGCATGCACTCCAGGCAGCGCTGCCTGCCTCGGTGTGTCAGTTGAAATTGACTGGACGCTTAGCAGAGCTGACCAGTGCAGGCCATAGCTGCATTGCTTAGCACTTTACTATTTTTTGTTTGAATGTATTGTTTCGCTCTTGGCTTAAATGTACTCGCGTGCACGAGGAATGGATGGTATTCTTATCCGTAAGGAGAGATAGAAAGGAGTGAATGTCTTAACCGAAAAAAGCGAACTTTCAATCCTCCATTTTAAATGTATATCTTTTTTCATGATACATTTAACTTCGTGAAAATCGTCTTCTCGTAATTGCAATATTATCTCAGCTTTGAGAAAGAGAGACACGAAATATTATTGGCAGGTTATATATTTTTTTCTCAAGTTGAGAAAATAGTCTGCGAGGAGGGGAGGGGAGGGGGGGTCAAGAGAGAGGTTGCCATAAATAAAAAGGTTAACGGAAAAACAACAAGCGCCGTGATTGGCCCCTGGTGACATCACTGTCAGGGGGGTTGGTGGGCCACAATGTCTGGTGCTCCCCAGAAAAAAATTCCGCGTGCCCACTATATAAAGTATCTCCTTAAGGCTCGCAATTGGAGCGTGACCAAAGGCGTCTGCTAGGAAGCGATTTTTCACCGAGCCTTGGAAATTAATCTTTAGTTTTTACCCCCCACTAACCAACTTTCTTTTTTCTTCCATGTCTCTTGGGTGCAGTGGTGGGGTGTGTGGGGCCCGTGTTGAATAGGTGGATTGTAGTTTGGCCTAGAAGGAAGGTGGCCAGCAGGCAGGGTTACGCCACGGTGGATGACGTGATCTGGCACGTACGCGTGTGCAGGGCGAGCGGAGCTGATTTGTTCTGTCCAGCGCCGATAGTAAGGGATTGGGTTTCAGCGGCACATGATAGCGTGGTAAGACCCGCGACACATTGCGCGTGTACAGTACGGGCACATGCGCTTCACTGTACATCTGTGAAATCCGCGTTTGGCACGACTGCCACGCGCCCCGACGTGCACGGCTGCGCCGACGCGTGCACTTGGCACCTCCGCAAGCCGCGTGTGGCTACGCGCGTGTGGCTACGGCAACACGGGTGAGGGACAGTGGGACATCATGAATGCCTCTTTGCTGTATACAGTGTGGATGCCAATTTTTAAATTGTCAAATATTCCTCGACCTGTCCAATTTGGAGGAACGGTAATTTTCATTTAAACTCAGTGGAGGGGGCATTGACGCACGCGACGTGGAGACCCCCCCCCCCCCCCATCGCTAACTCTGATATTTAGCATTTCTCGATTCGTTACTTTATTTGTTTTGATCTTCGCATTTTGCCTGCGTGACCTTCTTTTTCATCACGTCATCCCTCTGTCTCCATTTTTTTTAAGTTGTGGTCTGCCTGAACAAGCATTTCTGCCTTCCTTTGACATCGCCGTTGCCTCCTGTGGCGTGAGGGCCCTTAAACGGATGTTTTTTTTCTTGACGGCAGGCAGAGGCTATTGATTCATTTGGTGATTTACAGAGAGCATCAGACGTTCGGCAGACAAGGAGGGCTTCCTTTTTAGCAGCACATGGAAGAAGCGGGAGAAAAAAGTCATGGAAAATTCTTGCAGAACTTCCGTTGCTTTTGTGCGGGGGGCGGGGGGGGGCATCTGTTTTTTCATTTTAACATGGAATGATAAGAAAAATGGAAAAGGCAATGCATTTCTGCTGCAGAAGCACATTGTGCATTAAATATGCGTAATATAGGCTTCAAGCGGACAGCATTTTTATGCGGGGAATGCGATGATCGCAAAGGAATAAAATTAAATGAAACCATTTCCCTCCGAAAGGAGATTTCATTTATTTAAAATCAATTAAATTAAATCACATAAAACTATGTTTTAAACATTTAGGGCAAAACAACGGTGCCATGTATTATTTAATTTACATACACAGTATCAATTATTAAGGGATCTCTCCTTTGCCGAATGTAGTTATTTAAAAAGAAATAAAGAATTGCCCTGTTTAATGGTTCTTTTGAAATCCAGTGTGAAATTACACGCATCTCGATAGGCAATGCATCAGGCTAATGCAAGCATACAAAACACTTAGCAATAGTTGTCTTTCGTAATGTAAATATACCGTACATATGAAAACAATATTATCTAAAAATATGTTGTAGTGGAATTGTGTTATTTAGTTATTTTTTCAATCAAACTCATACTTGCAAGATTCTGTACCAAATTAAGCATTGTATGCACACTCGGTGTAAAACATCCAGGGGGAAAAAAATATTGAACAATTTTGACGACATTCACATGCAATATATGTGTAACGTTACGTGGGTGTTGCATAAATATGCATTAGACATCACCTTTTTTCCCTTCCTATTAATAAAAGTGTAAGAAATAAATTCTAATGGGCTTCATATGAGGCCCCTGCTTTGGGGAGTGCAGCCAATTCCTTGATGAGTGTCGCTCATGCGGCAAGGTTCGCCTCTTGTCGCCCGTCCTGGCGGTGCATCTGGAAATGTGTGGGTGCCGCTGTGGTGCCTGTAGAGATGTTTTCAGTGGTGGTGGTGTGTATTTGGAGATGTTTTGGTGGTCGTGTGGTGCCTGTAGAGATGTTTTCGGTGGTGGTGTGTATTTGGAGATATTTTGGTGGTGGTTTTGTGTATTTGGAGATGTTTTGGTGGTGTATTTGGAGATGTTTTGGTGGTGTATTTGGAGATGTTTTGGTGATCGTGTGGTGCCTGTAGAAATGTTTTCGGTGGTGGTGGTGTGTATGTGGAGATGTTTTGGTGGTGGTTTTGTGTATTTGGAGATGTTTTTGGTGGTGTGTATTTGTAGATGTTTTGGTGGTGGTTTTGTGTATTTGGAGATGTTTTGGTGGTGGTGTGTATTTAGAGATGTTTTGATGGTGGTTTTGTGTATTTGGAGATGTTTTTGTGGGTGTGTATTTGTAGATGTTGTGATGGTGGTTTTGTGTATTTTGAGATGTTTTGGTGCTGCTGTGGCGTATGTAGAGAGGTGGTGGTGTGGTGGTGTATTTGGAGATGTCTCTGTGCTGGTTGGGTTTAGTGCCGTAGCGTGGTTGGAATGTGCCCTCGTGCAAGGAATGAAATGGGACCCCCTGTCCGTATTTCCACCTCTGTTGCCTGGCGCCGGGCCCCTCTAGCCTGAGAGTCCCGATGCAGCTGCGTGGCCTGCACACTCAATAGCTGCATCACTGGCTGTGGTATATTCGGAGGCGTCTTGGTACGGGAGGAGTAGTGCCACGTCTCTTGGCTACGCATTGGGAGTGCCGTGGGTTTGGTGAAGCCATATGGGTGTGCGTGGAAGCATGGTGCCACATTTGTTGGTGGTGCGGTGCCTTTAGTGGAGCCGTGATGTGTGCGCGCGCGCGTGCGCGTGTGTGTGTGCGCGATCGTGGCGCCGCACACGTTGGCCTAGGCGTTGGCAGTGCGGTGCGTTTGGTGGAGCCGTGGTGTGCGTGTGAGTGCTGTCACGTAGGGTTGGTTTACAATGCACCACCCCGCGCTCATGAGGGCCACAGTTGGGCTCGCGGGTCGCTCGTTAGATTGGCCACTTCTCCGGGCTCGACGCCACCTGCTCCCCTCACATAATTACCCCCCCCCCTCTCTCCTCCTCCAGCACTCCTGCCCCCCCCAACAAAATCCGTGGACTCAGCTCCGCCTGCCATTTACCCGAATGCCCAAATTAACCCGCGTTATTTTATTATTGGTGGAGTGTCGCTTATTTATTTATTTAATCTGCTTTTGCCGAAGCCCTCTCGCCAAATTCAAGGTCCACTGCATGCCTGTTTCCATAGCGCCTGTGCACTGGCACACAACACAAAAAGCGTTATTTTTCAAAGGACACGTAACAATTTGTTATTTTGGCACGTTTGCATCTCTCAGCACTTGGCGCTGTAGAAATTGTAAGCTTTCGCTGCGAATTCTGGTATTATTACAATGGCTTTGTCTTTTTGGCTCGGATTGCCCATTATAAATTTACTTCATTACAGTGTGCAATAATTTTAGCGCAAACGTGCAGAACCCTGACAAGGGTACTTTGTTATTATTAAGATAAATGATTGGAGTGTCACCGAAACAGTTGTTCTCAAGATCCTTCCATGATCCCCCCCCCCCACAGCCCCAACTCACCCCCCCCCCACCTCTCTGTTTCCTCCGTGCCCCCCCCCCCACCACTACCCCCCCCTCCCGCACTCTTTCCTCATAATGTTTTACCGCCTTTTTCCAACCACTACATGCAGTTTTAATTTGAGATTTTTTTTTTTGTTGGGTTTTTTTCTTCTTCTCCTCTCTGGGAGCCAGATCCAGCAATAAAATATAAAAAACACATGCGGTGGGATTTCGCCGTTTCGGCTTGGCCAAAAAAAAAATCTGTGCGCTTCGTTCTTTCCTCCACCCATTTTCTGTGCGACTTAGATTTATTGTTGTAGCTACACTTGTTTCATATTAGAGAATTATGCACCCCCGCCTCTAAATGGGATCAATATGTCTCAGTTCAGATCCTCTGCCCCCCCCAAGAGTGGCCCAGGCACTGCTGTTCCTCTTGCCGGATATCTTGTGTGTGTTTTGTATTGGTATGAGCATGTTTACAATTATGTGTGCGGGCCATATGTGAACGGAATCCAGTGCCATTTAACGGTGCTTTGCCAAATACGTAGCAATGGACCATGCTTAAGAGGGTCTCAATATGTACATGTTATTTTAAGCTGTGGAATTAATAAAACATTTTAAAGTCATTTACTAAACAAATACGGTAATAAAGATGAATTTCCAAATGAAATTCAACAATACGTAACATTTTCCACTTTTTATTTCTTTTTTAAAACCATTAATCATTTCAAATTAATTTCTAATCGAGATTGCCACACGTACAATAAGGGCCTCTGGTCTATTGATGTAGACACTCTCTGCAGGTGACGTGAAAGATATTTTATCAACACGGGAGCGGCCGGCAAAGCGACCTAATAACTTTGTCACGGGCCTGCGTGTGCCCAGAGTAAGCTGTAGCGAGAGGCGCGGTGAGTGAGCGTGCGGACCCACGATCCGTCGCGCGGTAAGTGCTTGTTTAGACGGGAATTACCCTCATAAATAATCGGTGCAGTTCACGAGCGTGTGTGCGCGTGAGAGCGAGCGAGCGAGCGAGCGAGAGCGAGGAGGGCGCGAGTGAGCACACACCACGCGGTGGCTGGTGGCTCGCTCATGCGACAGCTTTGTCGCGTCGGTGGCAGGGTCCCGGGGCAAGCGGGGTGCGGTCACGTAAAATTACGAGCGAGTCCCAGGCTGTGTATTTCACCTGTCGGCGCCGGCGGTGGCCTCCCCTGCCGTAATGATGCCACTCCGCCAAAGTCGGCGCATATAATTGGGCACTCCATTAAAATTCGTGTGTGTTTATTTTTGTTGCTTTTTCGTGTTATCTTTTTTTTTTCTAAACAGGGTCAGTTACAGATTTATTAAAAAGCCGAAAATGAAAAACACCACATGCTTCTAACTATATTTTCTTTGATTTGTATTGTCATTCATTTGTAGTCTGATCAATGTAATAATAACATCTAAGATGTATTTCCATTCCCCTGTGCTTTTGATCTCTGCTTTTACCATTGCATATAGCACACTGCTTTTAGTACACATTAAGGTGACCTGATATATGCACAAATGCCAGTTGTTTAGTACACATATTCCGTACAGCCGATCAAACCTTTGTTTTCAAATCTCAATCCCAGGTCTCATTACATGTCTATATTTATCCCTCCTACAAACATGCAGAGGCTTGCTCGTACAAACACACACCAACGAGATGTTATAGTGGTGTGAGTCCCAGTTGATTGCCAACTTATTAAGCTGAAAACCAAATTACCATACAATTCCCTCACCTTCAATTCTTTCTCCTCTATTTCTCTCCGGCTTTGATTAGAGAACTCATTTGCTTAAACCGTGGTCACAATGCCCTTACATCACTTTTCCCCATTGTGCTCCACGCTTTATCAGGCCAGCCCTCTATTGTAGGTGTGCATCCAAATACATGCAACAGCGCTTGCACATTTGCCTTGCTCGAGCACTCGTTTCCCTACTCTGTATCTTGCTCGCTCGCCCGTTCGCCCGTTGCTCACTGTGTGTATGTCTCTCTCTCTCGCTCTCTCCCTCTCTCACCACGCTCGCGCTCTCTTGCATGCCGCTGACTTGATTAGTGTGAATCCCAGTTGTTTTGTAAACTCATTAGGCTGAGCCTCCACCTCCATCAATCACACAGCCGCGAGGTGGCAGGGTCCCCGGTAGGTGCGCCGCGACCGTGGAAATGCTTTTATTGTCGCTTGTAGGCGAGCGCTCGACCCCATTACGCTCTCCCGCGGGTCTCGGGTCAAAAGTTAACACCTAGCATTTAGTGGCAGGCCGAGGGTGCCTTCTGGACAGTGCCACACGCACACAGCACGCGCGTTCACGCGCGCACGTGGAGGTCGGCGTGTGTGCGTGTGCGCGTGCGTGCGTGCCCATCAGGCGCAATGAGCTCCGGAACGTGGATAGCAGTGCCCGCGGTCACTTTGACGGGTGGCGTGATAGATCTTTTGGAAACATGCAGGTGTGTCTACCCTCACCTCGTCAGTAGATTCTATTGGCATCGTCCTACTTTTCACCTATCGCAGGATCGTGCGAGATGGCAACAGTTTGGGGAGGCCTTCATCCAGCAGTAGATCGATCATGGCTGTTGCTGATGATGAATTGTTTTTAATTTGCGTATGGATTTAAAGGTTTATTTTGTCGTTACTATGTTTAATTTTGATTGTTTTGGAATTTCCTTTTGAACATTTCCACCTATTTTTTCTTCCGCCGCATTGTATATTTGCGTGCCTTTTGTAACCCAGATCTCCATGGACAATGAGACTCTTAGTCCTCAACTAGGCTCGATCAGAAATAAACTCTCCGTCCGTTTTCATTTGAAAACAAAGAGGATGCAAAATGCAGTACAATAAAATACAAGCACAAACAATTTCCAATTTAGCTGTCTTCTTCACGGTGCGTGAAACACTTACCGAGCCACTTTATTATTGCAGTTTGGCTAACTTGACGGCAGTGTTTGCGTGCGATCGTAGAGCGAGCGCAAAGGTGTGCTGCGCAGAAATAACGGTGGCTGGAGACAGAAGTTGTGGTCTAGCTCCGCGTGTGTCTTCGTTGAGTCCTGGCATTACTTAATCCCTCATGAGAGAATTCCCAAGCCACTCACTCCAGCCATGCCTGTTTATTTATCTCTGCGACCCACAGATCTGAGTTAGCGGAGGCCATTCTGATCTAATGAGCAGCAGACACTAGAGGCTTGTTGGTGGTGAGGTTACTTATGGGGCTGGTAGCCTCCAGGCTGTTGTTGGGACTGAAGGGGTCTGACCCCACTTACCTCAGTGCTATGGGAAAATGCTGTGGATTGGCTCTCGCTTCAAATATTTAATGTACTGTAATCCACACACTAAGGACCTCCAAAATGCTACCAAATTGGAATGAGATTCAGTATTTTGTCTCTGTTTGAGCTGATATAATTCGTAATAACTTTAATTACATCAACGAGCCAATACAATAGCTGCTAAACTCTATTATACATTTCTTTCCATCGGTCATCATATTTCATGTCACCGTCATGGAACAATATGGGACAGTTGACATGTACTTACAAAAGTAGTAGGCTGTTTGAAATGCTTTTTTGGGGAGGAAATTCACTGAAATGGGCAAGGAGCCATTAATAATTTGAGGCTCTGCTGGCACGGGTGGACTTTCCACACACACACACACCTTCATGCCACGTTCATACACGGAGATTGATTGACAGCACAAATGGTCACGGCCGCCCGAGGATCCAAAATCACAAGCGAGCGCCCTGTCCCGTTGGCCAGCTATTTATTTACAGCACACTGATCCTCCCACCTTGGCAATCTGCGTTTCCCCTGAGCACAGTTTGCCTGGGATGTTTTGGGTTGGATGAGAAGGTGGGGTTTAGGGCAGCAGAGGGGGGTTGTGGAGGAACGGAGGAGAGGAAGGGGGCAGGGTGGTTGGGCGACTGAGGGTGGTGGTAACGGTGGGGGGAGGTGGTGCTTTTGAACAAGACGTGATAAGGGAGTCGGCTAAGGAGCATTTCCGACACTTTGATCAGGCGTTGTTGCTCTTTTCTGCTCAAGCGGTGGACTGGAGATTGTCCAAACGGTAGCGGCACACGGGCTTATCTGGGCATTCATACGCGCATGCGATTGAGTGACTGACAGATGTCTATTGACCTTCAAGTGTGGCGAATAATGCCTACCTATGAATTGGTGCTAATCGCATGAGAGCCATATACAATTGCATCTGAATACATTACATTTGTGTGACAGCTTTTATTCAGTGGCAATATTTTTTTTGTATTTGGACTTCCAATACCTTTGCAAACACAGTAGCGCATGTTCTATTTTTTTTCATAGTCTCATAAAGTTTGAATGAGAGAATCAATCATGTACATGTCTGAGATTTTTGAAACACGCATAAACAGCACACTGCACACCTGCATGTGTGTGTAGTATACAACAGGGCAAGGAGATTGATTCCTGCAAGAATAATAGTGGACGTATACAATTCCACCATGGAAAATCCATGGCAGAATTCATGATTCTTTTGTGGGCCAACAATCATGGTAAAACATCTCTGATTGGAACAGGGGTTCTGCCATAGAAAATTTGTGCAGCAGAATGAAATGTAATTGCAATTATTTAGCGAATCTAACTGAACATTTGCATTTATTGATAATTATTCGCATTTATTGAGCTCTTGGCTACTGAAACAGCATCTCAAAGTGCTCAGCTAAGCTTTGGCTATTGCAGAGCTTAGTGAAGCATTGTTCATTCCAGTCAGCCAAAATGTCAGATCTGGACAATTGCAGACAGTCAGTATCACCATTGAAATAAAGTAAACTAAACAATTTTTTTATTTTACCAGGTAATGTGCTCTTTTCAGAAGCGACCTGGCTACAATTGATAGCTCAACGAAGCGGCTTATCGTGTGGAAATGTATAGCAGCCAAATATTATAAACGCATGTTTCTAAATGTGGAGGAAAAAACCAGAGGACCCGGAAAAAAAATCCATGTGACCACGGGGAGAACACGCAAATTCCAAATGCACAGGCGTCAGGGTCGGGATGTAAGCCACAACCTCCTGTATACCAGGCATTGCTGGTGCCGAGTGTGTGGACTTGGCCCAATACCATCGTGATGCCAACACGGTGTTCAGACAAAAAGGGAAGGCCCATGGTGCCTCGATGGCCTCGTGGAGGACGACCTGAGCACGGTCCTTCCCAACACCTATGCGCTGCTGGGATGCGTGAATCATCTACGTGTGTTAGCTACAGCTACGCAGCATATACACAGAGCTGCCCTGTGTACATGCTAGGCTATAGCCAATGCTACATACACACTTTACTGCCCCTTGTATATGCTTGGCCATAGGCAAGGCTATGTATATATAATAGCTGGCCCGTGTACAGCTAGGCTATAGCCAAGATCACATATGCACATAGCTACCCCTTGGATATTCTACGCCCCCCCTTATGAGTTGATGATTATGTTAGGAATTGTATTAGATTTCAAGAATGTCTTCACATTGCCAGATTTCAAATGGTGAGAATCTTCCAGCTCTAATAGACAGCATCTAATGTTTTCAAATAAAATATACTGAGGGGGGTTTCTAGATGTATATCTAAAACAGTGCATACCTTTAAGCCAGGAAGTAGTCATCGGGATGGGCTACCGATAATTAAGACAGCAGATGTGGGCACTGGCCACTAAATGAAATTTGGTCATCAATCACTCGTCTCTCCTACTCCTCGTAAATGGACGCAGGGACAGATAAACAAAGGGGAGCGGAAAGACAGACAATGCAGTGACTGGACAGGGGTGTGCAGATGTGCAATCTGGACGTGCTCAGAAAGCGCACAGATGGGCCGGAATATAAAAAGAAAACCAATTCATATAGAGTGCATCCATTTGATCTCATCTTCGCATAATTTACACGTTTCTCTTTTGCCAACTAATATTGAACGAAGCCGCTAAAGATGACGTTTTATATTCAACGCTCAAATCTACGTGGAGACGCGAAACGTTAATTTGAACCCGTCATTACGAGGATAATTTCAAACGGAATAACAGTTCTAATTTGCACGCGAAATATTGCACGGGGATCGTCACTAATGTGCGAAATTAAGTAGCTTCAGAAGGTTCCGTGTGGGCTTTGCCATTGTCTGCCAAGTCGAGGCATCTGCCCCGAAGCTCAAAACGAATTGAAATGAGATATGAGCTCAAGGGCCTCTATTCCACTCTGCCAGGAGGGCTTGGGTTTAGGTTGCGGCCTTCCCGACAGAGATATTCCAAACGTTCACGCCCACCTCCCCCCCCTCCACACTTCTCTATTATCAGTCCCCTGACAATTCGGCCTTATCTGATGCTTGATTTCCTGACCAGAAGCACATGGTGGCTTCTGAGGGTGTTGCGCTTTGTGTTTACGAGCAACGGAAGCTGCCTATTGTTTCTTTAAATACCAAAGTAATTGTGCGTCATTTTTTTCTTTCACTTTTCGGTTTCCTGACGATTCTTCCTTTGTTCGACCCCTTTTTTAGTTCGTGTAATATTTTCGGTTTTACATTGACGCTGAGAATAGATCGTGACCTTAAGAGAACCGGATTGTGCGAGGGGTGGTGCTTCTCACGCCAGAGCAGCGGGCAGGTTTTAGGTCTACGCACTGCCAAGCCTGGCGCTATCCGATGTTGTGGGTGCGTGTATTTGGTCTAACCGGCGATAGTTTCCGCATTGCTACGTGTACAGTGGGTTGCTCGAATTTCCCAAGGCCCCGTGGTTGCTCAGATTTCTTATAATTTGCAGCGGAAATGGAAATTGGGCTACCCCACCTCAGGAAAAAAATGTTGAAACAGTCTAAACACACAGGCATTCGGTCCAGTGTTTTCAATGCATTTGGACTGAGTGAAGTTTGGAAGAGATGCATACTTTTCTTTCATACGGGGAAATGGTTGGCAATTTAATGATGGAATTGGCTTACGGAGATATGTAAAAACAAGATACAAATGAAAAAATGTCAATGGCTGTGGCTAGATTTAATTTGATATGCTTCTCTCATGCCTCAACATGAAGCCAATTGAGTTCCTTGTGCACATTCACATTTTGGATAACTTGTGTTTTTTTAATGATTTCAGTACACCCAGTACATTTCTCTATTGCATATAATAGTACAGGCACACGTACAGTCCATTTGTCAATCCACTGCTGGATGATGGCATCGCCACGCTGTGTTGGGATTATGGCAACTTTTTAAAAATACTTCAGCAATCTGTTCAGTTGGTGAAAATGGGGAGCATAGAAGTGGGTGAGCATAGCAGTATTGTGCAATAATGTATTTTGCTGCATTCTCATTTGCTGCTCATCACTTAGGCCCATCACAGCATCTACCACCTGCTGACGACGTTGGTGATTGCCCATCCAAGCACAATCCAGTATTAAGCACTGCTTAGCTTCCTAGATCTTGACAGTATCGGATGGATAGTACATTCCTAAATGAGTTGACGGTGTACACGTTGACATGAACTGTACGGTGGTTACTGTCAAGCATGTGTTTATTCAACAGCAGCCGCAGTGAAATGTAGTCATTGTTAGCGGTACTGCAGATGAGAAGTTGAACAGACGAAGCCAGCTCCGTATGAAGCTCTTGCCGGACGGACACTGGCACACGCGTTTATTTTTGCTGTAGAATCCAAAGGGATGTTTTGTGCAAAAGCAATCGCAGGGTTTGAAATGGCCTTGTGGGTAGTGTACGCCTGGACACGCCCGACCGCCTTTGGCCACGATGGTTTCATAAACACGGGGGTGGTGGCTCGCCACAGTTGATTCCAGCACCAAGCATTTGTTGACAGAAGTTGTTTTTTGTTGCGGGTCTCGATCAACCTACGGCACTAGCGTTAACTCGATGGATTTTTGTTGTTGTTGTTGCTTTCTCTCTCTCTCTCCATGAGACAGAGCAGGCCACAGTTGGGCTGCCCTGTCTGTCCATCCGCCGTCATCAAGGTTTCCTTGGTCACAGCTGCTTTTCGTGGCCTATAATTTTCTGTCTACCCATCCTGCACCACCTCCCCCACCTCTTCCCACTCCACCGCCACCACCACTAACCCCCTTCACCCTGCTTCTTCCTGCCTCGGCTGCAGATAACAGCAGCGGTAATTGGATTGATTGAGTGATTGCAGCATGCAGTAAACATAATTATCTACGCGGAGGGATTCACAGTTTGGATTCTACAGCAAAAAGCTAAAGAAGGCCACACCCCGTATTAGCTTACGTTGTTTATTTAGACAATTTCACATACCTTATCCAGTGCTCTCATGTGAAACAAATATTTATTACATTGCGGTCACGTTTAATGTCAACATTTAAACATTTCAGCCAAAAGTAAAAAAAATTGAAGGAAATCTGTTCTATATTTTGTATACAGCACACGCTGTCTAAAGGATGTTTATTTTGCCATATTTGCATAAATACAACATTGCTTTCTGCGTCTAAGATATCAATGCCAATCCACCATGAACATTCTTCATTACACTCGATTTAAAATAAAATCAGCAGAAATAGATACGTTTTTGAAGCCTTTCCGTTCGAAAATATGTCCAACAGCTGCATGAACACAATCTGCACATCTCCATTTCCTGTTTTCATATTTTTTTACGACCAATTCTTCGAAATTCTTGCTGGAAATAATGGAGTTGAGTGCGCTTTGTGAGCGTTCTCTTTGCATTAAATTTCTCGTCGCTGTAAGTTCTAGATTGTTAATGTACAGTACAGTGTATATACGTGTTGCTTGGTTGAATGTTTTGATCGTGTGTGCGTCAGACAGTTATTTAAACATTATTTGAGAGTCAGGACTAAGTTGCCTTGCAAATGATAGTTGTGGCTTAGTCTCCCTTTTCATTTTTGGCACCACAACTACTGTACTTCTCATGTTGAAAGTGTTCGGAGTAAAACTGAGTCAGTGATTTCGGGGAAAGATGCAGCAAGGATTCAACTCCATGACTCACAATTACTCATGAGAAAGTATGGAATGAGTAATGAAGACATAATCCACATAAAATATCCGAGTCTTACATTTACCACTTACATTTCATGTTCTTTGACAACGTTAACTTCAATTTTGTGCAGAATACCACGTGTTTATGTGATCGCCGATAAATTGCAGTGTCATCAAAATGACGAATCTTAAGTGAAAAACACACGGACTGTCGTAAAAAAAAATTATATTGGAAGTAATTTGGAAATTATGGTCGAGTTATTAAACCTGGTTACATTTACACAAAACGAGTTATTTAATGTCAACCTAATTTCCTGGCAGTGTTTTTTGAGGCCCGTATTTCCAGGAATTTAATTTTTAAAGGACGTGACGGTGTTCATGTCGATGGATGAAGTTGTTATTATCCTTGACTAGAACGTGTAGGGCATTGCTTTAAAACTCGAGTGTGTGGTTCCGCTGTGGGCCAGCATCTGCTTACAATCGGATCACTTCCAGTGTCTATCTGGAGGAAAATCTGTTGGTGATGTTTTCTCTGGGTGATAGCTGGACGGGCACGGGGGGGGGGGGGTGGTCTGACCGTGGAGATGGAACGCCGATGGAACGCTGGCGCAGGGCGGGGAGAGGAACACAAGTTTGGCCCGCGTTGCGCGTCCCCCAGCTGGAAGTGATTAGTCGTGGTGGCGGTAGTTTTTTCGCTGACGCCAAAAAAGAGACCCGAAAATAAACGCAAACGATTTGAATGACATCATGTGAAATGAACGAGAGGCTAACTGTGAGAACCACCATGACTGTTTAACCGTAACGCAATCCACAGCCGGAAATCGGCAAACAGAATAAAAAAAATTACGAGAAAATATTTTACATTTATTGCACTATACAGCAATATTTATTAAGCAGAGAATATCACGCTCTATTAATTGAAGTATTGTTCTTAATGAAAGTGACATCTTTCATGTTTTAAACTGCGAGACTGCTTCTTTGTGACTGACTAGGTTTATTACAGGGAACATATGCAAGAGAGTTTGAGTGGGGTAATCACTGTAATGATCTATCATATTAACATTGTATCCAACCTATAATGATATTTTAAAAACCTGCTGATGCTATACATTCTCAAAAATATAGTTTTCCCTACCATAACATATGTAATTTTCTCTCTCCCTGTGTTACATATAACAGGGCAATAAAAACAATCCAAAACAGAACACAGTTTAGTAACTGAAATTGTTTTTTTTCCAACAGCATTCCTTTCTCATAGTGGATGTTAATATTTTCCATATTAATATATAAAAAAGAACCAAAAATTCCGTGTTGAAAGCTGCACAACCGAACGCATGGAGTTATATATTTATTTGTTTTCACGTGGGAAGGATAGCAGGTTGAAGAATTGTCCGTTACAGGCCCTCTTTCCAGCAGGGCCTTGAGCAATGATGGCAGAAGGCGATCAGGTTTCTGGGCACGTAATGTGCGGCAGAAGTTTTTGGGCTCGAGGGTGGATTGTGGGGCAGGCTTGTGGTGGGGAGGGGGGGGGAGAAGCGAGGAGAGAGGAGGAGGAAGAGGAGAAGGGGTGGAGGGGTGGGAGGGTGCGACTTTTTTGGGGCCCATCAAGCGGCCAATGGATCCCAGATGGTCTGCTGCCGCACGAGTTATGAATGAGTTTCCAGTGCCGAGTAATTTACTTTGCAGTCGAGGCTGAGGATGAAGTGGATGGCAGGCTGTGGGCCGTGAGCTGCTGCTGCTGCTGAGGAGGAGGGAGCATGGCGAAGCATGCGGGGGTGTGGGAGACAAAACTTGGCACAAAGTAATCTTTCCTTTCCCTTATACTTTATTTTATTTTTGAGCACGAACAATCACTTTTCCTGGCCACATAAACATTCGGCGTGGTGGGGTTTTTTTCTTCTTCTTCTGTTGGTGGTGGTGGTGGATAGATGATTTTCGTGCTAATGTAATCTGTTACTATTGTTGTCTTTTAGGAATATCTGGCGTGCTATATTATTGGCAGGTAAACATTCGTCGGTGGGACGATGATTTCAGGGCCGAACTATTTGTTGTCGTAAACGCGGTAATCAATACGTCCGTATTTATAGACGAAAATGCTCAAATACAAGTGGCATTATGTTCACGTGCTAAAAGTTACGTGTGCGTTTTAATGCCGCCTACAATTATTTAAATAGCTAATTAAAATAGCATATCCTGAAAAGATGGTGGCAGTGTGGTGTTATCGTCAGCCTGTCTCGTGAAGGGTTAAATCACGCAGGGACTGCCTGGGAACCAATACATTTTGCCCACTTGAGCTCGTGTTTATAGTTTAAGAAGGCAGGTTTTTTTTTTAACATGTATTGAATGACCGTTTATTTTCCTCGGTCTAAACACACACAATAAACTTTCTGCAATGATTTGAGCTGTCATCAAAAACCATCCCCTGCTTTAGACGCACACAACCGCCTTCAGTGCCTCTTTCTTTCGTCTAAGTTAGAGCCCTTTTCAAACCATAAGAAGGACACGGCGCTTTTGGTCGAGAAAAAAAAAAACTTCCTGGCATCGAACCACCGTGTGTTAGCTTGGCCGTGGCGTTTCGTATCATATCCCTGCGTTGTGCAGGCGCAGGACATTTGCCCCGATAAGGGTGAAGTACAGGAAATATGCATGTCAGTGTCACTGGAGTCACACTGAGGCCTCCCAGCTGTTTTAGAGGAGACGTTTGGCTCTGGCCATCATAAGGGATGAGCAGGCAGCTTCCTCCTCCCCCCCCCCCCACTTCCCACCCTCATCCTTTACTATTTGTTATTGCTCTTTATGTATATTTGAGTTCTGGTGTTTGTTGTCATCAAACAATTCCATTGCATGTTTCATCTTTGTATGTTTTTGTCTCTCCGTAACCTAAAGTCTAATAATATTTTTTGTTTCGGTGCTTTGCTGGGCCTTCCTGTTTGGATTACACGTATTGAACTCGTTCGGTGACATGCTCTGCAGACGCGACTCAGAATGGGGACGCTTGGATGTTGGATAAGGGGTGGACAAAAAGGGATGCGACCGGGCAGTGGAGGTTTGTCAAAAGTATAACATGTTAGCCTTTAATGACAATCACGTGCCCCAACTCTGACATTACGAACACCGGCGCAGTAACTCGTAAAAAACAACTCCTCCAACTCAAACTTGACGTGTTTGTTACTTTTCAAAGCGAACAGGAAACAGCGTACATGAGAGCTGCTATTTGTGTGTCTCTCTCTCCGTGTTTGTGCACGTGTTGTGGGAAGCAGTAGCACGCCGGTTAGGGCACTGCACTGCAAACCCCACCACTCGAGTTGTATTCACAGCCATGGCTAACATCAGTGGCAAGCGGTATCAGAACTTGCTCTGAGCCTCGGCGAGGGTTGACTCACCCTTAACTTAGTACCGTCGGTGCGGTATGTAAACGTCAGCACTGGGGAGACAAAGGCGGTCCGGGGTGGTGCTGCTGGCCACACCTCCACGCCTTTTACGCTCGCTAACATCACTTGCCCCAACAGTCTGTAAGGGCTATGGTGCGATCTGTGGCTTTTGTGTTGTATCGCACGCGCCTGCAATCGGAGCAGAGGAGATCACTCTGCATTGTCCTCGAGCTCGGAGAGGACCTGCCAGAAGGCTGGTTTGGTTTGAGACGTCACACCGCATTGGCTGCGTAAATCCTGACACCCCCACACTGCCGCTTGTTATTTTTTTGGCCCTGTTTGTTTTGCACGGTTGTTAAAGGCTGGAGTCAGAGAGTCTGGGACCGTGCCGGGCAAGGGGTGGGTGGGAGTGGTGAGGTGGGGTTTGCCCTGAACGCTGTATGGGCAGCAGAAACAGATGTTCGGCTGAAAAATAAATAAAATACATGCCTGGTTAGAACTGCAAGTAAGCAGCATCTATTGTCGCACAATTTCACGCATTCGCATGATATTCGAAAATTATATTCAAATGTGGATTGTTCAAAACAAACAATCGCCTCTTTCAAAATAAATGGTTGAAAATTATGTAGTGTTCAATACGTACGGTCACTTATTTTTGGTTATAAAGTATTACTGTAGTGAGTCAAATTAAGTTGACGGCTGTGCTTACACACACGGGCAATCACTTGCGGTCATTATTAAATAAAAATGTATTTATGTATGTTGCATGCTGTTTTTATTCAAATATTCTCTCTGTCACTCCAAGTCGAGCCTAATCGTTCCGTAGCCTCGTTATTACCACAAGAAAAGTTTAAACCTGTGCAGAGGGAGATATTGTGTAGTTTGTACGGTTAGCTTACTAATTAGCATTACTGTATTGGCACTTATTTTGGCCTATAGGTGTATGATTAAAAAGGACAATAATCTAGATTTTATGAAGCTCCATTCTTGATATGCCAGCTCAAAGCGCTGTACATAAAAACACATAAAAGTAAGCGGTACAAAATAAAAAGACCAGCATTATATAAAAAAAATGTATATAAAACAGCTAATTTAAGCAAAATGAGTTCTAATTCCACATTTGAAAACACCCAGAGAATGTCATTGGGAAGGGGATACCCTCAGAAGAAAAGTACATGGTTCACCACTGTCCTTCCATCAAGTAGAGCATTAAATGATTCAAATATAAAAGGTCAGTCCATTGAGCTTAGCTAACCCTAAGAATACAGAAGACTCTCAATAGGTGTATTTTATTCTTAGTGTTTACTTGTCGCCTAGATGTTCACAATGTATCGAATAATAATACTAATTATTACATAATGATAGCCTCTTTGTTAATCTACTGTAGAGTCAAGCCTCCCAATGTCGTGTTGGTCATGGAGTTTGTTTGATCATAGTTCATCACGCTTATCAGTTTGGGTTGCTCAAGACGACCCCAGGACCGGTTTGAAAATCACTTGCCACTGATGTTAGTCGTGGTCGGGGGAATCGAACTCGGTTCTTGTGATTCATAGCGCAGTTCGCAAACCACTATGACATCACTTCACCTAACGGTTAACAGCATTAAATAACAAAAATTCAACACGTTCGTCAATAACACGTTAAACGTAAAAACATATAATAGGCGACGTTTCGGGCAATGGCCCTTCTTCACAGAACATGCTTGTGCACTACTTACTGCCAACGCAGCAGCATCACCAAATCATTTGTACAATACGTGCGGGCCCACGCGTATTTGTTGCGTACAAATGCATACTTGTGCGCTCGTGTGACACGGCGCGTAAAAGTACATGAGAAAGCAACACCTTCAAATTGATTGGCACGCAGGTCATACCTGCGGAGAAAATCCAAGAAGGCTTTGTGTGAAGCGGGCGGCTGTTTACACATCCATGCTTCACTTTCACCCGTTTGAAGTGCCTAAAACGCCCTCGACTGGCGCACGCGGCTCGCCGCTGTGTTTGTGTAGCTACACTCGAGCTGAAGTGGCCTCTGTTTGCAAAGCATGTTATGTGTCACCTGATGAATAAGGGGGTTCTGGGAAATCTAAATTAAATAGTTCAAAGCAACCCTTAAAGGCAATTATGGCTTTGATACCAGAAAACATACTTCTCCATTCAAGTACATTGGATAATAACGCTTTTTATATATATAATTGAAGCACAAAATCCCGGCTCCAAAAAAAAGAGAACACAAAAATAAAACGAGGTTGGCTTTTAAAAAAAAATGAAATCGTGCTGTTTTTTTGTTGAGTAATTAAAGCACGTTAATGATAAAAAAACACGTTCGGTTAAGATATAAATATATAGATCGGTTATTGCCAGTTAGCAGTAATATTCCAAAGTGTATGCAACGCATCCAACGGTCAGAATGCAAACACCCCCCGGTACACGACGGTGCTGAGACTGCAGAAAATAGCAGGGATATCAGCGGAAAACGTGAGCAAAAGATGACGCGGCATAGTCTGTGGCCTCCTGCCGAGCCAGGGTCCATCAAATTACCCACTTGGTCCCATCACTGGGTTAAATAAAGCTCCTTCCCTTCTGGATGGGTGTCCATTTTACAACTGCGGCATTCCTGTCGGGTGGATAGGCGGCCCGCTATATATTGTGTTTTTATTGTTGGTCCTCATAGTCCGTTGCTTACAACGCGACGCAGACTCCCCCTCCTCTCCTTTCATTCCCTCCCACCATCAACCCCTGGGGTGTGGGTAATTGCGAAGGGCTGGAACTCACAGCCTGTTGCTAATGCGTTGTTTACCTAGGCCAGCAGCCAGCTTATTAGCTCATGTGGTTCCACTTACGGCCGGAGACCTGTAGGATGGTTGGCCTAACAGCGGCCGTTATCTGTGGCCACGGCTCGCTAACCCCCTGCATCTCTCCATGTACTCTTGTAAGTGGATGTAGCCACTGTGGCGAGATGTGCAGGCGTGTGTATTATTATTATGATCGTGGTGGTGGTGGCTCACGAGCGGTTATGGTAATGTAATGAAATGGCATTTGCCATGGTATGTGCCTTTAAAATAATCAGCTGCTTCGTGTATCCTCCCCACCCCCCACCCCCATACCGTACTATCATAATGGGATTTAACGTGAAATTTTACATATCGTGTAAAATGTACTTCGTCCAATTTCTCATGCATTATTTACTCCCGAGCTAAGGATGGTCGCATGCTATGGCCAGCCTAACTGGTGCAGACGTAGAGTCGTGAAACATCGAAGGAACAGCATGCAGCTGGTCAGATGCGCGCGGCTCATTCAGAACGTTCGTGAATGCGTGGACTTTCAATGCTGCCGAGTGGGGACACAGGGACAGGCCCTGCCATCTGGAGCCGAGTGTGACGTGCGGACAGCCGGGTGGGTGGGGGTGGGTGTTCAGTGCCTCCGTCGACGCCTGGTACACTTGGTTTTGTTGTCGCGTGCCTCCAAAGATTTCAAAAGTAACATCAATTATCGCTAAAAAGGGGGCTAAATTTGGCCCCGGCGTGCCAGTTTTGTCCCCGCATTTGAATGTCTCTCCAGGTCAGGCAGTGATTTGTTACTCTGACCCTGTGACCTGGCAAATTTTTTGAGGTGGATACTGTGTCAAGGGCCATTTGTTAAATCTGTCACCTCCACACATGTGGTGCTGTAAAACCGCAGACAGTGAGTAAAGGAGATGTTTAGAGGATGCCTTTTTTTACGTGGCACATGCGACGACATAAGATCAGCTTTGTGTGAGTAAACCTAAACACGAAAAAATGGTGTTCAAAATAATGCAAAGACGTGAGTTTATATAAATCTGTTCATGTACTGATTTTTCCAAACAAATTGAAACATCTCAGCCATGTAGGAGACTATTTTTATGATCATCAGATATTTTGTTATTCGCATCTGTAATTGTTTTGGAACATAAAACTAAAACTATCAATGTTGTTGCTTCACATGTTTTTAAAGAAAATATATAACTGGAAATATTTGACTTCTTTCTAGCATCAAAGTTGTTGACCATTCTGCTATGACTTCTAAGGATTGTAGATTATATCACATGTTGCACGCTGTGCTGAAAGACATTTAGGTTGCACAACATCGTGGCAAACATCCTCAATTCCTGGCAGACCCCACCAGAGGATATGTACTGCACATTCTTAACAACACGATCTGGCCACGAGCGAGAGGCCTAATGATTCACCCCCTCCCTCCCCGACTGTTCGAATAATTGCCACGATTAATTGTATTTATGCCGTGGTTAATCATTTCTTTAGAACTGCTTTCTGTGCTTAGTGTATTGTCCTTCCCCCACATCTTCATTCAGCACGTTTGGCTACGTACAGTGTGAAAGAAGTTCAACATACATACAATATAGTGGCCAGTTGTGAGTGTAGGGGTCATGAGGAACACAATGCATACAAAATATTCAAATCGGAAAAACATTGATTCTTACAAACACTATTCGATGCATGTGTCGTGTGCTTAAGAATGTAAATTACGAATTATTCTATGCATTGTTATACCTCTAATATATTCACTATTTGTGCACAGTATTACAGCAATTTTAGCTCACCAACATTAAACAGCAGATTGTTGATCACAGCATGCCCATTAAGTGTTGGACATGTGCCTTTCAAAGCATTCTATGTATAACGTGTCAGATAAAAACAAATCTAAGCCGCTTTCTCATGCTGAAAAGAAAATAAATGAATGCGTGGGAATCTAAAGTTACCATGCTATTATTTTGTTTGCAGTATGAAATCTTACAATCAAACTACTTTCTGTATCTTCTAAGATATTATTAAGTTTATATTTTGTTCGTGAACATTTACTACTGGGATACTAGTAGCTTGGGGCTAGTTTTTGTATGCAGATGAAAAGTATTTTTCGACAATTTGAAGGGTTTCGAGTGAAAATAACTCAACGCATCATCGTATTCAGATTTCGCATAAAATCAGTTTTCCATCGCTGAACATTGTTTGCAACGTCTTATCTTGGTCGCACTTTGGTGAGCTTGAGACTTCACCCTCAGGTTAAAACGTGATGAATGTCTGTCTATCATCATCATCGGCCATGATTTATTCACTGTTGGATGAAGTCCTCCCATGATCCATCTTGCTCCTGCACACGTGCCGATCTCATCCCTTCACATGGCAGCCACTGCTTCGGCTGCCTATGCCATTACTCGCCGTGACCATCGGTCATCACAGTGATGAGTCCTGCCCAGGTCCACTCGCTGTACTTTTCCCAACAACAATCACAATGTCCCTAACTTGTGTCATTGAATGAGAATAGGTTTTCCCCTTTTTTCTGGCAACAAAACCGGTGTTAAGATGTTAAAACACCAAACTGAAACATTTTACAAGGAATCATGTCTGCATTAACCACATATACTTGTGGTCAGAATGCAAACAAAAAACATACTCTGATAGTATATGCATTGTCTTTGAAACTGATTGGTCCACACCAGAGACAGCTTTCTCCTCTGCCTCTTAGTGTAATTCCAAGCATGTACCTCGACATGCTTTTTTTCATACGTGCTGTCAGTGTCCATGTTTCCAGTCCGTATCTCTTTGCAGGTAATATGCACCAATTGAGGCCCATATCTACTTGGCTTTTGATTATCCAGTTCAGTTTTATAAAAAAAAAAACACCCCAACCTGCATTCACTCTCCCGCCTCATTATTTCATCCTTTTCATCCTGATCTGCCTTCAACAATTGTCCTCTGCATGTGTACTTTGTCCTATTTGTCCAGTCTTGTCCATCCAATAAATATTTATTTTTGTTGAGTGAATTGGTGTGTACATCGTTTGATTCACTCATTGGCCCAGATTTGTAGCCATATGTGTAATGTTCTTCAGTAGTTTCCTGTAGTCTATGCTCACTGGTCGTTGTCATGACTGCTATCAGAAAATCTGAAATGGTTAGTATACTTATTCTTGGTTCTTACAGTAAAGTCACGTAGAAGGAAAATAACGAAATAATAAAAATGAAACATAATAAAAAATATATTACGTTTATTTATTTACTATTTGTATTTCCCTTCTACGTGACTTTACCGAAAGAACCAAGAATATGAATCCCTGCAGCCACGAAAGCTTTAAATCGAAGGTTAATATACTCTTCGTTTATGTTCATGCCTTTATTTCTCCAATTTAGTCATTCGTCTCTCTCAGGTAGAGTTAGTTTGAAATTTGCTACCACTTTTATCTGGGTTAGTTTTTTTTCATATATAAACCCCTCCTGATCGTGCCTGTGGTTACCTCTGTTGAAGTGTAGCCTGCATTCCCCAGCCTTTTATCACTTCCCGTAATTAAGTTGTTGAGGACAGAGACATCTATAAAAAAAATCTAGGTTTCGTCCATTAGAATCAAGTCAATGTGATTTCTGTCTCCATTTTGATTATTTCATGTTCCAAATCCTAGATTCTTATATAGTTTTAAAATATATGATGTCCCCGCTGGCTGCGAACTCGAATAAAGTATCTTCTCATTTCTCACTCCGATGTCAAACTTACACATTTCCCCTTTGCCTAAGCACATTTGTGCCTCCTTCATACATTTGCTTTGTTTCCACATTCATCAATTGTTATTGGAGCATATATGCCTCAGTTATCTTAAATAATAACACACTTGGATTATGGGACCTCCTTTGCCAGTACCAAAATATGAGAATAGGTTTTTCCCCTTTTTTCTGGCAACAAATTATTTAATCGCCTTTTGGCGTCCTCTGATCTAACACCATTTGAGACGAGGCTCCAAAGAAATCTGTCTCTGGCGTGGACCGAACAGTTTCAAAGACAATGCATATATTATCAGTGTATGTTGTTTGCATTCTGACCACAAGTATTGTGGTTAATGCAGACATGATTCCTTGTCCAAGGTTTCAGTTTGGTGTTTTAACATCTTAACACCTGTTTTGTTGCCAGAAAAAAAGGGAAAACCTATTCTCAACGCACTTGTAGTTATATTAATGATTTGTTACTTTGGATAGATCACAATATTCCATTGTAACAATATTAATAATAGTCCAGCCAAGCTTTATTATTGAGACCATGTAATTGGCTAGTGTATCCAATCAGCCAGCTTTCACGCAGCGAGTGTACACATGGCTGTGAAAAATGAGAGGCGTTAATACTGGGATATGTACTTCATATACGCTTGCAATTCTTAAAATTAAATCCAGTAAATGTAAAAGGATCGGAAGCGGGCACGGAGGCAATTATTCAAATTGATTGTTCCTTTTTTTGAGGCCTAATCAATAGACGGAAGGGTTGATTTCCTAAGCACTCGTACGCACGCACAGGTAGCGAGCGTCTTGCGCTACTGTACATTATTTGCACAGCCCTAAGCATCATCGTAATGAGGGAACGTGATGAAAGTGGAAAAAAAGGAGGGCTGAGATTGCTGAAGGTGGGCTAGGGGCAGCAAGAGTAATGGCTGCTGGGGTCAGAGGTCAACAGTGGGAGGATGGTAGAACACACCGATGTCAAGTCCAACACGCAGTCTCCCACTGCTCCTCATGAAAGACTCTCCCGCACGGGAAATTAATCAGCAGCAATCTGCTGCAAGGAACCAAACTATAATTTCATTAGCAGCGTTACTCTTCGTCGTAGTCTTCATGTGTTATGAACCTTCTTTCACTTTATTTCTACAAACGGTGGTTAATATCCCATCACTTCCGTTTGAACAAGGCACAAAATGTTTAAGGTGGATAGAAATGTAAAACGTTCTGCCGCAGTAATTGTGAAGGTTGTTATCAGTGTTGTTGCGCTTTCATCGTCCCGGACAAAGCTGTGCACAAGTAAATAATTTTTGGTCTCTTTTTAATGTGTTCTTCTTTTTCCCACTAGGAACTGTTGAGATCGTTAAATTTCGATTTAAAGCTTTCGTGACTGCAGGGATTCATCTTCTTGGTTCTTTCTTGGTTCTTTCGGTAAAGTCACGTGACTTTACCGAAAGAACCAAGAAGATGTTGAGATCGTCTTTTCCCCTTCATTTGATTGTCGACTTTTTCAATTGCTTCATCTTGCATCTGATACTGTAGGGTGTCAATTCAGCTACCTGAAACGCACACACAACTGCACTACTGATATGCATGCAGTTACACATGCGTGCAGTTACACATGCGTGCAGTTACACATGCACACACGCACACGCGTGGTGTGGCCACAGCACCATGCCTGATCACATTTGCCTCCCCAATGCTGATCTTTACACAGGGCAGAAGGTACTCATTTTTAATCCTGAGTTCACTAAAGGAAGTCCGTGGGACTGGTTCAGATAGTCACCACTGATGTTGGTCATGGTTTGGGGAATCAGACTCAGGTTCCCAGGTTCATAGTGCAATGTACTAACCACTGTTCACACACACACACACACATATACACGTGTGTGTGTGTGTGTGCAATGTATATGAGAGTGTTATTCTGGCTGCCAGCGCTGGTGGCATTGACTGACACTTCAAACTCTCAGCAAAATGCTGCTCGTTGCGAGCTGGGCTGCATTGTCAGCATGTGCCACAGAGCGAACGTCTCTTAAATATTTACTCAAAGGCAGAACCCGTCGCGTAATTGCCCACAGTTGACACAACCCTGGCTCTCGGTGCGAATGCCACGCTTTTTGCAGGTCACTGTGCAGGCAGAATCTGGACGTGTGCTGCCACGGCGCTGTGAAATCCATTACGCGTTTGGGGTCCTACTCACCGCAGTGCACCGCGCACCGAGTTTTACAACGAAAACTCATTAGTTCAAATGATGCAAAGTTATTCGGCAGGTGTGTGGGGTGAAGGGGGGGCTTTAACAGCGTCACGACCCCGGGAATGACACCCAGAGAAGATCTTTCTGCTGAAGTTACACACTGCGCTCGATAATAATTATTACTGCCGCGGCGCCGTGCAAAAGTTAAGCTCGCCCGGCTCGTAAATGTTTAGTCCTGAGCTGCTAACCGTTAATTGAATCTTAAAGCGTATGCAGTTAACAGCTAAGTGTACTAAAACCGAGCGACAACGGCTTCGGTATCGCTGACTAAACCTATTTGACGAACTTCGCGCGCGCCGTCTCAAACGCACTCCGTCCGGTAAGGGGAGAGAGAGAGAAAGAGAGACCGATGCGGAGAGTGGAGGGGACCTCACGGTGATTTTGACGCATTAGTATGTGCGAGCTGCCCAGGCAATCACGGCCATTAAGCCCGCAGGCTCATTATTTAAATAACATTAAATCGGTTTGATTCAATTTTCACGCAGGAAGACAAATGTTTTGTGTCAGTCGTGATTAGAAACTTTTTTCTCATAGCAATTACCGTCGAGGCGGCTTATTAGTTTATCAGATTGAGGGCTGCGTTAATAGGGTGCCATCATGTGCCCAGCACTTTGCTTGCAAATTTAGCATAATAACTATTACTGGAAAAGACAGTAGACACAGTAGCTCGGCTATGGCGGTTTTTGTTTGTTTGTTGTGCTTTGATTCATCAATGGCAAAGGAGAATATTGTACACAGTGCACTCGTTTAAATGTGGCGATTTGAATGTGCATTTTAAAGGTACATGGTTGCAAACGAAATAACTAAATGGGTAGAAAGTGGCTTTTGTTTTGTTCATCGCCTGCCACCGCTGACTTTGTACATGCGGAAGTGGTCAGTGGTGATGTCACAGTGGTGGTGCTGGCACGTCACTCACCATCATCCAATTTAAATCTCCTTTTGGGGAAGAAAATTAACATGCCAAAAAAAACAACCACAACAAAGAAGCGTGCTCTTGCCATGCTTGGAAAACTCTGAACAGTGTCGAAGTCTGCATGTGTTCCGAGTCATGATTGTTCATAGCCAGGATCCATGTGACGCTGGACATTTATTGGAATGGGTTTTGCTCGTGCAGTAATGCACTTGGCACTTGCATCGTGAGTGAGGCAGCTGCACATTTGATGCATTTTATGAAACCCCGAGTGCTTATTAGAAGGCCACGGGTGATTGCCAGTTTGTGAACGTAGAGAAACACAGCGTGGCCAAGCAGTCATAAAATATTGTGTTTTTGGGAGCGACGCGAGCGATCGTTATTGCCGATTGGCCAGATTTATCTGCTCATTAGGGCAATGCTTTGAGCCTTGCCTAATTGGGGGGGGACACATAAGGACTTTACCTGGACATGTTCAAATGCGTTCACACTGCTGCATGCAAATACTCATGCTTATATGTTGATATCATGTTTCAACATCACCGTTAACACCGTCATCATCATCAGCAGCAGTGTTTGTGTCATTCCCTGCTGTTACCTATACACCTTAACAATCTGGTCCCAACCACGTGCTTATGGCCATGTACGTGAACCTAAATATCCCTTGGTCAGGGATCATGGGATCTATTGTTTCACAAAGGCCTTACTTGACGAGTTGAGAATTGGTAGCCTGAGCCGGGGGCGTGCGCCACTTTGATTCGAGAACATTATTAAAAGCGGCCCCAAGATGAAAACAGGGTTTGTATCCAGATTTAGCGTAGGCGCATGATGGTTGTGATATCGGCAAACTTTCGTGAGTGTCTGACGCAGCAGCCACTCTGCCTGTGAGGGTAACAATGGGCACTTCTTACGATTAATATATAATAGCCCCACAGAACGGTCATTTTTACATTAATAGGTGCTATAAACTTTTTTTTGGAAGTAACTTGTAGCTCTGTACAAATGTCAGAAAGAAACAGTTCACCTATTCGACATTTGACTGTCAGTTTCCACTGCACTGACGCCAGTGATAAATGGTAGGATAATGAAATGCTACAAGACAGGACAAGTCCAGTAATGAAATGGGGAATTCCTCCTTTTTTAATGGCAAATGCTCTCCTTGCCATTCCTGGCTCTTACAAGCCTACGCCTGCTTACTCTTGCCCTGTTTTTCTTTAGAAGTTGATGTATCTACATGTACTATTTTTATCCATAATCAAGACATTACTTTTGGCACTGTGGAGAAAATATCACTCTACCTTACTCCGATGTAGCTTAATGGGGACCATTTTTTATTTTTTTTTGGCGTCGATGCTCCTGTCCCCTATCGGTGCTGTATTCAAACCTCCCAAGTTTATCATATTTCACTCTACCCCTCACTCACCTCTGCCCCTGCGCAGCCTTGCAATCTGTCCTTTCTAATTGAACTCATTAAATTCATGCCAGCTGCATTCATTTTTTTACTGGAGCGCACGATTGTGTTGGAAAGGAAAAGTTAGATCCAAAATCAAATACAAACCCCTTTATAAGAACCCTAATGGCTGCAGGTAAGAGATTGCATTTTTGTTATGAATGTGTCGCTATTGTCGTGCCATTTATTGTTTTGCAGAAACCCGTGGCGCTTACAGAAGTCCATGGCACTTGATTAACCAAAAGAGCACCGGATGCATGATGACAGCATCCAAACGTTGCTGCTGAATTGACTCACCAGCAACACAAAAAAAGCGTTCAATATTTGTTCGCCGTTAAAGGAAATGAAAAAAAAACCCATGAATGTACGTTTTGTTTCAAACGCACTCATATTCCTGCACCCTTAGATGCATATTCAATCTATGCAGGCGTATGGGTGTGTGAGCTCATTTGGCTAAAACATGTGTAAATCAAAACTACTCTGAAGTTTAACTGCAAACCCTGAATTAAGCTAGCCGGTTAAGCACTCACCAAGCAGTGTTTCTAGTGCATGCAGCATTATTGTGTCGTCCTGAATGGATGGAGCGGTAGTGCAGTGCCACTGTGAGCGAGTTCGACTCCCGACCATGGCAAAGATCAGTGGCGAGTGACGTCTGAGCCAGTCCTGGATACTCCTTCACCAACCTGCAGTGACCAGCATGATAAATCAGGGTGAAATCATCCAACGTGACTGACATGCGATGGGAAGGCCTTCATCCAGTAGTAGATTGACACCGGTGCTGTATACAAATAGAGTCAATCTACTGCCGGGTGAAGGCTTCCCCACACCATGTTGTTAGACCATACTTCACCACACTGGTCGTGAGTGCTGGGAAGCCCAGGACCGGTTCAGTTATTACTCACCACCGATGGTAGCTGTGGCTGCGAATCAATCTTCGGTCGCCAGGGTTCATAGTGCAGCGTGCTAATAACGCTGTGCCACACCGCTCCGCCGTGGTTAAAGTGTAGACATTTCAAAAGTATTCTCGTTTGCAGCCATTCACATTTGAAACTCGACGTCACCAAACACGTCGTCTGCATTTTGTGTCCGCTCGTCACATTTCGTTTCTTTCGCAAGTGCCACTAATGAACTCATTAATAATGTAAGGTGGGCAGAGCACCAAGCCAATGTGACAATGCATAGGTCACGACCTCATCACACCGAGTGCCGCGGTGACGTTCCCAATCCGGGCATTCCCAGCAGCGTCGCGAGGGACGCGTCCTCACGCACCTGGGAAAGTGCTGCGTTAGTCTCGCTCTCCCCGTCGGGAGGTATCCCCCTTGTAGTAAAGCAACTTGTAAATAGCGTCATTACGCGAACATTGCGCTCACTTCACTCTGAGTGCGCGGTTGCATCTTGAAAGAGTAATTTTAAACGTTGGAATTAGAAGACAGGATTATGATTTTAATGCACATTTATCTTGGCACGTGTCAATGCCCGTGGATTCTAACAGATGTGCGTTCACAAAAAGAAGGCATCTATTCCTCAAAAGCGTGCGAGTAAATTTCGATTTAAAGCTTTCGTGACTGCAGGGATTCATCTTCTTGGTTCTTTCGGTAAAGTCACGTAGAAGGGAAGTAATAAAATAATAAAAATAAAACATAATAAAACAATTCTCACGACGTTTCGGCCACAACGCAAGCAGCCGTCCTCAGGTGAAAACCAGGTCCGTCGAGGCGACAGAGTCCGTGCGAGTGTAAAGCAGACTTGCACGTGCATGGACGTATGTGTTTTTTACTTGAACACATTGTCATATGTGTGCACGCATTTATGTGTGTGCCTTTGCTTGTTTCGTAATACTGTAGGTGTTCACCTTGACAGTTGCTTTGTGTGTGCGTGTGTATGTGTGTATATGTGTATATGTGTGTGTGTCGTGCACTGTGGGGAGCGGTAGTGTAGCGGTTAGCGCGCTGCGCTATGAACCCGGCGACCCGGGTTCGATTTCCGCTCACGGCCAACACCCAGCGACGATTATCTGAACTGGTCCTGGGCCTCCCCTAGGTCGACTCAGCCTCAAATCAGTACCCGGTGCGGTGTGTAAACATCGACACTGGGGAGACAAAGGCGGTCGGGCGTGGTGATGGCCACCCACCCCCTCGTGTACCGTTTCGGCCTTCATAGGTGCTCGCTAACAGCACTTTTGCAGTCTGTTAAGGCTATACGGGGATATTTGTCTTTGTGGCGCACTGGTTAGCGAACTACGCTACACAGCTGGCGACGCGACTTCGATTCTCGCTCACGACCAATCACAGTTGCAAACATTTGAACTCGTCCTGGGTCTCTGCTAGCTCGAATTCAGCTTTGAATGAGTAACCCGTGTGGTGTGTAAACATCAGCACGAGGGAGACAAAGGCGATTGGGCGTGGTGCTGGCCACCCCAACCCCCTTATGTGCTCGCTAACAGCACTTGCTCCAACAATATGTTCAGGCTATACGGGGGATCTTTGTCTTTGTGTGCACGTGTGTGCGTGCGCGTGTAAATGTGCGGAGGAGGGAAGGTGGTGAGGTTACGCGCCACTTGGTTCCTTCTCTGGCCTTGAGGTCAGGAAGAACAGGGAGCGCAGGGGGGGGGAGAGGCGCTTTAGAATAAACACGAGGTTCGCCAACTGAATTGAAAGACAATAGCTGCACTTGGGGCCAGAGATAAAAGGCGGCTGCATTGTTTCGAAGCTGCGTCTTCCTGCTGTGGTTGCAAATATATGACTCAAGGTTGGCCGAAGACGCAGGTGACTTTCATTTTTAGATTCAAATCCGCCCAAAATTTAGCACCGTGCGAATTATTTTGACAATGCATTGTGCTTTGTGTACTCTCCCCCCCCCGCCCTGCCTTTGTATTTTAGCTTTAGATTTATTTTCAAGGCTTTAAAAAAAAAAATTCGTGGGCATACATCTCTTTTTGTTATGTTTTGTAGTTATTATTGACGGGTTTCAAGAGCAGCCCGACTGCTCGCCTCGTTTTGCGCTCACGCATAAGCCGTCACGTCGTCTTTTTATTTTTTTTATTTTCTCTTACAAACCTATTATTTGGTTTGCAACAGCAATTCTTTTGAGCCCTCTGCTCGCAGTGTTTTACCGTTTTAATGTGTATGTTACACTGCCCCCTCACGCGGAGTGAGCATCTGTATGTGACATATCACTTTTATATATGAAATGTCATTTTCTTTCTGTCCCTTTATTTCAGAGCGTGCACTTGTGTGCCCAATTGTCTCTCCTAGGCCACCCTTACCATATGTCCCTCCCGCACTCCCCCCAGCCACCCCTATGCCTCCCCCACCCTCCACCCCACGTCTCATCCTCCATCCCCTCCCCCTATACTCGCCGTGCGCTATGCCGTGGATAAATTTACATCGGTCGCGTGGCGTGCGTTTTTTTTGCTTGCATGGCTTCGCGCGACAGACAGCCAGAGAGAGGGAGAGAGAGAGAGGGAGGAGAGATAGGGGAGGTGTTTAAGCACTCGCTCGAGCGGAATAAGTGCATGCCATCTCACCAGCTGGGCTTCCCAACGGCCTGGGGTCCCCCCTCACTCATCCCCCTCCCTGTCTCCACCCACACCCCCCCCATCCCCCCCATCACTACCGTCTCTCTTGCTTAGACATCAACCTCGCAGCAACACGACAGGGGAAGCGCTCACTCGCCAACTGTTAATGTCACTTTATTTTATTTTTGTGCTTCTTAATGCTTTCAGTCGTCCAATTTTGGCTGTTCCTTTGCATTATTAAGCGCAGCGTACAAGCGTTGACATGATATCGCTGGCTGTGTTCTGGCCGGCTCCGGTGTCTTTTGCAAAGTAATCAAAAGAGCCCGAAGAACCTGGGTAGTGTTAATGTGTGGGACTTTACTTCCGTGAATTACGTACATAAATGTGCGTGTACAATCGTACGTGTGTGTCACGTTTTTGTCAATCCACTGCGAGATACTCCGCACCTCCGATTAGCATGGTTCGCTGCATAAGGTGCGATCGAAGTTCAACACACATAGATGAGGACCTCCCCAAGGATTTTCTGCAATGCCCTCTGCTTTCCGAAATTCCCATTGCACCCGTCTTTTGCGCATGGCAGTCGCCCATCCTAGTGCTATCCGGACCCCAAAATTCCTGCTTAGCTTTGAGATCTACCAAGATTGGGCACGTTACGATTGATGTGGTCATAAGTTATTTAGATATAGATGAAAATCATATTAATGCGTGTACAAAAGTTGGTTAAATGTTACACCACCTTTTGTTTACTGTCTCAACAGTATAACCTTCAGTGCTTCACGTATGCTTTTAAAACCAATAACGCAATGTGCACACTTGGATTATGATGGAGCCTCTATTTAGAGGTTGAATAAATTACTCTCGTTTCATTGACACCTAGGCTTAAATATATATTAAACAACACGGTGTGGGTTTTTTTAATTTTTCCCCAATGCTCATCTGTAATTTGAAGGCGGTACAACAGACCAGCAGGACATCTCATCAAACCTGCCTAAGAGCGGATCATTCTAATGGTGTAATTCCATGCACTGGCACAGATGCCTTCACTGTAATTAGGACGAGAAACCCTGCACAGGTTTCGCTGCTAATTAGTAAATTATGACGAAAATTGCATCAGGCTAATTAGCCGGTATTTGCGCAGATCCCCAAAGTTGGGGCCAAATGAAGCGTGGGCTCCGGTTGTGGCTGAGAAGCCTGGGCTACAGGGAGCGACGTGAACTCGTGGGCAGGGGGGCGGAGGGGGAGGTGCACCCTGCACGCGCCACTGTCAGCTGCGAGGAGCATCGTCCCAACTCCTCCGATATTTAAACGGTTTACTTCAGAACCGGTCAACATGAACGCAGCACTTCCACAAATCTCCTCCATTCGCTGCTCACGATGTGATGGGACACATTTCATGCATTGTCCATTTTTGGGGTGGAAATTGTCGCATATTGTGATTTATTCAGTGCACTGCCATGATGGAGGCTCCACCCCCCCCCCCCCCCCGAGTTGTGTCGGTTGTGGGGGTTGTTTAACTATACTTCACCATGCTGGTGAGTGTGGGTTGGTGAAGTGAAGGAGGGGTGAGGTGGGGGCATGACAGGTTCAGATACCACTTACCACTGATGTTAGCTGTGCCTGGGAATCTTACTGATGTTGTCTAGTCCATCGTACAGATTACACTACTCCCCCATTATTTATTAATAATTGCAGTAATTGTTTTTGGAAATTACTCTGCAGGTAACATTTTACAGTTCGCGTTTGTTTGTCAGGCAATTATTTTGAATTATAATGCAGCTATGCCACCAGCACACGCATGCACAGTCTGCTCTCTGGATGAGTCAACAAGCAGATGGGGCATGAGCCTCGCTTAACATCCCCTCGGATAGACGGCACCCTTCATCATGCCCCCTCTACCAGAATATCTCAGGGGGCACGTGCGGGGTTAAAACGATGATGTTGTGACTTGGAGGTTAGGGTTCTACTGTTCAGCCTGACCACTGCCCTGCTCAGCATGGATTTTATGGAGTGGAAAATGGCAGGCATATTTTCACTCCAGCATGCGTGCGTAGTGCTTTACACGTTGGTAAATGAAATAAGTACTTATTATATACTCTCTGGTGGGTTATATTTCATAGCCGTTTCTTCATGGCAGACGGACGTTGGATTTCGGAGCGGTTTCCTGATCGAATGGGGAACAAGCGGACAAGGTTTCCGATTTTCAGACATGCGGACGGGCGACTTAAATTTGGTGGAAGAAATGAAATAACAGCAAGTTGGTTGGCGCTGCACAAACAAACGGCGCTGTCATTGCGAGTTTCGGCACACACAAAAACCCGTGCCTTTGTGTTGATCACAGTTGATGGACACGTGGCGTGTTACGTGTGAAACGAGACCCCCCCCCCCCCGCCAGGAGTAAATAAGCAGGAAGGTAGTGGAAAGAGATGGCTGTGCCCATGACATATGGGGAGTGGCGGGTGTGGCCATCTGTCCGTTTGCTGTGATTTTGCCACGATATAATCATCCTAATCTAGCCCACTCCCTTTCCTCCTTTCTCACCCACCATTGTCTTCGCCTGCCGATTGTGTGCGTTTGTCTCTGCGGTTATTGCATTTCCAAAAAAAACCGTGAAATCTGCGTGGCCCTCCCGCACATTAGTGGTGTCAGGAGGCAGAGTGCGCGCTCAGGACAGAGGCTCACAATTAAAATTAGCGGAATAAACATATAGCATCAATGGGCAGAATTGCTTTCAACAGGCATACAAAAATGTTGGACGTTCAAATAAACAACGTATACGCAACATGTCTGTAAATACATGTAAATAGACATTTACTTATGTATGTATGCATGCGTGCGCCTGTGTGTGTGTGTGTTCAAACATGCGCGCACACGTACACATAGAGCAAAAGCGGTGTTTTTAATATAGAGGTATCGAGAGAGGGCCACATATCAAGGCTTACATAGCGAGAAAGAGCAAAAGCATTGGGGTTAAGAAGAAAAGAGTTACAGAGTTAAAGAGACCATACAGGGGAAGAAAAAAAGACATAGAAATAGAAAAAGAGACAGAAGAAGACAGAAAAAAAGAGCTTATTCTAATGAGAGCAGATTAACAGATTATCATAATAAGAAAGCAGTGGTTTTGTGTGCTGTGGGTGGTGGGTGGTTCCCCAGCTGGCCCAGTGAAAGCGAGAGAGATGAGGAGGGAGAGGGAGGGAGATGGGGCCACGGGACAGACAGACAGACAGATGGGAAAGCCTTCTGAGGGTCGATAAGTCACTGACCTGACAGCTGGACGGGCTGTCACATGACCCTCAAGCAAGAAACTCAGGTTCAGGCCTGTGCCTAATGTACACTTGCAATTCCAAACATCAACACATACACACACGCATACACATACGTGCACACACGCACACATGCACGCCCATACATACGCACATACATACAAAGATCCCCCGGTATAGCCTTAACAGGCTGTCGTGGCAGGTTCCGTTAGCGAGCACCTACGAAGGCCGGCACTGCACACGAGCGGGTGGGTGACCAGCAGCTAGTGGTGATTACACACCACACCAAGTACTCATTTAAGGTTGAGTCGACCTAGGGGAGGCTCAGAACTGGTTCAAATAATCGTCACTGGTGTTGGCCGTGAGCAGGAAGCAAACTCGAGTTGCCGGGTTTGTAGCGCAGGCCGCTAACCATTACATACAAAGACACATAGAATCCCACACATATATGCACATACATACTGTACATGGGGCAAGTACTATTAGCAATCACCTCTAACGACTGGCATGGTTCAAGATAAGGTGATATGTCCAGCACCACACTCAGCTGCTTTTGTCTACCCAGTGGTGATATTTATACACCACACTGGGGACTCATTTAAAGGCTGGGTCAACCTAGACGAGGTCCAGGACCAATGCTGATATCACTCACCACTGATGAGAGCCGTAGTTGGTCAATATTACAGCGCTCACCACGACAATACCGCTCCACACACACACACATGAACATAGAAACAAATTGACACACATATACATACACATGCACACGTGCACACGCACACCAGAAACATACATACGCAACAACTTGTATTTGCCAGTGAATAGCGGTGATGTCACCACTGCACTTGTGCCAGGCTAGGTTCACTTTTAAGCCATGTGAAGTGTCGAAGGCAGAATAACATTTTTCCGGCCTTGCTATCTATCTGTGTTTAGCCGCCTGGGGCTCTGCCCATTGTTGTGAGCGTCGCTCTCCCACTCTCCGTTGTTATTAGAGGGCGGCTGCCTCCTACTGCCCAGTAAAGGCTTTCATGTACCTCCTCCACAAAGGCAAATCTTGACACCACTGGTACCAATCATCTAAAAGTTTACTCAATTCCAGATCCTGTATCACGTCAACTCATCTCTTCTCTAAGCTGTGCCATGCTCATTTAGCTCCCTTTATCCAGCCAAACAGAAGCTGCTAAGGCATGTGGTGGCTGGGCATGCACACTACATCACCCAGCCAAATGTATTCTCCACTGCCAGAGGAGCTCACCAATGAGGATAAACCCAGGATGGATCATAGGCAGACTATCCTGAATGTTTAAAGCCAGCAAAAAGTTCCTGTTAAGGGTTCCAGGTTTCATAAGTGTACAGTGAGGAAATAATTGTTGCCGAGAAGAACTGGAGCCTCCGTGTGGCACGACAGACCAGGCAGCTTCTTCGCAGCATTATGCAGCTGATGAAAAGTGAATACTGTTCGACTGATTTGGCGTGGAACCTCTGCTGTCAAATCAGAATAGGTCATACGCACACTGCCCAGCTACATGAACTCCTGTACACTCTCTGCAACCACTCCATTACTCACACAGTTGTTGCAATCGGTGCATTGCTCCTTTTATAAAGGGGGAGGGGGGGGGGCACCAGGGCATCCTTCCAATCCTCAAGAACCTGACCAGCAGTGGAAGTTGTAAGGCAGCCTGAACATCATTACCTTCATATATCATAAATGTTTTCGGGAGATCATCTCTGCTCAGTGCATTACCTCCATGGACTTTTGGGACTGTGCATTTTAGCCAGCACCTAATAAGGCTGACACAGTGGACGAGGACAGGATATGACCAGCACCATACCGTCTCCTATGGATCCCCACGATGGAGGTTTACCCCACCGCATCAGGTAGTTATTTAAGCCTGATTCGCCCTAGGGGAGGCCCAGGACCGGATCAGATATCACTCGCCCTTAGTGCTAGATGCAGCAGAGAATTCAACTGGGGTCAGAGGGTTCATAGCACAATGCACTGACCCCTGTACCACGACTCCCAACACACGAACAGACAAAGACACCACAGTAAAACAACTATGCAGTTTCAGTTTGGAACATTGCATTAATGTGCCAAAATGTTTGCATGGATGCCTTCTAACATCCTCTTTGTAACATATGATATAGTGCCAAACAAACAATAGTTTGAAGTCTTTAACTTTTCTGGTAAATTTTAGTAAATACTTATGACATTGGGTTGAGCGGTGGCACGTTGGCTAGGGCATTGCGCTATGAACTTGGCGACCTGAGTTCGATTGTCAGCCACGGCCAACATCAGTGGTGAGTGATGTCTCAAATGGTCATTGAGTCCCTCCCTTTTCCAATCCACACTGATCTGGGGTGGTGAAGTATGGTCATCACCCTCTCGTTACCGACAGGGCATAGAGAGCTCTTCATCCAGCAGTGGATTTACATTGTGCCAAAATGATTATTTTTATTATTTTCAATCATAACACAGATTTTGTTTACTTTATAATTAATAATATAGCATTACAGTTCATACTGTAGTTGTATTTTCGCATTCACATCACATGCAATCTTCTGCTTTAACAAACAGCTATCGCCTGAATGATACAAAATAATAATAAAACAATGACCCCTGGGCCTCGTGCACGTGGAGAATTTTATCCCCCCCCCCCCCCCAAAAAAAAAATCCCATCAGACTAAAATGCCCGTCACATTAAGGCGCCTTGTTTTGCTCACACTTTTGACCAAACCGGATTTTCAACGACAGGTTGTCACTTTCATTAATTATACAAAATCGCACTAATTACGGTTCCGGTGCGTGCGCAAGGAACAGAAGGTGCCTGGTAATACGTTACTGAATTAGCATTTTAAATAGGAGCACGATGGTAGCAGAGCTTGGTAGCTGGAAATCTAAAGGGGGGGGGGGGCGGGGGATATTGTGGTTCCTGTCCTAAAGTGCGCTTGAGATTTTTTTGTTGTTGTTGGATCATTAGAACAAATTTGTATGGTTTGACATTAGCATTAAGGTTGGTGGAAATTCTAAAAGAGTATGAATCTAACAGCAATGAAAACGAGTTCTCTGTCGTGATGTCCTAAAATAAAACAAATATTAAGTCATAATTTATATTAGTAAACCCCTTTAAATACCACACATCTGTTGTGCATGTAATGATAATGGACTATTGTATGTATGTTGAACTTTTTTCGCACAGTAAGTAGCCAACTGTGCTAATCGGAGGTGGAGGGGTTATGGGCTGGAGAATGCCACTTTAACCGTGGGGTTCTCCGGCACACCGAATTATTTTTAAATCCTTTATATTAAGTTCGCTTGCTAGCTTACGACCGTGCAAATCTTTCGGTCGTTTTTTAACCCACTTCCCGTGATCCAATCGAGCTGACATTTTCCACACAGACTCGTTGTGTGTGACAATTAATGTTCGTGGAAAAAAAAATCCAAAATGTTACACTTTTTAGAACAAAAATATTATATTTAATTACCAATTGCTTAATGCTGCCATGCAATCATCTGACCCATAGGTGGCAGCCATCTCAAGCCAGAGGACGAGAGGACTCTAGCCGCCACGCATATAAAGGCTTTATAGTGAAAAACTTTGTTTTTACGGGTTATACTTGTTCAGCATCAAGTTGGATGGACATCCAATACCAAAAAGCGCGTGACGTTTGAGGTCAGCGCTCTCGCGAGAGTAACGCGAAACCAAAGTGGAATTTTCCAAACTAATAATTTCAGCAACTTACCCCCCCCCCCCGCCGCCACCGCACCCCACCCCACTTTGCACAGGTGTAGTTATGTACATAAAACAAATACAGCACTGGAGTGGCAGAAGCGAGTAACGTGCGCGCTAGCAGCGCAAACGCGGGCGGCCTGGACCTCTGTAGGATTGTGCGCTTGACAATGTGGCCCGCCCAGTGACCCCTGAGCCGCTCCACCGTGTTATTGACAAACAGCGGCGATCGCTGCGTCAACGATCGATGGGTGCACGGGATGCAATCACCGTACCGCATCCGTACACGTGTCAATCTGCTGGGATCTCAATCGCAAAGACTGCCTGCCTATTGGTTGTTTTGGCGAGCGTGCAACAAAAATATAGCTCTGCTTGCCAGTTTATGGTGTGTGTGTTTGCGTGCATGTATGTGTGGGTGTGTGCGTGCATGTATGTGTGGGTGTGTGCGTGCATGTATGTGTGGGTGTGTGCGTGTTTCCGGTTTTTACATCTGTGCTGGTTTTTTTTCATTTGCATCATTGTTAAGTGCGTGCATGCGCACGCGTGTGTGTGTGTGTTGGTGCCTTTGTGTTGCTCCAGTTTTTTTTATGAAGCCTATTTACTTGCAAATACGTTAGTTTCATGTGCCCATCATTTTTAATTAGTAAGCAAAACGTGTTTTGTTTATATCAGTTACATTTTGTTTTGTGGAACCCAGTTTTTGATCATTTGGTACTTTCAAAAATCAGTTCTGAGCCCACCACATGCCTAAGCCCGAATGGTGACATTGTGGTTTCATCAGAACAATAGCATTTATGAAATAAGGTAACATACAGTGCTATTGACAAAAGGGGCGGCAGGAGGCTAACCTTGTTCCTGCACATGTATCAGTTACTGATTAGAAGTGACATGGATTGTGCCTAATTAGTATGTCAATTGCACCTCTGATGACATTAATACTAGACCTTCAGAGGCCTAGTAATCTACTTAATTAAAATGCTTCTCAGCAAATGTGCAAGGGTTTTATGGGGCTAACTGTATATCTCAGAGTGCCCTGCATAAAAGCCTCCTCCATATACCACATGCACCCTGGGCTTGCATTAATGCAGAGCTAATTGATATCCTTTTCACAGCAATAAAAAAATGTGCTCTGAATCCTTGCTAATTTTATGTGCTTCATGGAGAAATTTCACTCAATCTAAAGACTCAAATATATCAATTGCATATAATTGTTGGATGGGTAGTGTAATAGAGTAAGAGTTTATTGCCCTTCATCAATCCACCGTTGGATGGTCTCCTGAAATTGTATTACTTATATTTTTAAAATTATACTTCAACGAGCTGGTCAGTGCGGATTCGTAAAGGGTGAGCCTTTAACCGACGCAGATGTCACTTTCCACCGGTGTTTGGCATGGCCCATGAATCAAACTCAGATCGCTAGAATCACAGTGCAGTTGTGTGCCAAATGCTGCGTAAACACTCCACCCAGAGTTGTATACAGTGCCTTATTAAGAATAGCGATCATAATTTAACTCGCTCCACAAGTGCAGGGGGGTTTTGCCATCCCAGATCGTTGATATCAGCAATTTAAGTATTCATCTTGAAGTACCCCATATTTATCGAGAAGGACACGGTTGGCGTAGTCCGACGTAACTTTTTTTTTGCAATACAGTACTGTCGAAAAATATTCAATTACCCCGCTAACCGGAGATATAATGAAGGCGATATGAATTTGGTGTCACGCCAGATGCACATTTCCAGCGCATTAGCGGTGCGCTGGGTCAGGCCTAATGGCGTGATTTACGGCGAGAAATGAGTCGCTGCGGCCGCTGAATGTCCCCGTTTTTTTCTTTCGCGATGGCTCGAGGCCGGCCCGTCCACATCCACCAGCCCGCCACGCGGGCCTCGTTAAAAATGTAGCGCTTATTGACTTGTGTACTATTTCGGTGCAGCCGATGATGTCAGCGAAAAGCGTACACTGGTTTGAGAGAGAGAGAGAAAAAAAAACCCGAGAGAAAGAAAGAGAGGAGGGGTGGGCTTAGCCTAGGAGTGGGTGGGGGGGTCGATAAGCGGCATGGGTCGGAAGGTGGGCAGGTTTATGCAATTTGTCTGAATCAGCAGAAGCACAAAAGGCCATCACTGTTATGGACTAATCACACGAGCACCTATCAGAAAAAAAATATGCCTTTTTTAAGTCAACGTGATCCATTTTCATCTTTATCCCGATTAACATTTTAAAAGGGATATTTCTTTTATCAATAGGCAACAAATGATGTTGACCTTCAAAGCGCCTCGGCCAGTAAATACGTTTGTCGTCATGAATTTGTGTGGAACTGTCAAATCTATTGCAAAAATCAGCTCAGATGGAACTTGTTACAGTAAAACAGCATTATCTGCCAGTGTTGACAATGTCACAAACATGGCAGTGTTAGACTTTTATTTTTATTGTTGTTAAAAGTCTGATTTTGAAATTGAGTATAAAAAACCGCACAACCTTCAGTCTAACTTAAATAAGAGACTCCGAACCCTATCATTAACATCATGGAGGGTGTGCAATGCATCTTTTCATCTACATAAAGAAATGTTAATAAGACCCCAATTTAACGGTTTGTTAAGTTTGCCAAGTACGTGTGCAGGCTTTGGTTTTGTAATTATGGATTTAACAAAGTAAAAAAAAATACAAATCTAACATATTTCCACATAAGCAACAATGAAATGTCAAAATAATAAAGTGCTTTGATTTTTTTGCCGGTTAATTATTTGGTGTTGACAACCTAAAACAAAAAAACATAAAAAAACTGACCTTTGACTTATTTTTTGCATAGTAAACTCTTTAATTAGGGACGTATAAACAGTAGCTTTTTAATACATTTCCTTAGAAGCTCCGGTGAAATGTTTTAGCGTAATGGAAGCGCGGCAATCTATTAGACAGCGAGAGGGTTTATTGCCGTCGTAATTAACTGCACTAATGCGTGTTGTTCCTCGTAACGTTATTTATCACGTTTTGTCATCGGGCTGCGTACAAACGCTGCTTCCTTTTGCAAGCGCTCATTACAAAGAAGGATCGTTTTAATCAGCCTGGTCCCCACCCTTTTTCCAGAGACTCCAGCACTGACATTATTAACGCTAACGTTTCAATAAACAGCGATTTAATTGGCTGGAGAGCTACACAGGCGAAACAACCCAAATTTATCATCTTGCCCTCCCGGATTAGAAGACTGCTGAGCGCTCTCGCAGGGATAATTACTCACTCGAAACCCACGAAAAGACACATTTACTAGAACACTCCTTTTCCTCATTTTTAAATCCAGACAATGAGAAGAAGCCATACAGCTTCAAAGGCCCCATGTTCTGTGTGGTTGTGTGTGTCCCAGTACAAATGAGGCCAAAGGATGAATTCATTGCCAGAAAACAACGTCAATTGCCATTAATGATGGTACAATTATGGCCACCCTGTTAAACAGCCTTAATGAATATTTAATAGATCATTGAAATGTTTCTTTTAATGTAAAGGCTGAATGTCTTGGTGCTACGCTTGTGCGCACACGAGTGTGTGTGTGTCCGTGCCATGTAACATGTATTATTGTTGTTCTTGTGAGTCAGGACAATCGTCTTATTTTCAGCTTCATGTGCTGTTAATTTTGCTCGGCTTATCTTAGCAACGCAACTAACTGGCCCGTGAACCGCGCGGGTTTTCTTGATAAGTGATGTGTCGGTCAACCGGTGCGTGAAAGGAACAAGTAATGCGGTTGAATTTTGCCGCTTTACACCCATGCACTCACTGCCTTTTGCCCAACTATTAAGCAAACACCTCAAATCACAGGACGATGACCAGGAAACAAAAAAAACATCCCTGTGATGTGTAGTTAAAAGCACAATTTTAGCACAGCTGGTATGCATTTATCTAATCTGAGTATCGTTCACGGCTGCTGAATATAGCTCCACACAAAACACGAAAACCCCCCCCCCCCAAACAACTTTCGGCAAAAAAAAACAACTAGGTCATCGCAAGCCTCCCCTGGAATATGATGTTGCCCTCTCGACCAACAATTTGCAGAAGGCACTGCGACTTCAAGGATGGCGCGCCACGGGCCAGGCACTCGGAGGGTTAACACGCCCACTCGTTACTTAATTTTAAAGGATTAATTTTACCCCAAACATTTTGCAGCGCCCCTCGGTTGCCCTCCCACCCCGGCCACCCCAACCCACCCCCCGGCTAACCAGCCCAGGGCTCCCATCTGCTCCCTTGGATGGGCTAATGGCCACGGCGCGCGTAATTGGCGACACCAAGCCAGGCCGTTGCCCGGACGACCGCAGTAATTGCGTGACACCAGCTGGTCGCTCGCCCAGCTTTCGCCTCCTTCCCTCCACCTCCCTTGACTCTTCTCCATCCAAACCCCCCCACCGTCTCTGTTCTTTACTCTCCCTGCCATTGTGGGTGGGCGGGTGAGGCTCGGCGGTTGTGTCACCACCGTAGAAAAATTAGGCATGCAGACGAAGAGGGGTGGTGGGGTGTGTTGGACGGAGGGGCACGCCACGAGTGGTGGGTGAGAAGCGGCAAGAGAGAGAGAGGGAGAGTTGGGGCAGCCGTGGAGGCGGCGGGGGTTGTATCAGGTGGCGCGGGGCAGGCTGAAGTGACGGGGGTGTGCTCGCAGTATTAGCGATGCTGAGCGCGGGGCTAATGGTGGCGTGGCCTTTCCTTCTTCTTTTTGAACTGCGATAGAAGTGCATGTCTCTCGCGTGCGGAGGCCTCGCCGTCGTTGCGTGGAGCTCCGTTTCGTTATAACGCGCGCGGCAGCCTGGGGGTAGGGGTGAGGGTGGGGCGGTGGGAAGGGGCATTGCTCAGTAGGCGTCTCTGCCAAAAAAAATTGTGAAAATTTACAATGTTACCTCTTGAAAAGGCTGCAACCACATGTATATTCGTTTAGTTTTGCGCGTGTTTTTCATTGACAATAATAATTATAATAATCATCATCGCTTTGTAAAATTGTATTTATTTTTTATTCCATTATGAATGCTGCGTTTGATAATCACTTGCATTAAAGTGAAATAAGCAAACGTTTGTGTAATAGCTTTTGGTGATATCGCAATGACGTTTATGTTTTGCACTCTCCTTTGTGTGTACTTGCAGATTCTTTCTGAAGTTCTTTCTGAAGTGCAATCAGAACTGTCTGAAAAATGCCGGAAACCCGCGGGACATGCGCCGATTTCAGGTGTGACATCAATTCCTTGACTGATATGTTGATGGCGGTGCTTTGAGTGTGAATATAAAAAATGAACGCAGAGACTTGGAAGCGTATCGGATGACAGCTTCTCTATGTACACACTCCGCTGACAGTGAGCAAATTCCCATTCTGTCTTTACAGGAAACGCATCACACATTAGCCGTTAGCTCCTGGGGACGGGCTCCACATTAATCACGTTGCGTCCAATGCAGGGATTGTACATCTTTAGTTAAACACCGGTAATAAAATCAAAGCAAGTACAAATTTCTTTTTTTTTTCATGCAGAAATGAAGCCAAATGACTGTATCAGTGATGAATGTCCTGGTGCTACGCAAATAGGATAGAGCCGGAACAAAGCCCTTGTGTGTGATTACGTCTTAGAAGTTTAATTGTGTTTAAGCTATAGGCTGAAAAAACACAACATTTCCCTAATTATTTACTATTAGTAGAGTAAACAGCACCAAACTTAAAGGCTAGGAATAATTTGTAAAGTCCGCAATTTTGCTATTAAATGTTTAATTGTTTGAAGTCTGTTTGGGTTTACACTAATGATAGAGGAGCGAAAACAAAAGCGTTGTTTTGATTTAAAACAAAACTGATTGAACGCCAGCTATTACAGTGCTAAATGTGCCAGAAAAATACAGAAGTGGCTACTAGGTCGCCGAGTTTCTGCGATTACGGCAATTAGCCCTAATGTTCGTGTGAACGCATGTGGTTTAAATCAAGTGGGCTTAGCTCGGGCGCATTATTTTCATGACTGGCGCAATTGAAAGTTATTTGTGTGGGGTCGCACAGACTAACCCCAGACTAAACGCTAACATACGCTCTCACCGCAGAGCCAGATTATCGGTGACATCCGTAATTGGTTTAATGTGCGCCGTCAGGAAGTTGCGATACAGCCAGAGAGAAAAAAAGTGGCAGAAATAAAAAAAATCTTCTCGGTGACTCGAGAATGTGTATGGTTAGCGTGGCAAAGTGGCCAAAAAAATGAAAATAGCTCAAAATAATTTTCTGTATATTTTCAAAAAAAAATTCATTATATGCCATTCAATTTAAAGGTTGAATTCCCAGAAAGGAATGTTTTGAATCGTTTAACGGCTTTCAACAGGCCAAACGACGCTCATGAACCCACAACTGTTTGCGTAGGTAATAATTGCTGTGTATTTTGTCAATTTGAAGCAGTAATATACATTGGTGGCAGCTGCTGACATGAACATTGATTCAAATTACAATTAGCAATGATTTGCTGAAACTCAAATAGCTGTTCGGGACTCACAAATGATGGCAATTGATCCGGTTGACCTACACGAACAAATTTCAGCTGGCCATAGAAAATGGCATGATTTGACTCAATTTGTATTTACATTGCTGTCACACATGAACTGCCCATCAGGGATTGAAAGTGTGTCTTCAGCACAATATAGGGTCATAAAACTATGGCACTGGAGGCAGCAGAGGAGAGCGGAGGCGCCGTTTCTCTTAAGGGTAGAGTGGAACCGAGGGTGGGGTCAGGCCTGTAATGAGGGTAAGCGGCTATTTGTCCTGCTGATGATGAGCAATGGCTTCCTGAGCTCCAATGCCTGACCCTGTTTGGTACCAGTGCTCAACCCTACTCAGTGCAATTCCCAGCATTTACACGCGCATGGCCAAACCCCCGCATCGTTTAGAAAGAGTGCATGGTACTTCGGCCAAAAGCAGAAGCCTCCATCTCACCCGTCCCATTCCCGGCCTCCCTGTGGTAAAAAAAAAAAATTACAAACACGTCCGGTAATATATGCTCTAAAGTATTTGTTGCGTAATATATTTTTTTACGTATGGTATACATTAATTTAAATGAATGTTCAAGTTGTATGCTTCAGTGGGCTTGTACGTAGAATAACAGGCTCATTAAAATATCAGCAGCTTTAAAAAAATGAAGCTGTGTTTTTAATTAATGACAATTTATTTCCACTCGTGTGTCTCCCTCAACTAGAGCCATACTTTTTAAACGACAAAATAACTTAAAATCATATTTTCTCTTTTTAGACATTTTGCATATTCTCCCCGGTACAGAAATTGTGTAAGACCCTTGCTTGCTTTTTTTTATCTTCCGTCTAATTTGCTTCAATGATACCGACACAATTTTCATCCCTATGTCCCCGACATCTTCTGGCCCGGCCAAGTCGGTTTCACATCACACTCCGAGCGCGGTGTCTCTGAAATTGTCATCGGCGTGGACAATGACGTTCGCGAGAACCACTTTAGCCCCGTGAAAGCGGTGCGAGAGGCATGACTTTCCACTCATGCATAACAACGGCTCGGCCGTTTCCAAATCTCCCCGGCGCATTGTTGTCAGTGCCACTATCTGGACCGACGCGGCCCCTTTCCCGTACCCACTCTGGCTCCCCCCTCCTCGAATCCCCCTCCTTCTTTGATGGATTCGCCGGGTAACATAATCTCCTTAGCGGATTTGCATCCCCGAGGCTCCCTGTGTGGCGCCGTGCGCACCAATGCCTCCCCTGCGGCCCTGTGCCGGCAATGGCAGGCGGCCTAAGCCACCTACTGTCGTATGACCCGCCCGGTCGCCCACCCGCCCTCTCCACCCCTTTGCTTCCAAGGATTTGTAGCACGCGTGCACATGCACACGCGCACACACGCACGCACCAGTGAGTGCATGCGCATGTACGCGTGTTAGGAGTGCGTCTGCACCATGCCCGCCCCACAACTTTATCTGCTCACAGGCGGCTTCCTCCTTAGCCATTTCAATCCTAGAGCAAAAAGAGCAATGCTAATAATCAGCATTATGAAGAAGTTGTTTGGAATCCCCTCAAGCATACACAATTCTCTGTCATGGTGAGTCTAACAGGGCACCTAGGGAATTGTTATGTGTACATGGAATATAATGAGTACATACACGGCATAAAGAATGTTTTCCGTCTCTGGTGTATTGACACCAGTTAAAAGGCCTCCATCTGTAGGTCATAGACTTAAAAAAATCTAAACAGCCTTAAAAATATTGTTGCTGTTATTATTGCTAAAAAATAATGTGTTATAATAACGTAATTTCTGCAGTTATTGCTGCTAATGCACACAATTCTTTTCAAGCGGCCATAATTTTTAAAGCACTGGCATGATGCCTTTGGCGGGCAGTTCACCTCAAAGTCTGCCAGAACGATCAACAAAAAATCAAACGGCCAAAAAAGTCAATCATGCAGGTACGACTGCATTCATAACCCCTGGCTGCCTTTTGATTAATTAAGAAAACGTAAAGTTTTCATACATTGCTGATGTCGGCGTAATGTTTTAAGGGAGCATGGGAAAAAAAAAACACAAATGCAGTAAGCATCTGTGGCAAATTACCAGAGCAGCGCATCGAAATCTGCTTCCGTTGGATCGAGTGGCTGGATGGCCGGCGAGATGCGCGCACGACGTCTGGCCAAGCGCGCCGGCGCTCTTCAGGGGATTTTGACACTGCCCGCCAAGAGCCACACCAGTGTCAAAACAGCCTGCACAATAATAGACGTAGCCTGAGCACACACTCAAAAGCCAATTAATCAAAGAGGCCCTTGAGAAAGCGGGCCTCTTTATTCAAGTACCCCACCAACCACCACTCTCGCTTTCGTGCTTTTGGAAGGTGGAGAGGAAGGCAGCTCACTCACGTGCTAATCACAATCCATTATCTCATCGCCGGCATGCTGAGAGAGTTGCCTTCAATTTCTCTCTCTCTCTCTTCACCACACGACCCCTCCCACACTCTTTTCTCTTTAAAACACAAAATGCCACTTTAATCCCGGGGTCGTTAATGTCCTATTAACCCAATTGTTATAAAGTGTGAGAATGCTGGCATTGAAATGTATCGCGGGGCTAATGTACTTATCCCCGGCCCTATGTGTGGCGGTGGCCGCATGGAGAGATGGCTTGTAAAGGGAGCTGTGCACAATGGATCCATCTCTGTCAAAGGCTTATAGCAGCAAAGAGTTAACATATAAATACAAAGGCAGTGGCTAGAGGCACCGATACTGCTTCCTCCTCCCCCACTCAGCTATTTGTTGGTAAGCAATGCGGCTGCATTTTCAATGCAATTAAACGGGAGCAACTCGCGGGCGCAAACGACGTGGCTCTGTGTATGTTTCGCTTGTACGCAGCGTTTTCTTGCCCTTTGGCAATAAGGCAACAAAGGCGAGGATGCTGGAAGAATGTCGAGAAGTGACAGCGGTAGACGGGTCACGATTTTAAACGCCGAGTCTTAATCAGGAACGGCTGCGAACGTAAAATAAACTTGGGTGTTATTGTCACGGACTTGCAGGTGTGGATTAATGTTCGGCCATTCCTTTGTTTGCGATAAGTACAATGCCAACACAAATACAGGACTTCAAGTTTTAAAAGAAACCTTATTATCAACTTACAAGCCAGGCTTTGTAGTCCCATGTAAAATATACAAAAAAAATACCTATTTACAACTTTCATGCTCAAGTGCAGCTGGAATGTACAAAAACACTTTGCAGAGTGTTTTAATTTCTTTCCGAATATGAAAGACGGTCCCTGCAATTATTTTCCCCACACATGCACCCTGGCTTCACCGCGGAAAAATAGAACATTTAATAATTTACACACTGTATCAAAGTCCTCAGCATAGATCAAAAGCATCAAAGGCACCCTCTTAAAAAGGAACCCCTGAAACAATATTAAACCCTTCTTGCAGTAGTCAATATCGAGAAGTGGGAGAAATATTGCCGTGTTATGCTTTAGGAAGACGAATGGGGAGCTGGGCCTGATACTTCTGGTTCCGTACGCGTGGATTAATGGGCATCTGAGATTTAGTGCCTCGGAGCAAGAGCGAATTTCGGGCCACGCTGTTGCTGAGAGTAACACTAACACTCGTAAATCAGATAACGGAGCATTGAATATGACTTCATCGCCTTTTAGCGTTCAATACTTTTTGGGCGCAGCTCCCTTTTTATAAGCTGTTGAGTGGATTTGTGAAGCTGCGATCCTTAGTCCAAAAACCTCACGTTTGATATCGAAGATCAAAATGCACAGGCTTCCTGGGACACGGTTCAAGACCACTGCATCCTGAAACCCAATTTAAAGCAGAACCGGGTGCTCACAGAAGCATATCAGCAAATGCAAAATGTGTGAGAAAAAAAGTCAAAGCATGCTGTTAGCTGGATTCATGATTAAATAAACACATGTCGGCAGGGGTCATGCATAACACAGACATAACAAGCAAAATATGTCAGAGGCAGTTACTGGAGTGGATACGTTAGATGAGGTAAATATGTGCCACTATCTCATTCAGCGCCTCAGCCAGAGCGTTGCTCCTGCGAGTGCGTGCGATAATGTTCACCCTCTGTGCTCTTGTGTGTGCGTGCATGCGTGTGTCTGTGGGGTTTTTGTCCGCGCGCGTGCGTGTGTCCGTGCACGCGTCTGCATGCTTGCGTGTGCGACTGTGTGCCGCTGGCAGGTGGTTGTCTCGACGACAGTCCACGTGGACGGCCATGTCCTCGCTGTGTCAGACAACATGTTTGTGCACAATAACTCCAAGCACGGGCGGCGAGCCCGCAGAATCGACCCCTCCGAAGGTACGCCTCCACCGTCTTATCTGGACAATGGTAGGGACCGCAAACTTTCTTTTTCATTTTTTCCCATGATTTATTTTTTCATTTTCATGTTTGTCGCGCCGCGCTTGCTTGTGAATGCATTTTTGCTTTTTTGCCCCGTAACGCACCGCATTTCTTTGCAGCTTTCTGGAGTCGCAGTTATGATATTACTGTATAACCAAAGCTTGTCCTGATACGGAAACATTATCCCGATTGTGGTTATGTGCCGTCTTATTTTCAGACATCCAGAAATTAATAAAGTTCACATGTTGTTGTTATGAACATATCAAGATGATATGAAGTTCAAATTGCTTATATTGAAATAGAAATAAAACAAAAGAAGCTCTGTTGTTATTTGATCCAAAAATGAAACAGTTTAAAAATATGTCAGAATTTTGTTCAACAGAACACCTTAAGACTTTAACAAAAACATACTTTCACGTTTGAATTTATGTCTTGAGTGGATTTTATTTTACATGGGAATTTGCTTATACAGTAATATGTTAATGATGGATGCAATGTGCTTACCTGTGCCTAACAATGCAATGAGTTTTTATCTTTCCCAAATCAAACTGTGCATTACATTTTCGCAAAAATGTATGGAAAATCCATCAGTCTGAAAAACGCATACATACAAACACACAGAAGATGCACACACGCATCCACTCACACGCACGTGCAAGCATGGTAATGAAATAAAATACTTTACATAGAACTTTAATGGCATTCAAACTTTACCATTTTTCATGAAGGCTGAATGGATTTTCCAATTGACTCGAATCATTTCAGGCCCATTTAATTACTGGAAACGTACTCACTGTTTCAACATAAAATAAAAATTAATTGTTTTATTAAGAACACGTGGATATTACCAGCACTTTAACAAAGAGACGGATCAGAAATCCAATTTGATGTCAGAAATAGGAAATGGCTTTTTTGAAAATGCAGTGAGTTATGTGTGTGCCAGCTCCTCAGAAAATCAATAGTGAAATGGCATTCACAACTTTGTTTTTAAGAATTGACACTCACACTTCACGCAATTATATCCCATAACACGTTGCATTTAACGCAATTGTAAATTTCAGAAACTGATTTTTGATACAAGATTGGAAAATGGTTTGTGCTTTATTTATTTGTAAAAAGGGTGGTTACGATTTTGAGAACATGCTCAAGAAAAATACCACCGACCTAAAAATACATTCTTTATCAACCAGTGGTGAAGTATGATCAAGTAACCCTGATGACCCGCATGTCAAGGGGAGGCCCTCATCCATAATGGCTGTACGTGGGCAATAACATTCGCATTCATGGCGATTATATTGAACAACGTAAGTAATGTACGTCAGTCTTTTACATATTGTCCGCAAAGCAATTTTACCAAACCTCATCTAAAACTAGAAAGCATAGCCTCTGATCATCACCACAACTGCTGTTTTGCACTTCATCTTCTGAGGAGCTGACACGTCATGCATCTGTCTAATCATGGTGCCCTGACAATGAAATGACGGTTCTCAGTGCCAGCTTGGTTTGTTGCTTTGACATGGCTTTGCATTTCTTTTTCAAGTTTTATTGCAGCTTTTCTGTTTGCAGAGAGTCTGGTTTAAGCCTAACTGGCGCGGCCAACAACATATTTAATTGAACCAGTGACACATCTGTGTGTATGTGTGTGTATATGTGGTTTATAAAGTATGACGATATAGGTTTGTGTTTTTTTTGTTTGCGCCCAGCATGTATCCGACAGACACTGAACTGTACCGAGGCTCATTTTGATGCTAATTTTTTTGTGGCTCACCCTCTCCCGCAACAGTGCATTGTGGGTAGGCTGGACATCTGCTGTAGCTTTGCATGAGAACAAACGCTCTTATGAAATCCTCTCTTCTGGCGGATCGTGATACGGGGGGCTAAGCCCCAATTTGCTTTGTTTTCCTGCCAGTTTTGGAGAAGCGTATGGTTGGGCCGCAAAAGCTGTGCCTAAATCACTGTCCACGACACTTCCAAACTGTAACATTTGCACACGCCGTGAGAGAGCCTCATCATACACTGCTTTAGTCTGATACAATTCATGGACATTGAGTGGGCAAGGACAGTGTGAAGCATTCAAAAAGCACTTCAGCAGAATTCATTTCAGGTTCCTTTGCATAGCACATCAACAATTTTTTTAACAGCCACATAATTTTTGAGATAAGGCTTATTAATGTCTTCATATGGCCAGTATTATGATTGAAGTTGAAAAGATCTCATGCATTAAATTGGATGGATGTTACAAAAATGACGTCTCATTTTATGATTTCGCACCAACTTCCATTGTGAAAACCACCCACCATCACCTTGAGACGTAACATTATGGATGATTTATTTTGAGATTCAAAACTGAACATTTTACTTCGATTTGGCAGTCCTAAGAAGGAAAACTGTGGAATTGTAGCCTTTTAAATGCCATGTTTCTTAAAACCTGTTAATGCAGCAGATACTAAAGGGGGCTAGGTAAAGTATAAATTATTAAAGCCATCTCTAGCACCACACTGGCTGACTTGCCTCTGCTGTGTGTATGAGCTCATGTGTATATATCTGCATGTGTGGATTTATATATATATATGTCATGTAGTGGTGAGTTTAAATGTTTGAGAATGTCATTTGTGCAAAATTGTCAAACGGATATCATGCTATTCTTATTTATAGACTTATTTTCACTCTTGCAGGAGTAAATATGATATGGTGACATTCATTCAATTGACAAAATTAAACAAAACAATCGGTGTGGATTTGTGCACATTCTGAACATCCCTTCTCATTATTATTTGGTTCTTTCGGTTAAGTCACGTCTAAAGATAAAATAATAAATTAAATAATTTTATTTTATCTTTAGACGTGACTTAACCAAAAGAACCAAATAATAATTCCTGCAGTCACGAAAGTCCTAAAATTAAGATTGAATCCCTTCTCATATTACAACCGGCCGTCTTATACATATACGTATAACAAATTGGTCGTATTTCCAGATCCTGTTATGAAAAAGGTACTAAAAGAAAACTAGGCAAAATATATATTCATTGGAGCGGGCAATAGATTGCACAGCAGGTGCCCTTCGTTCACTTTGATGCGATGTGCAATCAAAGCCCCACCACCCAGTGGCAGGTCGGGTTGATTAGAGCGCGACGCCACAGTGGATGGTGTGTGGCTGGCACGCAGCTCAAAAACGGCCTGGCCCGTACTGTTTGAAGAGGGCACGTGAATGTCCATTCTAAAATCAACAGTTATTCTTACACTGGCCATATCGCCCACATGAATGGTTCATTTACGCGTATGCCTCTGCACGTACATACATACACGTTGTCCGTACGTGTGAACAGTTGAGATTATTGGTAAAATTTTGATAATGCTTGATGTATTATGGTAATTGTAATTAGCACGGTTGGCTACGTACGGTGCAAAAGAAGTTCAACATACATCCATACATGAAGGTCATTGCTATGATGGGTTTTCATTTACATTTTGAAGTCATGTTAAATTTTTATTTTCTTCAACAAGAAATGTACATGTGATACATGCATTTGTTGTCCATGGAAAAGTTTTTGGTAGTCATAGTTAAACCAGGTTGCAGACCAATGAAGAACATGTACCCATGTGACCCAACCCCTACAGCTTATAAAAGGTTTGTAGAACTGGCATTAATCTTCAATCTCTACACCGTAGCAATCCCTGGACACAGTTATCAACTGGAAATGCACGGCTCTGTCAAGTCTTTATATTTATTTGTTTTTCTTTGAACCGTGTCCGGCGTTGAGGGTATATGTGACCCCGGTAATGACTTCTGTTAATTCTATTTTCACAATCAAGTAAAGCCTTTGATTAGTCTGAGCTTGTGGCTTTTGATGGGCATTAAGTATATTGGCTGGTGAATTTTTATTGCATTATTAAATTGATAAATTGAATCATATTAGCATTGAGCAGGAAATAGCGATTCTTTGTAAGATTATCTTATTAATGTGAATGCAGCTTGAAGCCGGCAGGTTAACTTGATCATCAAGTGCAGTGCATTTACCATCACTCAGTTTCGTCAAATTCCAAAAGTTGAGGTAACCCAGAAAAAAAAGAGACATTTCACGAGCAGAGAACCATTTTCAATTGGTCAACATCCATGCAAAACTTTAATGACTGACTTTAAAATTGGACACAACTATAAACACATTGCAAAAATACTCATGGGAATTGGAAAATTTTCAAGTCAAGGCAAACATTTATTCATGCAGAAAAATACATTCCAAACATTACTATAATTCCAACACACACCTCAGTTCTCCGAGCAAAGATCCGGATCTCACAGGCCATGCATTTGTGTGGTCAAGGGGGCCCGCTAACTTCCTCTTTCAACTGACTTTGTCGCCAAAAGCAGCCACACCGTGCATCAAAGCCATCAGCCCGAGTGAGGGCTGGACGACCGGCGGTGCGACAGTCATCATCATCGGAGACAACTTCTTTGATGGGCTGCAGGTCGTCTTTGGCACCATGCTGGTGTGGAGCGAGGTGAGATCATTTTGTACACGTGCATGTACAGCCCCTTTCTCAATCCATAGCTGGATGAAGCCCCCCACCCCCTCCCTGCCCCATCCCCGATTCGTTGCATGTCAGTAGGGCGTTTATTGACCGCACTTGACCACGCTGATCAGTGCGGGTAAGTGAAGGTGAGGAGCACATATGCGGACGCATAGAAGTACAGTGCAACAATTGATTTTACTGCACTGTTCTCTACTCTCCATGATGTAGCCCCACAGCCTATAACATCTGTGATGGTGGGTGGCCAACCAAGCACGGCCAGGTTCAAACTTTCTTAGCTTCTGAAATCTGCCAAGATTGGGTGCATTTTCCGGGTGATTTGGTCATAGACACAGCAGCAGCAGCAGAAGCATGGTTTCACGTCGCCAAAATCCATCGATCTTATATCGTAACAAGGTAAAATAAAACAGAGCGACAATAGTGTAAATAGACTGACGCTAATAGAACAATTGAATAATGCTGACATAGACCAAGCCCCGAGGCATCACTGTTTTGAAACCAACTCTGTGCATTTCTTTTTGGCAGCTCATCACGCCCCATGCCATTCGAGTGCAGACGCCACCCCGACACATCCCTGGCGTGGTGGAGGTCACCCTCTCCTACAAGTCCAAGCAGTTCTGCAAGGGAGCACCAGGGCGCTTCGTGTACACTGGTAAGAGCTTCACGAGTCATTCGCGGAGCCTTATGTTTCATTCTTTCAGCTTGATTTGATACTCCCTGCATTGAGTCATCAGACACAGACTTGGGCTTTTCTTCACGACTATTGTTTTAGGGTTTACGACTCAAACAAACTGGGATATCATAAGAAGAAGAATATCTCACGAAACCAAAATAGGTTGGGGCTACATGTAAATGCATTGCCTTGAGTGGTGCGTTATTTTTCAACTGACAACAAAAGGGGACTGTTATTTAATCCCGAGATAGACTCTTCAAGTTTCCCGTGACAGCAGCTACCTTCAAAAAGATGGCCCTGGACAAACCAGGCGGCAACCCTACTACGGCTATGTGGAGTTTTGTCACAAGAATATTTTGTCCTATATAATTTAGGTGAAAACAGATGAATAAAGGCAATGGGGGTGGGGGTTAAGATTTATTTATTTATATACATACAGTATACATATCAAAACCCCTGCTTAGCCTGCGTAGTTAGTTACGCATCCTTCTTAAAGCGGCGATTTGTTTTCAAAGTCAAAGCCCTTGACTTTGCAATATTCTCGGCTGCATAGGAAAGTCGCGGGGAGCGCGCTTGGGGCTCACTAAGCACTTACGCCGTTCTGCAAGGCTGGCGTGCGGGCCCCGCCACAGGGGTTAATTTCCTCCGCTCTGCAACTGCACGCGGACAAACACCGCCTTGTTCGTCGGGGAATGACATATGACCCCGCGGCACCACGGCACGACGCGGTAAACAGTGCAATAGCTTGGCAGGCCTCCCGCGATATATTACCATCAGGCACAGAAGGTGTACACGTGTGTGTGTGTGCGCGCGTACGTGTTCATTTCCAAATGTGGCGAAAGTGTTGGGCTTTTTGTTCTTGTATGCGTGTGATTTTATGAGCATGTGTATTTATATATTTCGGTTATTTGTGATAGAAATGCGAAAGCTCAAATGAGTGTTTTATTTGTTATATCTAATTGTATAGAAATTGAACAATGTGTTGTGGTATTTAAGAGGGCCACTTCCGCATATTGTTCACTGGGGTCCCCTTTTTATCTGCACTGTGAGGATGAGGCAGTGGGGCCCGGCAGTTGCATATGGATCTACTCGTATCAACATTTGTAGGGGCTGTCGCCGCTCATGCTTTTTGTTTGTCTTCACAAGAGACGTATTGATGGTTGGATTGATTTAAAGGCCATTGCAAAGGCCATGGCCAGTTAAAAATGTTGGCTTGCCAACGTACAAAACACTAAATTGTGGTGAAGGTACATGATTGGTGCGCAGATTTCATGGGCAGATTATTTGTTTTTTTTGCTCTCCCCCTCCTCTTTAGAATGAATGGGCCCTTTTGTGTTTTGAAAAACGGAGGTTTTCGAAAGTTCAAGTCAGCGTGGACGTAGTAAAAGCAACAATATTTTTTCATGTTGAAGTAATATCGCTAAATCCTTTAAGTATTGAGAAAAGTACCTTTATCGATGTGCTGTTATCTCGGCTATAGTTGAGCAAAATACCCACGTGGGAGAGTCATTTGTATGTGTAAAAGCTAATGCATGATATTTGCAACAAGCTGAACCCGGTAATATACTCATACAATTGATCAAAACTGATATCACATACGATTCACACATTTTCAGGCAGGTATACCATGTTCATCATTCAATTTGTATTGTAAAAAAATATATGTTTCATTGTTTTTATTAAGTCAAAACATGTGTTCTTTATTCATATGCATTCTTTACTTGTACACAAAAACATGGAATTCATTTGCAAGGGAGACCTAGTTAACGTGACATGTGTGAATATTAAAACATCGGAGGTTTTCTGAAGTTACAGTCAGCAGTGAGACATGGTTAATTGTTGTCAAGTTGGACTACAAGTTAGAGGAGCTAACATGGTATTTTATCTGAGTACATTTTAACGTAATTGACAGTGATGCAGCTTACCATAATGATTTATAAACAAACCCCTTTAAAGTCAAGACTTGCATTTTTTTAAGTGGCATTTTATTGTATGGGAATTCCCCGTACACAGAATCCATCGTATCCTAGCGAGCAACAAACCCACTCCTGCCAGGTATGCACAAGCCCCTGCACACAGCAGCGAGCACAGACACACACACACGCGGGGGCGCTGGCCTGCCCGCCCGTTCGTATATGAGCGTGCGCGTAACAAGCAGATCGATAGATGCGCAATCCACGGGAACGCTTGCGCCCAAGATGAAACGCTTCTGGCGGCTCTGATCAGAGATCCCTGACAGCTACTCGCACCGCCACCCCAGCCAGCAATCAATGCCTGCCGAGATCAAACTAATCCCTGCCGTCTTAATGGTCAAGGGGGCAGCAGGCAAAATATATATATAATGAAATAATGACGAACGAGTACACAAATAAATAAATAGCCTGAAAATGTTACGTTTTAAAGTGCATGTGTTTAATACGAGGGCAAGTATTTTTTTATTTTTATTTTAATATCTGGGGTGTACTGCCAATACAACTTCGGATTTTTGAAGGAGGGCCAGATTGCGACTGTTACAAACGTCCCTGTAATACAATTCTTACTAATAATACTCGCTCAATGCACCCTTTCTTTCAACGAATGTTGCGAACGAAATCGTTGGGGGGTTTTTATTTAGTGATGTATATTTTGAATAATTACACATATAAACCGTGTGACATGATAATAAGTGGCAAAAATAATAGACAACATATTTTTGTATGTTATATATATATGTGTATGCAAAGAATGCTCTTGAAATGTTGCCACAAGCATCTCAACACGGTGGCAATTTTCACGGCTCTTTGGAGAAGCGTGGTCGTGAGCTGACCTCGGCAGTAATCCAATTTGTAATCCCACTCGCCACCTTGCTTTTAAAAAATTGCCGCCTACCATCGGCTTCACTGTCTGATTGAGGCGAATTAAACGATGATTCATTGTCATGGCGATAAACGAAGGCAGGCGGGGTCATGTGATGAGCTGCCACCCTTGGCAGGAGTTAATAAGCCCCGGTGGTCTACCCATAATCCTCTGGGCTGTGTCTCTCTCCCAAAGAGAGAGGGGGGGGTTGGAGGTAAACCCAATTTCTGCCTTGAGCGATTCTGAACAGAGATTTTTTTGTTTTAGTTATTTTTTTTAAACGGCATAGGAACTAGTGCATTTTTATTATTATTTATATTACAATTTCCAGACTCAAAACATTACTATAAAAATATATAAGTGCTTTGTTATAGTGGCCTTGAAATTACACTTTATCGTGAGGAAACAAAATGTTCTGCACATGTAAATGCACGAAATGTTAAGAAAAAATACCTAATATAATAATGATTTAAAGACAAAGAAATGTCAGCTAATAGCTGCTTGAATTAACATATAATTCACAATCATTACCCGTGTATAATATGATGTAAAAAATGGCACCGTTTTATTGAAATTAATAGGCATGAAGCAAATTTGAAAGTGAAAATGTATACGAGTCACTGAATGACCTATCTCATACGTTCTGCTTTGTTTATTGCACCCCGGAACCCATTTTGTGCATTATCTTACATGACCTTTGAAAGGTGGATCATATTTGTTTTCCTGTAGTTTTGAACCCATATTTTATTGGACTTAACCTAGGATGTCGAATTGTCTCCACTGTTAAATATTTGCTTACCCTGGACTCTGTTTGTTCATTGCCATCTATTTATACATTTATTTATTAATTTGCGCTGAATCCGTGTTAGGGCACCGTTATTATTGCCACTTATTATTCAAAGGGACAACAACCTTTATGTCTGCAGACGTACAATCATGATAAACACACGAACAAACGAATACATTAATTGGTTTCTATACCGTATACCGCCAGCGCTCAACCTGGCTGATAACTTACCTACTGCCAATGAATCGCATTCCGTAGCAACAAGTCCTTTTTGTTATGAATTACAAGCGTTAAAATTTATTTGACAGATGATGGATACTTTGCCGGTCTTTTTTTTTGTTAAAATTCCGAGGTCAGCGTAGGTGACCCTCTGCGGCAAAAGTGTAATAATTTGAGCCGCACAAGTTTGATTCAATTAGTACCAGATGTGCCGGTGCTGGCATCCTGTAGCGTGAGCCAGCATGGCATTACCCAACGCTTGGGCAGCACTCCCATTATCGCGACACTCGGTCCGTCAGGCCCCGCGCGCCAAATTCACACGGTGACGTCCCACCGGTGGACAAATGAACTCTAAAATGCCACGTGGTGGGCACTAAATGTCGACCGAGGTGGCCGCTACGTTTTACGGCAAGAGAACAATCAATCATGACCGACGACGCATTCTCCAATGAAATGTAACATTTCTTTCCATTTCGTCGATGTATTTACTTATGTAAAACGTAGGCGAGGCTGCCATTGTATAATAGTGAGTACACTGGACTTAGTTCGATTCTATCTCACGGCACGGCAGTGGAAACAATGGGCACAAGTTTCTTAATTCCACCCCCATTTGGCAGTAAACACGGGTACACCAAACACAGTGAGTCAATTGGCAGGTTTCATCATCTGGTGGGTAAAAATGTGGGTACTCCCACCACTTCCAAGATGTCTGGGCAGCAGGGAAGAGTAGGCCAAAATAAGAGTAGGCCTCTAGAGGGGCTCACTGAAGGTATTTCAGGTTGAGGCCCTTCCGCCAGCAGTGGCAAAAACAAGAAAATGCAGGTAAAGTCACGTAGAAGGAAAATAATAAAAATACATTGAATAAAATAAGATAATTCTCACGACGTTTTGACCACAAAGCAAGCAGCCGTCCTCAGGTGGACGGCTGCTTGCTTTGTGGCCGAAACGTCGTGAGAATTATCTTATTTTATTCTGTATTATTTTTATTATTTTATTATTTTCCTTCTACGTGACTTTATCGAAAGAACCAAGAAGATGAATCCCTGCAGTCACGAAAGCTTTAAATAGAAAAGAAAATGCAGGGCTGCACCTTTCCATCTTTAGAAAATTGAGAACTTTTTTGATCAAGGAAAAAAAAAATCTGTTGAAAAAAAACCCACAAAAAAGAACACGTAAAACTTGTGATGTTCACCCCAATTGGTGGAGAGAATGTGCCGCATAGAAAAAGCGACAGCGCCACATTACAGCCATTTCTTTCGCCGATCGATTTGGTTTGATGCCTATCTTGCGATCGGCACTCCATAACATCGCGCCACAATAGATTCAATTCGGCGAGTAAATTTCCTAATCTCCTTCCCCAGTAAATGTATTGACCCCACCAATATTTTATGGCCATGAAACATATTACTTTGATATCACGGGCTTACAGTTTTATGAAGTTGACTCAAGCGCGTTGATTTTTTCTTCTCCACCCCCCCCTACCCCACACGCGCGCGCACCGCCACCGTCGCTGCTGCTCATCTCACTCGCTCACTGTAACTAATTGCATTTGCTCGGAGTGACTGTGCTGATAAAACCCACGCACACTCGACACATTGCAGCCGCTCATGTCCCGCAAATGAAAAATAAATGCATCGCAAATAAATCGTGCGCGCATCGCAATGCATCACGCCGACCATGGTAGCAGCAGCAGCGGCAGTGGTAGTGGCGGTGCCCGTACGCATGCCGCTTAATTCCCCTTGATTGTAAGAGACACGTTGAGAAAAGAGGACGGATTGACATCCAGTGCACTTGGGCAGGCCAATGGGGTTTGCAGTCAGGGCTGCTGGTGGTGGTGATGGTGGGGGTCTGGATGGTGGGGTGGTTTTTTGGGTGGTGTGTGGTGGGGGGTGGTGGAGGGTGGGAGGATGCGTGGGGTAGGGGGGGATTTGGCAGTGGGGGAGGAGGGGGAGCAAGGCGGCTGGGATGTTTTGGCTTGATGAAAGAGCGAGAAGGGTCGATGGGGGCTAGGCCAAGCCTCGTCAGTTTCCCAGCCGATCGTTGGGCCGAAATGCTCCCCTCCGGCCAAGCCCGGGACGGGCTTCATGAAATTTCTATGAGTATCGATCGGAGTGGATCGATCCCTGGCTCGTGAAATTTTAATTTTTAAAGCCCGGGATTCGTGGCCGGGATGAGGGATGGTGACAGCCTATTAGCCGTTATTTCTTCTCGGATTTTACTTACTGCCCGTGCAAGAGGCAAGAGAAGAGTATGGTAAGGTGTGGCGGGGGAGGGGAGGAGGATGGGGAGGTCCAGGGGGGGAGGTCCAGGGAGGGAGGGGGGCTTCAGAAGTGGAGGGGGAGAGAGACAAAGAGATAGAATGATATTGAGAGAAACAGGATATGGTTTAAGGGATAAAAAGTAAATGAGAGAATGGTATGGTCACTGTGAAATAGATAAATAAATAAAACAAAACATGGCTTCATAGTTGGAGCCGAAGAGACCGAAAAAGCTGCAAAAGGATATCAGAATGGGATCTTGGAATAGATGGGGAAAAAAGCCTTATGGCTCTTTACACAATTAACTCGGTTTTCGTGTGGTAACAAGATCGGCCGTTCCATTAAGGCGGCCAGGCGGGGAATGGGTGTGCATTTTATATGGGAATAAAAGAGCCTATATTGGCTGGTTAGTCCTGCTCCGCCAGTAATTTCCCCACTCAATTTAACCATGATGATGAGTTTTGGTGCCTCGTGGAGGGTTTTCTTTCCATTAGTGTAAGGGGCTATTACAGAACACATGTAATGTCACACTTTGAACAAACACACTGACCTCCACCCATTCTACGCCTTTAAGCTCGCTCCCCCCGTGTTATGGAGTGCTGTTTGAACGTGTGACATTATTGAAGTAATTAGACTTGCACGGGCTAAAGGGGTGCGACTTGGGAATATCATGACATCCTTACACGCATTAGCATGCATTTTGCTTGTACTGCGCACTGGTAGTAGTATCTGTATTGATGTGCTGCAGTGGATAGCTTTTCCACATTCATACCAAATTCAAGCATTGTATATTTGCCTGCACAATGCACATGTTGGACATTCAGAGAGTGCTCCTGTATTGTGTGTGTGTGTGTATATAAAAACCAAGATGCATGCAGATAAAGAGAAAACACTCACAAACACAGCCAGATATGGACACAAAAAGGCAGACACCACAACCACACAAATCCATCCCAGGGCTCGTGATAAATTGAAGACGTTAAGGCTCCACTCTGTGTTATAACCGCTCTGGTTTAGCCCAGGAAAAGGATATTGATCCAAACATCATATTAACGGAGCAAGCGAGACAGAGTAGGAACTGGGCAGTCCACCTCATTGGTCACATCTCTGGTCACATGACCTTGGCTCTGAATGACAATTGGACGTCAGTTGGGAGATCTCAGGACATCTGCATTAGTAATTTGTGCACAACATTTGTAACCCACCCAACAAAATGCCACATTAATACAATGGCCAGACGGGGTACATAAAAAAAAACATTTCCAGAAATAATATACGCTTCTTTAATTCATTTCTAAACCCATTATGATATTAATGTATAAATTGGTTCACAATGTTTATGAGTGTTTTTATAGCTGTAATAAAACTGCCATCTTAATGTATAACCTTATAACCTACAATTCGCCACTGATGGCAAAGCATCCCCCCCCCCTCTTTATTTAAATGATGAATATGCTTACGGACGTCACGCTTTAAAATACTCATTTTTATTTACGTGCGTTTTTTCGAAATATGTAAACTTGAAGGTTTTGATTGTGTCTTTGTTATCCTAACCTCCCCCTGTTTCCGCTCTGTGTCTTCTCCTCAGCTCTGAATGAGCCAACAATTGACTATGGGTTTCAGCGGCTTCAAAAGCTCATCCCACGACATCCGGGGGACCCAGAGAGGCTTCCCAAGGTTAGCCCATTTGTGTATTTGTATACACCTTCCACATGCGCACAAGCACACACATACACATGCAGTTCTACATACTTGCGTGTGATAAATAAGAAATGTAATAATGTAGAGGCGGTCATCAAACCAATGTTGTCATGGAGGTTGTGTGACCATACTTCACCACGCTGGTCAATGCGGGTTGGTGAAGGGGTGGAGAGGGGTGGGTACTGGGGGTTCCCAGCGATTTGTTCAGATATCGCTTGCCACTGATGTTTGCCGCAGCCAGGAAACAAACTCAGGTCTCACTGGGTTTGTAGCGGAGTGTGAAAACCGCTCTGCGCTACCACTCCACCCATGTGACCGATGTGAGTAGAGATACGCAAGAATTTTAAATAAGACTTTCACGGTGTTACCGAGTAATGTTCACTACTCCAAGGCATAATAAGGCACTCGCATTAATTTAGTGGCAACTTCTGCAATGCATAATACAAATTACTTGAACGAGCACAAGGTTTATGACAAATATAGGTAAGTAAGACTATGCGGGGAAAATCCTCATTGTTAGATGATATAACAGAGGTCCTTTATTCTTTCCATACATTTAAAAACAAGCGTGTGAATTATAATGTGCAGCTGAATACACATGCACCGATGTCTTGTTCCAGCGTGATTCTGGTAATAATTAGATGCCGGAGAAAACATTTTTATTTAAATTAATCTCTCCACATTGAATGCGCACGTCTCGTTGAAACCGGCGCGGAACACGGCGAAGAAAGCAGTGAAGCAAAAGATCCCATATCGTTCAAAAAGCCTGGGATAAGCGGAGAGCCGGGGACGGAGCAAGAGGAATCTCCGCTATTTCCCCTTTGATCCCTCCCCACAGGACTCGCCCCTGCCTGACATTTATTCCCTTCATTAAATATTTAATAATCCTCAGCCATGTTAAAGTGCCGCTGCTTAAAGCCAAGAATCTCACACTAATCTGAGCGCATCGTATATGGAAACGCGTGATGCTATGCGCCACACGGTCAGACGGCTCTCTGCCTTCTTCCACAGCGTGAAAGAGTTTCATGGACTATACCTATGTATATAATGTTGGCATCTCAAGGCGGCTTCGCAAGAGAGGCACTTGAGGTGGCTGTTGGGATTGTAAGGATATGTTGGAGGTCTCTGAAGAGCGTAATACTTTCTGTACAACTCTGCTCGGAAGAAAATGTAATCGATTCAATTTCAAAATGCATACTTTGCACATACATTACTATACATTTTATTGTTGTAATCGATGATTTTTTTTATTTCATTGGACATATATTTTACAAAGCGCTTTTACACTTGAATATAAGCAACACACTGCGATAACTATCTTCATCTTTGAGAAATGACTGCTACAGCATAACGTGCCTTGGCCAATACATCACAGCATCACTTTTTAAGACTTGAGATTATGGGAGATGAAGTCCAGTACTTTGCATCAGTGTAGAGTATGAAAGCAAGTGGCGGTGGTGGCTTCTAAATATATAGTAATATCCTAATTTACATTTTAACAAGTTAACGTCTCATCACACATCGGGGGAAGCACGTGAATGCTCACTCTACCGTCCCATGGAAGAGAGCTGCACCGTACCGCATTCATTATTAGTTTGCTAATCTGCCTCATGCTGACTCGCAAAACGGTTGGGACTACAAAGGCAGTGCGGCATCTTTTGAGAATCGATAAGCACGTGTTGTGATTATTGAAATGGCTTGGGGCCCTGGCGTGAGGCTATTGAGCCGGCAGCGGAACGCAAACGCAAATAACAGCGGCGACAACAGACGCCAAATGACCCCTGTGCGCCAGAGCGCACGCACGAGGCACGCCAGGGCAGGCTGGCGGGAGCAAACGCGGCCCACGGATCAAACTTGATTCCGTGGGCCGCGTTTGCACGTCGTAAGGTGCGCTGCCTCCTTGCCCTTGTGTCAGTTTGGCTGCATTAGTGCTCCGGAGATTGATAGGTTCACGTGACGCCTTATCGATTTTTAAATCGATGCTGCCTGGGGGCTTTTATTTGTTTTAAAGGGGATCTCCGGGACGTATCATAAACATTCACGATAATTAAAGCATCCGGTGAGAAGCGTGCGTGGAAACAGGAATTCTGAACAGTTAGGTTGTTTTGCGTTCAAAAACTGCGTGAAATGGGCAACATTTAGACCGCCACTTAATATTGTAGTGATGTCGGCGTCATACAAGTGGGGCCGAGGTTATATTTGTGGCTGGTTTATATTTGTGGAAGTGCTTGAAATACCAGAGATTACACGAACATTACATTGTACGTATTTCTATGAAGCTACATTTCGTAAAATTTTCTAACATTTCTATTTTATAACATTTAATTCGTAAGATTTTGTACCACCTGATAGCATCACAATGACATGCAGGGGGGGGCTCCCGTTTGTTACCGATAAAAGCCCGAAAGCTGTTAAACGAAGCGAATTTATATGAAGTTGCATTTGCAGAACACTACACGGCCCTGGCAACTTAGGACTATCCCACCGTCTTCCCCGCTATATTAAGATGCAGTGCATGGCGCGTAGATGTCTAGATGAAGGCAAGCCTCGCGGCCACTACAATCTGAGCTGCATATTTGGAAGCGAATTGGGCGAGCTTATAGAAACACAATTGTGGGCGGTAATGCAGCTGGGGATATTCGCGAGGGCTGCGGCGTTGTACCCGACGTATTTGGAACATGGAAATGTGGCTCGTAGTGATTTATCACTGTTAGGTGGAGCCCCGCAATCCGTCATTGTTAGAGCGGCTGTCGAGGACCGGCTGATCACAACTCCCCACTTAATTCACTGAACTCCCTTCCTATTTGGGGAGTGTGTTTGCATGCCTAGGCAAGCCTACATTGAGAGGTAATATCTACATTCAAAAGGGGGGGCGGGGGGGGTCGGGCTGACGCGAGAGATCTAGAGGGGAAGAAGAGGTGTGCTTGGACCATTGTGTGCCATTGTGTGAGATCACGGGACGTCCGTGGGCTGGAGGTTCTATGCATGCAGCCCACGAGGCCATAACGACAGATAATGCTGCATATACGCTATGCGCAACAGTGAGGTAGATAGGATATGCTTGTGCGTGCTTCTTTATTATTTATAATGTGTATCGCAAGCAGGGCTAAGATAGATTATTTTTTGTGTTTTTTTTATGATTTACTTTTCTCCGTCTTATTCGCTTAAAATGCGCAGGGTTTTATTTGCTGAGAAAGTAAGTGCATTAATAAGCGAGTTAATTGATTTAAATGAATTATTCAGTTGTGCTTGATATTGATTGATTTGTATGAATAGTTAGGTCGTGTGTTGCAATTGCGGGTTGGAGATCGTGGCTGGTTAGCTCTGTATGTTGGTAAATAATGTACAGTGCACATCGGTTTATAAGTGTTTGTTAAATTCAGCGGTTGTTCGTGAGGCTTAGTGAGACAGGCAAGAGATAGCATTCATGTAAAGTTGTGGTTTTCACCCATTGCTGAAGTTGAAGTTCTGCATCATAGATGTGTTGAACGACATGTGAAAGTGGCCTGCAAATTTAACCTCTGCTGCTGTGGATGAACATCTTAACTAAAATACGGTTCGAAAAGGATCTTATCAACACGCAAAAAAATAGATCTCGTATTCGATTGTTGCTGTCGTTAGTTCTGTTTTGGTACATCTCACATGGAGAGAAATGAGATCATGATAATCTTATTTTCCACGACTCACTTCCATACCAGTGAAAGTATACATCTCTTTTAGGTTATGGCTCAATTCATAACATAAAAACCTACTGAAAAGGCCATAGGACAAGCGGAGAGAAAGAAAAAAATTCACCCACAATAGAGAAGGTGGATTTTGATTTAATAAATGGTAAAAGGGGGGGGGGGAATGAGGGTGCATTTGTTACATTTGAGAATGGCTTGCATGGGTTATGGGATGTAGGGGGTTTGAAGAAAGGCAGAGACAGGCAATGAGGAAAAGGGCAACGCAGCACAAACAGGGTCAGCGCGTCGGAAAGATGGGGCGGCAGCAGAAAGGGTGACGGGTTACGACCAGCGCAGCATGCTGGCTTACCCCAGCCATCCCGTGGCCTGCTCTGTCAACAGGCCGGGCCACTGATGGCAGCTCGGAGCGATGGACCCTTCCAGTCACTGGCCCGGCCCGTCGCAGTTGATAATATTATCATAATATTGATTTTTGCCACTCATCAATAATGCATGAGCTTTGACGGGCGGGCCGTCGTGACAGAAAGTCGATAAACGCCTTTCCGCGCTCGGAACGCCCGGGCGCGCTGATTGGTGCAGGTGGCCTAAACAGGCAGGTTTTAGGAGCAGGGGAAAAGTTAAGCTTGGGCTTTGGCTTTTTTTTTCAGTGCAAGATTATGGCTAGCGCTGTGCATCCATGCTCAATATGCCTAATTGGCAAATAGCTGCTGTCAGTAATTTGTTGCTGCGCTTGGAAGCATTTAAAGGGCACTGCCTTTTTTTTTGCTACCAGCTGAGCCACAAGGCCCAGCTGAATTTGGCCAGAGGCAGAATTTTCCTCAAATTATGCCATGAAATTACAGGTGCATTTGCTAGTTGCTATGCATATATATTTTATGCTACCATAGTAGAAGAACATTTCAAATTGAGAAGGAAAAAAATGTTGCTGATACCCTACTGTCATTTAAATGTAGTCATGTTATTGGATAAAGCTTGATGACATCATTAATTTTAATGACCTCATTAAAATACAGGCCTGTGTTTGGCTAAAACATCATTAAGACCTGTATATCACACATAATGAGTTTTGAAATGAACTTACCACACATTTAAAAAATGATGTTTGTTGCTGACAAGCATTCTTGAAGGGTAATACGTAGTTTATAAATAAATAATCATGACTTGCAGATTTGTTTCATTAATACAATGCACAACGATGATGACGATGAAGATGACGATGAAGACATTCATGATGATAGCAGAAATTCAAATGCAAAAGGATTTCCCCCTCCAATAAATTACAATGTTCGTACTCCTGCTCTCTCTCTCACTCTAATGTATCTCATGAAAGCTTGTTGTACCAGAATTTATGTGTACGTATTTCAGTAAACTGTGACTGCAGCCTATAAGCCTCCCTAATGAAGGCTTGTTTTAAGCATTTGTGGAGAAATTGACGGGGTCAACCGGGGACGAGACAAGTGTACAGCACAACGGGGCTCGGGCTCGCGAGAGTCACCTGCGACTGGATTTTGCTGCCCCTGCCAACGTTACGTGCTGCCCCGCAGACAGCACTGGCCACCTGCTTGACTGCCAGAGGACGACACTGCTGCCCATTGAGCTGACCGCCAGTTAATGTTTTGATAGGGGAATCAACAAAAAAAATTGTTGTCCTAATTGCCAATTAGTATAATGTTTCTTTGGGCAATTATGCTGCACGTTGGGCCTTCAAATTTGACACTGCGACAGGAAAGGGTCGTTCACATGCACGTTTGGAGATGGTGATACACTGTACAAGCGTTTTGCTATTTCGTGGAATATCCGTCCACAGTAGTGCCTTTGAATTAATTTAAATTAATTGTTCTCCCCGCCCCCCCCTAAGATGTTTGGTATTACATATTATATGAATTCATCCAGTTTTGAGAGATGTATTACATATTATGATATCCACTGTAATGTGAGGGTATTGCATTGCTATTAGTTGTTTGGCAGCGGTGGTTTTTTCTGAAGTGACCCAAAGCAACAGCGGTTAACAGATAAATCACTAAATATAAAACGTTGTTTTTATTCTTTAAGTCATCTACCCATCATACTACTGGCTTCTCAGATGGATGTTTAACAACACTATTTGTTAAAGCAGGCAAATTCCTCACTAGTGTTGACCTCCTGGGTTTCATTAGCAGAGTTGGACCTGCTAAGAATGTTGCTTTACATTGCCAGATATTATCGGCAGGACTGTTTATTTATTTAATGGGGCGAATGGCTTACAGAAGCAGCAGTATTGTACTGTAGTTGCTGCGCCAACTATACAGAGTCTCTTAATAGAGGGAGTTTTTATTAGTATGCAAAATAAATCAACTATTTTTGGGAGGCCTTCATCCAGCAGTGGAATGATCATGGATGATTATGACACTAAAGGATGATGATCATGTAAAATATATTTACTGTATTGCATGCACTCATACTGCATTTTATTCGCTCGCCAGAGTTTTTATTATTATTAATAATATTGCAAAATATGTTTTCGTAAAGCAACTTTGTGTCTCGTACAATACACGATAGCCTCGCACAATATTGCCCAATTGGATGTATTAATGCAAGGCTAGTGAACTGGAATCGTGTTCATCGTATCATGAACATCTTTTACGATGCTGAGCTCCGTGTTAGTTTTTGGGATTAAAAGCAAATTTGTCCTGCTGTTTGGACCTGAAGAAGATAAAAATAACAATACTAAAAATAAAGCCAGACCACCTTTTTCCTGCTGTGCCTGGCAATGAAACCCCTGAGTGTTTCTAGTCTGTGTATAAACTCTCTCAGCCAAACACAACATGCACCTTATTGTCTCGGCACGTATTGATAGGTACGTATTAATATACCGTATCATGCACCTGCTAAATGTTGTGTTCATTAATTCAGCGAATTACTTTTTTAAGTAAGAGGAATAATAATTCACGTACTGCATTCAATTGCTTAGGTTTATATTGCTGCGTATGCATGCAGATGGGATAGAGTGGTGGTGCAGCAGTTAGCGCACCTATGAATCTTGCAAGTTTGAGTTTGATTTCCAGCCATCGATAAGATTGGTGGCCGATATCTGAACTGATCCTGGTGGCCCCATGTTCACCAATCCCACTGACTGATGTGGTAAAGTATGGTAAAAAGAAAATCTTGGCCTGGCCTAAAGCCTTAATCCAGCAGTGAATTTAAAAAGGGCTGAAAGTATATATATATATTTTATATATATAAAGATGCCAGCACAAATATGAACATGGAAATATACAGGTATGTATGTACATACACGTGGTGTATATGCATATGTTACACATATACGATGACTTGATGATTAATAACTCACCCCGAGCTTAACAATACCTACTCCGATTCTAAAACGAGACAAATACGTTGCCATTAAATCGCACACGATCGTTGGTTATTGTGTGAAATCCTTAAGGAAATTGCTTTTTTTTTCAGACATAATTGTTTTACATTGGTCAAATGAGTGCAGCGATTCACACACACATTATGAACGATATGAATCACTTAAGACAGACTCGCCAAGGTTAAGGGAAAAAGGGAAAAAATACATCAGCGTGTCAGACGCGCGTGTCTGTCTCCTCTTAACCTGCTTTGTCACACGCCGATTGTGGCTGACGTAAAAATCTGTACTGGTGCCTCAATTTGGTGGCGTAATTAGCCGGAAAGTGAGCCGCGCAGCGTTGTGCCGGTAATTGACGGAGTAATTACCGGATTAAGTCTGTGGGTACCGGGCTCTCGCTCATGGGGGCCGCCACGGTAAAAAAAAAAATAAGGGGGGGGTAGGAAAAAAAGAAAAACCCAGAGCAGATGGGCAATCCGTGGGTGCCAAATTAGCGTAGAGTTAGTAGGGGGCTGATAACCTCCTCGGGATAATTAATCCAAATAACGGCTTAAAAACTTTGGCAGAATGAGGCAAATGCTGATGTCATCGCCTCTTGTGAGGCAAAGGTTGCGGTAAACAAATGCTTTCGAATTTATAAAGCTCTATTTTGGAGACAAATTAATCCTCCGCGTATTGAGAGAGAAAAGTTAATAGTTCAGCGTTGTTAGGCTGCGTGTCGTTGATCGTTGCGCTTTGTGATGCATGAATTTTTTTTCAAGCGCGTTCTACCAACGAAGCGTTTTGCGTTTACTCCAAGTGCAAGACGTACTACTACAAATTATCGACGCCCAAACACATAAATTGCAAAAGTATACTTTTTTTTTAAAGCATCGATGGCAGACTACAAACATCTGGATATGGCCTTCGTGAAGGGCCTCTTGCCTAATGGTACAGAATTTTTATGCAGCCAATTGCTTGCACATACTGTGATTTACTAGAATATCATTTTAAATCATATCTAATGAATACGTTAAATGCACAAGTGCTGTTTGGAATGGAAAATTTGAGTGGATTTTACATTGCAATCGTATAACTGCCTGCAAGTCTAGCTGCATGTTGAACTAAAGTTGCCCCTTGGTAAGATTTTTGAGGTGATAACTCCGTGGACAGTTTAGTCATTCGTGGGTTTGCACAGTTTTTTTTTTACTTCTTTTTCAAATATGAATGCATCCTACCTAAGTTATATCTCTTTAGAAGTTATACTTGTTTTGTTTATACCATTGAGTGTGAGTAGTGATAATGCAAGATCGATATTCTTTACGAACTTAGTTATTTGTAAAACGAATTAAGCAAATTAATGTGTTTACATTTTTTACAAATCCATTTGATGTTTAAAAATATCACTGAAAAAAAACAGAAATACTGTAGGGGTTCTCTGGCTTGTGAAGATGTTTTAAGAGCATTGAGCTAGAATCACTAAAGTCCGAGGTCTGAATCCAGACACCCAGCTGAGATTAAAATGTATGTTCTACAGTATACCTCGATGATCGGCCACAGATGATGATTGTATAAACAAGAAAAAACATCATACAGACCTTTTTTTACTTAATCTAACCTCTACCAGCTGCAATGGCTTGCTTGGCAAATAAGACTAAAATAAATTGCTCACTCAGCTGTACAGCCGTTGAGCAGTCTACAGATTGTGGTAACAGAAATGTTTGAAGGACATCGGACAAAGACCTGTGATGTGTCTTCTGGGTCGTACCCCAATCTTCTGCTGTTGTCAGGAGTTGCAGAACAGGGAAACGGGCTCTTCCTCCCTACCTAAATTCTAATCGCAAAATTGGCTTATAATATAAAAAGCAACACTTTAATACTATTTTAACTGTGTTTTGATAAGGCAGTTTATATTACAGCCTCTGGCCATTCTTACTATGCAATGGATGCAGCTCTCATTCAGTGCATATAAATATTAGTGACTAATCAATTGACTGATGTTTTCAATTAATTGGCACAAACAGCCGGGCAATTTATTCATTTGAACAGCTCATTAAACTGGCCGGGTTAAAAAAAAAACCTATTTTTTTTCTCTCCACGGTTTCTTTTTCAGCAGCACGATGTGTTGCTTTTCCTTCTTAATTCTTCACAGCCCACCCCAAAACAGTGTCCACCGACGGCTCATGTGGCTTTCACTCACGTAAACAATAACACGTGTGCACAGACATGGCTCGCTCACATCCCTGCACACCCAATGCGTATTTTTGAGTGCAACGTTTGCGGCTTTCCCACGATCAATATGTAGAATGCTGCGGGCTCGTTTAAAAATATATAATTTGTTGACATTGGGAAAAAAAAGTACTTGAAACGGCTCATTGCAAATACATGAAAAGTAATTTTAAGCTAAGTTTTTATTAATGTAAATTTTCATTTGGGTACATTGTGAATTAATGATGGATTGCTAAAATTTGTTTATTAATAAAATGTTAAGATTTATTTATTTTAAAATATTGTAAAGGGGGTGTTGGTGTTCCTTAAATAAAGATGTTCTTACAAAACATCCATACAGTGCAAGCAACTGCAGAGTATTCTGATAATTATTTCCCCCCAAAGCTTTTGAAATACGAGTTTACATATACGTAAAAACACTGAAGCACAGAATAAAATGTATTTCAGTGTTCTTCTCGAAAACAAAGTGCCATTTGTAAGCCCCTTGATGAGGTGAAGGTTTTTTTTGCAGGTGCATATAATTTGCGAGCGCTGAACACACCCAGCCAATATTAAAGTGTGTGACACTTGATAGAAAGCAGCAGAGTGATAGGTATTCTGACCTCACTGTTCAATTAAATGTCTTTTTGGGGGGAGGGTGGGTGGGATAAAACACTAGCCGAATTCAATTTAGGTAACTTTAGGTGCACAAAGGCAGTTTTCTCTAATGGGAACCACTTGACCGGCAAGAGAATGAATGGACCAGTTCGCTTATTTCTGTGTGGGTGGCAAAGTGGCACCCCAAGCCAAACGCAGCGTCCACTTGAATACAAAACATGTGGACAGTGAATGTATTTGCTGCTTGCAATTGAGTTGACAAATTACTGCAATTTTCGTTGTTCATTGCTGTCATGAGTTCACAAGCAATTTCCAAAAAAATATAATTTTAATCAACTTTCACACTTAAACATTACGTGGTTTCATAAAAAGTAGTAAAATGTGTGATTAGAATAAAGACATCAAAAAGTCCATGTTTATATATGCATGGTGCAAGGATAACAAGTCTACATTTTGATGTTATTTTGCCAATAGCAGTATCAATTGGTTTCCGAAATGGTCTGGACTACCCTTAGGTCAACTCAGCCGTAATTTAGTGTACTGTTCAGTTATATAACTACACTCAGCATTGAGGAGGCCATGCTGACCAGGTCCTCTGTTGGCCACACTAACCCTTGCTGTGTGAGAGTGACTGTAATAATCCCGCGTTGAGCATTTGCTCATAGAGTCTATTAAGTCATGGGATATTAGTGTAATGTATATACAAGTAATTCAGAGCCCTTGCTGGGTCTGCCATTACGGTTGTTTGATCATACTTCACCACGCTGGTCAGTGTGCGATGCTGAAGTGAGGGGTAGGATGCAGCCAGAACCAGTTCACGTATCATTCACCACTCATGCTCGCTGTGGCCAGGAATCAAACTGAGTTCATCGGTTCATAGCCTAATGCGCTTACCATTGCGCCACCATTCCACGTTTAAGAATTCATATCTGAACTTTATATTTGTTTTATTACATTATTATTATTGAACATCTTTACACACAAACTCAGCTACCTCCTTTGACTTTGATTGTCCTTTTCATTTCCCAGGAAATTATCCTGAAGCGAGCAGCCGATATCGCCGAGGCTCTGTACAGTGTTCCGCGCAACCATAACCAGCTGCCGGCCATCAACAACTCTCCTCCCGGCCTCCCAGGCATGATGGGCATGAACTCCTTTGGAGGGCAGCTCGCCATCAGCGTGTCCGAGGCCTCCCAGGCTGCTGACCAAGGTAAGCCAGCAGCCAGAATCACCACAGTTTAGGCTTCCGTGTGACTCAAGACGTTGGTTTTATCGGTTGTGCTGTACAGCTCTCTGATGTCTTTTTGGGTTGCGCCACATTTTGTAAAGCATGACAGCTGACGTTTCACTCCACATGCTGGGAGCTTTTTAAGAACTCAATCCTGAAGGACGAAGATTGACTGGAGGCTTCATTGGAAGGCCATGGTTACTGGAGGAGAGTGTATGAAGGGGAGGACAGTGAGATGAGAGGTAGAAGATCATGTGGAAAGTAGTAGAGTGAGATCAGAGGCGGAGAGGTAAGAGAGTGCGCAGAGGGGAGTAGAATGAGATGGGAAGTCAAGAGTGTGCATTGAAGGGAGTGGAGTGAGATGAGAGGGGGGAGAGAGTTAGTCAGCGGCGAATCTGTGGAAGATTTTCAGGACGGCGAGTGGGAGATTTAGAACAATGAATGCACGGTACATTGCGTGACAATCATCGCTCCATCTGTGTGTCCGTGTAGGGTACACGCGCAACAGCAGCAGCGTCTCGCCGCACGGTTACGTGCCGAGCAGCACCCCGCAGCAGTCGCATTACTCGTCGGTGAGCAGCAGCATGAACGGCTACGGGGTGAGCGGGGGCATGGGAGGCCTGGGCATGGGGGCCTCGCCCGGCTACCTGACCAGCTCCGGTGGCTCTCCCTACGGCAGTACGTGTCCTGCGCCCCTCTTTTCATCGGGTCTGTTTTCCGCTTTATTCGCACCTCACGCGCATGACATGGGCAAAAGTGTAGCTGCGTGCAGTGATTCCTAGATAAACCGGAACATTGACCAGCGCAGAGGGTTTGACCACAACTGATGGCAAGGTTTTTTTTTTATCGAGATGATAATTCCTCGAGCGTGTTCATTTTCTAAATAGAAATATCCCTCGAAACAATAACGGTTGATTGAATTTGTGAATGCGAGTTTGAACGTCATAACATTATTGAGATTTTATAATGTAACTTGCCTCAGTGATATGATATAGATCTTTTGGAGCCAAGCCAAATTTGTGAAGATTATTTAAATGCGTAACAAATGAGTGTAGCAATACATTTTTCTTAAACATTATCCAAAAACCAATTAAATACTCTGCATCTCACCAATTGGTTCTTGTTAAATAATGGTGAAAGCCTCGGTTTATGTGCAAGCATATGATCAGGAGTATCCTTTTTCGTAACTTGTACTCAAGCTGGATGCCTTGACCATGTTTAATGGCATGACCACTACATTATCTCCTCTCTGAGCAGTTTATAACAGTTAAATCCGGTATCCCTGGTGATCTGTGCAGGGGTCTCGTGTCTGAAAAATATATAATGCTGTATTTATAAATGTAATCAGCTATACTGTCATTGTTATTCACTCCATCCACACGTTAGAATTGCAGCAGAATATATATATATCCCTTCTCATACTTAATCTTAGTTAACATTTCTTTAAAACAACGTGCATGCACCTGGAAATTAAAAGTACAGCACAACATTGCATATCTGACCATCACAAACCCGCCATTTCTAATTAACCATCCATGCCCAGTGCAGAATGTGTGCTTGCCATGACTGCCATATTGTGTAGATGAACATAAATATGACCCTTTACAGAGGAATTTATTCTTCATTTTGCTTATATTTGCTCTTGCGGTGAAGCATTTGTCATGTCGAAACATTCGTCAATAATACTGTTGCCTTAAAAGAAAGAAAACATTATATATACTCGGCAATGGTTTGGGCAATGGTCATAGCACATTGGGGCCATTGAAGAAGGTCAATTGCCCAAAAAGTCACCTATTATATAGTTTTCTTTTAAGGACACAGTGTTGTTATTGACAAATGTGTTGAGTTTTTTTTCGTCAATTGTGCTCGTGCCCAGCTGCCAACGCAGCAGCATCACCAAATAATTTGTTCAATGTGTAAACCAGTTTGCACTATATTTATCCAGAAAACAACGTGTGCATGGTGTAGCAGTCATTTTCTATCGATGTTCACATATCCGATACTTTTACACGTCCGCCTTAATACCTCAGTCCCCAGCGAGTCGGATATGCGACATTGTACTGCCCATGCACTATCAGTTACGATCTCCAGTAAAAAAAAAACATTCATATCAATTGCCCAAATAAAGCACACATCACAATTCTTCCTATCCCCAGTTTGCCTTTGATTTTGCATGAAGCAGCACCAAATAAGCGCCGAATAGCACCGATAGCGAGACTCCGGTTCTCAGCTGCCATAAGTGCTGCAGGGTCTAAAGCAAAGCATAGCTGGGCTGACTGACCACCTGCGCTTGTGCCTCCTTGTGTTTACAAACAGTGAAACAGAAGAGTGCATTCGCTCCAGTGGTCCGGCCGCAGACCTCCCCTCCCCCGACCTGCACCAGTGCCAACGCCAACGGTCTGCAAGGTGTGCTGTACTATCAGAACAAGCTGAAGAGCGATTACAACTGCTCTGCTGCTGTCTTTAACCACTCGACGAATTGACAATGTCTCCATGGCTAACCGCAGTGTAACAAAAGCAAAAATTTCTCGTGCGAAAAAATTGTGACCCACCCAAAGACTGAGAGAATTTCGCTGTCGGGGGAAAAACAAAAAAAATACGCGCAGGCAACTTACCGAACACTTAGCGCACGTCGGCACTGTGTACCGTGCACACTGGACGGGTCTCTCCTCGCCCTTCTGCACAACTGCATTTCATCAAAATCGAGCACTCTTTGGCATATATCATAATTATGATGAATTTCAAGATAACGACATTTTATGTTCCTTCTGATGCCCATACGGTCTCCGTTTCCTAACTGCGAGAGGATCACTTGCCATTTCTTTTCTGCTCAAAAAACTTTACTTGATGTAAACTGTGTACAATATTTCGCGAAATATTTAAAGAAAAATAGTGGTTGGATTACCAGCATGGACGTGTAGCCAAACGTTTCAATCATGCTGATTGGTTGGGAATTATTTTACATGTGAAGGTTGTGACCATTTACATGTTGTTGTTTTTGTTAATTATATATATTTATTTTCATTTCATCAATCTGAAATAATTTTTTGAAAATTTGTTTTGGAACAAGCGTCACATTAGTAGAATTTTAAAATAATGATATACATGAACATGACTCATTAAGTGAATGAAAATAATTTAAAGTGAAGTATATTTCTTTTTGTCGGCGGACCACGTAAGTGTAAATTGCAATGTCTGAAACTCTAGATGTCCTCCTGGACGCAACTCGTTAAGTGTAGATTCATTAGCAAACGAATCCGGCCTCTTTTTTAAATACCAGCTTCAGAGTAGAAAAGTTGTAAATATGTTGGGGTAATTTTTTACTTGTTAAATGTTAAACTCTTTTTTCTTTGCTAAAACATTTTTACTCTGAGTTGGATACATCATTTTTCATTTGCGCTAGCGATGCTTTCCCATGAGTAACAGAACAAGAAACAGTTTTAAGCACGTCGGCCTAATACGTTTCCATTAGGGCTTATTGGGAGGAATTTGAGAGGTGCCTGTTCGTTAAAAGCTAGGCAATCTCGCCTTGTCAGATGGCGATGTTTTGTCTCAGTCGACGCTAGACCTAACGGGCTCGGTCGTGTTTTGTCTAATGGAGTAACTGTGCTTGCTCTCCTGGGAGGCCGAAAATACAAGTGCATCTACTGCTGTCAAGATGGCCCAGAAATGAAACCCGCTACACTCATCTATAATATATGTAGCAACAATAAGTTTTTATTCCGTATGCAAACAAGCATCTTATATTTTTTTTGTTGCCTTGATACATTTCTATTCTGTAAGTGCACTTTTCAAACATTGATAGGATTTTATCGGTCAAATTTTGGATGTGATGTGTTTTCTGCATTTGGAAAGAAAAATGTGAAATTTCCCAAACTGAAGTTTGCCGTCTGTTTTCCCGATGTATTCTAGAGTTGCATAAAGTCAGTCATTTACATGTAAAAAAAAAATGCAACCGTGTGATTCTCTGGGTGTGATTCTATATAAACGAGTCACCTGTATATTTTTGTGTTATTGAAATGTGGTGATTTAAATGTGTAAATATTACGCAAATGTTTTGGTAGATCTTAATTGATTAAGTACCCTCGTAAATGTTATAGTTCTATTAAAATATTGTACACAAGCCTGATTTATCTCTTTCACATTTTTTACAGTCATGTCTGGACTGGTGGTCCCTCCCATGTGATCTGAATATCGACCAATCAGCGCCAAGCCATGACACTGTAGATGGCTGGCCTTACACGAAGGACTAGAGTCAAGTCACCACACTTCAATTCAGGCTGAATGCAAGAAAGGAAACAAAATACTGAAAATACAACCATGCTAAAAGTCTAATTTTACAATTTTGGCATTACTGGCAAAAAAAGCATCAGAGCTGAGGACTGTTCCCTTCACCTGATGATTGCTTCAACGGTGGCCTAATGAACATGAAATCTGTTTTGGGAAACCGATATACAAAAGACTTTGTACGAAAACAAAAAAAAAGTGGTACTTTGGAGCTAGAGTTGAATGTGAATTCTTAGATTATTGTTTATCACGGTGTTTTTGGGTTGAGATTGACCTTTTTCAGCCAGAGTTGTGTACGAACCACGAATGTGTAAATCTTTAGTTTGTGATCAGGGCTAGGGCTGTTGGGTGAGGGGTGGGAGGGCAGGGGGGGGGGATGTAAGTTAACTTTGGTGAAAAGACACAATATATAAAGTTTCGTTTACAAAAAAACTTCCATATGAAAAAAAATGAAATAAAAAGTGAATAAAACAGAGCTTCCTGTGAAACAAAACAAAGAATGGAATAAGAAGTTTGTAGTGCTGTACAGAATTGGTACTGTATTATGTAAGTATATGATACCTGTAACTTTGTGACGTATCGCTTAAAAAAATCCCACATGTATGCTGTCTTTAGAGCTTTGGAAAACATTCCGTAGTGTGTTTATACGTAGTCATGATTAGTGTAGACTCTATTGTGGTTTCACCAACACTATTTATATTAAAGGTTGATGTCTTGACACAGATTTTTTTAGAAATAATAACTGGTAAGTCACTTTTAAAAGGAAAAAAAATGAAGTGTTCAATGTTGAAAAACTTTCATGGACCATTTTTAATTGCTTGTAAATGCATTTATATATATTGTAATTATTTTTGCCATTGGTTTATTTGTGTCTTGTAAATGGCACGGCTTTATGCAGGAACTTTGTTTTTTTATATTAAGTGCTACAATGTGAGCACTGCAAACCTTTAAATGTTTTTTTGATTAATTATTATTATATTATTTCCCTTTTTTCAATGCTTCAATTTGTTGCTTAATCAAACCAGTGTTTATTTTTATATATTTTTGTATAAGTTATCTGCCAAAAAAGCCTTTTAATTTTTTTTTCGTTTGGTTTTGTACGAGTGTATTATTTTTGCGTGTTTTCTTCTGTTTGAAGCTATGGTACTTTGCAGGTAAACTTGCTTCATTTCCGTCATAGCCATTTCAAATGTTTGAAGCCGGGCATCACCTGTGTTGATGACGTTGTTCATGAGACATATCTGCTTATTAAACAAAACTGCCTGTAATTCCGATGAGATGCACCTACTACTTTCATACCTTTCTCTTTAAAATGAAACAGATTTAAACGTGTTTTAGAAATGTTCAATTAAATGGTTGAATTAAAAAATATATATTAGTCCTTTGCCTGTGTTCACTTACTATGGTTTGAGCCCTTTTGCGGAAGTAAGATTCACTTTTTAGACTTTAGACAAAAAATATCTATATACAAAATGCGTGGTGAATATATATATTTATTTTGTGAAAACGACGTGATGGTGTCACTTTGGGCACAGATTCAATCCAATGTCCTTAGATTAAGATCAGTGCAGCAATCGCATCAAAGACATCAAAGATCTCCCATCCCCGAGCCCTTGGTTCTCAATGAACTCGATCGATGCGCAACAAATCACAGGTTTTGTTTTTATTTGAGGACCTATATCTTTACGACATCACTCGGGGGCGATCCATACTCCATCAAGCTGGGCACGATAATGAAATGATGACGGTGCAATGGCGCGATCATACATCGCATCCCAAAGCGGGGTCGGCTGGCTAAGTGGGGGCCTCATTTTAAAAAGTCAATTTTCTCACTGGGTCAATAGCCTGCAATGGCCCCCGATTCGATAGGGATAGGGACAGCGTGGGCATCGATAGCTTTCCCAGCGTCTCCATTGTGCCGCTTGATTAGCTTTTTAATGATTATTCAGAGAGGTTATCAAGGTCTTCCGAGGGCTGAGTGTCGGGCTGATAGCCCATCTGTAAATTAGCAAGTAGCGGCAGATGTTGTTTTTTTGTTTCGTCATTTTCATTAATAATGTAAAAATAAGAGCTGTGTGATGTCCACATGATTTAGAGCGATTATAGGCATTAATGCTTTTATATATATGTCTATAACATGACGTTACCTGCAACATTGAGGGAGACGTTAAGCTTCATCCCTAATATCTATAAGAGCACAGCAATACAAAAGAATATCCTAATGCTACATTTTACATGTCGTGTCAGTTGGGCTCCTATAAAAGCCTCGAGCAGTATGCCTGGCTATAGTACTCTGTAGAGAGCAAGAATAAATGCTTCGCAACAAGTCCTGCTTCTCTGATGAAGCTGTATGAGCGACCATGGCGTTATGACGGAGGAGCGCTATTAACGGTAATGTTCCATGAAACACTGCCTCCATTACGTTCTTCATCATGTCGTGATCATGTTTCACTGCAGAGGAGCTAACCCAGCATGTACACAAGTTGGTAATCCTAAAGGTCGTGTGGAGGCCAAGTGGGTTTTGATGGATTTTTTTTGCCACATATTGACATCTGTGAAAGATAGTTGGATATTGATGAAACAGTGACCTTTTCCAGAGATGGGCCGTTGGTGAGTTTGAAGGACTGACTTTACAAAGTGTAGATTTTCTCCCCCATGACTTAAACGATGGAAGCACTTTCCACCACTGTAATCTCAAAATCAAACCCCTGCAAAGCCTTTTAACACGGTCCAAGCAGCGAGATATTGTAACTGTGGATAATACAATTTTTAAGGAATTATTAGGGTGAATAGCAGTGGCAAAGTGCTGAGCACACTGCATTATAAACCCAGTGACCCAAGGAGTTTGATTCCCAGCCATAGTCAACATCAGTCGTGAGTGTTATCTGAACAAATTCTGTGCCCTGAACCGATTGACCTAAGTTGGTTTCCCTCCCTTGGCAAAAATATGCGGCGAAATATATGAGAAGCCCCCTTTATAAACCGCACTGACCAGTGCAGTGAAGTATGGTCTAACATCGACGCATGATAGACATGGTATTGGATTGACAAGGCACTGCAAATGTTTCTAAAGAAATTCTAATAAAAAAACATTTGCTTAGAACTCGTAAATAAGTATTTATTGGTTGCCAATGAAGTGGAAAATCCCAGTTATAAACTATGACGCCATTTCTATTTTGCCTGCTTATTACCCCACATCAGGTTACTCAAAGAGCACAATTTACATACCTTTAATAATGTACATTCCCACGCGAATAGATATAAATGTGGGTTGATAGCCACTTTAATGTATCTAATGCCATTTGAGGTGCAATTTAAATATTTGTCTGCTACTATTTACCCGCTGTTGCTAAATAATGAAGGATGCTCAACTTATTAAGAGTGGTGTTGTGGCAAGAGCTCTCAATCTCTCCCAACCATCTCCAGTCAAGAGTAACAAATAAATATTCTTAGGTTTTTTCGGTAAAGTCACGTAGGTAAAACATTAAAATTAATAAAAGTTAAATAAAATAAAAAACAATCACGACGTTTCGGAGGCAACACAAGCTTTCGTCTTCAGGTGGAACCGTCACAGCCACGACAGCTTCCGAAACGCCGTGATTTTTATTTTATTTTACTTTTATTATTTTAATGTTTTACCTACGTGACTTTACCGAAAAAACCTAAGAATATGAATCCTTGCAGTCACCAAAGCTTCAAATCTAGAAGCAACAAATAAAATCACAGGGTAAAGGTGCAGCCCTGCAATTTCTTGTTCGTGCCACTGCTGGTGGAAGACCTTTAGAGAGGCGGAAGTACCCACACTTTACCCCACCACGTGCAACCAGCTAATCGTGTAACTGTGGTCTATCCATTGATGCTGCTGGCTTGACAGGAGGTGGACGGGGGGGGGGAGTTTAAGAGACTTGCCCCATTTTTAAATCCTTTATATTAAGTTCACTTGCTTGCTTGCTTGCGTGCTTGCGTGCTTGCTTGCTTGCTTACGACCGTGCAAATCTTTTGGTCGTTTTTTAACCCACTTCCCGTGATCCAATCGAGCTGACATTTTGCACACAGACACGTTGTGCGTGACAATTTATTTTCGTGAAAATTTCTTTTTTCCCAAATTGTACACTGTTTAGGGAATTTTTAAAAATATTTAATTACCAATTGCTTGATGGTGGCAGATAATCATCTGACCCATAGGTGGCAGCCATCTCAAGCCAGAGGACGAGAGGACTCTAGCCGCCCAGATACCACGCATATAAAGGATTTATAGTAAAAACTTTGTTTTTACGGGTTAATTTTTTCAATTGCCAAGGGATTGAACCGGTGACCTCTGGATTGCAAGTCCATTCTGCTAACTGTAATACCACGGCAGTTTGTCTAAAATATGATGACACGAGAAATTACAATATGGCAAAGCACAAAATATTTAGTTGCAAAAACTCTGCGTATCGCACATCCTCATGCATACACTTAAACATGGACGAGTATTTCACGTTTATAAATGTTACGTCGTTCCACTTATTTGGTGGTGAGCCTGTATTGCATTTCATCAAAGACTTCCGAGGCTGATTCAGCCTTCCAGATGTAAATGTCAATTATTTACTCAAACGGTATCCAACTCTCAGCACCCAACATCATGCCACAGCACTGAACTCACTGAACCCAACGTCGACACAAGTTCCATGCCAAGACGTACCAGAAGGTCCCTATGCCTCGCATAAGCCCTGTGCAACCACAACATTATCCAACTGAATAAATCACACACACACATTGGCTGGCAATCCCACACAATCAATGGGTATCATATTTGCAGTAGTGTTTCTTATCGCGATAAACTTACTTTCGCCAATGAGGTTATGTGTATATCTGTATGAATCACACAATGTGCTGTTTATACGCACTGGACGTGTTTATGGGGTTAGGTTCGGCTTTTTGTGATCATAATTATTCTGATAGGTATTTTTTTAATGTAGAAGGACAATACTACACGTACAACAGTACTGAATCTCCATAGCGTATTTTTGTTTGCATTTCCTAGATATATTTTCATACGTCTAGTTTTTGACTGAAATGACATTAAGTGCACACTTATGGGTGCTTGCGGTGTTAACAGTCATTGATATTAGAATAACCCAGGGATTGAATGAACATTATACTGAAATAAAATAAACGTCTCTTGAAGTTCCTGGTGAATGGCTTTGATCATAACTAATGGGTGCTGATGAAGACCAATAAGCATACATGTAGAACATTTGTGTCTTATTTCAATGCAATTTTAATTCCCTTGCACTTGTTTCAAGCAGTAATTACTGAAACATTTTTACAACGTACAGTGTTTTAGGGCTGCTGTAAAAATAAACACGGCAAAATGTTACGTCGGGAATTTCTTTTTCTTCGTAATTATAAATAATTTTATTTCAAAATCTTTACACGACGCCACTAAATGCAGCACAACCGATCGCTGTATAAAACCCGCAACCGAAGGAGGATAAACTGAAACATTTTGCCACCGGTCTCGCCTACAGGCGCGAAAAGTATGAGGGGCATTTTTCGTGCGACCACCCTCGATTTAAATGACATGACAGTGCCAAGCAGGATAACTTGCAGGACTAGAAACGTGAACGGTGTTTTAAATGGAAAGTCGTGTTTAGTTTGACACAGACAGTACAGATGGAGTAGATATTTATGTATGGCATCATGCCATGTTCTCCGTCGCTCTGGCTTGGCTCACCACATGCTGCGGCGGGCGGCAAGTCATCATCCGTTTCCACGCCCATGTAAAATGCACATACGTCCCCGTTTTAATGTTTGTATATTGTGGGGAACGTTTTTTTTTACATGGAAATAAATAATATAACACTTTACATACTTTTCCATCAGTGTAATGAACAAATATTACTATTAAACTCAAATATAAATATACTATATATTGTTTTACATTTTTAAACCCAGCAGAGTAACAAATATCATCCCAAAACATTCATCATCATCAGCCATGATCAATCCACTGCTGTCCAAAGCATGCCCTTATATACTCTTTGGAGTATACGGCATGTACGGCAGTTTTGACGTTCACTGCGGCAACTCGTTCTCAGACTGCTTTGACACCATGGACAGGTCTTCATCAGCCTTCTGTCCTCCTCTCTCGCGTCTTTTTGTTCACGATGGTGTCAGCCACTCTCTGCTGCCCTCTCTCAGCAAGTCTCTGCGTGTACACGTCATGGTGCAGCCATTCCCCCCCTGGGCTCAAACTCACAACTGGCCGGGCATTGCGACGATCGTCAGCGATGGGTCTTACTAACCTCTGCGGCTTACACCGAGTTTCATGCTGGTCGTTCATGGAAGATGATTGCAGCGCATTAACGTGACAATCTGTTGTGCAGTATGAAAAGTCCATAAGCAATACTTGGATTGTGCAACTGTTCTAAGCAACTGAAAGTCAACAGGAGCCGAGAACCAGTGTTCTGTGTTGTGCAGCATAGCAGCGAGCATGAACAAGAGGACATTTCAGCAACCCCGAGGCATGATAATTGATCAGCCTAGATGATACGTTAACTCAATAAACCCCTGTTCCTTGCAGCTCCGCTTCCAATAAATCAATCGGTAATTGTGAGCACATTACATACGGGTGCATGCTTACTTTAACACGTATATACAGGTATAGGATGTGCATAGAGCCATTAAAGAGGAAACCACGTATTTAATGTGTTTACTATTCATGCTTGCTGTGTATTGACCATGTTTGTGTAATTCAACAATTCAGAATGCATTCCATATGGAACAAAACCCGGAAGTGGGTATTTTAAAATCTCGTGATTTCAGAACTGTTATTTTGTTAACAAAACGCTTGAAACCCCCCCTCCCCCTCCACGCCTCCCTCTACCATTGTTTACCTTCTCTACGCCATTTAATTTTACAATTCTACTTAAATATACATCAAGTTATAAGTTTTATGTTTCACTTCCAAGTGTCTGTTTTGGAATTGATTGCCACCCACGATTCCCAGATTTCAGCTCAGGCCACCCGCACTCCTGCCCCCGCGTCTCGGACTTCAGCCCAGTGATCCTGGAACTCCGCCTGGACATTCCTTCCGGCCTGCCACCCATACCTCCTGGACTCGTGCCGTGGCCACAAGGACTCGCTGACTTCCTGACGACACGACAAGCCTTGACACCAAGCCATATCCCACCCAGAGCTCAAGCTAGAAATGTTGGCACCCGGGGCTAATGTGCCATCCTCACACTCTTCCACCCCTCCTGCTACCGTGGCTCTGGCGAAGCCCCCCAAATATTGGCGCTACCAACCACCACTGCTTGCTTCGTATCGAACGATTCGGTGGCGACACAAATGGGCGGTGCCGCACCACCCACCCACCCTGTCCTTGCCACGGCACTGGTCCCGCAATCTTTTTTCAAATAACCTCCCCCCTTTAGCTTAGAAACCATCTTCCTAAAGATCCTCCTCATGGGTCTGTAAGTCATGAACAGAATCGCTAACAATTCACACACACACACAAAAGTCAAAGCCCATGCTACAGGCATTTTTGGCAGTACTCGGGACCAGCTGCCAGGCTGTAGATGTCATTGCCCATATCCTGCACCCACTGGTCCTGCACACTTTCATACAAAGTTCCCATTTCAGAACAAAGCACTCACGAAATAGACAAGGCTTTCACAGTTGGTTTGATTCTCGCTAAAAAGCAAGCCTCATCTGTTGCCAGCCAGCCATATGGTATCAATCTCTGCGTATTGTTGGCGGTTTGAGTGAAGCATAACTCAGAACTAACACAAGCAGCATGTTGGCATTTAGGCATGTAATCCTTGTTAATGGAGCGTAGGTCACCTGATCGGGCCTATTCTGACTCTCCCAATAGTTTGGGTCACTTGATTTTGAAATCTGGACACTGGGTTCACGAGGGTTAGCATTGAAATGCCAAACAACGTTAAATGTAAATCTTCTTTCAAGAAATGCCCTGTATATATGCGGTGTCGATGGGCGCGCATCTGAAGGTAATGAGCCTACATCACATAACCCCTTAATTCTTAATGAAGTTGAGGTCAAGTGATCAAGCAATCACTCTCTGAGAAAAAAGAAGGTGCAATAAAAGGCAAGGGTCTGGCTACAGCTAGATATTGCAAATTGCCTCATTGAGTCCCTATGTAAATTCTCATTACCTCACGCTTACATTAATGCACATGAAATACAACAGTGTGCGTTATATTATTATTATTATCCAGGGCCAGCAATTTACCTCACAATTAACGCTGCAGTGCATAGCACGCTGTGACAGTTTGGACACAGTTATTTTACGAGGTACAATTCGTAATTAGCCATACGTTTTAATAACGCTCGTGGTAAGCCGCCAATTTGTGAATGCCCGTTCACGGGACTTTAAACAGTACCTGACATAACAAAACATATCTAAGAGTCGGCTAACACCAACTTTTTTATTTAACTAATCCTCATAATACATCCTGAGGAAATTATTGAATGCGAACGAATTGATCTACAATGTTTAACTTGCCTGAAATGGAGACTGAGGCATTTGTTTAAGGGCTGACGAAACATTCACTTTCGTGTTAAAAGGTACTGTCGATAACATACGACTTTTCAAACATTGTGTAAATGGAATAATTTCCCTGCAAGTTAACTTCTGGGAAATCACATAACATACTCCCAGGGAGTAATGGGACTTACATAATGTCAATTGATCCACATAATTCTGCCGTGACCAGGGGAAAGCTGACAATATATTTTAGCAAATATTATGGGGAATATGTTTCGTTGTAAAAACCACACAAAAACATCACTTTAAAAATGATATAATCAATATGAGGGGAAAAAAAGCTAATTTCAGCACTTTAAAATATATTTTGTGAAAAAAGCAATAATGCGTCGACAGTAAAGTATGCCCGGATCAAAACTTGCTCCATCTTGTGATGTTCTCCCAGCATTTGAATGTTGCGTTCCGTCAATTTTTGAGGTGGTGGTTTAATGTTTAATGTATATAAATGCACTTCAATTTAAAAACCCAATTCGTAATGGCCATGGCCTGTCAATATGGCTTAATGCCCCTCTTTCCGGCAAGCCTTCAATAATTCAATACTCCAATACTTCTGATTGGTGACAGCAGTATTACATGACCAGGGGGCTCATTACAGTAACTGCTCAGCCCATATACTTTCAAAGGTCCTCTCGCCAAATTCCAGTATGAATTTCACGTAAGAAATACCTACACATATGCTTTATGCGGCCCCTTAAGCCCATTAATATGTATCATTCACCGTATCGACTTTAAAATAAATTACCTTTGCCTAAATACCTTTCCCCTTCCCAACATATAATTTGATTTTCAAGGTTTGCAACAAAATGTTTACAGTAGGGCATTGCTAAATAATATATGAGTTACGATTCATTAAAGCTAAAAAGAAATGTGCTAACATTTTAAGGTGTGTTGGCAGTGTCCAAGCCTACAGTATTTTAATGCAGTTATATTCAATTACATAGGTGGTAAAGAGATTCTGTTATTGCCTGCGCACAGCGGAAAGCATCTTAATAGTTGGAAGGTGTTGCAACACATTGTAAATTACATTGGTGGCACCGTGACACATGCCAAAATCACGTGTGTCTCCAAGCACATGCTGAGGATCTATGGCCAAATAAAAAATGTACAACATCCAGTTTTCCATTTTCTTCCCTTATTCAAAAATAAAATAGTGGAATAAAAAAAATAATCAATCGTGATTACTTTTAGCATTTCTTTGTCCAAGTTTTTAATGGAAATATTTTTTTTTCTTGCAGGTTTTAGGCAATAGAGGCTAGATTATGTTTACATTTGAGCCACAAAAGAGATGTTTTTTGTCAATATGAATTATTTTATGGTATAAGTATAATTTTTTTCAAAATGTATCCCAATATGAGTTATGTAATGTTGGTTAGATTTAGCATCATAAAAATGGCTCAAAATAAAAATTTCAACGTATTACAGATTACAGTTTGGAGTGTTAGGGCTATGATTTTATGGAATAGCAACTTTGGTTGAGGTTATGGGTTTGGGTTAGGAAGTACAGTTTAGCCTCGAGTCAGGGTTAGAAGTTAGGGTTAGAGGTTGTAACTAGGATCACATTTGCAGCCTTGGCCTTTTGATGAGACACAAAATCAACCTGAAAACTGTAGGACATGTCTCCTTCTACTCTGCTGCCTCTGCTGTTGGGAATTACCCCCCCCCCCACCACCGTAGTGTTAATGGGTACACCACCGGTAAGTCAATGAGATGAGTTGAAGTGTGGGTACTAAACCTCTTCGGAAATTTCGATTTAAAGCTTTCGTGACTGCAGGGATTCATCTTCTTGGTTCTTTCGGTAAAGTCACGTAGAAGGGAAATAATAAAATAATAAATATCAAACATAATAAAATACAATCTCACGACGTTTCGGCCACAACGCAAGCAGCCGTCCTCAGGTGAAGAACAGGTCTGTCGGAAAGACAGCGTCTTTCCAGTGTCTGTCTTTCAGACAGTCCTGTTCTTCACCTGAGGATGGCTGCTTCCGTTGTGGCCGAAACGTCGTGACAATTATTTTATTATGTTTTATTTTTATTATTTTATTATTTCCCTTCTACGTGACTTTACCGAAAGAACCAAGAAGATGACTTCGGAGATGTCTGCCCAGCAGTGAAGAGTAGGGGCTCCAGAGCCCCAGCAGTGGCATAAGCACGAAATTGCAGGTCTGCGCTTTTACCTTCTTTGACCTTTTAAAGTTCCGCACACTGCTCGTTCGCTGTCCCTTTTTAAGTCAACACTTTAGACCTTGTCTCTCTCGCGTTGACTAATAATGCTCTCCCTCTTTTTCCCCACCCCTTCGGCCTTCCATCCAAATCGTCACCCCTCCCATTCTTCCCGTGATTACATAAATTATAGATTTTGCTGCCTCAATCATTGCACATCACAGTACAATTCCACCATCTGTGTGGGGTTACGGTGGTTGAGACGACTTGCACATGGCGTGCCGCTCCACTGCTCAATCTGTCCAGATCCTGCTTTGTGTTTAGATTTTAGTTTTATTCTTTATTATTACGTATTTTTTCTGAATGTCCCGGTTTACGTTTGTATGCTTGCCCTGTACAGCCTCTTTGGATACCGGGGGTATTTAGATGCCATATAAATTCAAATTATTATTAGTATAAGTTGGATTGAACAAGAGTCACCAGTAGAGATTACGGCTAGGAGTTAGGGTAAGAGAATAGGGGTATCCATATTTGTATATTTTGTTTCAATGGTATATTTACATTTGAAAATAAAAATTTGAACCTTTTCATAATATTTTTTTACAATAAACTTGGTGGTAGTATATAAATGTGTTCTATTTTTTTTTTTTACTAAATTCATAACATGCAATAGTTTTTCCAAAACGTGTCCACTTGCAGCATATCTGTTATTTTCAGTTTTTGTAAAAAAGTAATGCTGACAATTTTGGACTAGTTCTAGCCACAAACAACATAATTTAACGTATGACTATTTCTTTTTAAAACAATCTTCATATATTAGATTTCACAAGCACAAATTTTCGTAATTACCTGGGCTATATTTAAAGATGATTGAATTGATTTGTACAATATAGAATTATTTCAAATATAAACAATAGCGATCTAAAAGCGTCATGTTTTTTTTATTTATTGTCGGAATACATGTGCATCACATTTTTTAAACAATTTTTTTAAATAATAAACTATAAGTACGGCTCTGTTGTTTTTTCAAAATATAGAATGGAGAGAACGATGCAACGCACATGTGAAACATGTTTACAATGATTCAAAGGGGTGCAAGGTTACGAAGCAAAGTCACAGTGAAACAATAGGAAATGTCAATTTCTCTAAACAAATGTGTTCCGTCACTTGATAAAGTCCCATTAACGAAACAAGCATCATCACATCGTGTGTGTCCTTGGAATTTTCATTTGTGCACGAGTTTATACAATGCACAGCAGTGGTCAGCAGATGTGCATGAGATAAAGAACCTTAAAGAGTCTCTCTCGAAAAATAAATAAGAAATGTGGCAGAGGCTTGGAAGAATTCCCGACTTGCATCCCGTCACTCAGCTTGGCAGCAGCACGTGCCTCCATCCTGCAAGCAGAATTCAACACGAGGATATTTTTATTCTGCGGCTGAAAAATGCAATAGATGACACGAGGGCTGCCAAACTACATTCCCCTGCAAAAAACAGGAAGAGTACAGGGCAGCAGACGCTGCATAACATATGTTGCATATCCGCCGTTCTGTATTTACTCTGTTGAATTGTACATTATTCTTATCAACTGGTAAAGTAAATAAATAGGATCAAACAATTTCCACCGCTTGAAAAAAATGCTTTACCTTGTTCTTGCATGAGCCGTGGACATGCCGTGGCAGTTAATTCAATTTAAAATACGTCGCCCGTGGTATCAAGTTTATTACTACAAACCTGGCACGGCTCATTAATATTAAAGAGGTATTACAGAATGACGGAGCGGGCGACTGGCAGCACTGTTTGCTTTGGGCGTGCGGAAGGCAGTTGTGGCGGTGACGTTTGTCATTCCCGTTAATGGTAAATGATCTGATAAAGCACTCATTAGGTGCACGTGGCAGATGTGACAGCGCACACTGACAGCTGAGCAAATCAAACTCTTTACTCAGTTTTAAACGACCGTGTGCCACAATATGGTGCCACCGGAAACTTAATGGGGCTCATTTCACAACATTCTAAACGCTCAGACGATATGTCTGGTCTCACGTGCCATGGTCCCAACGCACGCGGTAATGTTGTCTAAAACCCTGATGGATTTGTCCAGGAAGAGGCCTCGTACCGCAAAGCACCATTGAAAGGGCACGCATGCGATAGCGTTCTGTAGAACAGATGTAAGAAAAAATTAAGCGTAATGATTATTTACACAAAAATCCATGGCATGTCTATCTCGAGCTGGTTTCAACCGTTGCACGCTATGGTTAAATTGCAAAAACAACACATGCATTAGTCGGCTATGACTTATATTGAATATATAAATATACAATGTCCAGCCAAGCGTGTATTCGTCACCACGCTCAAGTGACCCTAACACAAACCTGCTAAGCTTACCTTATAACGTAATAGCGTGCACAATTTAAGTTGATTTCGTCTCCATCACAACTTTTTAAATGAAACAGTTTGGTATGTTTGATCATTTACTTGTGATTGTTGCAGAGATCTGATGTATTGCTGCCTTATTGCTGCGACTCCCTTACAGAGGAAAGAAAATCTCAGGGGCCAGTGCTGCCAAAATAAAGTTGGGTATTTAAACTAAACTTAACTTTTTATTTGACCAGGTAAGACCCACTGAGCTATACAGCTCTTTTTCAGACGCGACCTGGCCACAAATGATCGCTCAACAATGTGGCTCATCTTCTTGGTTCTTTCGGTAAAGTCACGTAGAAGGGAAATAATAAAATAATAATAATAAAACATAATAAAATAATTCTCACGACGTTTCGGCCACAACGCAAGCAGCCGTCCTCAGGTGAAGAACAGGTCTTTCTGACAGGTCATTCCGACAAGCTTTAAATCGAAAAAAGTGGCCTATCTTGTGGAAATGTATAGCAGCCACGTAATCTAAACACAGTGCATCCATCCGCGTGGGCATGCACAAGCGTGCACAATAATAATTGAGAATGTACTACCCTTTCTCAGTCCACTGCTGGATTAATGGTTCCCCACGTCGTATCGATCAAGGGAGTTGATGAACACGCATCGCCAAGCTGGCCATTGCAGATTGGCGAAAGAGTGGCTTGGGAAGGCAGGTGTTGTTTCATTCAGATATAACTAGCTACTTACGTTACCTGATGCTCGGAATCAAACTCATACATACAGTGGTGTATAGGGTAGCAGGGTGGCACAGTGGTAATGGTAGTGCCTGCTCTTGATTCCCGACTCGGGTAACGTGGAGTTTGTATCTTTATACATGGAGTTTGTATCTTCTCCGACTGTTCTGTATGGGTTTCATCTGGGTTGTCCGGTTCAATCCCAGAGCAAAAAAAATAACAACGTAGAATGTTAATTATAATGGCCAAAACATAACAACGCTCAAAAAATAACTTGAAAATTACTCAATTGGGATTACACACAGCAACAGCATCGCCCCCTACTGCAAAGACTTCGCACTCGGCGAGGCCTCCTGGGTTAACAAACGCAAATAAATAGTTTTCTATTTACGTGACTTTACCGAAAGAACCAAGAATATGAATTCCTGTAGTCACGAAAGCTTTAGGTCAAATTTTTTACGCAAATAAATAAATAATATCGGGAGGTGCTCATGTGAGCGTGGGTGACGTGATGCCTTGCTCTCCGATGTGTCTTTGGGTTGTTCCTCGTGTCGTTCAGCACATCCTGAGAGCTTCTCAGCTCCCAGCACGTGCAGCAAAATGTCGGACATCATGCCGAACGAACATTCGGTGAATCAAAATACACCTCGCAGCGGCATACAGCACGACCACAACACGATGCGTATGGTATGGGAGCAGCGTCCCCTCCCTCTCTTGCTCCATAAAATACCACGTTGCCTGGCCTAAGTATACAAGGCCAGTTCCCAACTCGCTAAAGGATAAGTCACCTTGTGCAAATACAACAGCACATGCGTTTTTTGGAATTAGAATGCCACGGTCTCTACGTTATCCCTGTGCCCACCCCTTTACATTATGACTCAATTCTGATGCACCTATAATGAGAGATTGCCACATTTGGAATGGGCAAACGTAGAACAGTCAATTACAGGGTCATCGATGCAGGGGAAGGACAAATTATGGATGACCAAATGAAATTGTCTCAAATGAAAGCGTGGAAGCTCTATCACAGATGGATGTATTCTGAGGACGACCAGCCATATGTGTGTGTGTGTGCGCGTGGGTGCGTACCTGTGTTTTTTTCATTCAATGAGGAAATGCGTGCTTGCATATGTGCTCCATGTGTGTGTGTTGACAGATTGTCCTGTCCTGGACATTCCCCAGGTTGACTCAGCCTTAAATGAGCAGCTGATCTATTGAATAAACGGCCTTATGGATTTCAAGGTGGCCAGCTGTAGTGCTAGCGACACCATTCCCTTGTGTGTTGTCTCGGCCTTACTAGCTGCTTGCTAATAGCACGTGCCCCCAACAGTCTATAACTGCTATAAGGAAGATCTGTGTGGGCAGGTATGAACATCTGTTGGAAGAGGTGTGCATGCGTGACCCCCTAAGTGAGAATGATTGTGTGACTCCTGCCTTTCTCTATTGGGCTACACTTTGGGGGATTGCCACCTGTCCTGATTTTCCCAGGATCATCCTCCTATTGAGGTACCTGTCCTGGGAGATATTTAAGTATTCCTGGGACATCAACGGCCATGTTCTTAGTCGTTGCTCAGTTCTGGTGTGGCATCTAACACGGCTCAGCTCAGGCTTGAGTCGCTCGGTTGCTTTCAAAGATGCAGGAATTAGCAGTTCAGCAGTGGTTTGGCTCCTACTCGGCTCATTGAAATCCTGAGAATGGCTGGGACCATCGTCTGAGCTGGCTCAAGTTGAGCTTGTCTTTAGGATAGCTGACTTGCAACAAAGCCAAGCCTGAACCGAGTTGTGACTAAGAATACGGGCCCCAAAAGTCAAGTTGTTTTGTCAGTTGTATAATACCACACTCCTGAAGACAACGTAGTTACATGTCGTTATCTCCCCTCTTCCGGCCGTGTCAGATATTCTTCTTCTTCTTCCTCCCATGACATGTCCCACTTCATTTGTATCTCAAAGGTGGCAACCCAGGCTAGAGTGCATTTGCCTTGCGAGTAGGTACCAACGCCACCTGAGTGAGGGAACACTGCGGTGTCTGTGGAAGACGTCTATGGAAACACTGTTCCCCTTGGTCCCCCCCCTCAATTTAACCCCTGATGAGATGTGCATAACCAATAAACATTCCAGGCTATAAGGACGCACAGAAAAAAATGAGTTGCTTCTCGGAAGGCAAGGCAGAGAGGGGCAAAGGTGGTCGATGGAAGGAAACCAATTTTCCAATCAAGAGTCACGACGTGATTAATTCACAGAAAATAATAACGGAGGTAATTTCACTTAATTGCCGTTTTTCAGTTTTTCTCCATAGCCTGTACATTCAACGGTCATTTCCTTTCTGTTATAGGAATGTTAGACAGCACACCTAACAGCCATTTTAAAGAAATACACACATCAGTAAGAGGTTTTGTCTGTCTAAGTTCAGTTTTTTTATCACCGCAAAATACCTATCAATTGCACGTTATGACAAGGACATGTGAGATTAGTTTCGCCAATTATATTATGTTCCTAGAATGTGTTAAAACGTCGTCGGTTATATTATTCCTCGAGCTGTTACAAAAAATACACGGCACACCATATGGTGTCGAAGCATGGTGTGAGCTGTCAATCAGTTTGACTGTTCAATTTTTGTCATTGAAAAAAACTTGGTGTTCACATTGACCGGCTGAAGGGGCAATGTTATCACGACACGTGAACCCCAAAACATTGTGCCCTTTCTGTTGTTTCGGCAATAAAGGCAGGGCAAGATTGAACCCTGCACCGACGTAATAGTCACATAAAGCAATAATGGCAACATTCATATTTAATGGCACATAGTCATCATGGGTTAACATTACTTTCAAGCTGCAGAAATGGCAGGAGCAAACGTAATGACAGGGCCACCAGATGTATGCACGGCAATAACAACGGAGCCTTCAATGACACTTAGCTACATGTTATTAGTGCATAAAATCACTGATGCTGCACAAAACGGGTGTTTCTTCTTTCGTTATATATTGACTTTACAAGGACACGCACCATTTCTCATTCAGCATGGGCCTCTTAAGCGCCTCCACAATCAAGTGTGAAAGTACTGCAGCACATATGGTCGGACGCATTGCCTGCGCATATTTGCGTTCTAAGCCATGTCGGTTGTTGCTGCGTACCAATGCGCATTTAAGTTCCACGAGTTTAACGCCGTTTCATAAAGTGGGTAAGGGTGGAACGGTGGCGCAGTGGTTAGTGCGCTGCGCTATCCAATGGGTCAAATAAACATAGGTGGCTGTGTGGTAAAACGACCCCTCTCAACGGCCAGGAATTGGGAGGCCTTTATCCAGCAGTGGATTGATAAAGGGCTGGACATTATTTTTTTAAATATATAAACTGTATATCTCAAAAGCTTGCATACATATCCCTAAATTATTAAACATATGGGTTTTTAGACATATATACACACACATGCTGATTCTAACATTTATTAAAAACTGTAAAACACTCTGGTTGGTGTAGCAGCCTCATTTTACAGGCTTGATTTTTTTTTATCTACTTACAGGTTTATGATATCAAAAATGTGTTACGAGGAACAAATACAATGTGTTTTTTTGTAGAGATGAATCACTTCGAGGCTCCGAAGGACTGGGATTGTTTTTTTTATCAAGTGACCCAAGAATACCTTGGGTGGCACTGCCCTCTGTTGGTGCAAATTCTAATTTTTTTTATTCAGGAGCGATAAGATTTACAAACAGACTAATAATAATAAAAATACAATAACAATTTATCAACTTAATGTTCAAGTAGCCATTACTCGTCTTAATTTCTAACTGTATATCTCAAAGCTTGCATTTATTACTCTCACCAGTTTGGCAGCATTCATATAATACTCAAGAGCCGTTACCCTAAAGAATATACTATTTATTCAAGGGTGTGACATAATATGGTTTGAAAATAATAGGACTAAGCTGGTTAAAGTTCATGGCAAATTCTGATATTATTTAAATGCTCTTCCCAATGTGCTTTCGGGGTCGACTACAAGTAAAATTCCTTGTGAAACGTCCGCTATCATGCCAAACAACACAAGGTACAACCCTAAAACACATCAGAGTGTTAAACAGTAGAACCACGAAAGCCTACGCGGTGATATTAAACCTAAAGAAGCTGAGTTACAAGTGTAAGGAATGGAAAGCCTGGCTCCTTAAAGGACCTCTACTCGAGTCTCTCTCCCTCTCCCTTTGCCCTGGCTTCACTCAATGTTGAGCCATTTCACAGGACTAAAAGTCAATTGGAGTTCTTGTGGTATCAGAGTGGCTACGAGCCTGGATCAATGGGAGGCGAATGAAATCATGCACCCATTATACTCCTGCTTTGTAAATAATGCTATTTTTTTTTTCCAGCAAGAATCGTTATAATCAAGCATATTTCATTGTCTTGATAACGGCGATTACCCTCTGCTTGTTGGAAAGCCAAGTTTTTCAATGAAACCTCAGGAGACAAATTAGGACACTCCAATTTCAGGCGGTGCGCCAATTCAGGCTCGTTTGATGCAGGTGCCCCATGATGTCTGACTTGATGTCTTTGAAGTTCATCCCACAGTTATGCTGTGGGAATACAACTACAGCTCTGCCCAGTCATTATATTCAAGAAAGCATACCATGTTTATTTCCCCATTCGGTTCCTATGTGGCATACTACAGCAGTTTGAAGACACCCAAAACAACCAAATTATAAGTCTGAGGAAGCTCTCTTCCCTCCCCCGAGGCTCCTGACTAATAATAACAGTTTATTTACCCAGGAAAGCCTCACACCGAGTCTCAATACTTGTTTTCAAAAAGTACCATTGCTTGGGATCACTGGCCCAATTGCTTGTATATGTTCGCATGCGCTTAGTAAAGCTGGAACACTCGGAGAATATTCACAAGTTTGAGGGAAGCACATCATTGTCCGGATTGGTGACGTGTGGCAGCCGGTCACTTAAGGCAGTCGATGTGCTGGAAGGATGACTCGCGTGCAGGGATGCGGCAGGACAAATGGCAAAGCTCGCGGAAGACAGAAGTCAACCAGGTATGGTACAATCTTGTGTCTGGTAGTGCCTGACCCAGTGATGTTCGGGCCAAGCCCTCGTTTTATTAAAATCCAATTGCTGTATGGTTGGTGGGAAAATTGAATACCCGCATATCCGCACGTGCATGCACGTGCATACACGCGACCACAGCAAATTGAACAGGAGCGACACTCATTCACTGCTCCACGATAACCATTCAGATGGGACACCGGAATACAATGCCGTAGATAAGGATAAGATGAACATAATTGGATAATGGATGAAGCATTTAAGGAACGTATTAATTCTGTGAATAAGGTAAATTAATGTTGGCAAAGGTGATAAGGAGTATGTTTGCTATTAAGTCCTACAATGAAGAAGCAATACTAAGAGAAAACATCCGTGGTGAGCCAGTCATTTCTTCTTGGATTCCATACAAACAAATGCAGTAATTAATTCATTACAAAGTGGAGGCTCATAGAAAAACAACCACATGCAATGGTGTGCTGTCGACAGTCATCAGATAGGCACGACTCCCATCATGCCTTGCATGTGTGTCATGTGACCACCACTTTGACTTGTCGAGACGATTAACTAAAACACTATTTGAAGGTGTGGCCGTATTATTGTCTCGACGACCAATTCAAAGATGTTGAGGCTGTGGCCGTCCCTTTAGGCATTTATTAATAACGTAGAGGGTTGGATTTGAATCGAGCGAACGTTAATTGACTAAATGCAATCGCATACGGAGACTTGGGGAAAAAGAAACCGCCCAAGAAAACGAGAGGTGCATATGATAAAGGGAAGAAGCATTTATTTAAAGTGGTAAATAAGAACAAGAAACGAATCCAATTAGTTTTAGACAGGTAGGGGAGTGGTGGTGCAAGTGCATCGAGCACCAGAGGATGATCTTCATGCCCTTTTATTGATTCGAAGCCACGGCAAACATCAGTGGCAAAGTGATACCTGAACCGGTTCGACACCCCGCTTCACTGTCCCGCATTGACCAGCGTGCTAAAAAATATGATCGAAAAATCCCTTTAATCGAGAAGCATTTCATGCAGCAGTGGCTTGACAATGATCTGTAAACTATTACCATTGAACTAAATGTCATTAATAGCAGGTGTCAACCCACCCACAGAATAGGTTAATATCCGGAAATTCATAAAAAGATCCAGGAAAATTATAATACAAAACACCATCATTATCATTATCACAATTGTAATACCTCTCTTACAACAATTAGGTTATTTAGCGCTGCATGAACCCTACGTGGCGATGGGGATGTACTTAAGCTGATCAATCTGCATCCAAATTATATTTACGTCTAATGAATGAATCATTACAGTGTAATCGTAACGTGGTAAAAACATTCACGTACTCATCTTTCAAGAATTATAGGAATATATGGATCCACCGATCCCCAACACCCCCTTCCACGTAACCACACTGACGAGTGTGGTGAAGTATGGTCAAATCATCTCCATGACGGACCCGACTTGGCAATGTCTTCATCTAACAGTAGCTTGACAAAGGGATGTACATTATTAGTGTTTTTGAATTATTATGGAAATACTGTAATGCTGTAAAGAACATTTTGTTAAAGTTGAAACAGACATTTCGAATGCACTGCTATATGCAAAGCAGTAAAGTGGCGATGTACAAATCAATGAGTAACACTTAAGGTGACGGATTTATCCACTTATTGATTATTTGACCAGTGCTTTCAGGAAACCTCTTTTTAGTTCAGAATTTATGCAACTTACACAATATGGTTGCTGTTAGGATGAAATACAGTATTTTACTATTGGCATGGGGATGAAAAAAGTTATTGCACTGAAAAGTTACATGGAAATTCAAGCGAAACAACACACCGTTGCAGCGCTATATGGCGAGCTGGACCTCAGACGCACATTAACATTGAAAATATTGAGAAATTCCATAACGCAATAACAAACAACAAATTACCGCAGTGGAAGGCTCGCGCTCTTAATGAGAGCTGTCGAGGCAACAGATTTATTTTTTCAAGTATTGAACACTAGAGACTGCTTATTTGGGACACACTTCAGAACGTTGTTAAGACTGAAATAGAAATGGCATAGGAAACCCGCGTTGAGCCCTTCAAGGCAATACGCAGGCAGCGTAGGTGAGCGAACGAGCGAGCGAGCGCGCGCGCGGCGCTCTCACTTCTTGACCACACGCAGGGAGGCCCTTGGGTCCTGGCTGGAGGGGGAGCACCAACCTGCCCTTATTGACTCTCCCGGCCGTCCAATCACAGCGTGGTAATTTGTGGCCCACTTCAGGGGATAGTTTGGCAGGACCCAAAATGGGCCCACGAGTGATTTAGGCCTGCCCGGGCCTAAGCATTACTGGCCTTTGTTTGAAAACATGCCCCCAAGGCACAGTAAAATGATTTGTCACTATTAATCACATTGGAGATAAAGTGCCATGATCTAGTCCCTTGCTATATTAGATAATGTGTATATCAATATTCTACAGAGACATTACAACGGTACAGGCCAGTGTTTGCAGGACTCCTACGTCACGTTCCTTCTCGTGTGATTTCAACAATATATTTTTTTTCAAATGTGCATTTAATCTGCGAGTTCGAATGCAAACTTTTAAATAGGCAATCAATAAAGGTGCCACATGTATTTCAATGCGAACTTTTCATAATTTCCTTGACTGAAGGTACACTGAATGAATTATATCCTTAAGCGTTTACTTTGTCAGGTGGTGAAATCTGTCACATACAATTCCAACAAGCACAACACAAGGATGAACACTATATCTGTAGAAGTGTGGCCTCACACAACGGTAAAGAAAAATGCAACAACGGTTACATATGATAACATACACATGCGATATCCCTTACATATGGAAGTACTGTACTCCGTAATTATTTGCACATATATTGACAGGTGCATCAAAAAATGACGTGCCAGGAATATAAACAAAAAAAATAAAGAAATGGGCCAGACAGGTGGAGTGTGTGGGCTTCTGATATTTGGCTCCGACTCTGATGAGAAGCATAAAAAACTCTCATCGTAAACCCTGACACCCCTCTTAACACCCGTCCCCCCCCCCTCAGGCCACAGACCCAAATAATGAGCGTGGTGCCGGGAAGGAAAAAAATCAATCAGGAGCAATAAAACTCCGATTAATTTACGGCGCAATTTGCCATGCTGGGTTCAGCAGCCGATTGGGGAGCAAAATCGGGTGCGGCAAATGCCGTTTAACTGTCGATTGCTCCATTCATCTCCAAGGAAGGGGTTAATAAATGAGAAAATTGGGGCACTGCGTCTGGGGAATTAACGGGCTTGTGTTGGGCCAATGCCCTGCGTCTTGGCCTAAGGTCTTGCGGTGGGACTTCTATTGTCCACATCCCAGTGGTACGAAAACCATCTGCCTGCCTGTCATATATCAGGTTTCTGTAGCACTTTACTGGGCAGCTGAAGAAAAATGGCTTTTAAATTGAAGACGGGTACCGATAGTTACATAGGCACAGTATATTGATAAATATATTTTTAAAGCCAGTATACTCAAATTCCAATAACAAAAATATTTCTAAGACGTAAACAACACAATACCAACTGATGATCAAGATAAAAAGTGTTATAAAATAAATCTTTAATGCAAGTGATGTCTGAATCAGTCCTGGGCGCCCCAATTTGCCAACATTCCCCAATCAGCATGATAGAGTATGGTCAAACAACCCCATCACGACAAATATGGCATGGGAGGCTTTCATCCAGCAGTGGATTAATAAAGTGCTGTAAGTTATTCATTCATATTTTATTATTATTGTGTGTGTGGAAGTGATGAACATCATACTGATAGAATGGAGTAGCCGCAGCCATAGCTCGAGGTATCCTCGATGTGATGTGCCGTGCACGGACACATTTCCCGGGTCGCCGACCCAGAAACATCTGAAATGAAGCCGTGAATATAATCACGCACTGCTGTGTTTCACGTTTGTTTTAGGGTGGTTACAAATGCACTTTAGGTATGCTGCCTAAATTATCACAAGGCTATCACATACGGATACAAAATATGGACATTTGACCAAAAAATTGAACAAAAACTGAAAAGCCCACAAGGAAGCATTGAATGGTGCATGCTTGGACTTATACCAAGACACTAACAGACGAAGACGTAGATCAATGAACACGTTGGAGAGGCTGTACGCATCAGATTGATGGAAGATACGCATGCGGGTTTGGGCAGCATACATCGCCAGAAGTGATGACGGTCAGTGGTCGAGAGAACAAGAATAGTAGCCAAGGAGGAAAGGCACCTGAGGAGACGTCCACCACAGAGGTAGAGTAAAGAAATCATCTCATTGGCAGGAGCTAAGTGGAGTTTTGAATCGCAGGACTGTAATGGATAGCGACAATTTGAGGGAAGACTTCATCCAGCAGTGACTAGATCATGTCTGATGAGGGAATCGTCACAATACCAGCACAGGTGCTTTTATTGCACACTAAATAACTGGGAATCCTATTCGACCAGTTGACTGTCATGCAGTTTAGATATTGCTCTTCAGCAAATCCATCAATGACTCCTGGCGGTGTCTCCATTTTGTTGAGTGTTGCCAGCAGATCTCCATGTGCTGCACCCACACTTACTCAATATCTCGTAATAATGCAGGGCTTTTCAAGGGCACCCATAATTCCAGGCACAGGCCATGCACAAACAAAAAATATCATCACAATCATAATGTAAATTGCCTGCATTGTCATTACGATTATCATCAGCCATGATTCATCCACTGCTGTGTTAAGGCCTCATCAAGTCGTCGTCATCTCTCAGAGTAAAGGCATAATCCATACAGCACCTGTACACGAGCCGATTTCATCGCTCCACCTCCATGGTGGATGTCCTCTTGAATGCATTCAATTCCTTGGCTGCCACTCCATTACGAATTTTCACCATCATCAATCTTCTTTCTATGCACGTGTTCTGCCAGGTGTGTTGCCTCATTTGACTGTTACTCCGTTAAATCTTGACTTAAAGCTTTCGTGACTGCAGGAATTCATATATTTTTGGTTCTTTTGGTAAAGTCACGTAGATAGGTTCAAAGAAAATATTTTTAAAAAAACTACGACTTTCGATCGCAACACAAGCGTTGGTCATCAGGAAGAGAACACTTGTGTCGCGATCGAAACGTCGTAGTTTTGTGTTATTTTTTGTTATTTTCTTTGAACCTATCTCCGTGACTTTACTGAAAGACCCAAAGAATATGTTACTCCCGTTGTTAGTCTCAACTTCTGACCGTCATGGTTTATAGAAGTCCAACATACATACATAGTGACATCTCCTGTAAAGGTCACTTAATTTTCATAAGAGTCTATCCAGCTAAGACATCACAGAGCGACATGCATTCTGGCTTTGCTGATGCATTCTAGATTTGAAGCTTTCGTGACTGCAAGGATTCATATTCTTAGGTTTTTTCGGTAATGATGCAGTTTGCACAGTGTTGTCACAGCTAATCGTTCCTTTTGGCTGAATAGCCATGCCGGTACGAAGGTAGGATACACGTTGTCGGGGTTATTTAAAAGACTTACCAGAACATCACCATTACAAACGTGTTATTTATTTTGTAAATCTTCTGGGGATGTTTACAAGTTACCTAAATGGCATTCATGCAAAAAGTATGTCCATGTGATAGAGATTAGAACAAGATTTTCACTGTCGTATATAACACTTTACACTATGGTGCATTTACGTGTTTTGACGTTGACAAATTAATAGCTTGAATTGATATATGAATACTTTTTCCCATTCACAAATGTTGCTTAACAAATGCACCCAGTCAAAGACGAATCAGCTACCGTATGTAAATCAATGTAAGTGAGCTCGAGACCACCGAACTGCATCATGGGAAGGCGGCTTAGCCACGTGGCCTGCAAGCCCCAGAGTCACCATCAACACAACATCGTTTTATTGAAATGCGCATCATCACATCTGTGCACTTTCGTTCATGTAAGCTTTTAAATAGTGTGCGACGGGAGAAGAGGTGATAGTGAGACTATCGAAGCAGCTGGATATAAACACAACTGATATAAGCACAGTTAGAAAATAAGCAACACATGCCACTGGAAGAGGGAAGATCAAGGAAAACTTCTAATACGAGCACGCTCGATACGCACACCTGGCCTCGCTCAAATGGTGTGTTCTTATATCCAGCGGCTTCTCTAATAAAATAATATACACGCATCCTTTATGAACCAATAAACATATGCACGCTTCGATGAATAGTGTAGATTTGTATGATGGAAAGTACAAAAAGCGTAGTGTGAATATATTTCTAGCAATAAGGCAAACACGAATCTTCCCATGCTTTTCTCAAGACAAAGCTTCCTGAATATAAATAATGACACCTTAAATGTCCAACACAATATGTAACAAATTTACCTTTTTCACACCATCCTACATAGGTAGGCTTCATATAATGTATATATATGAAAAAGGAAATATGGTGATTTTATTTCTACATATAAATCAGATTCACCAAACCCTCCACCCATCCCTCAACCCAAGAAGCCAGTCATAGAGATGATGACCTGAATAATTATAAAAGAATTCTGCTCCATATGGATGCAATGTGACCTTTAACACATGGGGGGGGGGGGGGGGAGATGGTGAAATTTGCATGTTCCGTGCCTTTTCCAAAAGCTTGCATGGACAAAAATGAGCTGAATAAAACAATATTCCACCCTCCCTAGGCTTAGCCCTAATGACGAGGGCTTTAAAACACAGAGCCTGATTTTTTTAAGTTTAATTGAGACCCTGAAGATTTGCACCAATGCATGATTGGAATTCTGCGAACGTGAGACGTGCCGTTTGGGATTCTTGCCGCTTGTTCCGATGATAATTGGACTTGATGTGTTTTGTGTTGGGCCGTCAAACCGAGTAGATGTTCCCTTCTACCCCCACCCTCTTTCTCTTCTCCTTTCCCCTCCGGGCTCACTCTCCGGTGTATACACCTATCACAATCCTCGATACCTCACAGCTAGCACCCCCCCCCACCTCCTATTATTCACCCCCCCCCCCTCTTCGCCCCAGAAAGTGCCCGCCTGATTATCATCTTGTGAAAATTATCTCGGCAGTGCTGGCCGGGTCTGCAGGGACGGCCCATGGAAATGTGAGATACTCTCCGGGATGAGCTGCCGCCACTCTGGCAATGATGATGAATCGTGCACAAAATGCATTTTCATGACTCCCCAGAAAACTCACTAGGACCCTGCGAGCGCGCCAATTCAAAAATCAGCGCCGCTTTAATCACGCAGACGGTTGGAGTAGTTCTCACACTTCCCAGGAGCTCGGCACTGTTATGTTATAAACGCGGGGCTCTGAACAAAAAAAAATGCAAGCCGAGACTCCAAGGAGAAAAAGGACTGGTTGATCCTGCTGTTTAAACTGCTAATCTGCCTGACAGTAGCAAACATGTTAGGCTTATCTCTTTCTTGTGCCTGCTTGCTTACTTCTTTGTTGATGCCTTTACCCAGGGCTACGACGTGCTAATTTAGACTCGGTATTACTTGGAAAGTAATATAATTATTCACACATCATACCGCGTAAAGTTCATTACAAATGCATTATATTTTCTGTATATGTATAGAAACAAATACATAGGTAAGCTCAATATAAATATTTATATATTCAGAACAGGAGTCAATGCCCAAAGTGTTAGACTATCATTATGAGCCATGTTTATGACAAAGGTGATGGGCAGTCTATTTATATACCATTGTCAATTTCAGTGACCTAGGTTTCGTCTCTTGTAGAGTAGTATCAAAATCATCATCATCATCATCCACGATCTATGTACTGCTAAATGAAGGCTTCCCAAAGCCACCATCTTTCCCATCTTTCGATGTAACAATCCATCTAGTAACTGCACAGATGATAATTTCATCATCCCAAAGTAAAGGAATTATACGACTCTTGGACAGACTACTCTAATACCTTGTTCTTTTTTTGCATTGTTTATGTTCAGATAAAGAAAATAATTGCTGGAATAATGGGAAAAAACCATTACGTTTTTAAAGAGATGTTAGTTCATTTACAATCCTCACATTGTAAAATGTCTATTATTTTTTCAAATAAACACACATTCAATAATGTGCCAGACTTTCTTTTTTTATACAAAATAACAGTATTTATCAGTGACGGTAAAATGACAATGTTATTTTGGCAGTAGTAAAAACAAAACAAAAAAAACACACACAAACTCAGCCACAACCTAAAACCTCCACATTTTTTCGGTCGTTTGTTGTTCTTAACCTAATTTGCCAACTTTGAAATGGCAATATCAAATGGGAGATCGCAAAGTGCACTGAAATGTCAAATGCAAATGGAGTTTGGATATGTATGCCTTTTTCTATTCCTGTTTTCCATTTCAAGACGGCGCAATGATATGCAAATATAATGCACACCAAAGTGCTGCATATTTTGCACCGAGATTGGGTGGCAGGGCACAGTCACGGAGCTTATTACGGGGGGAAGCAACGTCGCCTACACTTGTTGCCTATCTACACTTGCTCAGCTTTGAACTTGTGCCATGAAAGGGTGCACAAAAAAGAAACGGTCGGGGTCTCTTAGAGGTCACAACCTTCAATGTTTAAATTTGAGATATACTTAGCTGAAACAAAGAAAAAAAAAACACCGCTGGTAATGATGATTAGACAATAGCGATGATTACGATATATACCTAACCGGTGTACTTCAAGAACCAAGTGAGCCGGACTTCTATCGACAACACTCTACCGTTTCAAATGTCCCCGTCCCTTGGTAAACTAATTTCAACTTAGACTCGTTTACATTTTATTTGTGTGTGGTACAATATAGACAAAAATCATTTACATGCTACATATGACCCTAAAAGAGGGGTTCCATGTAACATAATCAGCATGTGGTGATAATAACAATACATGTTTGACTAATTTCAAGGAATTCATGTACAATCAAAAAATATATACGAAAAGATTACAGACGATATATGTTAAGAAATATTCGCTGAACATATTTAAATTCATACAATGCCCCATGTCATTTCTGTGCTGCCAAAACAATGGACTCATCATCATCCTGTGGCATGTTCATCCTCTACAAGGCAAAGGCCAAAGCCTTTAAGGTATAGGCAAATGATTGGCCATGCCTCCCAACCTTTCCATTGCTGACCTTTCGTCTGAGCTCACCAGTGGCAAATAGTTAAGGGGAGGGCAATTTTTGATATTCATCTTTAACCCCTGTGAACTGCTCTATGCTAGAGATATTTTTTCAACAGTATTAATCCAATACACTGATTTTGTGTAATACGATCCATACATGATTACACTATACTTCTGTTTTCAATATTTCAGCATATGGCATTTTCAGCTCAACAAATCTTCATATGTATTATAATTCTATAAAATTATAATTACAGACACATGGCTAAATGAATGAATACCTATGGATGAAATATTGGGAAAGTGACCACGCATAAATTCCTCGACGAAAATCAATTATTATGCTCTAGATACACAAATCAAGCTGTGCACATGACAATATATTTACAATTTATGCAACATTTTACATAAAATTGCATGTGTACTGTTACAATTAGGCTAATGGATTGAACAATTCTGTACATAAGAGGAAGAAAAAAAACAAGAATCATTACTAACGCAAAGGAAAAAATAGAAAAATACATACTATTCTTTTGTCTTTTAGGTAAAGCCATGTAGATAGATTGCCTGATGACGATTGCTTGTGTTGCGATCGAAACATCGTGATATTGTTATTATTTAAAAAAAATGTTTGATCTATCTACGTGGCTTGACCGAAAGACGGAAGAATATAAATTCCTGCAGTCACGAAAGCTTTAAGTCAACATTTAAAATATCTACTCTTCAGTCAAATCGTGACCCAGCATTGTGGTAACCTATTGAAACGCTGGGGGGTTGGTGTGGTGAATCGTTGCGTGTCAACTGATAATTATGTCATCAGGAAAAAAGGTGAAGCAATACATTTGTATTTCACTCAAATGTTCTACTTGTACACAACGCGTTGAATGATGTGACAGCGTGATACGGTGCACACTAGCAATGTTATTTACAGTACAATGTTAATGTGCATTAAATATTAAAGGATAGGAATGCTGAAGAAATTTATTTTACATGTATTTCCTAGGTACTGGCCACAAGTTTTAGAAATATGTTACTTTGCATTTCGTCATTCTACATACATCCATCGGGAGAAAACATCAACGTGTGTTCATTTATTACCATCATCATCCAACTCTCAGGGTTCTGCGTTGTCATCATTGGCCTGCACGTGAGCTGATATACCGTATATTCATAATCAACGTTTTTGGGTTAGATCGCGTTATTTATAAATGTGTCGTAACCCTCCACCACCCGACACGGCCAATCAGCAAAAAAAAGTGTCACGTTGACAAAGACAAATACCATTGGAACCTCATTTGCCAGTAAAAAATATGATAATTGGTTTTTTACCCTTCTATCTGGCAACAAAACTGACACTTTTTTTTACAAGGAGTCATGTTTGCATAGACCACAATACCTGCAGTCATAATGCAAACAAAAAACATAACTCTGATAATGTAAAAAAGACAAATAGTTCACTACTTTAGCCCACCAGTGTGTTGAAGCGTGAAACCACAACATTTTGAATTTTTGAGTACGACGTTTCGCTGGTAATTGCATCCAGCATCATCGGGAAATTCGCCAAAATGGCGAAACGTCGTACTCAAAAATTGTAAATGTTGTGGTTTCACGCTTCAACTCACTGGTGGGCTAAAGTAGTGAACTATTTGTCTTTTGTCAACGTGACACTTTTTTGCTGATTGGCCGTGTCGGGTGGTGGAGGGTTACGACACATTTATAAATAAGGCGATCTAACCAAAAAACGTTGATTATGAATAATATTGGTCGCGAAAGCCTACGTGTTATACCGTATATTGTTTTACTTTCTACTTTCAATGTTTAATCTGCAACATTCCCCTCCCTTGGCTGCAACTCCACCGGTAGCCTCCACGAGTGGCAATCATCCCTTCTAGCGACGACGTTGTCCTTCACCGTAACTAATCACGAACAATTGGTCAACATTTCACCATCCAAATAACATCCGATTAGCACGGTTGGCTACGCACGGCGCGATAGAAGTTATACTGCATACATACAAATGAGCAGATGCTTGTGTTTCCACTGATTAGTCACCTGTGAAGAGTTCACCCGGAATGCGCCCGATCTGCTCATATCTTAGAGGCTAAGCGGGGTTGAGCCTGGATAGCGCTTGTATGGGTGACCGTCGTCTACAAAAGACGGGTCCAGGCATCTGTTGGAACGAGAGTGCAGTGGAGCAAAATAGATTCTTGCACTGTAGCCTTGTTCTGCTCACTCCTGCCATCTGCACTGATCAGCACGGTGAAGTATGACCAAACAAACTCAACACAAAACGTTGTTCTCAAGGAAGAACGTTCCAGAAGCGTATCTTAAAGCACGCAATGCAGTCACCATCTTTGTTCGATTTTATCCAAAATCCGCTGCGAGGATGACCAGAGTTTGCGTGATAGTTTATGCTCCTTTTACGGGATCAACAAGGTCTTGTGGTTAATTTGTGGCAAGCACTTTGTGCGTAATGAGTGCGACCTCGTAATGTATTCGTTCGGCAACTAATAGCCAATGCAGCTCAGCGAGCATTGAACGCACATGGTTGCATCTTGCAATACCCGTCACGTCACGTGCCAGACAATTTTGTATACGCTGCAGCTGGATAATGTGTTTTTCCAGACGTCCTGTGGAGTAGTGAGTTGCTATAACAGAGCCTTGTCGATACGATGCTACATGCCACCATATTGGCTATGTCGCGACTCAAGAGTGGTCGAATGTGTGCTAGAGCACTGATATAAAAATTGCAGGACCTGACTATAAGCTGTAAGGTGTGACGAGGTCCTCATCTAGCTGTGGACAAAAAACGACATGCACAGTTTTTTTCATGACAGCAGAGTTGTCTTAAAAACAACAGCGTGTATTTTTGCCAGTCTGGTTCATTCTGTAATAATAATAAAAATTCTCAAGTTGTACGAGTCGCAGCAGATACAGGATTAAAGAACTCTTTATGGGTTTAAAAATGTAATCAGGTTTTAATAAAATTAGAAAAACAAAAAAAAAGTCTTTTGATTTAAAGCTTTTGTGACTGCAGGGATTCATATTCTTGGTGCTTTCGGTAAAGTCCCTTCTACGTGACTTTAAAAAAATGTGTTTAAAGTTAAGTGGAATTAGCATAAAATGTTTAGTATACCTCCTGTATAAGGATGAATAAGTTAAAATGAGGTACTATTGGAGCATCACTAATTAAGATGCATTCCTAGCAAAGCACAGTCAGAAATTGCAGAGTAACGAGGTGATTAAAACCACAACATTAGAACGTAAAGAAAGTACATATTTACACCAAGAGCATGTTAGGTTAACAATGCCATTGTCTCTACGACAGTCAAGCCATTCGTCAGCGTAATTAAGTCGGAACATTTCTGGTTAAAGCCATGTCGAGATGCGTGACAAATCAGGAGTGCTTTGAGGCTTACAGCGCTGATATTATCTGCCGGTTCACATTCAATAAGGTGGACATTGCTTCATAACGGGGGAGGCGCAGCGGTAATAATAGTGGCAGGTTACCGAAACTGTTTTGGAGAATAACTCTGACGCATCGCCTCTTTTATTAAGCAGCGCATGATAGCAATATCGTTTTTTTTTTTGCAGCCACAGCAAATAACTCGGGTGTGCAAACGTGAAGCAGAAAATGCCCACAATTTATTTTGTAGACTCGCGGGACTCTCTCTTGTCCCCTTAATTGCTGCACTCAAGTCAAAGGTTTAGCGTCCCCGTAGGTTTCACATTTACACTGGTAATTTTCGCCCCTGCACGCGCCTGCCCCCTCGCCTCATTTATTTGCCACTGCGTGCGGCGCAATGATGCATTGCCCTCCTTTGCTTATGGGCTGGGCGGGCCCCGCGCAACCGAACACATGCAAAGGGCGCGCGCACGCACACACGCTCGCACACACGCACGCGCGCACGCAGGCGCACACTCACGCGCGCACGCACGCACACACACTCGCGCGCGCACGCACGCACACACGCGCGCCCACTCACGCGCGCACGCACGCACACTCACTCACGCACGCACGCACACTCACACGCGCACGCACGCACACTCACGCGCGCACACACTCACGCGCGCGTGCACGCACACTCACGCGCGCACACACTCACGCGCACGCACACGCACGCACACTCACGCGCGCACACACTCACGCGCGCGTGCACACTCACGCGCGTACACACTCACGCGCGCACACACTCACGCGCGCGCGCACACTCACGCGCGCACACTCACGCGCGCACACTCACGCGCGCGCACACTCACGCGCGCGCGCACACTCACGCGCGCACACACACTCACGCGCGCACACACACTCACGCGCGCACACACACTCACGCGCGCACACACACTCACGCGCGCACACACACTCACGCGCGCACACATTCACGCGCGCACGCACACTCACGCGCGCACACACTCACGCGCGCACGCACACGCTCCGTAGCTCTGGTGCCTATTGTTGTTTTCGCCATCTGGCCATAACGCAACAGTTTCCAATTTCCTTCCAAGTTTTTTTTAGCGTAACAACAGCAGCAGGTGCTCCCCAGTTTCCTTTGGCTGAGTTACTCTCCAACACGATCAGCGCAAACAGGGAACTTTGCCAACGCTGGGGATCGTAATGATGGCACTTAAAACATGTAGCAAGTGTTTAGGTTGATGTCTGGTTGCCAGTAGCCATCAATTGACAGGTGCAATTTTGAAAATATTTTGGCCGAATCTCTGTATCCTTTTCCCAGGACTTAATTTAGTTTTTTATTTGAAGTGAATTTTTTACTTTTCTATGAATTTAATTTCATGCGTATCTGCAAAAACTTCACATCTACGGAAGGCTATTATAAAGCTGTATATTCAAATGTACAAAATTTGTTGCTTTCCAAAAAATAAACACTGTTAGTATAAGCAGATGTTTTGATGGTATTTAAAAAAGCAAACTAGTTTTCTGAAAAAGTTTATTTTACACTTAAAACAATTCCTGGAAGGCTTTTCAATCCTATCAGCATGCCAATGTTTCATTATTAATCTTTAAAACACGGATTGATTTTATGTAAAGGAGCCGTTATCTTACCAAGGCACTGTACTGCCCCAAAGTTGTTTTTTTTCGCCCCTCACACTAACTGATGCCTCTATGATCGACCTAGTGAGTCAACTGCTGGAGTTGACAACTTGATCTAAAAGAATTATGGAAACACCCTCCAAGCCAAAACCAGCTACAATAGTAAGGGAGGATCAGGGAAAAGCTGGGGGTGTGGAGAATCTTGCAGTAGAAAAAAAGAAAGCCTTTAATCAGCCGAGGCCCACTGATTTATTGCCATGGCTAGGGCACAGGCATAAGTCTTCGGCTATTTATGTGCTGACTAGTGGGGGCCATTCCCCCGCATACGTGCACGCTCATTACTCATCGCGCCCGTGATGAATGGTCGAGCCCCCGCGACTCACTCCATCTCGCCGCACCAGCCGCCTGCCATGGCCCAGGCCGATAGCATCGGGGCGGCCTAGTCAGGGGGCAGCCGGGCCCGCCTGTCACTGCCAAATGGATGACTGGCTCAGCCCCAGCCATGCCTCGCACGGTGCGCCAATGGGAGGGATGGAATATGATTAGCCTAATTTAGCGTCATAAATGAAGTGTTTGCCTGCCTCGGCTTGACGGCCCAAAACATGCGTGGCAGGGACAAGCATTCTGGTCACTTCAGATGCCAGCTAGGCGCCCCTGGTCTTTGCCTTTTGCTGTGCGGTTCGTGCCACGTGCGTTTAGAGAGCCATGGGCATAGCTGGAGAGCAAAACGTGATTTCTGAGGCTTCTGTAAAAATCCTATTATTGATGTGTTTTACTGCGAATCTTCACTGATCTGTTTCTTTTAATTTCATAATCGCATCTTCAAATCCTGCCACGTTAGAAAATGTACGGTTGCTACTTTGTGTAATACCTCAATGTGGGGTATAAAAAATGTAGAACACGGGATACATATTCATAAGTGTTTTATAATTGAAAAAAAACAGTTAAATGGTGATTACAAAGTTTAATATGTTTCGAAATGTACTTTAAAAGGCGAATAAGATAAACCTATTTCTGACTTCCTTTAGGGAGAGCCTGCAATAGTTAGTAGGGAAAACACACACAAGACGCCTCTGGCTCTGTTCGACCTTTGACACACGTCGCTTAGCAACCCGCTAATTCTTGAGATTTATAAATAAAACATTACGACCCATTTGCTGAATCCGAGAAATCTATATGCAGCAGGAGATACAGTTATCAATGTTGCAATGTAAGGTTTTGGAAGTGTTGAATAACACCTATGGGATCCATTGGATTTAAAGCCTGAAAACTTTATCTTAGGAAGAAAAAAATTACTGCCAAAGCATAAAATACTGACACTGGCATTAATAGGTGTAAGGAATAATAATGTACTGTAATGGTAATCATATGACCATCTATATCACCAGACATATTTTATATCTACTTAGTGTAACACGCCTTAAATCAAAGCATAATGAAATGATTATTTTACGAAGTCAGCTGTCTCCTTAAATGGAGGATTATTAATAATAACATGAATAAAGTCAATAGTCTCTCGTATGTTAAGTGTTGACATTGAAGAACCAAATTTTTTATGCACTGCCAATTGCTAATCTGACCTCAGAAAAATACCACATCCAGAGCTATGTGGATTAATGTAAGCATTCAAAGCTGTAAATGAATGACATTTCTCAATATATTTTGAAAACAGATTTATTCAGTTGCTCAGTAAATACCAAAAAGTCGTCAAAAGTGATCAAATTAATTACAGAACAAGGCGCTAATCGAGGAACATGAGCGAATGCTGAAGAAACAGACATGGTAACTGCAGCTCACTCTACTTACCATACTTGGTACGAGAGCGACATTCATACAAATTGATAACAAATTAATTATTATTCCACTCGTTATCTCATCATTACACGAATGAAACAACCTGAACATTTGTGTTAATATTACTCGGAGAATAATCATCAGCCCTTGGTCAATCCAGTGTTGAATGAAGGCATTCCCGTGCCTTGTCGATCATAGGAATTGTTTGACCATACTTGGCCATGCTGGTCAATCTGGGTTGGTAAGGAGCATCCCCAAGACCAGTTCAAATATTACTTACCACCGATGTTATCAATGTCAAAGATTCAAACTCAGATCGCCGCATTCGTAGCTCGGTGCTAGAACCACCGCACCACAGCTCCACCCCATGTTTTGGTTACGACCAAATGAAGTACTGCAGTAGATTCACAAATAGTGACAAGTCTCAACCATAATTTCCACAGCTTTTTTCCCTTACATTCCGTTGTCAAACCAATGCTGGATGAAGCCTCCCCGCGCAATATGCGTTGTGGAGATTCGTTGTTATACACCGCCACACTGGTGAGCATGGGTTCGTGAAAGGGATGTGGTCCAATCCTGCTAACGATATCACTTACATGGATGATAAGCCAAGGCCAGGAAAGCAAACTCAGGTTGCTGGGTTTGGAGTGCATTGCTCTCGCCACAGCGTCATCACTTCCCTGCACCCCCCCCCTCCCCCACGAACACCCCAATCCACATTATATAGAAAATGGCACTGCAATGTAATTACTGCCCGACGATGATGTTTATTAAATTTATTGTAAATGTTGTAAGGCATTACTCATGCTACTGCCGATAGAATGCCTCCATCATCACGAAGGACATTTGGTCCACCCTGCTACGCTGCTCATATGGGTTGAAACTGGTGATTGGATGCACACTTTTTTAGCCCATTAAAAGCCACTCAACAGCTGCGTTGATGCAGTGTAAGGATGTTTATTGCTGAGTAGACACACAGGCCACTCATTACCTCTGCATTGTTAATCCAGCATGCAAGCCTCTGCACCAAGGCTGAACCTAATGTAATTATGCATGTCCCATTATACATAATATGAAAAAAAATCTCCCACTGCTAAATGATTGTTGCAATTATCATTAAGGGTTATGAGTTAATTTTCGGCATTACTGTGGGGGTAAGGTTAAGGGTTGAACATTTCATATAGGTTTAGGCCTGAGGGTTATATGTTAAGAGGTGAAAGAGGGGGGGGGGGGGGGGGTTGTGAATCGTTAAGAAAATATAAATATCACGCCTAATTATATCTACTAGATGGGAAGCAATAAAATAATAAAAATAAAACATAATAAAATAATTCTCACGGCGTTTCGGCCACAACGCAAGCAGCCGTAACGTCGTGAGAATTATTTTATTATGTTTTATTTTTATTATTTTATTGCTTTCCTTCTACGTGACTTTACCGAAAGAACCAAGAAGATGAATCCCTGCAGTCACGAAAGCTTTAAATCGAAATCTACTAGATGCTCAGTAAAAATAGTGACAAAGTGGAATGTATATCCATAATCTAATAATCATGCGGCGGTGATATGGTGGTTTGTGCACTGCCCTATGCACCTGCCGCTGACCTGAGTTTAATTCCCAGCCGTGGCTAACATGAGCGGAGAGGGATATCTGAACATTTCCTGAGCCTTCCCCATCTCCAGCAACTTGCGCTAACCGGTGAAGTGAAACATTGGTCAAATAGCCACTACGACTGACCAACATGCCATGGAGGTGTATTCATTCTGTCGTGAAAATATTCTAACATTTACCTGCATTAATGCTATATATATTTCCTGGTATTGTAATTATAAGTACATTTCACCATTATGATCACACTTGGAAAGCAAGTAAGAATTCTAAGTTGAACATGTCATTTCTAAATGCAAAAAAAAAATGTTCACCTTGCTTGTCAGTCAAAATGAAGATCCACAAAGTTATTTCCAAGCTTTCCATGCCCAGTAAAAATAACACACGTCATGACGTATATCCCGAGCGACACACTTGAACACATTTAGTTTCCTGTCAAAGTTGTTGTTTTATGAATATGATTATACTTGTTTGGTACTTGATATACAACCATTATCCAATTTAGATTGCAAGATAACACGTGGTTTTTAATCGTTGTTGGAATTTATGAAAATATAACATATAATCACAAGTTTATTAGGATTTACATCAAAGTGCGTGGCAGTCGTATAAGCAGTTTTTTTTTTTATAGCAAGACATGACTGAGCACAAAATATTAAAGGTAAACATTAAAAAGCTGACAGTGGCGGCAGCAGCAGCAGCGGCAGCAGCGGCGGCAGTGTGCCGACTTTTCAAACAGAACGACCGTAAATAAAGTTCCATCACAAATGTGATTAATGGAGAAACAATAAACGCAACTTCCTTTTACACAGCATATCATTTTCTGCGTTTTTTTATTATGCCATATGAAATACAACTTAATTTGCGCCAGGTTTTTTTTTTTTTGAAAACGTGTAAGGAGGGAAAAAAGGCCTGCTGCTCGACGTTGGATAGCGCTCGTTTATCACGCGGTGATAAAATGAGGTTGCATGGTGGTTCACCTGCCCTTACATTAATCATGTCACTTTCCCGGTCGCGTACCCGCTCAGTGCGCTCTCTTTGTTTCCATCCAACCGCGAGATTCCTTTTGTTCAACCGGCGGCCAATTCTCCCCTTGTTATAAGCGCCTTCTTTCCTCCGCTGCTTTGAAAAATCACCTTATTTGAGGTACTGATTGGTTCGCATGAGCAATATCCCCATCTTCAGTTCTATAGGGGGCTGTTAGCACAACTTAACACAATATTTATTTGTTCAGCTCATGACTAGTGACAGCATGTAATGCTTTCCAGCCTAAGCTAAGTACGAGGGCGAAGTTATAGAGTTAAAGCATGAAAAGTTAAATCGTTGTTTGAGAAGAGCAGTTAACAAAGTCAATGTCACAAAGAGTTAGTCAAAACGGAGAAAAAGTACACAAATATATATTCTGTAAATAAACATCTCTCAATTGAATTATTTTTCAAAACATGTCATATTTATACAGACGATGTCTATTGCACATGTGCATAATGAACATACACTCACGTTCACAAATGTGAACGTTTGTGAACGTAACAATGTAAAATAGACTAGCACATTTATGATTTAAAAAAAAACATATGCAGCTAACCAATAAATGGTGAACAGTTGACACTAAACTAGCACCACTGTGGAATTCCTCCAGCTGCAGTGATAGGTGAGGTCTTTTCCTGTGTGCATTACTGCTGACTGACCTCTGAACTCTCCAACTGCAAAACTTCACAGCAACTTTCAGCCCTCTCCAGTGGCTCCAGAAATGGCCTCTTTGAAAGAACATTAAAAAAACCACCTACAGTATCAAGCTGAAAGCCTCCTGTGGTTTTCGCAAAACCGCGTTTTGAACTTAGCAAACGGTCAGGTGAAGATGTACGGTTTTTACAAAAATCGATCTCAGATAACTGCAGGGCTTTTGGGAGGTGTCGGCAGATCGAGGTCTCAGCTGAAAGATGCGACGCGAGGGAGGGCCCCATGTGTCCCGCGAGGCCGAAAAAGCACATAAACACAACAGAAATAAAAAGAGAGAAGGAGGGAGAGAGTGAGAGCAAAATTATGGAATAAGAAGTAAGAAGTTCAGTCACCGGAAAAAGAGTAGCAGGCCCCTTTTCGCAGGAACAGCAGCCCAGAGTGGACACAACCACCACTCACGATCCCCCCACCCATCGCAAATCGCCCACCATGACACAAGGGAGCCATGAAGCAAGGAAACTATTTTAACACTCCCAGAAGCCATGGAATGATGGCATAGGGATGTGACCAAACGGCAGCCCAAGAGGATTGTGCGCCAAATGCAAGCACAGGCTTTTGCGTACTTTTTTAAAAGGACATTTTATGCTTGAAACACTGGAGCAATGTTCTTTTAAAAGGATGGATTTTTTACACTGATTTTTTTAATGCTGCGCTCCACTCGCTTGACGTGTATTAGCAAATATATAAATACATAACGACATCCAATGATGCGAAGCGTTAGATAATCTTTTTTTTCTTTAAGTTTTAGGGTAGAACCGAAACATTGACTTCATTAGAATTATTAGACACTTCACCTGAATTCACCATGCGTTTGTGATGTATCTCTTTCTCCAAGGTTGTGTTTATGCACGTTTATATATAGCATTGCTGGTAAACAAGCCATTACTGTACCACGTTAATCGTGCAATTCAATTACCAACAAAAGTTGTGCCCTGTGGTTCCATTGTTAAACCTGCAAGTCAATGTGAATCGGCAAAATCAGGCAACATTGAAAAAAAGGAGCAACACTGATGTGCACTTGGAACCCCCGGTGGAATGATAGCCTTTAGTTTTGTGATGATCTATAGCCCGTGAAGGGTTAAACACATTGCTATTTAAGTACTTTCTTCTCCATACAGTGCAGAAAATCGGCTTTCTTCCACTCTGTCGCGCCGCATATTTAATAAAGCCTTGAGGCAAATGGGGCATGACAAACGGTGGCTGTACCGTCCGCCAGGTGATGCACATAAACGTACAAAAAAACACATTTTACAAAATGGTGCAAATATTATAAAAAAAAAACCTACCTGAAGACGAATAAAGCTTTATCATTTTTCCTGACCATGCTCTATTCCCACGAGAGAGCATTTTACCACAAAGCTCAGTGCTGTGACTTTGGAGTTATGAAAAGGGCTTTTACAGGTGACGTCAGGTTAGAACAACACATGGTGCTCGTCACTACCGCATGAAGATGTAAAATCCCACGTCAACAAATGAAATGTCACAAAGGTTAAAACGCAAGAATTCACGGACGAGACACTAATACATTTCAGACAACTTTCAAATGTATAACCAAAAAGCAAATATGTAAAAATAGGGTCGTGGCCAATGATAAATATAATTATATGACTACTAAATCTACTTAAAGTGAAATGGCTACTCGTCCTCGCCTTTCAAAACCTTGGTGGGTCTTGGCAAGCTCACGGCGAATAACCACATTCAATTGCCGATGCCTATTGAGGTCAAACTGGGTGCAGGCACGGTGTCCGAGCTGTAAGATCAAATATAGGGCCATGACAGCAAAGGTGAAGAGCAGGTAATAAATAAAATATTACCGCCGATGGGTTACAAATATTGTGTTGTCACACTCAATTAGATGTTACCTGCAAGCTCATAGCTGCCTGGGTTCGGAGTCAGTGGAAAACACAGGATTCATGCCTTCCTAACGTGGAATTTTGTTATTTTTATTCTCAATGTGTGTGTGTATATATATGGGTATATTAAACTGGTCATGTATTTAACTGCTGTGCTTACATCAAACCTATAAAGAACATTTACCACAATATCAAAATAGCAACTTGACTACCCGAGTTCAATTTCCGGTCATGATTAACATTCGTGTCAAGTGATATATGAAACAGTCCTTTGCCCCCCCCCACCCCCCCTTGGCTTCACGAACCTGCACTGACCAGCGCGATGAAGTAGGATAAAACAAGCACATGACCGACACGGCATCAGGGAAGGCAGTGGGATTGACAAAAGGCTTGCAAAGTCGACTGAAACACACAGATTTAAACGTATCAAAATCAGGGACGTGTGTCTTGTGCATATATACTAGACAACACAGCATTCACTCATTAAGAATTTTATTTTCAAGTGCAATATTTGTGTTTCTATTTAGAGTCGAAAGTTACAAGCAGCATAGGGTGGCTGCAGTTGAACTTTCCGCAATGGCCGAGTCGTGAGCGCAATGTCATGCCCCGCAGGGAACGCAGGTTCCCACAACCGCTTAAAACTCAGTGGGTGTTTTCCTTAAGGGGGGCCTTGGAATCATTTGAACAGGTAAAGTGTGCTGTCAACTGTGAAAATGATTTTTAGACGAGAGGCAGCCGGTTCCGTTTGCATTGGGTCCCCGATGTACAACACAGTCTATTTGTTCTTGTCCTGCCCATTTCACATGCCACCTGTTAACCCCACAATACGTGGCAGGGCATGCTTTCATAATTTAACATGTACCCCACTGCTATTATTTAAAGCACTGTATGTCTGAAATGTTTTTCTGAGTTCGGGTTATAGAGTCTAAAATGGTATATTAAGTTCAAATACATTTTCTTGGGAATGTTGCTAAATTATCTGGTGAGGTGGCTTTTGCTTGCAAACAACGGGAGGTTGGCGAGTTCAAATCCCCAAAATTGTTGTTTAACTCTTGTGGAAACTCAGCAGTGGTTGTTCCTGGCTCCCACCAAAAGGGGTGTGGAATTACCTCCCTTGCTTAAAGCTGTGAGCAGGAGACAAGTGCCTCTTCCATACTTAGTTGTGGGTGAAAACATATGTTTTACTTGTGAATTGAATACTCCAAATTCCTGCACAATTAAGTTTAGTTTCATGACCACCGGGCCTGACCAGAGTGGGAGGAAATGGGGTATAACTGTACCAGGGCCTCAAGCTTAGATGACCCCCCCCCCCCCATACAACTCCTGTATAATTGGAGTTTGCACGTTCTCCCTGTGGTCGCGTAAAACATTTTCTTCCGGGTCCTCCGGTTTTTCCTCTACATTTAGAAACATGCGTTTCGATTATTTAGATTATATGGCGGCTATACATTTGCACATGATAAGCCACTCCGTTGAAGTATAATTTGTGGCCAGGTTGTTTCTGAAGAAGAAGCCAAGAGCTCAGTGGGCTTTACCTGCTAAGACAACACGTTTTTTTTTCGTGATTTTCTTACCTTTCCTATAGTTTGCACCCTCATCGTGTTTTTGTTTTGTTAGCTGTTGTAACTTTTTGACCTGCCCCAATTGAACGCCTCTGAAAAAGAGCTTTATAGCTCATCGGATTACTCCTGTATAAATAAAGATTCTCATTCTGACATTATGTGTTGTTATTTACATGATGGAGATACAGTATTCATAAGTACATGATGGGAACTCAGTGATTGTAATTTACATTGACGCTATGAACCACGGGGCCTGAGTTTGATTCTCAACCATGGTGGCAATGCGACATCTGAACCGGTGATGCAGGGCAGCCCCTTCACTAACCCACACTGGCCAGCGTAGTGATGTACGGTCAAACAACCCCATTGAACCAACATGGTGTAGGGAAGACATTCATCCAGCAGTGGATTGACAATGGCTGTACGTGATTATACATGATGATCAGTACAACAATGTTCCCAATTCTCAGTTCTGAACTGTGAATGCTTTGTACTTTGTGCAGTTTGCTTTTACGTAAAAATACCTTGTGGACCTCAAGAAGGGATCTTATTTATTTTATTTTTAAAACTACAATACAATGAAACATTTGAAATGCATGAAAGTGTAATAAATGAAATATACTTTGTTCTTGCATAAATAACGTGGTAATTGCTTCGACTACGTGTCATAATTGTTTTAATTGTATTCAAGATTATCATTTAGTACATTACATAATATATTCAGACATTACTACTTTAATCCATGCTAAATTAAGAACACAACTCTACATCGATCAATACAAAGCACAACAATACATAGTAAATGTACGAGCAATACACGGACACATGTAACATATTTGCGCTCGGATATACAAAGTCAAAGGTCAAAATGTGAATGTACCTGCACAATTACAACCTTATGCACAGGTAGAGACAATTACTCGCGGGTGGGAAGATAGCGTCTCACCCGAGTGTACGCACCTGCGGACGTGAACGCACCAACTCATACCAACGCACAGGTGAGCGAGTGGTCCAGTCCCCATCCCTGGATTCACACACGGGACGTCAGCTGGTCCCAGCACAACCAAACAGCTAAACCTCATCATTTCTCTCTTTCCAGCTGAGCGGAGATATTTATTTGGTTTTTCGGGTTATTGCTTTTGGGACCTCCGGTTTTCACGCTGTGTAAATTCTCTTGCTAATCTTTTAGACCGAGTACTTTAAGTCTCCAGAGCTTGGTATTTCCTTTGTTTTTTACGTATTGCTTTTCACTTTATATATATATATATACACTTTGGCCCTAAAAAAACTTGTGCTAACTATGAAATTCAGGTTGCTGTATGCAGTTGAAATTCCCACATAAATCTGCAAACTAAAACTTCTATACATGGAACATTGAAAGACACTTTTTTCATTGTACGAACCCCTCAACTTGCAGTAGACTATATTACTGACCGAAGCTGGAAATCTTGCATGCATATTTCTGCCAATTTGCAGTTAAAAAAAACTAACAGTTAACCACGTTCGGCCTTTCTCATTTCATTTCTCTCTGAATGAAGGATAAAAAAAGGACTTGGGCTCACTGCAAAGTGTTTCATGAATACTCGAGTGTATCAAATCAGTTTTGCGCATTATTCATTCTGTTTCAACGTGTCAAACAGCAATCTCGCTCTCGCGAAAGTCATTTGATGGGAGAAAAAAGAAAAGGCAGCAAAAAAGGCGAGTCTATCGTTGGGAAGAGGGTACATGATGAAATCTCACCGTCGCTTTGCGGGGCAGCTGGTTGTCGAAAACGAGCAAAGAACACGAGCACAAATTGATGTTTGGATGCTTATGAAGAGGAGAGTGGAATTTTCGACACAGGGTGGGGATAGATTTGGAGGGGGCTACAGGGCTTCGCTTTGATGACAGGGCAATTTCGCGTTTGACACTTCAATTTGCCATCAGAGGCAGGGGTCGGCAGTTCCGAGGGGTGGCTGTGGGTCCGGTGTGCGGATTCCACTGGGTGGCCACAAAATTGGGGTCGTCTCGAGCCGTCACTTCCAAATGAGAGTCGGGAAATGGGAGTGGGTGTATGAATTGACCCCTTAAGCAGGGAAATTGAAGGCTCGGTTACTCAGCATAAATTCATATCAATGTCGCCAACAAGCCAGAAAATAGCTGAGAGCAGGGGAAAGAAAAAAAATATATAGAAGGAAAAAGTAAAATGTGGTGTACTGGAGAAAAAAAGATTAATGTGTCACCACTTTGTTTCTGCCTACATGATGTATTATGCATTATGCATCCTCCAACTCACTGCAACACTTTAACAGCTGCAAAGATCCACTTCTGAAGTGAAACTTCCAGCAAATCATGCTGCGTTGAAGTTTTAGTATAAAATCATTACGTAAAATTCAGCCAATGAACTGTAATCAGTCCTTCGGGGAAGGGAGGGGGGCACACAACGTGGAGCTTTGCAAATACTTGAAGTGAAAATGGTCACGATTTTGTGAATGAGCAAAAGTAGTGCATAATTTCAATCCGGACCTCATTATCACCGCACGAGGATGTCGCAACGGGATTAAAACTGCACATCCAGCAACAGTTTCACGATTGTGTCAAGTGCCAACGCAGCAATGGACAAAGTTCAAAAGTACGGCAGTCTCAAGGAGCCAAGGCAAATGCAATTAGCTCTGCAGATTAACTCGACTCATTTTGCGGGAAACATCAAGTGAGTCGTGTCTGCCTCGACCTTTCCCATTAATTTAATTTGGACGCCACTCTCCATCGCCGACACTCATTATCTGTGGTGGATAGGGGGCGTTTGCCGAGGAATTACCGCTAAGCCTATTGGGATTTGCTTTTGAGACTGCGGTTATGTTTTAAAAAAAGTTATTGGACTCAAAATGTCTAAAAAAAGGTCAAATAATTATTACTTATGTCGTACTAATGCAGCAGAATGATATTTACATCCTTCTGAAGCCTAGGTATTGGTACATTTAAGTGATAAACCCATCGACTAACCTTAAAATGCTAAATTAAGCCATGCTCTTTATTAATTGTAATCGGTTTGGGTTTACAAACAGCAGAAATGCAGTTTTATGACTTCCACTTTTCACGAAAAAACAATCTTTATGTAATGAGCTAAAATGTAATGTAAGTTGATGGCCCTCAATACTAACCTAGATGTATTTTTTATTACAGTAAATTACGCAACATTGTGCTGCACAATTTGAAAACGTCCAAAGCGTTTGCTCTGGAATGTTTTGGTGGCGATAGACAACAATGCAATTTCTGAAGAGTGCTAATGAAGCAACTGTGCCATGTTGAAAAAGGAACAGATGCATCAGCAGCATACGGACAGCAGATGTGACCAGCATAACCCTTTTTTGTTGGCTCATTTTAAAGCGAATCGCGCAGATATTTTACTCAAGAAGGTGGCTGGCCAGGTGTTGCAGAGGTGCTGATATATACTGGGTAATAACATCGCCACGTACAGCAAATGGAACGCGTCCACAAGGATGCGCAACGAGGAGATGGAGCGATGAAATCCGTTCCTGTGCAGGTGCTAGGTGAATTAATTCCATCACAGGATCGTGAGAGCTGGCAGCAGCTTAGGAAGGCCTTCATCCAGGAGTGAATTGACCATAGCTGATGATGATGATGTTGTGGGATGGGGTGGGTTGAGTGGGCCCAGAGGCCACAGTGCTAATCCGGTCGTGAAAAAATCTCAGGTTCAAGTCCTGGTTTCAGCCACCATTCGATTAAACTGAATACTCAAGTGCAGCGAGTTGTGTTTTTCTTTTAATTTGGTAAAACTCCAGCTCTCGTAATTAAAATATTTGTTGAACTCTCATGTGATATACACACACCAATGTCGTAGCAGTGTGTGAGAAAGCATGCCCTCTGCGTGAAGATTAAAGCACCACTTTTTTCAGAAAATGTTCTGTGAGAATGTCTTGTGTAGCCATTCAGCGAGTCACGTAACATGATGCTGCCATGCACTGAGAATGGAATTGGAAAATCACCTCAAACGTATATTTCCACAAAAACATGCGCTGTAAAACACAGTTAATACACGTATCCAATGTTATTCATTCAAAGTGCAGTTTCTGCTTTTGTGTCTATATTTTCTGCATGGTTACATCAGGACATGTCGTATGTGCGAATAAAATGTAACTAAATTAATGCATTCGTTTGGATGGAGCTCGGGTGTAGTGGCAACACAGTTCGATTCTTCGCCAAGGCTAACACCAGTGCAGAGTGACATCTGAACTGGTCCTGAGCCCCCTTCACAAACCCCATTGTCCTGGATGGTGAAATATGGTCAAACAACTCTTAATGAACGACATGGCATGGGGAGCCATTCATCCAGCATTGGATTAAGAAAGGGCTATAAATTGTCATATTTGTTTTTTTTGCATTATTAATAGTGACATGCTGCATTGTTCATATACAATAGTACTGCATTGTGTACTCTATATAAATGTGTCTACGATATTATAAATTCAGGTACAATACATCTATCATCCTAAACCCACTCTCAAAAAAGAAGTGTTATGTAAATGTATTCTTACCTGGTTTAAACGGATTGAAATGAAACTTTGATCCGGACTGGTCACACTACCTGACCTGACTAAATAATAAAAATTATAAGGTATTTTAAAATAATCATCAAAATAACAAGTTATGCTGAGAGAACAAACAAAATGTGTCAGCTGTTTGGTGAGATTGGAAGACTTGCGATTATTGTAAACTAGATTATCAAAATGTTATCATCCAAAAGTATGCACACAAATTCAATACCGATGGAAACACTAATAATATTGTACTGAACAGTGATCTTAAAAGACGGATGGAAACACACACATTGCTACTGCACGTACAAAAATACTAATAATATTCATAATTAACCTTGCCGATACAGAAGTGGGTGGAGTTGTGGTGCGTGCACTGCGCTCATGAATCCGATAATCTCAGTGTGATTCTCCACCACGACTCACACCAGTGGCGAGTGATATCGGAACCGATCCTGAGCCCTCTCCACTCCGTCCCTTCACTAAACCGCATTGCCCAGCTGAGTGAAGCATGGCTAACAGTCCCCCACAACCGACACAGTGTGTGGTAATTCTCATCCAGCAGTGGACTGACACTTTTTAAATTTGAAATAAAATCTAGCATTTCTATTGTGTCCATCACGTTACAGAACATCTCAGGATGCAGGTTTTTTTTATTAACCTCAGTTGGGAATGGGGGGGGGGGGGTGTTAGGATGGCAGTTGTCTATGTGCGGCGGGCAGATCAGCACCGCACTCGAAACGCAAAACATTGGCTAACGTTCGGTGACAATCCCTTCTCCAAGAATCGTACAATCCACCACGACTCTTTTTTAAATCCTTTATATTAAGTTCACTTGCTTGCTTGCGCGCTTACGACAGTGCAAATCTTTCGGTCGTTTTTTAACCCACTTCCCGTGATCCAATCGAGCTGACATTTTGCACACAGACTCGTTGTGCGTGACAATACATTTTCGTGAAAAAAATTTTCTCCAAATTTTTACACTTTTTAGGATTTTTTTTATATTTAATTACCAATTGCTTAATGGTGGCAGGCAATCATCTGACCCATAGGTGGCAGCCATCTCAAGCCAGAGGACGAGAGGACTCTAGCCGCCACGCATATAAAGGATTTATAGTGAAAAACTTTGTTTTTACGGGTACATTTTTTTACGAATACACACACCTCTTCACCACATCGCACCACCGCCACCACCGCCGCCACCGCCAAGCGCGCACTGCTCGCGTTCTCACTTCTTCGACCCACACACACACACAGGGGCAGGGGTACATAATAATAATAAGATACGAAGAGCGTGCCTCGTGTGTGTGTGTGGTTTTTTTTTCAAACATGCATGGCCCTGATTAAGCTGGCCACGTCCCATGCACCTGGGAGCCGCCGCTGTCAAGCCGCGCGCGTGCCCGCACTATCGCCCCGACGCACAGGACGGGCGCGCGCTTCGTTAAGTGTGATTAGCGTTGGAGGGGTTTGACGAATGCAAACGAAGGCCACGGGGGAGACGGCCCCGATCGAGTGAGGAGTTGAGCTGTGCTGTGTGCTGTGTGTGTTGTGTGTGTCCATAGTGGTGTGTGTGTGTGTTCTAACCATTCTCGCGCGTGTGTGTTGTGTGTGTGTGTAAGCCGTGGCTATATTCTCTGGGTCTTTCGGTGAAGTCACGTAGATAGGTTCAAACATTTATAAAATGAACAATAAAATACGACGTTTCGATCGCAACACAAGCGAACGACCTCCTTTTTTTCCACCTGATGACGGTCGCTTGTGTTGCGATCGAAACGTCGTAGTTTTTGTTGTTTATATATATTTTTGAACCTATCTACGTGACTTGACCGAAAGACCCAAAGAATAGGAATCCCTGCAGTCACGAAAGCTTCAAGTCAAGATTTAAGCTATGGCTGCGTGTGTGCGTATTGTGTGTTACCGATCATGCGTGCGTGTCTGTAATTCTTGTTGAGAACCCGGCGCACCCGAGTTCGATCCCAGCTCACGGGCGCGCAAACCGGTGACGGTTATCTGAACCGGTCGACTCAGCCTCAAATCAGTGCCTGGTGCGATTGTATAAACATCGCCACTCGGGAGACAAAGGCGGCCCGGGCGGTGGTGATGGACACCCCACCCCTTCGTGTGGCGTGCCGGTCTTTATAGGCGCTCGCTGACAGCACTTGCCCCAACGGTCTGCTGAAGGCTATACGGGGGGTCTTTGTCTTTTGTCTCATGCGCGTCTTTTTTCTGCCAGTCACCTAAGTCAATTAACCCATTGCGCGCCCCGTGACCTCCTGCCAGCGAGCCTTCGACACTTCACCGCGATAGCCTCAAAGTGCACCTAGCCTGGCACAATTGCTGTGGTGATGTAACCGCCACTTAGTGGCAAACGTTGCGGGTGTGTGTGGAGCGGTGGGCGCAGTGGCGGAGCGAATTAATTGGCGTGTGACGGAGAGAGAGAACAGGTTACTTGTGACATTGTTGTGTAAATAGCTTTTAAGCACTACCCGTCGACCCGAGTTCGAGTTGCACGCACGACCAATAATAGTGGTGAATATTTTAACCGGTCCCGGGGCTCCCCTAGGTCGACTCAGCCTTAAAGCTCCACCTGGTGCGGTGTGTAATCATCAGTTGCTGGAGATAGAACAACGTGCCGAACATAATACTGGCCACACCATTCTTTTGTGCTCACTTGAGATCGTTGCCTCCAACAGTGTACGGATATAGGGATAATTTGCGCAAGGTCCTTTGGCTTTCATTTGATGTTCTTTCATTCATGTGTGTGACTGTGGTCTTTAAATAATCACATGGTCTCAGGTGTAAATGTTATTTTAATACGTGCTCTTACTTGTACCTTCTACATTATATACCATGGCATGTTTCTTACAAAACAGTGTTTTCGTTTCCATGTCACTGCTTTATTTCAAGGTACATTTGGAAATCCACAATACACACTCATACAGGGTAAGTGCGGCTGTGGGCACGTAATTACTGCAGTAAAATACTCTAACTCCCTGTACCAATGAGGATGTGATGGGGTCATTAAGTTGTTCCCGCTTCCAAATTAGATTTAGTTTTTGTCCAACAACAATGCCATATCCAATGTGACGTATACATAACCTAAATATGATCATTCATTGTGCTCGTAGAGGTGCTTTCCTCTTTAAAAAATAATGCTGCATCACACAAAAAGTGCGTTCACAATTACAGTATTGTATACCATCTATTAAATCACAATATATAAAACGCATGCAGTGATCCAAGGGAGGCTAAATGATAACAGACGCCTGAAGAAGTAACACTAATGCATCGGTACACGAATACTGTGAGTTCAAAACATACATCACAGTTCAGTCAAAAATCGTATGAAGGACTTGGGCCAGAACATCTTGGGCTTTTCGAGCAACTGCAATTCCGTGCCCCAGTTGGGGTAATAGTAACAAAAGACAACTCACCTTTTGGGAAATAAACGACTGGTATGGGAATCAAACTGTCCCCGGAAAAAAAGCATTGAATTGGTTCATCTTTTGTTGGGAGGGCCAGAGTGGAAGTCCCAATAAAAGCAAAGAGGGGGGTAGTTGATAATTGGTTTTTTTACCCTTCTATCTGGCAACAAAACTAACACCTTTTTTTACAAGGAGTCATGTTTGCATAGACCACAATACCTGCAGTCATAATGCAAACAAAAAACATAACTCTGATAATGTGCACTGTCCTTGAAGTTGATTGGTCCACACCCGAGACAGCTTTCCTTAGAGCCTAGTCTCACATGGGTTGGACCAGATGACGCCAAAAGGCGCACAACTCAGAGACAATGCACCATCAGAGTATGAGAGCTCGGGGTAAGCATTTACACCATTGGAACCTCATTTGCCAGTTTTGTTGGCAGATAGAAGGGTAAAAACCCAATTATCATATTTTTTACTGGCAAATGAAGATCCAATGGTATGAATGCTTACCTTGAGCTCTCATACTCTGATGGTGCATTGTCTCTGAGTTGTGCGCCTTTTGGCGTCATCTGGTCCAACCCATGTGAGACTAGGCTCTAAGGAAAGCTGTCTCGGGTGTGGACCAATCAACTTCAAGGACAGTGCACATTATCAGAGTTATGTTTTTTGTTTGCATTATGACTGCAGGTATTGTGGTCTATGCAAACATGACTCCTTGTAAAAAAGGTGTCAGTTTTGTTGCCAGATAAAAGGGTTAAAAAAAACAATTATCATATTTTTTACTGGCAAATGAGGTTCCAATGGTGAGGGGGGTAGTTGTTTCTAAAAGGAGGCTGCACTCAATCTCGTCAAATGAAATATCTTACCAATTATTGACAGTCTTCTTTACATCCAAGGCAGATATTGAACTCAGACCAGCATGATTTGAGGATACATTCAATACTCGTGTTTGATTCAGGAAACATTTGATGTTAGGGTTGGACGCTCACAATTCTGAAAGGAAGAGAGCATCTGAAACTGAATTTATGGGGTTTTGTACTATATTTTTAGACAAATCCAATTCAAAAACTACGCAAAGATGTAATCACTCTGAATAGGTATCTCAAACCAAAGTAATGTCAACAACAGTGGGTTGGTATTTTCAAAGGCATAATTTAGTCATAATATGACCAAATCAACCGACATGCCACCCGATCTCATCAGATCGCACAAGCCAAGCTACATTGAGCCTCGATCGTGCTTAGATCAGCAGACACCCTACACAACGGGTGTCATCGGCTGTGGGGCTACATGGTGAGCAATAGAGGGAAGTGGAGCCAAATCCACTGTTTTACTATACCTCCATACCCCCACGTCTATGCTCTTTGTCTTCATCGACCCGCTATGGCCAGAATGGCCAAATGTGTTCTCTTTGGCACGTGTCGTGACGTGTACCGCAAGATCTGACCATGTCCGTAAAGTGCTTGCTGAGCTGCATTGGCTTACAGTTTCCAAACGCATACATTATAATGTCGCACTTATTACAAAGTGCTTTCCACCAATGAACCACAATACCTTGGTGAACTCGTAAAGGAGCATCAACCATCACGCAAACTCCGGTCATCCTCGCAGCAGCATTCGGCTAGCCATCGAACAAAGACGGTCACTGCTTCGTGCGCTTTAAGATACGCTTCTGCGGCCGTCTGGAACGCGCTTCCGATATTATGAAGCCACTTTAAAATCTAGATTGAAAACTCTTTTCTTTAGAACTGCTGGTTGTGTTTAGTTTGTTGTATCCTCGCACCTCCGATTAGCATGGTTAGCTACGTACGGTGCGAAAGAAGTTCAGCACAGACACTAACAGCTCCCACATGGCATGGAGAGGCCCTCATCCAGCAGTGGTTTAACAAAAGGGTTGTAGATGTTTGATGCAACCTGAACTCCCTGTGAAAGAGTACTCGTCGTGGACAAAAGGTGTTAATAGACGGTGTGGATACATTTCATGAGATTTACTAACATTTAAGGATATTTTAACTTTCATTTGCTTAAAAACATTACAGCAATAGCCCATATGGACCACGTTAAAAGCCAATGTTCAGTAGGTGTAGTCACGAGAACAACCACTGCTTATGAAGTTGTATTCGAGGAGTGAACTGCAGGCAGACGCAACTTATGGGCATAATGTCAGATTGTACGCTTGAACGCCTTCATGTCAGTGCGACCGTGTTGTTGTCACCTGTGTGGATTACGCACTCGACATAACTGCGGATATCACGTTGTGCGCTGACAAGGGCTTTCAGCTATCCTAAGGAGCTTAATTTAAGCCCAGAAAATACACGTCAAGGCAGTTTCCTGGTGAAATCTTGACACTTTTTTTCTGTCGTTCATAGGAATTTGTTACACCGCATTACACGGATATGAACCGCGCGCGATTTTTGCTTTATACTTTGGTTTAGAGCGTGTGTCGGTGGCTCGATAAATTCCACGTTGTTCTTTTTGGATATTGCAATTTTTTGGTTTATCAAGTCGGTGACGAATAATTTCAAATCAGAGATGTATTTCATTTTTCTAGATTTCTGAGCTATGTTTGTTCTTAAGATACAAACATGTGCATACCATTATTTCTGGCTTCATTTTATTTCTGGTGCACATATCAGGCATTCCTAATGAAATATGATACTTATGGTTGTGTGTTGTTTTAAAAACATAGTGCTGACATCGCGTTGCCTTAAGTGTACCATTGGCCCGCTCTGTAGCTAACCCCTAAAATGTATTATGCATGTTTAGAGGATAAATGAATGCTTGATCAGTGCACATACATGCCTGAGGGTGTGGTCTTCTAAGGCTTCACACACAAGTCCCCAAGTGCTAAACTGCTTTATTTTTAGGGTCTCCGACACCAAATTCCCATGTACAAATACACTCGAAACATCTCTGTATCTGTCCCAGTAATATCAACCACGGCATGACATTCCCCGCCACCCCCCAAACGTGTTCAACCTTCCACTCCATCACCCCATCACCATTACCCATTGGTATTACATTACAAAAAAAAGTGCAGTGAAGAGCAGACTTGCATTTTAAAATGGGAATTAATTAAATAAAGGCCATGTGATTCACCTTGCACCTTACTACGACCCAACACTTCTGTTGTTTTTCTCCAACTCTCCGAGGCCTAATCCTTAGCCCTCAAGTAATTATCTTCAGTATATATTCACACCTTTTTTATTGTTACAAAAAAAAAGAAATTAGATAACTATGTAGAATTTTGTCAGAGAAAACTCATAGCTTGTGAATTTTATCTTGTTGTTTTATCCGTAGCTATATGTGAAATATCCGGGAGTAAAAATACGCTTTTTGTTGCTTTTTTACGTAATTAATATTGCCTTGTCAGTGTGATATAAAATGCATACAGAATTTTTACAACACACTTGTGATATAGCCGAGGCTTCATTACAGCTGGAGCCGTCTGGGTCTGAGTTCCAAAAAATATGACCCCTCCCCCCAACGCCCCCACCCCGCTGTCCTCGTAGAAGTAGGTGGGGCTCGCCTTCTGGCAGGAGGGATGTATGTTGACTTTGACTGCCCGCAAAAAAATCCTGATCTATTATTTAAAAAAAACTACGACGTTTCGATCACAACATCGCTTGCGTTGTGATCGAAACGTCGTAGTTTTTTGTTATTTTCTTTCAACCTATCTCCGTGACTTTACCGAAAGACCCAACGAATATGAATTCCTGCAGTCACGAAAGCTTTAAGTCAAGATCTACTGTTTAGCTGGAAACTCACGCTGCATGGTACTCTGCAGTAAATATAATCTCCCCTGTGAAATTACCATTGTGTCCAATATTTCAAGGGACATGCAGCTTTGGCATCCTATGCATCCTCTGCTGTTTCACTTATCCCAAGAATGTTATATTCCTCATGTAGCTAGCCATATTGCTTTGAAAGGCACAGACTTCTGTTACTACTTATTCAATTCCACATTTTGGTAGCAGTGTATAAAACAATGTGAAAGTGTTTCAATATATTTTTTATACTTATCGTATCCAACATTCATGGTAATTGTATTCCAAAGAGCTGCATTGACACACACACAAGTATGAATCCACACACATGCGTGCACATGCACACATGGCCCTTCTCTATCCCAGGCCAGGAAACACCATTGCTTGCTTTGGCTTAGACCCCACATTCCAAAACTTCATGGCTGTCACACAATCGCATCCTGATGCCCTGCGCAGGACGCTAAAATAATTTTGGTTAATCCCCCAGGTTGCATGGCCCAACAATGGGCCCAGTATTCTCCCCCTCACAGAATAAATTATTTTACTCCTAAGGCGTAACAAAATTCTACTGGAACCCTACTGGGTATAATAAGGATTCTGACACATTGGAGGTGATTTTTTTTTTGAAAGAAAATCTTTTTGCTTGCACACCAAAACATTTATTCTGATAATTCTAGCTCAATTAATGTTAACTATAATTTCCACAACAACAATTACAATGGCGAACATTTGTTGCCATTCTGTTTTATTTGCACGCAGGTTAATTTACAGTTTGGGAAGACACAAGTGATGAATTAAACGTACAATAACATGAACCCGACCTTTAATATGACTGATATTACAAAAAATCGATACTTTCCAAATGGAAAGTCTTCAAATGAGCCCCAGTTTTTAATTCAGCACTGCATTTAAAGAAGTAGATAATGTTTTTTTCAAATGGACAATCTTATATTAACATTCACATGTGTGTGTGGGGGGGGGGGGTAGAAGAATACATTTTCAATTGTTGTAGATGTTAAAACAGTAAGACAACTTAAGCCAACAACAACCGCTTACTTTGGAGACTGCTGTAAATTCCTCTGTAATTTAACAGAAAGGCCTCTTGACACAAACAGCATACATTTCACCGTGTTTTGATATTTTAGTACATGCCATATACCTCCTTTAAAACGCATGAGGAAAAAAACTCAATGAGAATATTATAACAAACACACTCTTCAAACTACTGTATTGAGTAAACCATTTTCACACTGACTGCATTTGACAACCTCTACAAAACCTACATGTTATTTTTTATGGTTTAAGTTGTTAGTTTATTCTCAGCCTATCAAAAAGCTATAATTTTAATTGACAAAGGTATTCAACACTTAATAGCAGTGGTGTTCAATTTAGTTGGGCATTGGGTAATTACTAACTGCAAAGGATATTTGTTTTTGATGCGACAACACTTAAAAAAATGCATTTGGGCAGCTAGCATCAGTGCTCAAAATTCACAAGATATGGCCTGACACATTCATACTTAATCAGTTTTATACGCATAAAGCCAATGATAGACCCACGCAGTCCTGACCTCGGGACAGAGAAGGCAATTGTAACAATGTGGGAATGCTCACTTCTACGGTTTTTTTGACAGGTGCCCTGTTTAAAAAATTTTCCAGGCGGAAACCCCGCATTGTGTTACGCTTGGTGAAAAAAAAATGCGCGTGTGTGTATGTATATATAAGCCAGCCCGATTGGAAACATATGGCTGATTGGCCGTAAAAAAATTCTTATGTGCAAAGCAGATTTCCAAATATTCTTTAGCTGATGTAAGACAAATGTGAAACGAGCTGCCCCGCTGGAGCAGTGCAATTTGTCATCCTTTCGGATGATTAATTGAATTATTGTTTGCGTTGAGGCGGGCAGGTCTGGCCCAGTCATTTCAGGGAAGGCGCACAAAGCTGCCCGGTGGAGAGTTCCTCTTAATGAGGCTTTTCAAACAATCATTTTGCATGCATCCTCCCAAAGTGCGCCGGGGAGGATTGAACCTGCCGGGATTTGTAGAAAGCAAAGCTCTCCTACCCTTTGCCTTTAACGGGATGGACGCTTTGCTTTTGTACAAACATCAGCACAATATCAATGAGCTCTAAGCTCCCCTGGTTGGCGGAGGAGAAATATGCGATTGTTCTTGGGGCCACAGACACAAAATGCTAATTTACACTTGTAATAAACACGGCTGTAAATTGGTAATGGAGCAAGGGTAATGAAATACTGTTTGAAAAGAAAGTGATCTTGTGATAGTTCCTGCAGTAAAAGACAAGAATACACCGCAAACTATTGAAGATCCATTCTTCTTCTTTTACAGAGGATAATTTCAACCGGATACGGGATGATTTATGCTAAGGAAGTGGTTCCAAAGCTCTTTTACTCAAATTTCTTATATTTTATGTAACAGATAAATGTATCCAACGGTGTTTCCAGGCTTTCCAGTCTTTAAAGGAAAGCTGACCCAAGCATTACAGGCAGAAGGCATTACTTCAGCAGGATGCTTTAAGTTCAATATCATGAGGTCACAATCTTAGAAACCTGACCTTGGCTTCAGAGCATCGGTTGACATAAAAACAATATAACTAAATAGCAAACAACAAAATTATGTTTTGTTTCACGAAGAAATTACGCGTGATTTGTATGATCTGGTTTAATCTAAGACCAATTACATCATTAAGGAATGAAAATTGTGGTCTATAATTTGTATATTGCATGTAAATATAAAAAAGCATGCACACTTGGAATTGTGTAACAGGTTTGGCGAAACTCAATCCGAAGTACAGTACGATCATAAAACATGTGTACGGCGCCATTGTAGGTAGATGCAGGGTTTTATCCATCAATTTAAGAAAAAAAAATCTCCTTATGAATACTTCAACGATGATGTACATGGTGGGGCATTCGCTGATTGGGAAGACATGTTACACGCCAAATTGATTCCTTAGTCAAAATGTATTCATTGCATCATTGCACATGACAGCCACAGCGTCATCTCTGAACATAGGCAGTTTATAGCCACATCCAATAAACTAGGGCACTTTATGACTGCTTTGTTGTCAATAGCTCTGTATCTCATTATGAACTTAAAACGCACCATAAACATTTCAGCTTGACCACAATGGCTTGATGATATCTCCCAAAAATATTATTTGTCCACGGACTACTGTCATTCAATTGTATTCTATATCCTGTATGGCATGGTGTAGAAAGGCCTAGCTGGGCCAGGGTTGTCTTGATTCCCACACCATTGTTATGCAGAATGAGTCAGTTGGACATTGCTTTGTTCCATTACCTTCAAATTCTTCGTCTACAAATCCACCAAACATTTCTAACTTTGCCACGCACCTGCCAAATTCCATTCTCTTTGCAAAATTATTATTTCAGGCTTACCTTCAACATTTCTGCAACAGATTCTTACAATTAATAAAAAATCAAACAATAAAAATCATTTTTTACCTACGTGACTTTACCAAAAGAACTAAGAGTATGAATCCTTGCAGTCACGAAAGCTTCAAATCTAGAATAGATTCTTACAATTTCCAAAAGTGTATCAAAGTGCCCTCGTATTGATGCTTTCCTATAATGCTTGAAAATTTTAGTTCACAACGTGAATATTTATATTTTTTAAAGTGGCAGCACTACAACATGAACAAAATCGTGAGGAAAGTTAACAGGTCAGAGGAAATAATATCGCTGACATCTGATTGTTGATGTGACACCTCTAGTAGTTATGAGGAACATCTGAGATTACATTTGTCACCGAATTTTAACAGTCACTGAACGTGGACATGGTTTAAATTGCATTTAAAAATCCCAAATGAGGGACAATTGTAATACAATGAAAAATGTAATACTGTAATTACATAAATAAATAAACTACCAGTTTGCTGTGCTTTTTTTGCTGTGCAGCTCTCAGAATGTATTTTCGGACTGTAAATTGTATTGCTCCTCATGATGTCTGTCTTTTCATTCTTTGCGTTGGGAGCATCTTCCATCGTGCTTGATACCCATTGCATTGCCCCATGTGATGAAAGCAGAACGTCGAGTGAATATCAGACAGCATGCCGAACAACTCGAAAAACATCGGAGGGGCTTATGCACAAAACCGTAAAAACCTCTGCATTAAAATGTGAACACCTTATCCCAACGTTATCTCAATGTTATTTCAATTGTGCTATCCATGTCACATCATGAGCCGAAGTATGTTTCACATTTAGATCTCTCAAAAAGATAGATATCAGAGAACAGCCTACTGAAGCAGATAGGATGGTGGTACTTTACCTCTGAAATCTCTTCAAGGGACCTCTGATCCACAGCACTTTTCCATCCACCATGCCAAATGAGACTATTTACCATCGCATTACAGTAAAAAAAATATTTTGAATATTGACAGCTGAGATTTCACCAAATTAAGTGCTAAATGAAGTTTAATGGAATTATTCCTGGTGTCCAGGCTCAGCCCATCAGCTCACTACATTTAAGAACTCCGTTTTATTATAGTTTAATCACAGGCAGATGCTTGTATTTGAACCGTAGGTCTCAGCAGTGCTGAGATCTTGGTGTGATTCTGAGGCACACTGTCATACGCGCATGTTTATTGTTTGTAAGCAGGTGGGACAAAAGGCCTTGCATATCTCACAGAGGCAAATCTTATTGTCTTGTGAGTGTCTGAAGCATGTCAATGCATATTTGCGGATGTGGAGATTCGAACAAAACATATAAAATTACAAACAGCACCAAAATCTGACAAAAAAAATGTAACACAGTTAATAACAATCTTGTATCTGCGTGTAGGCAACGATTTTGTGATAATAAAATGCACGTAACGTGCATTTTAGTATATATTCATCCTTTGGGAATGTTCTCTACATTTAAATCGTAAAATCTCTCATATACAAGAAATTATGATACAACACGATACAAGTGTGTTGATGGGGAAATTATTTTACTTAAATAATCCTGAAGAATGTTAATTAATTTCAAGATACCTTTCAATTTCACTGTTGTTGCACTATTCCAAGCATTGCATGTTTACAACGTCTTCCCTTTTTTTTAATAATTTCCGATTGCTGTCAGCGATTGCAAAAATTGTGGGGGGGAAATAATATCACAGATGTTGGTGTATTAAAGGTATTCATATGGAATAAAAATACTGCTGTCAGTGGGATATTTTTAATACTGGTCTGCAAAGAAAAAATCACGTTACGCTCCAAGTCGAAACAGAAGAGATCATTGGATTGCCAACATATTAGAATTTACTACAGATGAATGGAAATGTTTTTGGCACAACATGTGTTACCGGCCACCTGCCTAATCAAACGGGTCCAGTTATATATATAAAAAAATGGCAGCGAATCTTTGTTTTTGATATGTATAGGAGTTTAAAAACATTATGGTAAAACAAATCAAATACATTAAACAATTGAGCAATAGGCTCGTTACGGAAAAATAACAAGAAGCAAAAATAATGTACTTAGGCGCTTGGCAAACGTAACAATTGCACGTACATTATTGTTTCCTGAAAGAAAATATTTTGCACATGCCGAATGGAAATGTATTGTAATCTATCGTCAACAGTGTTTAAATATGGTACATATTACACAGCCCTTTATAAACACCATCCAATAGGCAATGGTATAATTGAATAATTTTATGCTGCTCTGCCTTTTTGGCAACTTGACAATTTTCGGCCTACAAAAAATGCACTTCTGAGAGGGCACTGTGAGAAATGAGTTCCACATTAAACCTTTGCAACTCACAGCTGGGACATGTTTTTAATTAAAATCACATCTCATTTCAAAAATGTCCAAAATGTAGACTTTTTTAAAACTTATAATTCATTGAAAAAAATACCACCCGTATCTCATTTTGGCATGCATGACTGTCAAAATGATTGGCATCCTACAGTGCAAATATTAGCCTGTAACTTGGGAAAAGCAGTGTACTTGCCCAAAACATACATACATATCTTGCTTTTACAATTGTATTGCTTTGGACAGCGGGGTGAACACTTTTTGTCATTGAAGGGAATGACTAGCATCTACAAGCAAACAGCTGGTTAAATACTGTACTGCAATTCTAGTGAGATCATGCTGCCACACTTTCAGCTGGATGTTCGTGCCAGATGTACGGTTCTGTTTGAAAAATATTTATGCCGTTTGCCAATTATTCCTGTTCTTTGTCCAATACTTTGATAGGTGTTGGTCTGTGTCAACAGTCACCCAGGTATTGTGGTCACCAATGTTGATCAGTTCACGTGCAGGAGTGAGATTGATCGTGAGATTGTGTAAATGTGTGTGATGGCTGTGGCATTGGGAGACCTTCAACGAGCAGTGGGTTGATCATGAATGATTATGGTGAGGATTGAATACAAGGTAACAATAACACATATATCACGAATCAAATATCACTCTTGCTTTACATATTACAGGATATGTACAGATTATGTTCAAAATATGTCACAATACCTGGGTGACTGTTGACATCTGTCATGCTTTTATCCACAGCTGGATGAAGGACTCCCCACATCGTCTCCACCACAGGGGTCATTTAACCATACATCAACCAAATTAGTCAGTGCGGTTTGGTGAAGTCCTGTGCATATATCACTCAATATGTACCCATTACAAATAATATAAAACTAATTTACGTACTCATCTTCCCCCTACTTAAATGTGTAACCTAGAATAAATGAACATACCATAAAAAGAGCAAGTTTTGTCGCTTTTATTCACTGCTGTAAATGTATACCTATGTGGTGAGCATCTGGCCTGGGTCACAGCTGCTGAGGTCAATGCAACGTAAACAATCATCTGGAGGAGAAAGGAAACGAGAGACACATTACATTAAACAGATTAAACAGGACCCAAACCTGCCACGAATTTTGTGTTGAAGTAAAAAAAAACCCAACACGTAGCTATTTCCAGTAAAGGCATTTAGCGCATGTTAGAACTTGACAATACAGCATGGGGCACAAAATGACAGAATGGAATGGACAATAAATATTCAGGTACATGAATAATACATAAATTGCCATGTCAATTCACCGATGGACAAAGGCCTCCCCATGCCGAATTGCTCAGGAGGTTGTTCGACCACTCAACAGGGTTGGTTGTATCCAGGATCAGTTCGTTTAATACTTCTGGGTGATGTTAGACTTAGCTGAGATTTGAACTCTGATCACTGAGTTTTGTGGCACAGTGCACCAACCACTGCACAACCGTTCCACCATGAATACATAACAATGCCCTGTATATATCTGAGACTGCCAAACCGAGTATCAAGGCCTTTTACTCAGGAAAGTTCTGCATTGGGATGTTTTATTTTCTCATTTTAAGGAGTACTTTGCATGTAGGAGCAAACCGGAGTACCCAGAGCAAATCCACACATGTGAGGGGATAGCATTCTAAGGTCCACCTTACCCACTTGCTGTCCTGCCTTACATCTCTTACCTGCTGTAATGTAATCTCTGGGTCACTTCAATGCCTAGTGGATTTGGATTTGGAAGTTTCACAAATATGCCAGATTCCATAAAAAAAATTGCAGACGCTACACGTATCACCACACTAATGGGGATAACTCGTTTAATAAATTAGCTCGTGACACCTGCAACTAGCAAATATTCTACATAATACACAATGGTGAAGACAATATTTTATTGGTTATTAAAATCCGGATTTTTTTACAGCTGCCAACACGTTCTACATTGTCCACCATGGTGAAAAATATACAATCAATTCATGAATGGAATTGTGTCACCAATTGTGTCACCAATGCAACTGCTATAACTGCTATAACTGCTATAACTCCCATGGAACCAACTGCTATAACTCCCATGGAACCAACATATGTCTGATATGCTGATATGCTCACTGGGATGTGAGCTGATTTTATTCAAGTCACATGCACATCCATGCTTTGTCAATCTAATTCTCTGACTTGATTCAGCTTTTCCTTACAAAAAGCAGGTCGATCCATTTCCGAACGGATTCCATTAGGACATTCTTTTCATTAGGTACTTTGTGGGTATGTAGTCTATCCTGTGGGTATGTCGTGTACATTGTGGGTATGTAGTGCACTCTGCGGGTATGTGGTGCACAGCATCAGGTCACGTCCCATTGAGCATACTGGACTCGAATCCACAGAGCATGTAGAGTTGTCACAATTCAACATTTAGAAGTCAAACTCTCCCCATTCAAAAATAATTACGAAAAAAAGTTGCCACAACTGTGAACCAAATAAATATTTTATCCACAATTAAGGAACCAACATCGCCTTAATTGGTACACAGTGACCAGCAGGATGCAATGTGTTTCAGTGACTGATGCCTGGCTTGCAATTGTTATGGGGCTCTGGGATGTGCCGGAGCTCGATGCCAAGGCACCTGCCGGCACAGCGCTATGATGGACCACCCAGCGCTTCATAAAAGAGGCCAGCGATTATACCGAAAACTTTATTCAACGCTGAGGCAATTACTGCCAATTTCATAACATTAGTAAACTCAAAAATAATGCGTAAAATGTTTTACCAAAATAAGTGCAGGTAGTCAATACGGCGCACAGGATGTAATTTAAAACTCTAAATATGATTTGATCCTTAAAAATGTACATTAATGTAGTATTGCATTTACAGGAGACATCATTGGAAAACGTGTTTTCGTTTCAGCTTAATCAGGTGAAGCAATAAAACAAAGAACTTGAGAACTAGGTGAGAGCCCGTTGAGACAACATTCTATTGCAGTGAAAGTTTTAAATAAAGTAATATTTTGTATCCGCTTGTTAAGCCACAAATGGACGATGGCCTTCCCCACATCGCATCACGAACGGAGGTTGTTTTGATCATATTTGATCAAGCTGGGTCAATGTGGGTTGATAAGGTTGAGTTTGGGCCCATGACTGTTTCAGATATCACTCGCCAACCACGTTAGCCGTGGCCGTGAATTAAACTCAACTTGTCAGCTTCGTGGTGCAGTACGCTAACCACTGAACAAATCATTATACTAATAATAACAACAATTTCTGTAGCGCCTTAACACGGCAAACGATTACAAGGGCGAGAGAAAAAGAGACGAAAAAACGATATCATACACATTCATCTAATGTTTAGGTCTTCACAAACAAAGCGTATGCAACACACTGTAATTCATGCACCGTTTATACTCGCACTAACTGCTTCACGCTTATAAATGGGTCATTTACGTTTATAAATGGCCCGGAACTATTTTGAGGGGACTCCATCACCACTAAATCCCCATGGTAATGCCTCTAACATCAACTCACCAATTTCCAGAATGTGTTTAATTCACCACTTGCAATAAGTAATTTATTGCCCATCGTATACCGGCGGTTATTTAACTGCCGATGGCGATATTAAGAGTCCCCGCTCGTGCAGAGGGATGGCTGCCGTGGTGCCACGGTGAGCACCCGGGATTTGCAATCCAGATGTGGCTGATTGGATTCATACTCCCGGCGAGGCAATTGCAGCAACGGACACATTTCTTCAATTCCCCTACTTCTGTCCTCTCAGCAGTACAAATGGGTGGACCACACTTATTCAAATCGGCAGGTTGCGTCTGATGTAAAGTGTGGATACTTTCACCTCATACAAGACATATGGCGAGTTGGGAAGAGTAAGCCAAATACCCTATAGATGGCCTCTATAAAGATCCCTCTTGCGGAGGCCCTATTGCCAGCAATGATATAAGCAAGTAATTGCAGTGCTGCAATCTTTAGATTTTACTAGTGCAAGAAGTGACTACAACCATCATTGTGTCAATGATTTAATATTTCATCTCAGATTTCCAGGGAGATTGCACTGGGAGAGTGGAATTATGTTTTCTTTTTTTCCCCTGTAAAGATAAAAAAAAAATTCTGCACGTGAAATCACGCAATGCTGATAAAACCGTGGTATTTTGATGCTCAGAGAAGATACATTTGTCCAAAAAATGCAAGACTCGCACGTCATAATGTTATTATTAACAACATCTAAATTGCGTCATTGCAATTTTGTAAATGGCCAGATCCCTCGTTAGCCATGGGGCACATTACTTGGTCTTGCCTATTCCAATAAAAGTAATAATAACGCAGCAGAACGAGCATGCCTATAAAACGCCGCTGTTGTCCCGCAAAGGTGACACCCATCTGTGGTTATTAAACATAAGTGTAGCTGCACACCTTGCGGAGAACCACAGCAAGTGGAGGCTTGTGCAGGGCCCACCATTGACAGAGCAATAAATGCTGATCCACAGGATCTATGACATAATATATTGTTTTGAGAATCGCCGTGAGACGTATTATTGTCAGATTTCACGTTTATCGCCACGGCTTGACAAGCAAATAACATCCGAAATGCCCAGCAACATTAAAACCACAGCATTTGTCAAAATGAAATCGTACTCTTTGCATTACTTGGAATATTTTGCAGCTGTAGGCGTCAGTGTTATGGATTTATTTTATCTTGCACATTATTACAAAAAAATCGTGATCGTTCCAGTGCACAAAAATGTACGATTAGCATGCTTGGCTACGTACGGTGCAAAGGAAGTCCAACATACGTGCATATTATAATTAGCTTGTAATGTGATTAAAACTTCATGGCCACCGCAAGACTATAGTGCAGTATTTCACAGAGTGGAATTAAATCCCCTGGGGAGTTTCTCATTTGATATCGTGATAGCATAATCATGCGCAATGACTGCATAAGAATGCTGAAAGGCACATGGCAGAGATTCATTTTTATAAAGAAAATTGCTTGTTCACACGTACTGTACCCAAGGGTAAGATAAAAGTTGCCTTTTTTTTAATATGCAAGCGTTCTGCTTTCAATAGAAAATGTTATATTACGATAGTTATCTGTGAATATGAACACAGTAGCTACAAAAAATCCATCATATGTATTTGAGCAAGGTTCAGCCACTTCCACCCAGTCAATCTACACCACTGAGCACGACCCTTTCGTAATTGAGGAATTCCACTGACATTGACATCATCATTCCCAAGTGCCCTCCATGCACATCCTATGCTTTTTGCCATCTCTAGTCAAATTAAGGAAACACTGGGCTTCTCTTTGCTGATACTCGTGGCCTTAATCCAGCTCATTTAAAGTCCATCCATGGTGTCCTCCTCCAGAATAATGCTCCCTAAAAAACAAAATCTTGAAGGGTTATTTTGATGCATATTTATCCCACTTGCTCCATGAAGTTGGATCTGCCTCTCAAATTCCTTCGTGGAAATGTTTACTCCATAATTGTAGTAATAATTTACAGCCTTTTGTCAATCCACTGCTGGACGAATGCCTCTTCAAGTTCAGTTGCTTGCGGGGTTTTGACAAGGGTTCACCATGCTGGTCAGTATATATTGGTGAAGAAAGGCCCATATGTATGTATGCTGAACTTCTTTCGCACCGTACATAGCCAGCTGTGCTAACTCCAGGTGCGGGGAAGGACAACAAACTGAACACAAAAAGCAGTTCTAAAAAAATTAGTTTTCAATCTAGATTTAAAAGTGCATGGCTCCAGTGGCTTCTTAATATCAGAATGAAGAGCGTTCCAGACGGCCGCAGAAGCGCATCTGAAAATGTGCGATGCAGTGACCGTCTTTGTTCGATGACCAGCCAAAAGCCGCTGCGAGGGTGACCGGCGTTCGTGTGAGATATTTTACCATTACCAGTTTAGATTTTGCTCACCGTTGACATTATCTGTAGCGAGGAATTCCACTCAAGTTGCTGGAATCTATGATTATGGATCCATACAGTTCTCCAAACAAATTTGGTCCATATAGAACAATACATTTTAGTTCCATGGTACAGTATTGTGTTGAGTGAACCCTGTGAAGCCTTTCATTGGCATAACTGTAATTTTATTTGTTGATCATTAATCTCACATATTTGTTTAAGGTTATTCTTGTATTAATACAATTTACTTTTTGGTTGTATGATCTTTCCTCTCATTGACTATTTTAACTTTCGTTGTTGCGCTCACGTCATCTTGCATTGACGAATGTCTCCAAAGGTTAAAATGGGAATCCCGTGTTTTGTTAAAATGAGAGCTGTGATGATTTGCATTTAGATAAATGTATCTATATTTAATAGAATATGGGCATATCACAATATATAATATAAAGTCATGCCACCTTGAAAAAAAGAGAGTAGAATAATCCTCTCACATTTCTGACACTTGCAGTATTTAAGGGTCTACAGTGCGACCATGATCATTTCAGTATATCAAGCTGTATTATGACTGTGCAGACCCAACATTATGGCTATAATTCTTCAATATATTAAATTTAATGTCTCAAAAATAAAGGCGTGCCATTGGCATGTGGGTTATATACTTATGAATCACTTCAATCACATTCACATAACCTACTCAGCAATGACAGATTTGCCATTATTCTTTTTATATATATACATTAGCATTTTCATGGTTAATTTTGTTTCTTTACATAAAAATGCAGTAGTTACAAAGAAAAAAAGAAATATAAATGTAAAATGGTGAAATACAAATATATTTTTACCAGCAACACATCATTTTCTGTAATAAGCCACATGAGACAAATTACTTTTAGGATATTTACAAGCACCTTCTTGGACACGTATGCATTTTCTGACTTTTACTTTAATTAACTTGGCAGAAATTTATTTTCCTATTCACACCGACTCACTAAATGATTGTGTTGTGTTACAACCTGAACAACGAATGTATCTTATAAGCTGCGATTTACTTTTCTAAAACACGTTGCATCAACATTACTATTCTACATTGATCAGTCAGCCAACCATGCTGGTATATGATCTTGCAAATGAATCTGTTTAAAACCTTTGTAAATTGCACAACTTGATATTTGAATAATCACAAGAGGCCTTTATCAGTGGAATACTGGACGCGTATATAGCATTAAACATACAGTATGTTTCATATGCCTGCAGATTCTCTGCGAAGTTTAAAATGTTGACATGTGATATATTAAGTACCTATTCCATTATGATAGTTATTATGAATAATAATGTACAACCATTTATCAAACGCCTCCTCATGTCAGTCATGTGGTTTATTCGATAATACGTCATCATGCCAGTCAGAGTGGGTTGGTGAAGTGGGTGAGGTTCCAGAATTGGCCCAATATCACTTGAAAATGATATTAGCTTTGGCTGGGAATTAAAGTCAGGTCACCGGCATCACCGTCCAGTGTGTGAATCACTATTCCCACCACTACACTTATTTATCAAATATAAGTATTGCACGGATACATCACATAATATAGTGTTGAACTGACCTTAACAACATTTTATACTTTGCAGATGCACATTAGCTCTTATGGACTATATACATCTTGCTTATGGGCCCTAATTTTGTTGGGAAATTTGACTAATAGTTTAGTAGATGATTAACTTGGCACACCTACAATGAACAAACAATATTTTGGGGGGAAATGACGTGCAATTTTGTTTAACCCAGCTCCACACAGGGAGAGTTGTGGTGGGAATTCGAGTGCAAGAGATCCATGCATAACATTTTGACAACTGTGCAAGGAAGTCTATATACAATGTTACTGTGGCCCGTGTAAATGCATCTGTTCTCATTTGGGAAAGCAATGCATATCCCGCGAGAGTGCAAATCGCAGGAATTCTGAGATTATTGAGAAAAGTTTATAAAGCGGTCGTGGGTTCCATAGCCCAAGGCCCTCTCATTAGCCATAGTCCATCAGTGGGGAAATATTGCACATATCACTCATAGCCGCGTCGAACGACTAGCAGCTGAGATTGCAACCCTTATCCAACTTGGTGCATCCACAAGGTTAAAATTTAGTGGTTGCATACGGTTGTAGGAGCTTTTCCCCCATCATAAATGTGCAGTATGAGGATGCCAATGTAATTGTGTATTTCGCTGGTTTTCAATTCTAGCAGTCCTTTGAGTCACATGAATTCGAGGAAAATACACCAGTGTGGGTATGGAACGACCTGGGTTAAAATACAGATTTTTGTACAAAAATTGTTATTGCTACTGTGGGCTCCATTTCACCTCTTTAGGCTACCAATAAATAATAATTTTACAATTAGTGTTTAGAAAACTATTTATTCACCCTATTCATCAGAGACATTTTTTTCTTCTGAATCTGAACAGACACTGCACTACAAGAGCAGTTACTATTTGAGTGTTAATTCATCATTTGACATCAATGTTTTTACAAACTATAGTCCCTGTATTACGTTTTCCAACTTGCTGAAAAATTGCTCCACTGGGTCTGAAAGAATGATGGAGTAATATTCTGGAACCTCGTGAATGGGACTACAGGCACCAATTTAAATTACTTTTTTTGCAGTTTTGCTGAAACATGAAGTACACCTCCAAATTCAAACTTGTTTTGGATACATTGCATCGTATTACGGCAATAAAACGATGCTGCTGCCACAACACCAAGCACACAGTGAAGAGAATGGCCCACAGTCCAATGCCCCCAGTAGGATTACACATGCTTGAAACAAACATGACCACATATTCTTTTGGTCTTTCGGTAAAGTCACGTAGATGGGTTCAAATTAATAAAATAAAATAATAAATTTAAACCCATCGACGTGACTTCACCGAAATACCCAAAGAATATGAATTCCCGCAGTCACGAAAGCTTTAAGTCAAGATTAAACAATACCACAGAATCGCAAACACATTTTGTCCGCTAATACAACTATTCCACTATCATTCGTCTTCAGCATCGTCGGGTGGCCACATTGGAACAGCTGCCACATGCGTCCTTGAGTTGTAGGTACTGTTACATTAGGCACGCATCGTGACCGGTTCTTTTTTTTGTCTCTCAAATTTCAATATTAATAAGGACGGGCAATTAGTCGTTGAGGCGCTCTCAAATTTAATTACTCTCGTCCTAAGTCCACCGCTCACGGAGAGAGAGAGAGAGAACGAGAGGCAGCGCGCCCAGCCCTCGCCACCGCGTAAACACAAAGTCCTCTTGCAACATTCGCGAGCTGACTCTTGATTGGGTACTGGGGGTTGGGGGTAGCCTCGCCAGTGGCAGCGGAGAGAGGAAGGGGCTGGGCCAGACGAGGGGAGTGGTTTGGGTTTATTTCTCGTGGACCCGTGATGACTTATTCAGCGCAAACTAATATCCTCCGCGTTATTGACTTCATGCTTGATTTGCTCGCTGCTCTTCGAGTGCCGTGTTTTATGAAGAGACATTAAAGGCTGTCGGGGGCAAGCGAGAGGAAGATAAAGAGACTCATAAGCGGTTATTGCGTTAGGCCGAGCGGAACAGCTGCTTTCTGTTAAAGGGCCGCGTCGCGCAGCAATTTGATTAGCCCCGTGTTCTACATAAGCACGGATTATGCGCGCCTAGCATAGCCCGTGTCAGTGGCAAAATGATAAGCCAGTCGGGAAGTCCCGATACTTACAATGGGGATGTGCTTCGGTTATATATTTTTTTGCATTTCTTAGGGTAATTCCATCGAGATTTTTCCTGGGCTAAGGTGACGTGTGAAATTACACAGTATTTGGGGGGCAATTAAATGTTTGAATGCCGAGTTTGGAAAAAAATGAAACATTTAGATCACACCACGTAGAGTGTTATGAGTAAAAAAAAATGTGTAGTGTGTAATCGTTGAAAGGACAAAAACCACTAGCCTAGGGGTAATCTATGTTAATGTTTCCCAAAGGCATTTGTTCAGTTAATTCATGCAGTTATAAAGCATTTTCCCGCCATTTAATTTGCTGAAACAGCGATTATTTTATACACACATACAATTTGCACATTAATAGAAATAAAACCCAGCGCACACATATACATGAAGACAAGGACACAACTTCCCTGTCTAGCCTACATCAAGTGTTGGAGCAAGTGCTGTTAGTGCTGTTAGTGCTGTTAGTGCTGTTCGTGCTGTTAGTGCTGTTAGTGCTGTTAGTGCTGTTCGTGCTGTTAGTGCTGTTAGTGCTGACCCATTAAGGTTTGGCACAGCACCATTGTCTCCTTAACAATGACGTTCACATACTGCAGCAGGTACTCATTTGTACTCACTTGAAGGCCGAGTCCACCTAGGTGAGGCCTCAAAACCAGTTCAGATATCACTCACCACTGATGTCATCCGTGATGTGGAATCTTAACGGGAGGTCGCGGAGTTTGTAACTCCGTGCATAAACTACTGCACCACAGTGTCGGCCTTTGTATTCTGCCATGCAAAATTAAGCATCAATGCCGATTATTTACCGATGAAAGTTTCACGGAGTCTCACGGCTCTTTACCAGGTGGGTTCGTGCATTTGGAAGTTTGGTCAATCCCATTAATGAGTATTTGGAATGTGAGAACCCAGAGAAACCCTACAATAAAAGAGGGGGGTGACACTCAACTGCCACCTAAGTTAACCTATAAAATGTGTAATTTTATTTATTTTCCTTCTTTTTTCATAACCCTTTAAAAGTGTCCCGAGTTCTTTATCGTAACAGTATAAAACACATACTCTTATGTAACAACAAATAATGACATGTAAAGGTTACAAATAAAACTCTGGTCATTCGAAACAATATGCAACAAACGAAATTTTGAAGCTCAGAGCACAATTCATTATTACAATAGCAGTGGTTACTATGCAACGTCTAAAAAATATGCTCATATGAAGTGGTGCCCTGGAAAAAACTTGATACTGGTAGGAACCTCCTGGTTACACCAGCCCACAGGGGATTATTGTGTCCGTCCGTCCGTCGTGCAGGGAGGGGCTGGGTGGGGAAGGAGGGCTAAGTGGGGAGGGGAGGGTGGGGAGGGGCTGGGTGGGGAGGGGAGGGTGGGGAGGGGCTGGGTGTGAAGGGTGGGGAGGGGCTGGGTGGGGAGGGTAGGGATGGGCTGGTTCGGGAGGGTGGGGCTGGGTGGGGGGTGGGAGGGGTGGGGCTGGGTGGGGAGGGGAGGGCCTGGTCACCCCGTGGTGCCCTTATAAAACTCAACGTTTAACCTACTCACGCCGGCTTGTGCCCGCCCTCACAGTCGGGCATATTTGCGGAATATACCATGCCGCCGTTGACCCTGGCCATTGACCGAGCAACCCAACGTTCCTACCAGCTCCCTCCGCAGGAATGTGTTAACCCACGCATATATATGAACATAACACATGCTGGCTTCATAGTTAGTTTTTATTGTATCCTCTTCCCACAGATAGCGACACAATGGACGCAATAATTTACATTTTTTTCATTCACTTAATCCATTCTACTCTCAACAAAAGCTTCCTTCACTTGACAATGAGATATTGTGGGTTATCAAGTTTTTCATAACGCTCATAAATGTCGAAGCACGAGACTAAGATCCCCCATATAGCCCATACACACTTTTGGGGCGAGTGTTGTTAGCGAGCACCTATGAAAGCAAGATTGGCACACGATGGGTGGGTGGCCAGCACCATGTCGGGCTGCCTTTGTCTTCCCAGTGGCGATGTTTACACATCGCATCCGGCACGCATCATGAGTGTATACGTGTGCAAGGGACACCGAGATGTGACCCCTATTAAAAAATAAAAACACAATACTTACCGAGTCGAACTTGTGAGTTCAAATAACGTGCTCAATATGAATGGAGGTTAGTGAAACACTCAACATCAGATTGGTGGAGAGATTAACTTGGAAAAGTCTGGGATGGATGAAATGTAAATGAGATGTCTGTTGGAGGACTGTTAGGGGAAATGAAGGGGTTTGGTGGAGAGACGAAGACAGTTCGAGAAGGGTGGAGAAGGGGATTTCGTGGCACCTGAACAGAGTAATTTCCGGGAGTTGGTTGTATGTGTTCAAGAGAAATAAGAGAACAAGTTACGAGACTTACCCGACTGAAACTCTTTTACACATATGCATCGCTGACAGATTATGGTGATATGTTATTGATGTATAACATTGGACTATGTGCACCTGAACATCTGATATTCACTCACTAAAGTTATGTTGGTAACCAAAGACACTAGCGCAAGAGACAGTTGCCTTGGATAAAACAACGAGCTGCTGCAATGCTCGACCATTCATCTTGTGTTGACATGTGACCCACAGTGGAAAAATTCGAAAAAATTAAATCTCTGTAGACGCATGTGACTTATTATACAGAGTGGAACAGACACTGCCGCATGTGTGAAAAACAGGACCTCTGTTATCATTGCCAATATTCAATTATACATGCATTTCAGGTCTACTCAATTTTAAATGTGTGTGTGCATGCACCTACCCACCCACCCAGACACCTTTTTTTTTAAACAGACAAATTGCACTGGGGGGTGATACATGGAAATGTTCCTGTTTCCATCTATCTGCAAGTAGCGTTTCATAATCCAATGTATTTTTCATGGTCTGAATAACTATACATCTTTTTGATGACCTACATTGAAAATGGGAAATATTTCTTCGATATTTCTGGGACAAAAAAACATTCATCATCATTCAAACTAATATTGATTTTGATATGCAATTATTGATATTTATGTTAAAACGTCATTCATACAATGAATTTAATGTCATTAATCTCACATTTTTCTCAAGAATTGGCCTTTTTTGCTATACCTTACTTAAGAATAACTCACAGTACAATTTATAGCTTTAATTTAAAATATCGAGAGGATGGTATGCTTTAAGGTCATGGGATTTTTTGTACTGGTCTCATGATTCATTTGATTAGTTTGAAAACTAAACTATTATTTGTGCTCTATTAGATGGGTGTGCTGTTTATGGTCCATATTCCATTCATTTAATAGTTATGAAGAGGTGCACTAAATATATGGTCAGCTTGAATATTGCAAATTAAATGTTTTGTACCTGTACTTGTAGGTTCCCGTTTGTTCTAAAATAACTGCAAATTAATTACAGAAATGAAATGATGTATTGACTCATGGATTAAAATTGCTTGTGTTGTCCACAATATTGCCATTGAGGTATGCTTGCAAGACTCAATTGTTTAAGATCTACGCAGATGCTATGCAAACGAGTCGTTAATATTACGTTTAGACTATTAGATGAAGCAAAAATAAAACAAACAACACTTTGGGGACAGTAAAAATATGAGGAAATGTTATCGTCAATGTATTTAATCATGAGATGGGTGAATTGTTATATGCCTATTGATATGATATTTTATGCACTCAATGCTTGCAATGCTTTATAAAATAACACTACATAGAGATCACATTCAACAAAGTACATCTGACTCAAGTATCCAAACACGTATTCATGCTGTCAGCAACTCTGTGCCCCTTTCCACCATGCAGTTTTTTGTTGTTGTATTACGAGGCTTATATATTTGCTACGTTGGCCCAGGCGATCAGGCTGGCTTTGGTTGTGCGCCTTAACTGCACTCTAAGTGGTCCTCACATCGTGCTGACGGCACCTGCCAAAAACCGGCTGCGGTTCGCTGTGTTTATTCACTGCACGATCGAAACGTTTTCTGGATACTTCAGCTGCCATGTAGGCTCACCAAAGCTCGTGGCCTAACAGAGCCACGTCATGCAGGCTAAATGTGCCCTTTGCATGCTGTTGGTGCGATTGCCACCACGCTGATAAGAGGCGCTAGTCTCGTGAAGCAAAGAGTGACTTTAAGCCCAGTGCCGTAGTTTGATTGGCCTGATGTATGGAATGAAATGTGGCCCCATGTCCAATTCCCCCCCCCCCCCCCCCCATTTTTGCAACCCGGCGTCGGTGCAGTTGTGGCAGTTGCACCGCCTGCACACTCAATAGCTACACCACTGCTGAATTATTCCTTTGGCTCTGCACTTAAAACGATGTGGATCACATTACCAGTGGCCACTACTTCAGACGGCTTTGCCAAACTCGCGTGGACCATACTAAAATCCAAGGTTAGCATTCAGGTTTTTGCTTTTGTGTGCAACCATTACACAGCTAAAATGGTTTAGTATACCGAGCACACTTGCTGCATTACAGAAACTCTCCACATTATGTCTATACAGTATATATAGGGCTATTGAATAGATATGATATCATAAACCTGTTCTGGCATAAGGTTGTAAAGGGTCGAAACTGGCTAAGGAAAGAATCGTTGAAAGGTCGTAATTACACTGATAGCATGAGGAACACATGGATCAAAGAGCAAATTACAATTATAGACACCATGCCTTTGGCAGGAACACAGCACGAGAAGGAGCAATTGCCGATAGTTGCGACGCTCGAGAGGATGACCATAGCGGAGATGCAATGATGAGCTCAGCTCATTAGCTGGAGTGACATCGTGAGACTGTGAGGGATGGCAACAGCTTGGGGATGCCTTCATCCAGCAGTCGGTAGAACATGGCCGATTATGACAAGTGCCTAAGTGGTCCTACATCTAGCGCCAACGTGCACAGTAAAGTCTCGATGGGATTATGTGGGTGAGGCTAGTTGAGACTGGGAAGTCAGCAAAGTTACCACAATGGCATTATTATTTGTACGCATTTTAGAGACGTAAAATAGACAAATTGGATGAAACAAACGTGAACAAAACAAATACATGACATAGAATCCTTATTCATATTCAATGGTGACTGGCATCTCCATGAAAAAGACATGAATATCACTGTGTAACAATTTTTTGTTGTTCCTGGGTAGTAAGTGTTGTTTCCTAATTGCTTATGCCTCAAAAGTACAGAAAATGTGTGAGGCCTACAAGGCATATTTCGGCATGCCTGTCGGGGATCAAGACTACCCCTGGGCACCTCATTTCACTTGCGAGAAATGCAAAAAACTCTGGAAGGTAAGATGAACAATTGTTGCTCGGAATTTTATGTTATAAAATGTGTTTAAAAAGTTTAAAATTGTAAAAGTTTATACATTTCAAATGTTTTAAAATTTTCAATGTTATTGAAAACATTTATCACGTATGAAAAATTTTGCGATAATCTCTTACACATTAGTCATGGGTGAAGTAAATGTATTTTTGTAGGATGGTAGAGAGGGGAAAAGAGAGCCATGAAGTTCGCTATCCCAAGAATTTGGCGGGAACCCACTGACCACTCAAGCAACTGCTACTTTGCATGGTGGACCCTTCCAAACGTCGGACTGGCAAGAATGCACCTGCTATCACGTATCTGGACCTTCCTTCATCCATCGCCCTGGTGCCACACTGCCATGAGCTCATTGGGCCTTATGAAACGATTTGTCAGAGCTGTAGTTAAGGAGTCGGCCGCCTTCAAGTACCTTCAAGACCTCTTCCCTAAGCTGTCTGAGGCAAAGGTCAAAGCCCGTGTCTTCGTCGGACCACAGATAAAGAAGATCCTGGAGTGCAATGAATTTCTCAAGAAGTTCACTACTAAGGAGAAAGTGGCTTGCAACAGCTTTGTCGCAGTAGTTCGTGGCTTCCTGGGCGATCACAAGGTCGAAAACTATGTGGAGCTGGTTGAGACTGGTGAAGAACTCTACGGCACAATGGGATGTAGGATGTCCTTCAAAGTCCATACTCCTTGATGCTCATCTTGATAAATTCAAGGAGAACATGGGAGCGTACTCAGAGGAGCAAGGCGAGCTCTTCCACCAGGATATCCTGGACTTTGAACGCCGCTATCAAGGGACAGTATAACGAGAACATGATGGGAGACTACATTTGGGGGCTGATTCGTGAAAGTGATCTACAGTATAATCGCAAATCTCGAAAAACTACTCACTTCTAAATGTTTTGTAGTAATTTTTGTATTACTTTAGTATAAATACATGTTAATTTTGATGCATATATTATTTTTTCTGACTTTATGTGAACGAAAAGACACAAATTCGCCCGTTTTCTCATTTAAAATAGGTACATTTCTAAATATCACTGACCTAAATATCACACAAAAGCAAAGTTTGTGGGGAATAATAGCCATTTTCATACTGTTTAGGCACAAGCAATTACGAAATAACACGTACTACCCAGGAACAAAAATTGTGTTACATAGTGTATTCTCTAATTGAACAATTCTACTATGGCAAAAGCCCTATTCGAATCCAATTTGAATGAATCAATCAACATTCCTGTAGTTATTGTTTGTTATTTCGACCCATGCTGTTATTCTGTGGCTCGGTACTGAAAGTAAAGCACACCGAGGTGGTGGTGCTGCGTGCGCACCTCGCGCGCCTCTCAAATCCCAGCTGCTGCCGCCATCTTTGCCACTCCCCACCTCACCACGAGGTGTAACCTCCCACCTGATCATTAATTTTTATTCCTCCAGTCTGCCTTCAACTAGGTAAGGGGCCGTCCATAAATGACGTCACGCGATTTTGGACGATTTTTGCCCCCCCCCCCCTTCGTCACACGGCGTCACAAAAGTCAGACCCCCTCAAATATGACGTCACAAAGCTCTGCCGCCCCCCCAAAAAAGATAAAACATGCTTCAAATCGCTTTAAACTATTGTCATTGTAGTACGTATTTAATGTGGCGCTGTACTCTGATGTTGTAGGAGAAAACATTTGTTAAAAAGTATATTTAACTAAGTAGAACGTGTTGTCTATATTTATTTCAAGTTGCGCATTTTGATGTGACGTCACATTTCTCAACTCACCCCCCCTTGTCGCACATCGTCACAAATGTCTGACCCCCCCCCCCCCCTAGGTGCGTGACGTCATTTATGGACGGCCCCTACACGCATTTTACTGTGCATTTACTCATGCCTTTTGAATATCAATTTACGTGAAAATAAACCATTGCAATTAGTTAACCTCCCACCTGCTGAGGTTTTTGTTCGGCACACCAATACATGAATTGTCGGTTCCACCTGTGCGCCTCATTGTCTTACTATCTTCATGAGCCACACCTAATCTTGAAAGATTGGTACAACCGCGACTCCAGCCCCGACCACACCACGACCAAACGTTCACCCCGTGACTGTCGTGCATTATCGTCAAACAATCAATATGACAAAGAGCCGTATATTATTATACTTTATATGGTTAATGTGGGCTATACTTTATGTGGGCTATACTTTATATGGGTACTCTTTGAAATGTATTTATAACTAAAGTCTAACAATCCGAATTTGACAGTAAGACCCACAAGCTTGGTTTAGCAAATTTGCCATCTTGGCTAGTGTGATACGCCTTCTTAACAACTTTAATTCATCGTCATCATCAGCTACACGATCAATCCACTGTTGAATAAGGGGTGTCCCCAAGCCATCAGTCGATCGCAGGCAGTCGCTGCACAGGTTTGGACTCAAGTTTTCAAGGGTGCCAGCTCAGCCATCGGAGCTGCCTGACCTCTCATTAGCATTGTCAAAATACATTCAACGTGTGTTGTCTCCATTTTTGCAAAGACAATATTTTTCAGAGTGTTTTGAGGATTAAAATTCTATCGGAACATTGTTGCAATCAGCGTAATGTAGAACTTTCATTTTAAGGTATGCTCATTTGTCTGCATGGCAATGCTACCGTTAAGGTATGTTGGGGCAATCACCTGATTTACGTCAGTGCAGTGGTGGTGCTAACCCATGAGGGCCCTAAGTATAAGTTCTTTTTTGTCGGCACCCTTTCGATTTATAAATTACATTGATATGACAGACGAGATATGCATACGTCGTGAAATGAGAGAAGTGTAGACAAAAATAGAGATTGTATTAAGATGAGGGAAGAGAAATTACAACAAGATCGATATTAAACATTCATTGCCTTTGTATAATAATTAATACTAATTAGTGACAATTTCCAGCTGATATTTGATGCACCCCTATTTTGTCTTGAATCAGAGGTACCTTGAGCTGCTTGAGCCTTCAATCTTTCTCTTGGTTTGCTGATTGCAGAGCGTCGCTGCTGCTGTTGGTGGTCGGTAGATTTTTGCAAATTGTATCAAAAAAACTGAGACTGGCAGTGAGACTGCAACAGTGGGAGTCACACACTCAGGCCAGAGTGTTTCCAAGGAGCTCATTATACCGAGCAAATCGCAAAGCACGTGCAGCATTGCCGGATGTGGTGTTATAAAATACAAATTCTTGATGTGGGAAATTGAAAAAGAAACTGCAAGCTCTCGCTAATAAAGTATAATCCCATGTCCGCTCATGCCACAACACTTGCTCATTTAAAAGTCTGCCATTTCGTTTGTGTGTGTGGGTATAAATACATTATATCCCAATGTTTGGGGGAACTGTAGTGTTACGGTTATCTGAACTCGTCCTGGGCTTCCCCTAGGTCTACTCAGCCTCAAATGAGTACCTGGTGCTGTGTGTAAACATCGCCACTCGAGAAACAAAGGTGGTCGGACGTGGTACTGGCCACCCACCCCATCGTGTGCCATGCTGGCCTTCATAGGTGCTCGCTAACATCACTTTCCCCAACAGTCTGTTAAAGTTATATAGGGCATTTTGTATTTTCTTTGTCTATTATATTCCAGTGTGACATATACAAATACTTAGAGTATATTTAGATTGCTTTAACACATTCGCACTTTATGCCCTCATTTGCTGGTGCAGCAGGGCAGTGATGCGTGACGTATATTTCATTATTTTATAACACGCATGTGTCTCCAGCTATTTAAGGGTCTTGTGACATGCTTGTGATGTGTCCAAGTATGCTGTAAATGCTCTCCCATCTGGTGATGTTTGGAATATAATATGCATAACATATTTAATGTGACTGTACATCAATGAAAATTATATATATATTTAGTATCACGTTTTTAATTGCGTGTTTTTTTAGTGTGCCTACTATCTAGCATTTATGCACGGGGAAAACAAATTAGGCTATAGGATGCTTAGCTGCTTATGAGGGAAAAAATATCCTACCAACATTTGCGAAACAAAATTGGGAGAGACTGTTAATAAAAGAATGTGGGCTTGGGTAAGACAATGTCGCTTGAAGAGGTGATGGCGGCTGGTAAAGACGAATTATGGAGTTGCAGTTAAAGGATGGAACATGCCCGAGAGACGTCCACCATAGAAATGAAGTGATGATATCAACTCTTGTGCAGGAGCTAGATCAGTGGTGGGCAACGTGCAGGCCACATGTGGCTCGTGGAGCCCTCGTGGTTGCCCGTTTAAAGCATATACTGGTAGGAACCTCCTGGTTACACCAGCCCACAGGGGATTATTGTGTCCGTCCGTCCGTCGTGCAGGGAGGGGCTGGGTGGGGAGGGAGGGGCTGGGTGGGGAGGGTGGGGAGGGGCTGGGTGGGGTGGATAGGGAGGGGCTGGGTGGGGTGGGTGGTGCTGGGTGGGGGGTGGGAGAGGTGGGGCTGGGTGGGGTGGGGCTGGTCACTCCGTGGTGCCCTTATAAAACTCAACGTTTAACCTACTCACGCCGGCTTGTGCCCGCCCTCACAGTCGGCCATATTTGCGGAATACACCACGCCGCCGTTGACCCTGGCCATTGACCGAGCAACCCAACGTTCCTACCAGCTCCCTCCGCAGGAATGTGTTTTAGGCTTGCGCGTGGGCTCATGATGAGTGCACAAGGACGATTTCATGCCTGTGGCTCAGTGAGCTGAAGGAGAGCCGCTCACGTGGCCCACTAACTCGTCTTGGTTGCCCATCACTGAGCTATATGGATGAATGTACGACAAGACTGTGAGCGATGGCAACAGCTTGGGGAGGCCTTCATCCAGCAGTGGAATAGATCATGTCTGCTGATGATGATGATGACGATGAGTTTTCTTCCCGGCCACAGCTAACATCACGGGTGAGTGATATCTGGTGTAAGGCCCACCCTTCACAAGCCGGCATGGTGAAGTATGGTCCAACAAACCCCGAGGATCAAGATGGTTTTGAAAAAGTGCCATAAATTATCATGAATGTGATATTCCAGTGTATGACAATAAAGCAATTAATGTGAATACTTCCTGAAAATGTGTTGTTATTATTTAAAGCATATCTTCGTGTTAGTTTGAAAATAATAATATATACTTTTATGTTAATCATCAAAAGAAAATTAAATATTTTGTTTTTGTGTATTTTGTTTCTAAAGTATGTCAGAATTTAATTTACACGATGAGGGTCATGACATGAAAATGCACACTAATTTAAAAACAATCCATGAAAATAATGTAGAATTCTTGAACTCACCGCGACAATAATTTTCATACACGATAACATAAGAACGTATTTACGGAACATTTTCATAACCTAAATAACTTTAGATGCATTGCACTGGAAATGTGTTCAGTAGAAAAATATGCTAAGAAGGCGGAGGAGACATCCGGCACCATCCTTTATCACACTAAAAAAATGTCCTTTTGATGCTTTCAAAATTGCTGACAAAAAGATGCATTTGAACTTGGTATGAAGCTCTTGAGAACAATAGAGATAGCTTTGACGAGCCACATCCGTTTAGGACCTTAGCCATCCACCAAAAATTAATTATGTGTACTGGGTACATACAATTCCTCATTGCTTAATTCTGTTTTAACAAGAGGTATAATACGGAGAATGTTATTAACCACCCGCGTTAAATATAATGAGTACTATAAGGAATTCCAAACCTCTTCTGCTTTCATTATGGGAGTATCCAAATGGCCATAATTGTGCAGAGACAAGATGAGAGTGACTTGGCCAGGAATAGGTATGTTATCTTGCAGCAATGTTTGTTGTTGTTACAATTTATGCTGCTGCAGCGCACGTCAAAGCCACCCTGTTGTCAGGACATCTCGACCTCGTACCAGGAAAGGGAAACATGCACTTGTTTTTGTTTTAAATCCCAGGCTGTCCAATTCCCATGAAAGGACTTTCGGAACGTGATACGTGTCATATCTAAATGTCATGGGGAGGGGTGACTGCATTACTCTTGCTCGGAGATAGAAAAAATAAATCCGAACATTGTTGTGGTTTTATAAATGGACGTACGGTCCTCACAAAGTATGTCCCTTTTCTGTTATTTACATTCAACTAGAGTTTAACAAATTTGATACCCCACATCATATGTATAGCTTTGAAGGTGCACATTATGTAGTCTTAAAATGGCTCTCTGGAGAACTTTTAAAATAAAAAAATAAAGTTGTAGTTTAGCCATCTCATTCCATATGTCGTTCAATTTGTAATGCAATTTGTGTTTTATTACGGGCGCAATTGAAGCTTAGATGAAACCAACGGCCAATGTTCGTAGCAAAAAGATGGCATTATACACGTTGATGGACATTGTTTCCACTCGTGCTATCAAACTTGGGACCGCGTAGTAGAGACGGCCGCGATACCTGTGTTTAAATCTGCTCAACGTTCCAGTTTCATTTATTACCGCAAATCTATTCCAGAAAATGCGGTTGGTCCAATCAACCCCCCCCCCCCCAGCTGAATCCCAACTCCAAACCAGATTTATAAACTTTGACATTTTTGGTTGCCACTGTGCCCTAGCAAATTAGTCGGTGATGCTATACAGTGCAGAGCAGATGTTTTTCATTTAAAGGAGGACCCTCTGTAAGCCATTTTAAGCTGAGCCACAATAACTACTGTATGTCCCTGGAGTACCATAGAAACTCGACTAATTCGTATACTATCCTATTACATCTGTTTATTCTGTTACATCTGTTTCGTATACTATCCTATTACATAAGTCATTTACCTATCGACAGGCATGCAGATACCCGCAACCACGAACAAGTGCACGGCTTTTGCATGATTCGCCTACAAACTTGAGTCCGGGTGTTATGCAAGAGAAGCCACACGTTGCATTGCAAACATCGGCTTGGCACGGGTCCATGGGGTTTGATTGCGAGTTGAGTGTGCGCGTATGACATGTTCTACATGATTGCGTATGGACAAACTGAAGTGTGTCAAATATTATTTCATGTTACAACGTAATTGCGGTCTAATAAAAATAGGTACATTCAACGCTTTAATATATATATTTCGTTCGTTAATTGTTCCTACAAGTGGTCATTTGGTGATATTTTGGCATGTCTGTGTGTGTTGTATCTTGGGTTACAAGTCAAGGCCTGGAAAAGGAGTTAAATGGAGACTTTAGAAACTTAAGCTTCAGTTATTCCTTGAAACAAAAGTATCATTTTATCATATTCACCCTTCATAGTGAAAGCTTAAAAAAATACACGTCTTGAATAAGTTCGCTTCCAGACATCTGTAATTGGTCAAGCCAATCTGCTGCAATTGTACTGGGACCAATAACATTTTGGCCCTGCGTGCTCATTCAAGCTGTCATTATGTGTGCAGCTCTGTTCGTGGCAGGTGTTTTACGGTGTGTTTATTGCTACATCAACAGTGTCAACAATAACAGGGTAATGTTTGAAAAAAATAGCATCCAACAGGTTAATTTGCAAGGGCAAATACATCTACACAGGTAGGGCCAGCTGAGGGGGAGAACAGAGTTCTACATTTACAGCTCTTTGGATGTTTCACGCATAAAATCAAAACCAAAGGTGCTATGTTTCACAGACAGGTATAGTCTGCAAGTAGTAGATGATGTTACTCCTGAATGTGGTTTTACAAAAAAAACAAATCATTTGCAGATATATTTTTAATTCAGCAACTTTGGGCCATGACACCCGCACACATGGTCCACTGCCTTTCCAATAACATCACAGGATCTTTAAATTCGACTGTGAAGCAGACGGTGCGTATATTTAGTTGATACTGTACACTTGAAGTATTAACCAAGGCGGCCAACAGATTTCGAACCGCAAAGCCATGCAACAAGCAACAAAGTCACTACGGCTTGGCCATGTCACCATCCTCAACCACATCTGGCAGTAGATTTGTCATTCCTCTAATGGTTGCGGGCCTCCCCACACTGTTGCGGGGTCGTGAGGGCTGTTTAACTATACTTCACCGCTCTGGTCAGTGTGGGTTGGGGAAGGCAGGGAGCTCAAAAATGGGATTTGCAGCACTGTCTTCTGCCGATAGCGTCGCCCGCCAGCAGCCTACGACACCTGCTGTATACATGGCGGTGCGCCCAACCAAAGACTATCCAGACTCAACCCTGCATGCATAACGTCCAAGATCTGATGAGGCCGGGAACATTTTGGGTGATTGGATTAGAGGCGCAGAGCTCGAGTAGAGATGACGGGTAAGAACTTTCCATTCATGGCAATTTCCCACTACTTCCCACCGATGTACACGAATCACGTTATGAACATGGACATACTTTGTTCATTGAATTTGGAGGCAAAGCAATTAATTTATTAACAACAAAAACAAATTGCTCACTTTTAGGTGCATAAATCAACACGTTATTTTAGTAATCAACGAGTATCACCTAATAACGTATTTTAACATGACGCCATTTCTGCTCCACTTGAATATGCATGTTTAAATCGAAGCGAGGTGGTCATATAATATAGGGTGTGTGAGTTTTATTGTAAGCGAGCACATGCAAATGTTCAGTCTCCAATTTAAATTGTACAAAATGATAATGCGATCTGACAAATGACCACCTGATTGTAGTTTGTGTAGCCTGTCATGGTTCCTGCAAAATAAACTCGATGTAATTCACAGCGATGGAACTTTTACACTAAGACGTACACTACAACATGCGTTTGCCTGGCCGTGAGAGTACAACGAGTAACTTATAAATACAGTACCAGTTTTGTATTGAAGCCGTACACGAACATTTGAAATTTGCTCACGTGTAAATGTGTAAATGACATGTTTGCAGAATGAATTCATTTTCATGAACCAATCTTTACGACCGCTGTGCCAAAAACACTCGAAGATGCAAAATAATGAACGACCGCGACAGCTCGCCACGCACAAGTTAAAGCATCTTTGTTTCTAAGGCAGCTTCTTTCTCTCATTCTTCCGTTACTTAAACCAGATGTGAGTGCATATCAGCTTTTGTCAGGGTCTTGTAATGACTTATGTTCCCCACCACATCATTTATATTCATAAATGGCAAAATGTAATGTTGGCCATCATGCGGTAATGACTGTGTGCAAATGAAGGCAGTGAGGAATTGCCGGAGATGGTGGGAAGTGGGATTATTCCTTGGGAATGTGGCAAAAAATCAGTGGCCGCCTAGCCCGGCCACAATGCTATCAATCTCTTTCACTCTCAGGTCTCTTGCCCCTACATGCGAGCACACACTTTACTCTTAATCTATTTCCCTTCTGCGTTGTCTTTGGGATAAAAATAAATAAATCTGTTTTTGCATCCCTTATGCCCCAATGTTCACATTGTTTTTATTGACATACCTAAATCTGTTTCACTTTTTTATTGCCCGCTGTATGTCTGCAGCATGACAATAAGAGAGTAAATGGAATCAAACAAATGTTCCTGCGATTTGCGATTTAGTTCCAGCTTCAGTTATATTCTGATATAAAATGTGTAATTAAATCAGTGATTTGTACATTAATGATTTCAACACATTTTATGATTTCAACACAATATTGTATATTTACATTTTTTTCCTTCCGATTATGTTTTGTTCTTACATTATTCCACCGCTATCACAATCCCTCTGGTTTAGTCTTCCCCTCCACATGACCTGTTCTCCACTCACCACCCGCACCCCCCTCCCCACCACCCCCACCACCCCACCACCCCCACCACCACCCGCAACCCAGCCACAGGCCCGAGTGCAGGTTTAGGCTATTCCCGCCGGGCCCAATTGCGCGCCTTTGCTGCCGGTCTTTGGCCCGCTCTGCGCGAGCGCGGGACAAACTAATGGGAAGCTCCACGCGATGCTATTAATCAATGTGTGCTGCCTTTTTTTCTTTCTGACACCTTTGCGTTTCCAGCCTCTGCAATCACCCCCATTAAACCCAAAACAAAAAAAAGGAAAGGAAAAAAGAAAGTATGTGCTATTTACCCAGCGTGATACAAAAAGCACCCCGTGCCTACTCATCTGGTTATTATGCGGGCAAAATCTTGTTTTCACTTGATGTGGCTATACAGCTTTGGAACATTATAGCTTTACAACCATAATTACCCTTTCTTTGGCCCATAACATGTCATTTTGAATTGCTGCTGACTATGGGCATATTACACGATTGATATGAGTGAAATGTATTATTACTCAGCTTTTGAAGTGCAAAGAAACAGTCTGATTATATATCTAATAGTACAAAATGGGAATTAAAAATTACGTATTATGTAATTTGAAATGGCAACGTAGAATTAATTTAACGTAAATAAATAAACACACATATATAATGTGGTGAGGTTTGTTATTGTCCGGTGATTTAAAAAAAATAAAACCGAAGTTACAATCATGTAAAATATGTCAACCCACACTACATACATTTGCATGGAACAATATAGATATTTGTTACACAAATTCTAACTGGCGTGTGACCCACTTAAAAACAAAATGCGTTCGCTAATGCATCCACGACATACACGATACGAGCAATCTCTTGCAACATTAAACGTAACAAAAATATAAACATGACAGAATTGTTAAAACAATTTTCCTAGCAGAGAATTTTGACGTGCATGGGCACCATGTCTAAGGGGGCTTCTTGTGTGCAATTTTCCAGATATTTAATGTCAGTCTCCTACTTAAGCTGAGATTATTAAAGTCGTTTTTCTTCGCTGCAAGCTGTATTGATGGCGTCACGTAAATTACACGAAACAGATCGCAGGACAGGCGTGCGTGCCAATCAGCGAGCCAATAGAGGGAGACTGAGTGAGCGAGAGGCTGGGAGAAGACCATTAAAACTGATGGAAGTCCTCCCCTCTTCGCTTCGTAATTACTGCTAATTGCTTCAACATGGCCAGCCCAGTGTAGGCGAGCTATCCGCGCTGTCGACAGAAATTGAATAATTTCTACGCCAATGGCTTTTCTCACAATCAGAGGAAGTGAGTAATTAGGCGGTAATTAGAGTCAGAAGGCAGGCAGCGATGGTGAGGCCCTGCCAGTGGACACCGATGTTGATACAAAGTCCTGTAAGTGTTTTTCCTGAAAAAATAATGACTTGCTCATCTATGCGGAGCAAGGCAGCAGAGAGTAAGGATCCCTGACCTTGGATGCTCTAACCCTGCCAAAAGTGTGATGCCGCAATAGAGAAAAATGCCTGTGCCTGACAGGTGTGCAGGCTCGTGTGCTATGCAGGTGGGCCCTCAACTGGCAGATATGAAAAAACCCTTCATTTGCATCCATTAGAATGCTCAGCCATATTCATTGCGGTGCCAATCATTTGCACTTTAGTTCACAATCATTGTGATCCTCTAAAATGTACTTTGAACACCATCACAATTACTCATTGTGAGCAAATAATCATTATGTTTTATTATTTACATATTTTATATTCGATAATGGGGCTTTCAAATTATTTAAGGAGACCACTAAAGTCATACCAACCGAAAGCTATGTTCATTTTTAGGTACGATACTGCAAAGGTACACCGTGTGCATTGACATTCGGAAATGCATTTTTTTAAAAGTAATTAGTCTTTGTATTCTTTTATATTCCCATCTTTAAACATAATTCATATCTCTCTCATGTGTTTGAATGTATGTTTATCTTGATTTACAAATACAGTACTGGACTGCATGGTTTTTTCCCCTCTTAATACTTTTAAAACTACATGACGTATTAGTATTGTGATCGGAGCTTTGGCTTAGTGAGCGCACTGGCATGTGAACTTGGCAACCTGAGTTCAATTCCCAATCATGGCTAACATCAGTGGAGTTATATCTGAAGCAGGTCCTGACCCCCCCCCCGACCCCTTCACCAACCCTTGCTACCAGAATGGTGAAGTATGGTCAAACAACACCTATAGCGGACATGACGTTGGGAGGCCTTCATTTAGCATCCGATTAACAATAGTCTGTAAATTATATATCTATTTTTAAGCAATGCTTTCCAATGTAGGTTTGTAACCTGTTTGTTCATGGTAACTTCAAAACGTTATTTGTAACATATATCATGCCAGCTGAGGCGTGAGATATGGAGCATTTGGCTTATGCTGCCGTTTACCATTGCCTCGTGTAGAGTCGGTAACCCACACAGAGTTTACGGCAAACGCAATGAACATTTGTGCTCACCAATTATTGGTCAGACATTAATTACTTCCATTCCTTTGACACACTTAGCGTGATCTTTGTGGAGCATTGGATTGCCTCTTGGTTACATCGAGAGCCGCTTGAAAGAGAAAGGATCTGGGCACATGGAGGATGGGCTTTACATTAATCACGCTGACAGTCTTTTTACTGAAAACCACGATCCTTTACCAGATCTTAAAAAATGTATTACTGCTGCCATTTTAAGGAATATATATATAGTACTATAGTTCGGTCACTCAACTATATAAATTCTTACATTTTTCTGCTGTATTATGCATGCTGTCATACGAAACACATTAATTTCTTATATAAATGCAGCTAAAGCTACATAAATGTCTCGATGAAATTATACGTATACTGTTTCTGTTTCTACATAGAGAGAATACATATAGAGAATGGTGAAAGGTGTTTAACGAACGGAATATTCATGGCATATGTACTCGTACAACTATTTTGGCAATTCACTGCTAAACGAGGACCTTTCTGCGCCGTGATACGTGTTGTCATATAATCTTCACGTTCACGGAGGTGATTTGACCGTACTTCCCTACGCTGGGTAAACGGTGGTTGCTGTTGAATATTAATGGTTAATATAGACCGAAATTAATAACTTTTCCGTTTCACAAAGTGTACTTGTCCTCAGCATCAGTGAGGCTTCCATCGCATCGTGTATGGCTGCTACATGAATGCTGCGGATTCAAACCATGCCTGATATAGGGTTCTACTGAAGAAGTGGCATGGCCAGAAATGTCGCCTATTATATCTATTTTTCCTTTTAAGGCCGCAGTGTAATCGATTAATGTGTTGAGTTTATTTTGTTTGTTTTGCATGCTTGCTCGTGCTCCACTGCTCCACAGCATCACCAATTTTTCGATTTAAAGCTTTCGTGACTGCAGGGATTCATCTTCTTGGTTCTTTCGGTAAAGTCACGTAGAAGGGAAGTAATAAAATAATAAAAATAAAACATAATAAAATACTATAATAAAATAATATAATAATATAATAATAAAGCATCACCAATGTTGTGTATAGCTTGCTATGTCCCAATAGTGAGTTGCTGTGATACTGCGCACGGCATATATGCATTTTGTTCAAACTCGACGTAATTCAAGTGTGAAAGCAAACCTTTTCACTTTAGCCTGGCAGAATAAAGGCCAATGCAGTCCACTCAGCTCTGTAAAAGAAAACAACTCTGCCACCTACTGTAACAAGTTAGCCAGTGTTCCTAGAGCTTTGACTTCTCCAAATATAAGTGCATATGATTCTCGCCATGTGTAATTGGTCCGTAACAAAATATATTGTAACTTTTTACTCCACTTGTCAGCACACACTTAGACATAACAGTGTATATACACTTGCTGGTAACTGTACAGGTATGCATATGATACTCGCAATTGGGATCCAATGACTGAATTGTTGCCACAACTCCAATGCGATGTACCTCTCTATTTCAGCACCGCCGTCGGCATGATGCCACCTTGAAATGCTTGACTTACTCTATGATTATATTAACCTATTATCGAATCATATAACAGTCAATACAGCAAAGGCCTGCACATTCCTGCGTCACAACATTACTTTATGGACGTACATTTCCTTCAATGAGAACTCTTGTGCGACTGAAGAAGCACTTTAAAAACATGCGCGCGACATAAATAAGACTATGCACAGACTCATTTCTGAAACACAAGTTTATAATTATTCTTAGGTTTTTTCGGTAAAGTCACGTAGGTAAAACATCAAAATTAATGATGTTTTACCTACGTGACTTTACCGAAAAAAACCTAAGAATATGAATCCTTGCAGTCACGAAAGCTTCAAATCTAGAACAAGTTTTAAAAAAAAAAACTTCCGTAAAAAGGTGAAATTCTTTTTTTTGCTGCTGCTGCCACACTCTATCTATTATATTTCGGTTTCCCTTTTCTGTCCCTCCTCTCCCGTGTGAGCATGTGCGCACACCTTGTTAAGACGGGAAGGAATGGCAACGAGCCCGGGACCATAAATCACGCGGACGACAGTCGCACAATGACGGGGCCGGTCGGCAGCGTGTCCACGCCCGCCCGGCTGCCACCCACGACCCCCCCAAAGTCATGGCGTAATCAATCAAAGCCGGCCCACGAATGCATACACCTCAACAGGGCCACACTACGCTAGGACCCCCACCCCCCCACCCCCCCCCCCCAAAAAAAACCTAAGTTTTTATTTATTACCCTGAACAAACATTTTTTTTCTTATTCTTCCCCTCTTTACAAGCTGGACTCTTCAGTTTACTGCCAAGTTTGTGCAGTCGACTTTAATGATAGAGTGAGACCACTTATCATGAGACACGTCATCTAAGATGCACAGTAATATTTGACTGCTTAAAGTGTGGCTGTCACCCGGGGCATTAGCCGTACCGACTTACCCACAGTAAACACTTCAGCATTGCGGGTTTTACGCAAGTGTAGTTTCACTTTGACATTCTTTCGAGGACTTTGAGTGGATTTTAAAACATGATGAGCATTGGTGGGACGTTTATAAGCAATAACATTGACACGAATGTGATTTGTATGCTTTTACTTTTTTTTGCAGAACTACTTTGTATTATTTTTCTTTGCTTCAATACTTCTCGTAAAACAAAAGACTATATGATACAGAGTAACGGCTGTGTATGGCACTGTGAATGGGCAGAGATGGGCCATTTCCCGAAACCCCCCACCTCTGATTATCACGCTTAGCAACGGACGGTGTAAAAGAAGGTCAACATACATATTCTAAATGTTCCTCTTTAGGGCAGTGTTATTGAAGCGTGTCTTGAGTTTTGGCTTTGTGTGCCTGGGCACCACTGTCAATGCAAGTATTACAAAAAAACATTGTTTACTTATTTGAAGACACAACCTCAACCTTGTTGTAATCTTAGGAATCTTAAACCTCTTTGCATGATTTGAAATCGTTTATGAGTAGGTACAGGAAAATATAATAGGAAAACAGGGGGAGGGGGGGGCATCAATATCCCCGGAGATGGAATAATCTCTAAAATGGTAGCAAAAAAATAAATCATCTATAACTAAAATTTCGACCAAAAAAATACATCAATATTTTGCATTAAAACTTTTCATACAAGCGAAAAGCGACTGATTTGAGCATTTAGCTGCACTCGTGCATTGGTTTATCCGAACGTTTTTATTGAGCAGCTGCAGAGAAATTCCCAGCACAGCTAACAGCATGCGGCATTGCCACAGCGGCAAATTACTCTCACCACAAGACAAAGGCTCGTTTCTCCTAACCAAGCCGGTCTTTGGAAGTCAATGGTAACCAAGTTAAATGTCTATATATTTTTTTTATGTTTATGATTGCTATGTAAACCGCATGGTAAAAAAAAATCTGAATTTTGAAAGTGTTTAATTTTAATATGGAAAAAAGTGTTAATTCCACGGCACAAACGCAGTGCTTTGTGGAGTTTGCTACGACGAAAGTGAGTACGGCCATTGTTTTAGCTGCATGCTCTGATAAAAAAAAAAGTTGAAATATCTGTTTTTTATTGTTGTAAAAATAGTTGTAATGAGTAACATAAATTGCATATTTGGTATTTACCTAATTCATATCTTTTTAGTGTATAAAATGCAATTCATGGTTTTTATCAAGAATACTGCATTAAAAAAAAAATACTGCCCTAAAATAAGAAATATACATGAGGCAATGTTTTGGGAAAGTGCCCTGGTATGTACGTATGTACATTGAACTTCTTTCGCATCGCACGTAGCCAACCGTGCGAATCGGAGGTGCCAGGAAGGACAACTAAAAATGTTTCCACATTTTCGGGCAGTGTTATTAACAAATGTGTTGAGTTACTATTATTTGTGCGAATGCACCACTGCCAATGGAATATGCCAAAAATAGTACGAAATATATCGTGTTGTTTTATATTTCTTTCTCTGCTACGCTACATACTGTAAATATAGGCCAATAATGAGGTGTATTGGCGTCAGCATTTATATACTGAATTGTGCAATACAAACAGCAATACAGTTTAGTTACATATGGTGTGGATGTATGGAGCAGGCCCAATCACATTTTAGCTCCATGCCCTTAGGCCTCGCAATTGTCCTCTGAGCCCCGGCAGTTTACATAAGGTGCAGAGCCACAATCGCAAACACTTGTGGGCAGTTTTGTCCAAACACGATATTAGTGTATGCCAAATTTACAGCGATTAGGGGTCATTCCTTCTAGGGGTCAATTGGGGTGTGGGAATGGCCCTGCAGTGTCAGAAGAGTCAACTCATTGGTAAATAACAAAAAATTATGCCATCGCTTACTTGTCAAACACTTGCGCAATTAAGAGCACTGATTATCAACAGAGCTCCACTTTCAAAAGATATGTTGTAGCATGTGAAAATATTAGTGTTTGAAACTTGGGGAAAATATTCGCTATGTCTATATTGGTAACCAGCGTTTATTGTCATTGGACAATTTAAGTTTATTACCAACTTATGAACAATGCTTAATGTAAAATGTATGTTTTGTTTGATATATGAAATAATTTGTTAAAACGTGTATTAAATTGTAGTGATTGACAAAACATGTTTCAGTCATTTATCATAAAATGGATTGCAAATTCAACGAAATATTGTATCACATCTGCAAGGATGTGCATACTGTTTGCTTGAAATTAATACAAAATGTGCAAAACTTAATTAAGTTATTCAAATGAGTAAGCAATATTTTGTTGCACTAATGAAATGCAGTAAATGCTTAATTAGCATTTTAAAGGAAAAAACTCTTATATGCCAAAATATCCAGTATATCCAAGGAAGCAGTGTTTTCAACAAAATGTCAAAGAAATGTTATCTGGAAGGAAAATCAACATTTTAATGAAGACACTATTTCTTATGAAATACAGTCATAAACGGAGCTATCATGTGCCACTAATGAGTTATATAATCTTAATACCATAATAATAATAAACCATGAATGCATCACCATTTTTACATCTACTGCTGGGTTGGTGAAGGCTCCTCCATGCCTCGTCGGTCATTGCGGTAGTTTGACCATACTTCACCATGCTGGTCACTACAGATTGGTTAATCAGGGACCCAGGATTGGCTAAGACACCACTTGCCACTGAACTTAGCCAAAGGCTCAAATTGAACTCAGGTAAAGCCAGGTTGATAGCACACTGTCTTAATGATTCCGCCACTGCTCCTCAAAACAATACCACAATAGGTACAAAATGATGACATTTTTCAGATTACAAATTTAAAAATATTAGCTTCAACCATTAATAACATTGTAAAAGCATAACGGGTTTTTTTAATTTGCATTTTCGTGACAATGGGATAACCTTAAACTGAGATTACGTAAGTATGGGGAATGTGGTCACTGGAGATTTTGTTGAATTGTGGAATGTAACCCTTGGTCTTATAGTCATGTAACATACACATTACTGTATATATTTTAATTTACAATGGTTTAGAATGTTTATGTAAATCAATCTACTTTTCATTATTGTACACAGGCCAAAGTAATAACAGTGCAGTTTTGTACTACTTGAAAATTTGAATGCGTAAGATCATGTTATACCTGTATGGCTCTCAGTGTGCAAGGTCCCTGCTATGTAACATGCCATTCAATGCCAGTGTGTGAAGAGGAAAACTAAACCATATGTGTGTAACTTTCACACCAAGTAGAGCTCCTGCACACAAAGAAGTAGTATATATAGTTCATATCCCAATGTTTGCAGCGCAACTGTATGTTCATCCAGTAACTGTTTATTCTTCTTCTAAATACTAAATGTTAGTTTCATACGCTGATAACGATGCAATGGAAGAAACATCATCATTTCATTTAGTGGGGAATACTTTTCCAATTTTGGGCCATACTAGAGGACTCTTTTTAAAAATTCTCCAGCGCACACATGGCAGATAGTTGAACATGGATTTTGTTGTTGTAATTACAGTTGTGGAGCATATCCCCTGAAGTCCCTAACGCCACGCGGCCAGCAACAAATATTACTGCTGAAAGTGTAGTAGATAAGAGTGTAATAATGCGTTTCTTGAACTGAGCGAGGTTTGGAGAAAAAAATCTATTGGATTTTATCTAATTTAACGCACATTAACCATAATTACATTTTATAGCGAATTCTAATGTGACAACACCGACATAGAAACGAATTAATCGATCTTACAAGTAATCAATGCCATTAAAGTCCATGCATAATGGTGAAGAAAATAAATTTAAATATTATATGTATAACATTACGCTAGTTTTTATGATATAGTTGGTATACTCTCTTATACCCCTACTTATCACGATGTCTTACATTTTATACCCACCTTTTATTTTAAACACATTTATACCGTAAAAGCCAAACGCATTTTCATGGTTATGATTTTACTTTCATACAGAGGATTAAGGATATTTTTTCTTAGTTTTTCTTGAAAATGGATCTGAATCTAACACACAAGGAAAAGTTTACACAAGGCATTGAGGTTTGTTCCCCCCCCCCAAAAAAATAATTCCATACAATATTATTACAAGAAAATTTGTATTCTATTAGACAAACGAATTACTTTGAACTAAAAAAAACCGGATGTACTCAAGTAGTATGGCAATAAAGTGGTATTTACCCATCGCTGCCCGTGTGATCGTAAAATCCGTGGGGTTCTTTTTTACTGGTGATAAAAGTGACGAAAATTGTCGAATAATGTCATCATAAAATATTACCAACTGTTTGCAATTCAAAACCAAATGTGCACTTTTCTGATAAAAGTTTGACGATTAGCAAAACAACAAAAAAGTTACACGACGACATCACGTTCGAAAAACAACTCACGGGGAAAGTGCTCGCTGATGTTTGCGATGCGTGTGCTTCGGCTGCGTAAATAATTGCGGGAGCAAGCAAAGGTGCATGCGTGTTTGGTGGCGCCTGTTGGCAAGAGAGCAGATACGTTTTTAATGTGATTGATTAGTGAGCAGAAATTGAGGGGGGAAATTTTGCCGTTTGGTTAATGTTCAATGTCAGTGGGTACAATGGTGGTAAGCGCGGTTAAACTCAGGGGGCTGCACGGTGAGGGTGCGGTCTGACAGTGAGGGATGGCGACGGGATGGGTACACCCGTGCCCGGGGAGGCTCAGACCCACTCGCCATCTGTCTCTCTCGCTCTCTCTCTATTTCTCTCCAGCGCAACACCACTCTCATAGGCCCTCCAATTTTAACTTCCTTTTCCAGTGCTCCCCGAGTGTCTCATTTTATCCTTTACTTTTCATTTTATTCACCCACTATTGTGGCTCTTTCAACACCGCCCTCCCCGCCCGCCTCTCCTAAGTATATTGAGCTTCTTCTAGATTTTAAGCTTTCGTGAATGCAATGATTCATATTCTTAGGTTTTTTCGGTAAAGTCACGTAGGTAAAAACATTAAAAAGTAAAATAAAATAAAATCACGACGTTTCGGAGGCAACACAAGCTTCCGTCTTCAGGTGGTACCATCACAGCCACGACAGTTGTATCAAGTAAATGAGAGATTGCAGGAGCTACCACTCCGTTTATATAATGGTTAATGGTTAAACAATTTTTGGTCCTTCAATGAATTTATCCTACTCATCCACCCCTATCCACCTCGACAATAAAAATTAATGAACCGTTTAGAGTGTTTTGTTTTGTTTAAGAAAACAAAGAAACGAAACATCTTCACAACTAAAGCATTTTCTGAATGTGGAAAGCTGCGTGTTGCCTAAGTCACACCACCAGACCTCGTTTAGGATTCGTAAGATTTAATATATATTACAAAGGCTCCTACAGGCAAAATAAAGCGATGTATCATAGATCCTAATCATGGCGGGAGAAACATCCCAAGCCATCCTCTATGGCTGCCTTGTTTTTTCAATCAATGCTCTTGAAATGGAATCACTGGATGCTGCATCATAAAAAGAACAATTTCAACATACAAGAATTTAATTTAGGGTTTTAAATTCACTGTCAAAACTGCTACCAGAGTTTCAGCAATATCGTACGTACACATATAGTGTGTGCAAAATTAACAAAATACCTTTGATAAAAAAACTCACAAAATTGTTTGATTTTTATGATTTGTTAAGGTGTTCTACTCTGTACAAGCTTAAATAATTTCCATAAATAAAAATCATATTTAAGATTAAAATGTACAATATCCCCATTTGCCAAAGCTCGCACAGTAAAAATTACAGCATGCAGTGTTCAAGATTGTGAGTGAGTTGGACATGTACCGAGGCTCCCATTGCACATCTGCCTCTACAAGTGGACAAAGAGTCCCCATGTATTCCTGTGCACATTCTTTTGAGGATGAAAAAAAACCTCTCAGTTTAAAATATATTGCTTCCTCTCTAGAGTCCTCCACATTGCCAGTGAAAGCAGAAAACCTACAGTTTCCCACAAATAATGTCTGACCGATAAGCTGTATTGCTCGCTTTTTCTTTTAGCATCTGCCAACTTGACCGGTCTGCGTAAGTGCTTCATTGAAAGGCCACACACCATCATGCATGAGGCATTTTTGAAGCCAAATCAGTTTATAACGTTCCATTAAACTGACAATTTGTCTCCCATTTATGTTTCAAAGGAAACCAATTTGATTTATTATAATGTATACATTAAATTATATGTTGCTGCATTCGTGAATATGCATTGGTCAACACTTGTTTTTGGGCCTTTAGGCTTTTTTAAAGACCATGTGGGATAAGTAGTCTCCCAAACTATCGATTTCATCGTCCAGGACATGTAGTTTCTCCTACATTTAAAACACGTATACATATATGCCATTTTATTTTCAAACAGATTCTATTATTGCTGCCAATTTCAACATGACATATTTGATGCAAATGTTCACGAACACAAAATAATAATGTGTTTGTCAACATTGTACGTGGCATTAGTAAGTAAAAATATTTTTTTTTATTCAATTCAATTGTTCATATCAACAAAAAATGTAAATTTCAACATCATCTTTCGCCATGATCAATTAACTTCTGGATGAAGGGCTCCCCAAGGTCTTGCCATCTCGGGGCAGTGACGTGGCCTCGCGGTAGCCCAGTCGTCGTTTGTTGCAGAGGTTCATGGTTTGAATCCATTGGCTAACCTGATTATTACAGCAGTTGTAATCACCATAATAATAATGGATGCTAATTATCCCTTGATATCATTCGCAAGAATAAGCCACTGTGTGCCAGCATCATGATCCAAATTTGCCAAATTTGAATACTACCTGCAAATTACTCTTTTGGAATATACATAGCATCGATTGACCCTACTTTGAAAGCATGGCAGGACCCTCCTGAAACATAGTTATGATACCCAGTAAGGCTTTCCTGGATTAACAACAAATTCTATTATCTCTCACGATTCTGCTATGCCACAAGTGCACCCAGCACCTGCATAAAAGCGAATTTCACCTTGCTATCTCATGGGTGGAGTGTCCTTTCGGATGCGTTGCAGTTGCTTGATTTCGCCAATTTCTTTTCAAAGGTGGTGATATTGCACATAAAACGTTAATCTCATTATGGTCTGCAGTTTGTGGTGAGGAAAGGTCCTCGTAAAAAAAACAAGTCAAAGAGGGACTTTTCAACCACTTGGTGAAACCACAAAAAAGAAAGTATAGGGGCATCTTTCTATGCTCTAATTAAAACACTTTTTGTTTTTTCTCGAAGCGCATAGCTATGCCTAAAGTATCTCGGTTACAAACAAATTTAGGTAATTAAATGATGTTGAGGTTGTTTGCAAAAGAATTAGAAAGAAGAGACCAGCCATAAAATCTCTTTCCCCACGCTAAGGCACAGTGCTTCCGCTCGCTCTAATTGAGTTTTTAATACGATTTAGCAAGACCAAACCTCGATATAAATTCTACAGTTTGCTCTAATTATGCGGTTCGTCTCATAATTAGGAATGCACTGCTAATTAGCTAATGCAAATTACTTTCCAAACCCACTAATTTATGCAGAAAGGAGGCTAATTAAAGACAATAAGCAGGCTCTGAGCAGTCGTAGGCTCAGGAAATACGTACTGGCAAAAGCAGTTGTGGCCATCACGAGTGGAATTATAATTTCAACGTAATTTTCGAATTATGGAAACGCTGTGAAGCAAGCAATTTGCAGTTTAGCTAGCAAGTGCATTTTAAAAAAACATGCGCAAATGTGCGCGCTGCTACAATAGTTGTAACATTTGTTTATTGCGCTGTTTATTTTTTCTGCAACAACAATGACATGAAAAAAACCTATTCATTGTTATATTTATTATACAATTACCGCATCGTTTTATCTTTTTGTTGTAACTGCAATCATAATGCAACGTGCTTTAAAAGTATAAAATTACATGTCCCATCGTATACTGTTATAAATTCGTTCTAAAGCTCACACCTATTTTGATTTCATTTTACATTTTTTAAATACAAAAGAACATTCGATCACCAAGAAATAGTTAACTGTCAAAACTGAACAATACTGAACTCGATTTAATGTTGAAGAATATACAAATACACACAGATGTATTTTGTATGCTATGCCAGCCCACCTACCACAATTATTTGCTCACAACATTTACTAAAATTGTACTCATGCGCACCAACATTTACAATTTCCTAACAATACAGCCAAAATGACTTTATGGGGTACTTCCATGTCTGCCTGCAGTTCTGCAAAAGCTATCATTTTGCTAACATTAAATTTTTATTGAGGGACAGGAATTTTTCATGCGCCACCCCTCTGTTTAATGCTGCTCCCTTGACTGCTGGTAGGAGAGCGTACACGGAGGGTCACTGTTCTTGTTTAACTTGGGCAAGGGCGCTGTTTGTGCAGCCTACATCAGCAGGGTTAGTGTGCGCTGGGCTTGCAGAGTCAGAAAGATGTCTTTATGGCCTAGCTACCTGAAGTGGGGGCAATCCATAGGCCAACCAAGGCCAATGATGAAGACCCTCTGTTTCTCTGTCGCGCTGTGACCATCCACCCTTTTGTCAGATTTGCTCTCCTCCCCAATATACGGTAACGTAAAATCAGGCTTTCAAAGATCACGGTGTCATCATTATGGCCAAAGCCGTTTCTGCCACCACAGCTCCCAATGCTTTCTACTACCCTTCTGCAAAATCTGGCAGCTGCTCTGAAAGTTTTATCCCGTTATATGCCGTATTCTGTGGATTGTGAGATGCACTTTTTTTTCTTCCACGTATTTTAAAGCAAACACGTGTAATCTGGCAGGTGTATGTTTGTATGACCAGATTTGTATAACTTTATTGACATTAGGTAGCTCACTTTTCAGAGTGTTCATTATGCAGAAAATACGGTGACATTTTTATCCACACAAATTACAAAAAAAATGCACGTATAAAATTAATCAAACACTCTTAAGATATAACTAAACAAAAAAACAACTCCACTAAATGCTTATACAACACAAAAAAAATTGACTTTATTTTAAAATGAGCAAAATAAACATTCTAACGTGAAGTCACTTTCACTGGAATTTCTCCCAGCATCCTCTTCAGTTTTGCACGTGCATGTGGGTGGTTGACTAATAAACACTGCAACGGCGAATTCTAATTGTAGATATATATATCAAAGACTGAATTACTCATTCCAATTTCATGGAAATATAAACAAAACAACATTGCGGGGGCCACAGCAGCAAGCCACGATATTTAGAATGGGCACAGTAAAGATCCCTTTGAATTACCCGACATGCAAAGGTTCACCCTTGTGTACAAGAGACAATCATTAGCTCGTTGAACTCAACATCCGTGACAGCGTCCTAGTTTTAAAACAATGGAGGCCTTTGATACAAATAAAAATAAAAATAAATGTCAGACTGCCAGGTTAGCAGTGGTGGAACTCACCCCCCAAATCCCCACCACCACAACCCCATCCCTTCTTTTCCCGATACGCAACATGACATGTGGGGTGATAATGAACACAAACAGCGATCGCAAAGCGCCGGCGTCTGCCAAAATACCGTTAACAAACCAGTGGAGCTGCATACGCCGGACAGCAGGTTAAATCTTTAATGTCACCCACTCGCACTTATTAAAATGTGCGAAGGGAGCTGGCGGTGCGCCTCTAATGAGTGACGATCTAGGCGCGGCCGCGAGATGATTATGTTTGCATCGTGCCGTCCGGCTCTGACAGCGAGGTTAGCGGGCAGAGCGTAATTGCTATCCGCGGTGTTCGTGCTGCTGTAAAAGGGTTTTTTTTTCCCCACCAACACTGCCCCCTACAAACCCTCATCTCCCCCCCCCCCCCACCCAAATATAATCGTAATAAAATAAAAATTGATGAGAGGCAATAATACGTTGCAAAGTGTGAGACTGCATTTTCGCGTCCGGTAATGTACCGTTAGTAGCTCTTTGTGACTTTCGCGAGAGGTGATGGCTAAATTCAAGAGGCGGGCTGAAGTGGGAAAGCAATTTGCTCTGAAGAGTAAACATTCAGCGAGATCTGCCAGCTATGGCGAGAAGACTGGCCAAGTTAAAGCATAGAGAGAGAGATGTAACATTGATTCCCTGCCGCGTTCCAGCGACTACCGCTGGTTGCAATGAGTTTGAGAGGATACCTCTATGTGTGGCCCAGCGAGCTACATTTCCCCTTGAGACTAAATCCAGAAAACGGTGCCATATTGTACATTTCCACACTCACACAAGCCTGTGATGTTACCGATTAAAGAGTGCTCTTTCTGATCAACAAAGCAAAGTTTTTGGTGTTGTAATATGATTGCCTCAATTTCGGAGCTTTCGTGACTGCAGGAATTATTCTTTGGTTCTTTCGGTAAAGTCACGTATAAAGATAAAATAATAAATTAAATAATAGCATACTATGACGTTTCGATTGCAACACAAGCAATCATCATCAGGTATAAAAGAAATAGCAACAAAAATCTAACCAGAAAACTATAGACAGACGTACAAGCAGACAGATATCACAAAGACACACAGAGAGAGAGAGAGAGAACACGTATCAGCACAAAGAGAGAGGTCGTTTCTGTGACGAGGCCTTAAATATAGAGAGGGGGCGGAGAGAGGGAGGGGGCAGAGAAAAAATTAGCATGTCAATGAGAGGACAACGACGTGGTACGGTAAGCAAGACGACGACTAGGTCGTCGTCTTTTATACCTGATGATGATTGCTTGTGTTGCAATCGAAACGTCGTAGTATGCTATTATGTAATTTATTATTTTATCTTTATAAGTGACTTTACCGAAAGAACCAAAGAATATGATTGCCTGTTTGTTTATATACAGAACTTGTGCACGTATTTTGTTTATGATAATGAAACTTGTTGTATATAATGTAATAGGCTATGCAACTGTGGAAACCAAGAAGCAAAAATGACACTAATATGACATTTTGGCAAACATTAGGCACAGGTATTTGTTTTGCCCCATTTTATATTTAGAAGATGAGACCATACACAATTTCTGGAACTGGCTCTCAAAAACGTTTAAACCAACACTTGGAATGGGTACAAACAATAATCTTCGAGTTGGTGCAATAACATCTAAAAACAGTTTATCTGACGAAAACTCGTAAATTTCTCACGAAAAAATGTTCGTGCAGGAAAGTGGACAGGGAGGGGTTTGCGACCGCGTTAGGAACTACCGTATATGTGGATGCAAATGAGAAGCTTGCTGCTGTGCCGTTATAGCAGAGTCTGCCAAACCACACAATAAGAAATCTCTTAATTAGTTTTACGCCATTTTGAATCTTGAAAAAAGGTAATCAGCTTACCTCTGTTCATTGGGGGTTGTTAAGAAACCCTTTTTGTAATGACTCCTTCAGGCAATACATAATATATTCCTTATAGCGGTACATTTAAAAATATCAAATTCTTAGCACAACTTAATGAGAGCTGAGTGGTTACTGCTTTATTAAAAAAAAAAGCATAATTAATTACTTTTGCTTGATCTGATAATTTCAAACCTATTAGGGAGCCTGTGTGGAATTCTGTGGTGTAAATTGGATGTGTACCTACAGCACCTTGGTGTAACATTAACAGCTTATCGTCCTAAGTAAGGCTTCAATATAATGCATTACATTTTTAGTGCTTGAGCCATTTAAATGATTTAGGGTTTTCAACTTAGAAAGACAAATCATCAATGCCCAATAGCCAAACAATGACTAAAATGCTAAAACCAGGGTAAATATGTAGCGAAAGTTACAGGGTAAACGTGACGTTGTATGCATCCCACTTGCATATTTTCTGGAGGAAAAAGTTTGAGAAAATGCATAAAAAATTACACTACATGAACAATGATATTCACTATGGATTTTTTTTTATGGGGCCGTGTCTGCATTACAACTCGATTTCAATCATTGTATACACTGGACAAAAACAAATTGAATACATGTGGTGTCGTCATTGTACATATTGAAATGTTATGTAAAGTAAATGGCATGGTTTTCTTCCTTATTTCTGTAATAAAAACCAGGCGTAGTGTTCAACTGTTTTCAATGTTATTGTTCCTACGTGTTTTTAAACAATACATGTAATTTATAGCCCTGTTTTTACGTTTTTGGCACTCACACAACTGCTCTACTAATCTTTATGATGACCCTACAAGAAATGCATGAGCTACTCTTTTTGTATAAGTTTTCCTTGTTGTGCTTATTACATTACCACCAAGAAAGGGATGGCCTTCCTCAGATGTCCGCAGGTCAACATGGTTCTCCAAAATGGTCGTCACAATTTAGGTGTGAGCCCAGGAGGCAGGGGCAGCGAGGGCCATAGGTGCCCCGATTACTCCACTAAGCATGCTTAACTAATGTACCACCGTAACTAGTGAACCGCGGTATTGCCTCTTACATTTCATATTTCAGATGCTTTTTTGGGGGGGTTTCTGACGGGCAAGTGGACGACTCCAAGTGGTGCTTCACCCTGGCCATACGTGTTTCTGAGCCTGCAAGGCACCGGCCCCTGAGGCTGACATACAGCAAGTGTGCATAACAGCCAATCTCACTCCTTTTTTTATTTTGTCAGGTCTCATTCTCCAGCGCACAGTGGGGTCGCTGGCCGCACGGCGCAAATTGCAAAAAAAATCCCAAGAATTGCCTGTCCGCTCCCCTCAGCACACCCACACCCGTGATTGGCACTGACAGTCGAAATATTTTGTGCCACGTGCACTGTGGCGTGGGCCCGCGTGGGGTTATAATCGCCGGCGACAAGCAATCCATCACTTTTGCGCGCCTCGGCGATGAAATTAAGTGAGCGCTGACCCCGCCGTGCGGCTGGGACACCTCTCCCCGAGTCGGCCACATAAACGCCATAAAGTCAAAAGTGACAATAACGTTTATACCAGCGCCACTCGTCAACTGGCAAGGGCTCCTAAGACTGGCAGCAACAACAAAAAAATAATTTTTTATTGTGAAATCAAATCCTGCACACAAAAAGTTAATTCTCAAAATAACTTTCTAAGATTTCACCGTCCAGAAGGAAAGGTGACATAATTCAACTGTTTGTAATTTTTCGAGGAAGCGTAGGCTGCAATGATGAAGTTGAAATAATAGAGATGAAACTGCGATTGTTATCGAGAATTGTGACCACATGGTATTTCCTGGTATTCCTCAGTGATATGGCAAAACATTGGTGATTTTTTTCGTGATGGTTATCTCACTGATGCAGCCAAAAGTGTAGCATGAAGAAGGAATCTGAGCAACACTGGTGTCGCAGTTATGAATTATGAATATAATGGAATGATACCGATTGCAGATGGCTATCGTGATTACAGATGTTTAAGTACAGTACTTGCCTATAAAGTATAAGCAGGCAAATCAGAATGCAGTGAAATAACGATACCCTTACTGGATGCTTGTTTTTTATATATCAGTTTGTAGGAAGGAAATATCTGTGTCTGCTTTCCCAAGATTTTTTTAAACACAGCAGTATTTTATTAACTCTTAATTCCTTCATGTAATAAAGAAACAAAAATGAAATATTATTTGGCAATGAGAGATGTGTCAGGTTGACTTTATAGTTTTTAATTGAAAAAAATCCTGAAATGTACAGTCACATTTCAGTTATTTCTGTTCAATAAGCATATATGTAAGTTATTGATAGTGTAATTAAAGGCACAAAATGTATTCGTGAAAATAGTAAAAAAAATATTGCAACAAGTATTACTGACAGTATAAATCAATGGCAAATTAATTTCAACAAATGGGACAGCATAACAGAATGTCTGTGGTATGGTGTCCCCAACACCCTCGGTACATCCAAGTAAGAAAACTTTATAAATTACTTCTGCAAAATACATCTGAAACAATAAATGCCAATGTCTAAGGAAAAACGTTTCAAGTGACTTATGGAAATAGCAATGTATTGCTCTCGATTTTTTTCATTTCCATACTAAGATCTAAGCCATTTAGTAAAGAAAACAGAGAAGGAAAGACTGATTTCTTCAAGACTGTTTAGTTTTTGCATGGCTGACTGAAGGAAGAGCATAATGATCTATGTAAAATCAGGGAGGATATTTGCCACAATTGACCTCTCGCTGTAATGTAGGCAACTGCCTGGTAAGGGGTGAGTCATTACAAACGAATTGCTGCCTGCAAATCACCATAACCTACCCACTATGCTAACCCCCCTGCCCCCGTTTACCAGTTCATTCCTCAGGCCCTGCTCACGATTATTCACAATAATTTACTAAACATGCACATAACTCTTTCATTGTTGTGGTTTAAAACCCCCAAAAGTACAATTGTGTTTTGCAAAAATATACAGCATAATAATTCACTCGTTTGTCTATGTGGGGGGTTTGACTGGAGCTGACCTTTTTCCTCACCGTTTCCCCCTTTTCCTGCTACAGCAGAGTCAGGACCCATACCTGTAATGTGGTTCGAGGGTTCATATTATATAACTTACTCATACTGCAGTTCGCTACAAATACCCCCAACAGATCACACCATTTCAACCGGCCCCCTTTTTAACACATCGCTGCTCGTACTATACAACCCGTTGTGAAAAACACAACTATCAAAAAAGAATATGCTGGTACATTTACTGCACTCTATATCAACTTTTTTTTTTTTTACAACTGCTCCAGCGGCTTAAGAGAATCGAAATGGCAACCCGATATCGTTTAAAATATGTGAGCCGTTGAAAAGCCTTGCCTCCTCGTCAGGGCTGTGTAAGTGCAACGACGGTGTTGCCGCGGAATGCACGGCCCGGCTTCCTGCCCGCATACTTTCCCCAGTCGACTATTTCCTGTGCCATCGCCAGGGGAGCCACCATTGCCCAGACCTCCCCCGAACTTACCTGCCACTGACCCCCCCCCCCCCCCCCTTTGCTTCAAAACAAACTGAGGCAGCAGAGTTAAAACGCTGCACCGAGTCGCCACCAGCATCTCAGCGAGGCAACCTTCCACACATCATGCCCCCCCCCCCCATCCCTTTTTATCTACTATGAACGTTGAAACCAATAACGTACTTCCCCCCCTCATAGATAAGGTTGCCACCTCTGAGGTAACAACCAAAAACGAGGATATATTTTGGGAAGAGAAGTTATCTGAACTGAGAGAAGTGGGATAGAATTAGATGCAAATGCATTAATGAGTGGTGTGTTATCATGCAACTGACAAACACCATGAGTTTTTAATGTCCAGGAATGGTCTACAGATTTGCAGAATAGCTGCCTCAAATAGAGGAGGATCCTGGGAAACCAGGACAGGTGGCAACCCAAGTAAGAACCTATGCCATGCGACAATCTCTCCCGTCAGCGTTCAGCCAACAACTCCTCCCTCGCAGCCAACCCAGACGCAGCAAGAAGGAGAATGTAAGAGAACGTGGTGGATATGGGGGGGGGGCTGTGGAGGGAGAAGAGGGATGGCAAATGATATGATGAAAATGAATACAGGATTTGGTAAACAGAAATCTGTTTATGTTGCAAGAAAATGAAAACAAATGTAGTCAACGAATGCTACTTTTTTCTTGCAATTTCGGTGCCAAAATGGATTGAAATGAGCTTTGGATATAATGTTATTTATTGCAAGGCAGTATTTTTTTAAACATATTCAGTGCATAACCGACAAATAATTTTAGGTTTTATATATTATGGTGACAATAATTATGATGACCGTGATGTATTGTGATTATTTTAAATGAACATAAAATCATACTTTTTTGTATTTATTGGTAATAACACGAGGCGCACATATACGTATGATGTTTAATTGCAACGTTTCACAGCGCTGTTAAAACGGCACGAGAAACAACACTCCAGAGCTGGATGTAAAAACAAAAAATACAGGTGAGCAGAAAAGCACAGCTTTCACACGCAAACATTTATGGAGACTCAGTACTTTCACCATCTGGATAATAAAAACACAGGAGGTCCACCCCTCCCCAACTTAAAATAGTCGGAGCTGATGGGGAACACAGCTTAATGCATTGTTCCCCAACTCAGAATTGGTCAGAGGCAGCAGCAGCAAGGGCTCTGGACCTGTTCCAGAACAAATATTTTGGTGGAACCACACATTTCACCAGGGTATCATTTTCACGTCTCCGTTGTTGGCTAAAGGGAAATGTGTTTCTAATTTCGGTGTGTTTGTTTTGTGCAGTTGCTTGGACACTATGGGGGGTTTCAATCTTAATGCAAGAAAGTGGAGAAAGAAAGAACCCCTTCAAACAATAGAAGGCAGCCATTGAAAACTGTTGCCAAAGAAATCATTTCCGTCAAGCACGCATGCAAAATTACACTCCCAATTAATATAAATGTCACTTAACTGCCCGGTTTAGCTGCGGTAAAAAGACAAATTTAAGCTTTCCTCTTCACAGTACCACACAGAGTTAAGGTGACCTTTTTTACCAAAATAATTGTACACATCATGTAAATAATCTCCTTACTGTCACAATGCAGACCAAGGCCACCTTGCATTACATATTCAAGGACTGCAGGCAAATCTATTTACTATGGGTGTCAACCTTGAGAAGACGCACACACACACAAAATAAAGTCAATGGATTTTTTCCCTTCTTCCCTTATCACAGTTATATTTAAATCAATGATCAGCAGAGCAATGGGGGAATCTCTGCGACTGTGCAATCTGTTGGGGTTTTTTGTGTGTAGTTTCTATGTCCCTCCATTGTCTCTTCAACACTGTATATATCTTATGAGGTTATAATGAATGACCCTAAACTCCACTCTTGATTTTACAGGACAATTACTGCACATTGGACAAGCAAACGGAAATGGATCCCATGTCAGACCACACTTGCCGTATACGTAATTGACAGATGCAATCAGGCACCGCTGGATAGAATTAGTGACTGCGGCCTATTTGGCTCGGCACACACGGTAAGAGAGAGGGGATCGGGGCAGGAGAGAGGGAGGAGAGGGGGGGTTGTGAGGAGTTGGATGGGGAGGGGTGGCTCATGCAGCTGAGACTGAGCCCATCTGTGAGGCATGCAGAAATAAGGATCATAAAAACAGCATGCAGGGAAAGTGGCATTACCCCCCACACACATTAGGAAGTGGCTACATTTGGGCCAGATGTGCACTGCTCAGGCAAAACTCACTTCATCATTGGCGAACACTCATCTGCGACATATGAAAAGCCACTCGCAAATACGCCGTACCGTCCGCATTTACAAATGAGCTGTATTTTAGAAACTGAGGTGCTCTCTTGAATTTATGCAAGATTTCCACAGCATAATGTATTACGTCCCTATATAACTTTAATTAAGGTGTTTTGTTGTCTCAAAAAGGAAAATTAGACAATCAAATTGATTCTCATGTATTGCCTGAGATTATTTTGTATTTCTTTTTGCGCTCTGGAGAAATCAAAGCGCAAAAATATTAACATCTTCAGACTTCCGTAGGGCTGAGAATTGAAGGAACTCAAATCACACACTTGGTTAATTTGACTCCAGTCTCATCGTGTTTCATTCGCGAAAAGGTTGAGTATCCAAATGTAGCGTGATGCTTGTGAACCATCGATACAAAGTGTGGTATAAATCTCTCAGTCAAGCAATTATAGTTGAGCTAAAATCACATACTCTGGGTCAGGAGCAACCATGTTTATCTTATACAAATAATAATAGTAATGATACGCCAAGGTTTACATTCGGTCACTGTTACATGTACTGTGCATGTGTTACTGCGCATATATTCTGTATTTGAGTATCTGCCAAAATTCAACGGTCAGGAAATTCTAAATTTAAATGTTCAGGGAAGAACATATTTCCACACCTATAAATGAATTGCCATTAGTACTCAAAAATGTTTTGGCATTTTCATGGTGGTTTAGCATTACAACAAGCATCTATATAAACATGGCTGCCTATTATATATAAGCATTGCGGAAAAACGAAACTTTAAATTTCTAATGATCTGCTAGGAAATATATATTTTATGTTGCACACTTGGTGCATTACTTTATTATTATTATATACACATGTATATAAACCCAAACTCAAACTAGTCTGCAAAAAAGTATCCTTTCACTTTTATTGCATTCATTAGCTTCATTTCAGAATAGCGACTGAAATGGTGCCACGTAAAGGCAACAATCCACCATATAGCCTACGTAGACTGTTGGGGCAAGTTCTTAGAGCGAGCACCTACAATGTCCAACATGGTGCACGAGGGGGTGGTGTGATCAGCACGTCTCCCGGCTGTCTTTGTCTCCCCAGTGCTGATATTTTCACATCGCGCAGGGTATTCCTTTAAGCCGGAGTCGACCTAGGGGAGGCACAGAACCAGTTCGAATATCACTCGCCACACATACATGCACATTTGCACAAGCACCAGGACACACACATGCAGACGACAACACAGAACGCATTCATCTATCTTGGGCTTGATGTATGGCCTGTCACATTGGAGCGGTGGACCCTCCTGATATATTGTATTCGAAATCAGCTACATCTGGATGTCTTTTTTTTAGGATTAGTGGGGGTGGAGGCGTGCGGGGGGGGGGGTTGAGTATTGGCCTGGGGGTCTGGGGACAGAGCCAAGCCGCAACGTGGAGGCGGCGAGTGAGATGAGGCCAGAATTTCAGACAATTGCATGTTCAGTACCAGGTAACAACATATTTCCAGGCAAGAAAGTATTATAAATGTGTGATATATCTGTTAAACTAATAACTAGAGAACAAAATTAGTGGGGGGGGGGGGGGGGTAAATGCACGAGGAAGAAGAAAAATGTGTAACGAGATGTATGCTTGCAATTACATTCGGAGAGAGAAAGAGGAACACGTGGATTAGAAAAGATACCGAGGTTAATGGCATCATTCAAACTGTTAAGAAAAGCAAGTGGGCTTGGGCAGAACCCATTGCTAGAAGGGGTGGATGATTGGCAAATGGTCAAGAAAATGACGGAGTGGCAGTCAAAGAACAGAATGCATCCGAGAGGGCATCCACCGCAGCTGTGACTAAGCGACGAGCTGAGTCGGTGTGCAGGTGCTAGGCAGATTATTGCATCGCGGGATCATGGGAAACGGCAATGCCTCTGACCAGCAGTGGATTCACCAAGGCTGATGATGGTCATGATAATGATTATATCGGTGTGCGAAGAGCTGTATGTGTATAAAATGAGGGAGGGGAATGGTAGCTGGCACAAACCTAGGAGCCTGGCGCGTAAGCTACATACTTACCGCTACGAGCAGCTGTTACTCACACACACACAACTACCGTACATCCCACCCCTATAGCCAGGAACAAAAACACAGCCAACAAAAACATTCTGGAAAAACATAAGTCCAGTCCCCCAGATAACCGGTTTCACTTACTTCACAATCTCCTTTATCGGCGATACATTGACAGAAAATAACGTTGCAGAAAAAAATATAAAGAACGAAACGTAACAACGAATAGCGATTCAGTTCGATGCGTGACGTTATGAGCTTGTGTCACTGGGGCTATTTAGATGGCGGGATGAAAAGGTGAAACACGAACTTCGCCACAGCCATGGATAAGACAGCTAAAATCTAATTTTAAAAATCCACATTTCCACCGTGGATATAAGAGCTTTTCAACTCCAGAACACGTTGAACTCAGAGATTCTTGTCCCTGTTAACGCCACAGTTTGAAGCTAAATATCTGGAACGTTCACCTTCATCATCACGTGGCTACAGAGATCCAATGGCAAAAAATCCCCTGCTCAAAAGATGGATTTTACCTGTGCTTGCTTCATGTAACCACCTCAAAAAGGGGCAGGAGAGGAATTTTACAGTTACGTTTTGTAAATTCTACTTTCCTTTTCATTAATGTAAAATATCTAATTACATGTAAATAGTTGCGTGATAATTCCACAATGTCCATATACAGGTACATGTATTTTTTGCACACTTATTTTTCTAGGGAAAATATATCTCACAGTAATTCATACTCATCTATGTTAACAAATTAATATATTGTTTTTTTTTGTATTATATGATGTACATATTACTTTCAAAATATGTACATTTATATGATAAAAAAAAATGAATTATGGAGCCTGCTAGCATGTGGCCTTATTTGGTTAGTCATGCTCAGTAAGTTTCCAACTGTGGCCTCTTATAAAAAAAAATAAAACTAGAAGCTAAAATGGATACAAATGGATACAATGCTTGTTTTTTGGTAAGAACCTACAGACATTCTACTTTATTATTTTCACACTGAGGACACCAACGATAACCAGCAATTTCTACCTACTATAAATGACACGACTTCCACCGACTTAATCCAGCTTTACCTATCACCACTGTATTCTAGGAAATAGCCTCCGTCATGTGAGCAGAGCCAGAAGCACGTCGCCTCTTAAGTTTTCAAGGTCAAAAATAGATAGGGGAAAAAGGGACCCGCATGACTGAGACAGAGGCTTGCGGATTCCGCACACAAAATTGCTCAAGTTGTGCGATTGTTAATCATCGTGGAGTATTATCCTGCCCTCTCCGTTCATGATCTGGCGCAAGCACAACGACCATACCTCCCCCCGCCACCAGCCTCGAAGGACCTTGTGTGCACGTGCGCACATGCTAGCGTCGGCAAATTTCCGCAATTGCATTCACAAGCGTGTGTACGCGTGTATGTATGTGTGCAGTCGTACGTATGTGCAAATGAGGATACCTCCTCCTCCTCGTGGAGTTTGGGGAGCGGTAGTGTCGTGATTAGCGCACCTAGCGACCAGAGTTCGATTACTCCTCACGGCCAACACCAGCAGTGACGAATATCTGAACCGGTCCGGGGCCTTCTCAAGGTCGACTCAGCCTCAAATGAGTACCTGGTGCGGTGTGGAGTAAACATCGCCACTGGGGAGACAAAGGCGGCCGGGCGTGGTGCTGGCCACCCACCCCCTCTTGTGCCGTGCCGGCCTTCATAGGTGATCGCTAACAGCAGTTGCCCCAAGTCTGTTATTGTCTATATGGTGGATCTTTTTAAAATTTTTATGCATTCGTACGTATGTGCAAATAAGTACACCTCATGCAGTTTGATCGTGCCTAGGCTTAGTCAGGGGACAGGCCAGCCCAGCCAACAGTAGGAACAGCTAGTGACCATTTCACTTAAAGACACGCTTGATTCTGTGAATAGATTTGAAACGGGTATTCTGAGCTCTTGTTCATCGATTGTTCAATTTGCAATGTGTATTTGTGTGGTCTTTCATATATGTATATATTACAGTGCTGTATAAATATGCATGGTCTTGGGAAAACGGTTCCTTTCCCAGAAATAAAGTTTACATAAAAGGTGCAAAATAAATAAATGGGCAATGACAGTGTCATAATATTGATATTACCCTCACTCCGCTGGTATTAATACAGTATTAATCCCTACACTTATTGAATTGGAAGTGCAAAGGTTAATTAGACTCAGTGGTCTGTGGTTACAAATCGTAAAAAAAAAGAAATTCCATCTATGCAGGCAGTTTTCACCCGCAACTTTTACATCACATTTCTTTGCACAAGGTCATTCTAATTCGCAATATTGTTAGCACACTCGAAAAACGGCACACGAACACACACGTGGCTAAAACACGCAACAGGGTCTGCACATTGTGAGATTAAACGCTTCCCAAAAAATGTATGAACGATTTAACACTTGCACTCATATTTGCGTGTTATGCATGCTGTTGCATATTTACATGTGTTACACCACAATGGGCAAACACAGCAACACCCCCCTCCCCGCCTCCTGAGTATTAATTACCAGGTCCTGTGGGCATGCGACAATGTTGGGCACCATCAAAAGCTTGACCGGAGTGTAATTGGTTTAATTCCATTCAAAACAAAAACCACAATGGCGGTCCTCCCAAAGGCCGGCCACATCGATTAACTCTAATTGTTTAACGGCCTCGCCGTCGAGCCCGATAAAACGACGGGGCCGATCGTTGCAAGCATTTGGAGCTCATTAAAATGTTTGCCGCTCCATTCCTCCCACTCGCTCCACGTGCGACGCCTCACGCTGCTTGCTTGCCGCTGCAGTTTCTTTTTTCTCTCTCTCTCTCTCTCCCTCTCCTAAAGTCCCACGTGTTTGGACGATACGGACAAAATAACAAAAAGGAGGGCGACTAATATACAGACACCATTGTATAATGCGAGCAACGCGTGCGCAGCATTTCAGTTTTTTTTGTGGTGTGTGTGTGTGTGGTTGCACACGGGGGCCAACGGGCAGAGGCAGTGGGCCCTGCGTGTGGGGAGTTGAGGCACCAGTTTAATTAGTGCGTGCTGGTTTCAATTACTCGCCACTATTTTGTGAAGGCGTCTCGAGGGCTGCCACCCTCAAATCGATATTGCACGTTATGAAAGGCTGCGATTATATTGGAGAGAAGGTGTAAACACGCCTTTTGAGAGCGGAATGGGAGGGTTGGGGTGGCAAACGCAGCGCTGCCTCGTAAAATGCTACTTGAATAAACTGCACGGAATATCATAACAAATGTAATAAATAAACAAAAATATTAATTATCGCTGAGTCCCTCGTTCTTCAAATCTTTTATCACGCAAACAATGATTTGACATATACCGCCGTGTATTGCCAGGGGCTTTTTTAAAATAATTTATTTGTTTATGCAGATACCTTCCACACTTACAAAGCAACTTTGAAAGTGAAAAAAGTATTCATACAATTAAAATTTTCCTCTTTCCGTGCATGGATTCGTTCATAGGCACTAGCCATACCAATCACTCTTTATTGCTTATCTGGACTCAGGGTTTGTAATACTAAAAAAAGACATTTTACCATGTTTTAAAGATCCATAATAAATATACGTTCATAACAGAGCAGTACAGCTGTGCACACAAAACTGTGAACATGTTTTATTTACAGCCAAAAGAGTAGCAGCCCTTGTAATACCTAGGCTTACCGAAGCATTACCAAAAATACACACACTTTGCCAAGCCTCAAACATTTTTTTTTATATTGCTGAAAAGTATACCAGGGTAATGGAAGACAAACATTTTCGTCATGCATTCGCCTGTCCGCATTCAACTGACAAATGAAAAATGTCCACCGATGCTGCCATTCAAACGTAACAATATGAAGCGTGTGTAAATGCGACGGTCTTCACTCATACACCCATTATTACGTTGTCGTAGCAATTTGTAGGTCTTTAATATGAGCACAGGCAGTTTTGAAAAAAAATTCATAGCATAAGCGAGCGCAAGCGGTTTTTGCCAATTTTCTACCCTTTCTTTTGGTATCCCCCCCGTCCCCTCCCCCATATTGTACAGGATGCAAGGCTCAGGTGCTGCATCAACTGCCCAAAGCCTCTGCCAGTGTCAAATTACCACTGCACATTTGGTATCGTTCCATTCACAACTATCTAACTTCAAGCATTTTGTATTTTAAGTCACAGAACACATTTCGACCAAGCGAAAAGCTGGAATTCTTTACATTCTCTACAGGTGCGGGTGGGATTCACAGCTATGAAGAAGTATCTAGTTTGGGTGATGTGATCAATAATGATGAAAAATAGGTAACTGCTCTATCTCTTGTTACAACAATAATACATATTAAGAGTAATGTATAACCCTTTGTCATTCCAATGGTGGATGAAGGCCGCCCCACATAATGTAGTAGTCGTGGGGGTTGTTTGGTGATTCTTTATCATGCTAGTCAGTGCGGGTTGGCGAATGGAGGTATCCCTGTCCGGATCTGATGTTATTACTCGCCACTGATGTTTGCTGTAGCCGGATATTGAACTCAGGTTTGCCATCAAAATAGCCCAATGTACTAAGCACTGTGCCACCACTGCCCTGAATCTTTTGTTTACTGTATATCTAATTTAAATGTTTTGTATCATAAGGTCAAATTATTTTGTAGATCTTCACTTCATTGTATTCCTGTTGAATTGCTATAGCTTTATTTGTAGCTCTAGTAGTGCACGTGATCAATTTAACATGCTTAAGCCATTTAACCCAGAATTGCTACACCATGACCATAACTATGCTAATTTAATGCAGACCTTAGCCCTGGCCACTGTGCGATGATACATGGTGATCAGCTGTTACAGAACACCGTTCACTCGCATTAGGCGAGATTGTACTAATTGCATTTTTAAACTTGTCCTGACCTAGGATATGAAACTTTAAACATATTAAAATATTTTTTTGTGTGCTGCATACCTTGCAGCGTAGCTTTCTTTCTATTGTATCACCCTAAACCGGAGTTAAAAAGGTCTTCTAATTCAATTTCACTTTAAAATAAGTAAAACTCCACAGTGCTAATAAGTGGTATTTTTCACTTAATTAGTAGATGCACTGATATGAGGCGCAAACATTAAACAGGGCATGACCCCAGAGAGAGCTGGGTATATTATATAGGTCTGCAGCACTTATTACTTTCTAATCAATTTTATTACATGAGAGGGGTTCTAATACTGCCAGGGAAGATTGCTTTTGTACCGCCTCGGCTTCGAAATATACTGCCGATCATAAAATTTTAAATTCCTTAAAGAAATCAATAAAGCCATTCAGCCCACATCACTGTAATATAGTGGGCATGGGGGGGAGTGTTTGTGCAGCTCTGACGCCCTAAACGCCACACTCAAGTGAGCTGGGACAGCACCGCCATGGAGTTAGAGCAGAAGACACCACCAGCAAACAGCAGGCGCGCACTGAAAACGGTGCAAGCGGTTTCACAAGGCAGCGCTGATTGCAGGGGTATACGGCGCGTCTTACCGATGACATGCAGTATCATCATCGTCACCAGCAGCCTGGGCCAATCCACTGCTGGATGAAGGATCCTCCAAGCCGCGGCCATCTCGCGTTATCATCCACCTAACACCGGCACACAACCTGAATCCGTCTCTCCGTCCTCTCGCATGCGCTTTATTCCTCGGCCGCCACTCCATCATGACATGCGGCGTATCTGTTGTTGTGTTGTTGAAGAGACAGGTTTCCGTACATGTAAAAATACAGTTCATGTGCCGACTGTGTAGATGGACACCACGTTGTTAATCTACTGCTGGATGAGGGCCTCCACACATCTTGCGCGTCATAGCAGTTGTTTGACCATGCTTCACCACACCGCTCAGTGCGGGATGGTGAAAGCAGAGAGCATAGATATGGGAGCACACAAATGCAGTGCGACAATGGATTGTGCTGCATTGTCGTCTGCATTGGACAGCTCTGCAGCAGCCTATGACCACCTGGCATGTATGGTGGTCACCCGTCCAAGTACTAGCCAGACTCAAACCCTGATTAACTTCTGAAATCTGTCCAGATCAGGCACATTCCAGGATATTTGGTCATTGGCACATCCTAACAAAGTAGATGCGATCATTATTATAAACATTACACAGGTTCAGTGCTATACTGTGCATGTGTGCAGCAACTGTGTTGCGCGGGCCAACATATTACAACTTAAGTTTGAGATTCAATACTGGGCTAGATTAAATGTGGTTACAACACGGGAAGCCAATGTTTAACCAGCGGTCAAAAATGTTTATACTTTAGCAAGATCCCATGTGTTGACCTCTTGTGGTGTGGTAACACGTGGGTTACTCCATCCTCTTCCAACCAACCAATCTGAACGAGAATTCAAACATTCACCACAAATGTCGACAGCTGCTGCATATAGTAGCATGAGCAACATTTGCAGGGCTGCTCCCTGAATTTTGTACCAATAACATGTTCACAAAAAAATGAACGTACACAAAGTGAACATATGCCCAATTTTTTTTTTATATATAATGTAAATATCGTACCTGACCGGTTAATTCTGTTGGAGGAGGTGTGTGTGTGTGTGTACGACCCAAACCATCAGTGGGCCTTGCTGATCAGGTTCTGGGCAGGGCTAGGTCTGAATGTAGCCAACCTCCACCGTTGGGGGTCTTCATGGCAATCCAAACTGCTGCTGTGGCTCTATACAGACGATGCCGTGTATTGTTGATGGCTGTCCACTAAGTTGAGCGGAGATCTACGAGAACTACACACGACCATCGACGACTCCACCGCATGGCTCGGCAATTATGCACACGCCGAAATGAATGAAGTGGGAGAATGTTTAAGTCTTGGCCTAAAAAGCCACCTTTTTTTCCTTTTAGGGCAGTGCCCAAGTTTATTTTGTTTACTCAGGTGAGAACTCAAGAGACAACGTTCGCCTCATTTGCAAGAGTGACCTAGATTTGCAAGAGTGACCTGGTCCGCAACATTGTTATTGACGAACGTGTTGAGCTTTCGTAATGCGTGCTTGTGCACCACTACCATCGCAGTATCACACAAAAAAAGAGCGTGTAATGTTTAAGCGTAAGCATGGTTTGTGGAGGCTGCAAGCCCGCGGCTTGCGTGATGCTGCGTGTACCAGAGTCAGTGGGGGTTGACTGCACTCTGCTGTTCGCCGCTGTGATACCATTTTCAGCCTCATCGCTTCCTACACAAAGAAAAAGTACACTTTGGTTTAATATATATAACATTGTAGCCCAGCTCATTTGCTATACAGAAACATGGCTTTTATTTTTTTAAATACTGTCTTGTTTTAAAGCAGACTTTTTGACAGCCCGCTGAATATTTCATGGTGCTCTCCGGTGCTTTGTGGTGGTCAGTGATTGCACTAAAGAAGATCCCGTAAAGAGCCGTCGCGCTGTATGGCCGACAGCAAATAAATTACAAGAACGTCTTTAAATGTTGCTCCATTGGTCACGGCTTTTATAACGGTACACTAGTAGCATCTTTCGACATCACACGTACACACCCTTCTGCAAAAGTGAGAAATAATTGGACGTGAAATTCCCGTCTTTTTTAATCGAAACACGGACACGTTATGTGGCACTGCTTAAATAGGCCACTGAAAGTATTCTCAGATGCCATCCCTCTCTCTTTCCCAAAGTCTTGAAAAGCGATGGTCTTGTGGTTCGTACTCCAAGAGTCCAACAGATGAAATGCTGTCATCACCGAGTAACGCTACTGCACACGATTAAAATTATCCTCACACTGAACGGCAACGACTAGACACCCATAGGGGCAGAGGCCATGGCCAAAATGCCCAAATGAAAATGACCATTACACGTGAAATAAATAACATTGTATTGCACTAGTAGGCGTGAAAAAAATTGTAATTAGCGTATAGTTCCAAGGCGATTATTGGCATATGAATAAAGAAATATTATATACCTTTACTGCATATTTCATGGGAGCTTGTCAATTATTCATCAATTCACTTTGTGTACATAACATCTGCTTCTGGAGGTTCTGAGAAATATTCTAAAAATGTATACTTGAAATTACTGCTTATATGTAATACCTGTCGAAAAGCGTGTGGATACCCCCCCCCCCTCACCTTCAAAACAATACAGAGTTTAGATTCCATTACACCAGGCATTTCTGTGAAACTGGAGTATAATTGTAACAAATAGTTTGTCAGTGAGTTGGCACCTGTGAGGAGCATTACATGCTGCAGCTGTACACTCAAGACTCATTGCCAAAACGCGGGGAATGCAAGCGAACATGTCCTGTTAGCATTCTCGAGTAAAGAATTACTTGTTAACCTGAGTCCTGTTCCTCTGCCAACGTGCAAGGCTGGCATTTGGCCAACGAAGAAAGCTCAGACACAATTACATCACCTGCAGTTAATTTTGTGACCACATCTTGCAAACATCGGTTGATGTCATCCTCTGTTGAAGAGGCCAGAGGGACTACTGAAAGCATTACCTACCTCCGATATCTGAAGTAGACCTCTTTGATACATGTATTATCGGTATAAAACTGCACTCTCTTTTTTCCCTACACATGTATGAAGGTGAAGAAGGTAAAGGCGCAGGCCCTGAAATGTCTCACTCGCATCACTGATGGCGGAAGGGCCTCCACTAAAGCGAGCTCTAGAGAATCCCTCTGGAGGGTACTTGGCCTACTCACGCTGGCCAAAACGCAATGGAAGAATTGGGGATTAACCACACTTTATCCTCTATCACACTCGGCCTGCCCGATCTGGGAATTGTGCAGTACCCATTTTAGATGCTGGGTGGAAAGAGGTGGGGGGGGGGGGGGTTAGGAAACTTGCCCCATTGGTTCAACTGCCGTGCCTGGAGATCATAATGTACCGACGAACCATGGATTGCAAGTCCACTGTGATAAGCATGACATCACGGCATCCTGCTTAAACATGTATACGCCACAGGAGTACACAAATAATATTTTAAAAAATTATACAAATTATGCTGTCATCTACATTTGTTGATTGAAACAAAAATGCACAGAGCATTAAACAGGGTTCTGTGGTCAACTGGACTTACTGAAAACCATTGGAAAATAATTCCATTAAACTGTGCATGAAAGACATTTCACTCTTGAGCAGCTCATTGGGAAGGGTGTGGGTTCACATCGCCAGGTCAGTTATGCAGAGATATTCCACTGCAGCCCCCCCCCCCCACACACTCGTTTAATGTAGTGGAAAGAATGTTATTATATCAGCGACTGGGAGATTATTAATTAAAACCACCCGGCTAATACCCCTTGTCTGTCATGTAATTCAGCCGCTTTTCTGATGACATTTATTCCTCCGTGCTTTAAATATTCATAATGGAGTTACTTAGCCGTGCACTGGATGAATCCGTAATGAGGCAACGGGCCGAGTGAAATATGTACGCAGGAATAATCTGTCTGTCTGTAACCCCTGCGTTCCCTGCGGGTTCTCTGCCACTTAACTGTGAAATCTGCATCTCACTAATAATCAGTGCAGGGTTAGTTCCAGTAAATTAGTTTCAGAGTTGGCATGTTTCTTTTTACCCTTGCCGTCAGAAAGTGATTCAGGCGGATGGTGCGTCATGTTGAATCCTGCTTTGAGACACTTTTTCTGTCTTTTTTATTTATTTATTACGTTCCAAGTTGTAGATCTGCACTTGTTTATTTCTTCTGGTTTAATGCGGCAGGAGGTGGCGGGAGGGCACGATATGTGGCGTGCTCCTGCGACTCAATAGAGAACTACACAATCTGTGTCATCCACATCAAGCTTCATAAACAAATGGAAATTATTGTTGGGAGCGAATTAACTGTAAAATGCAACAGAATGTGTACACCTGGTGAAATTATTTTAAGGAGGATCAGGATCACAAGCATGATATCATGAGGCAAATAAGAGCAGGAAGGAGTATTTTTGGAAACCCGAATTTGATAATGTAAAGCCAAATACCAATGTGCCCACAGAAGACGGATTTAAATAATAGGATATATGCATCTGTCCATATTACATGTAGCATGAACATGGACAATGAAACTACAGCTTAACAGTATGCAAAGCAGCATGGGGAGATGAATAACTGGAAATCAAGTTGATAGAACGAGGAACATATCGATGAGGGAACAAGTGCAAGTCGGATACATCACATTGACTTCCAAGGACAGTGAGTGGACTTGGAAAAGACACGTGGCAAAGAACAGAATGGCCGGTGGGCAAGAATCGTGAAAGAATGGTAGCTAAAGGAGGGAAAATTCCCGAGAGGATAACCACCGCAGAGACGGAGCAATGAGATCATCTTCCTACGGATTGTGGTATCACAAGACCATCAGGGATGGTGATGGTATGGGGAGACATTTATCCAACAGTGGATAGAAAATGGCTGGTGATAAAATTTGAGTATTATTGTTAGTGTATGATTCACCGGCATATGTGTTTATTATTTGAAATATGTTATACTGATATTTGCTAAATGTGTCATTCAACATCAAAGTCAAGATGCCATTATGGCTAAAGCTGTTGATGGCACAAAACGTCAACATACAATGCATACGGATATTCTTAGTTGAATAAGATATTTTTGCTCATATGAAATGTATTTTTTTTAATGCAAGGCAGTGACACTGTTTCCACCAGGCCCATGAACTGAGGCCTCACAAAGCAGTTTATTTATATGAAAACTCTTTTTCCCCCTCTCTTTCTGAATAAATGTGCGGTTTAAAGCTTCGCGGTCACAATTCCAATGCAGGTGCCCAGGGGAATCGCACTGCAATGCAGTTCCTAGCCTAATTATTGACCCCCAGAGACAGCTGCCAGGTTAAAGGTCAGAAAGAGGTCAAACTAAAGCCAGCCCACCTATTATTCTGGCTGGGTTGAAGGATCCTTTTACTGCGCTGAGGTGCCGTACATTAATAATGAAAATGAACGGTGTTACACACAGACGCACGTGAGAGAGTAAAGCCGCGCGGTGCGAAGCCACACAGCGGTCATAGGATTAAATGTATCATAATGAAATTAAGTCCATTGTCAATCCACTGCTGGATGAAGGACTCCCAAAACCTTATTAATCATGGGGGTCATTTGACCATACTTCACCATGCTGGTCAGTGCAGGATGGCGAAGGCATAGAGCAAAGATATGGGAGCATACAAATGCAGTGCGACAATGGATTGTGCTGCATTGTCCTGTGCTGACCACTATATTGCAAAGCCCTGCAGTGGCCTATGAACACCTGGCATGCATGGTGGTCACCCATCCAAATACTATCCAGGCTCATAGCCTGCTTAACTTCTGAGATCTGTCCAGATCAGTCCAGGACTGGCTCAGATATCATTCACCACTGATGCGAGGCATGGCTAGGAATCGAACTTGGGTTGCTGGGATAATAGCGGAGCGTACTAACCACTGCACCACATCTCCAAACCAATTTCGTATGTATTACAAACAGAGGTGCATTCTAAAACACCAAAAAGCAGCACATAGCAGAGGCATTCAAAACAACCACCCCCGGGGGACGCTCGCAAGTCTTGATACGATGCGTATCAACGCCATGGCAGACACGTGGCGGTTTAGCGGGAAGAAAATCGCACGATAAAATGTCCATACTACCAAGTGTGTGTGTCTGAATGGTGTCGTCCCATCCCAGTCAGCTGTCTAATTATACTTGATTAACAATTGATCATACGTGAATGGACCAAACCGGTGAAGTATGGTCATGTAACTCTACAACCCACACGATGTGGGGTAGGCCCTCATCAAGTTGTGCGTTGACAAAAGGTCTGCTGCCTATATGCTTGCATACATACATTTACACTCTCTTCTGTGGAATGAGAATAAATTCGCATGATGTGGAGTGTGTGATGAATATCCACAAAACACGAATAACTGGAAGTTGTCCAATTATCCATCAGCACAGCTCCAATTATCCACAACTGTCAAATCTGCAACATTTCTATCACTGACCGTGCTTTATTGAAAAATGTATGGACAAATCTAATTAATGGTACAAGATAATGATCCTGACACATGTTATTACCTTGTAGAAATGTCATTTACAGTGGTATCACATTATTAAAAACATGCACGACATCTGCATGTTTTTAACGGAGTTGACACTCGGAATTTCTACATAATTATTATAAGGCGCTGCAAGTCTGCATTACACTGGTGACCGTCATGCTTCATTTTTTATTCCATCAAAGCATTTACACAATTGTATATGCTTGTTAAAGTACAGACACAGCAAATTCATGATTTCTAAGGTGTGAAATATCTGATTAAATTATTACCTATTGTGATATTCAGAATCTGTATTTACCCTGGAGAAGTTAAATGAGCTATGAAGCTCTTTTGTGCACATGTCCAGTCGGGCCAGGTCAGCAAATTTACATCAACAAAAAATACAATAAAGGATGTAAGAAAATTATTGGATATAAAAAAAGCTACTGGAGCAGTGAGTGGCACAGTGATTCACACACTGCGCCAATAACTCAGCAGCCTTAGTTAAATGTTAAATTCCTGGCCAAGGTTAGCATCAGGGGCGAGTGATATATGATCCGGTTGCACCTCTCCAACCTCCTTCCCCCTTCACTTTCACTGACCATCACGGTAAAGTATGGTCGAACAGTCCCCATGACTGACAAAGCATGGGGGCAGGCCTTCACCAAGCAATAGATTCACAAAGGCTGTCTATTTACGATGACAATTTCTATATATTGACAAACATTCTCAAATGACCTTTCAAACTGTTAGTGAGCACCTATTAGAGTACTATACCTATCACAACAAGATGTAAAGTATTGACTGCTCTATTTTACACGTTTATGCATGATGTGAAAAAAAAATATTCTAATATTTGTGATCAAAGTTGTTTATCACCAACAAAGCAGCAATAACGTTTGATACAGCATGTACGCTAAGTTACGACGTTTTATATATATATAATGCCGTAATGCTATTGGACATTGACAAAAGGCTGTTTTATTTATTAGCCTAATTTGTTGCAGCACAATTACAGCCTACTGGAAGGCAGCAGGCGGGCTTGTCAACACTCCCCGGGGCCCTGTAGGGTAGGCAATGCTCTACGATTAGAAAATGAGCTCCTGAAACGAGCCAGGCTTCAAGCATCATTACGGCCTCCCGGTGTATCTGCTGGATGAGCTCACTGGGGGGCCACAAAATCTAGTGATCAGAGTTGAGGGCAAACATTAACGCTTTTTTAATATTGCATGGACAATAATTCGGAAACATTTTGGGACATTAAGGCCTTGCTAGCATAATAGCAAAAGCACGCAGCTGATGAGCAGGGAGTGAACGTTCACGTAAATATGCTGACTGTAAAAAAAATGTTAATTAAAAAAATTAGAGGACAATTTTAAAACAGTCTGCCTCAGCAACAGACCATGCTTTCCCACCTGATGATGGACGCTTGTGTTGCGCCCGAAAGGTCGTGATTTATTTTATTTTATACCTACGTGACTTTACCGAAAGAACCAACGAGTATGACAATTATAAACTTTCAAAAACGGAATGAAACTGGATATATGGGAAAGTCTCAGCCAAATAATGCTTGTGCGGTAGTATCATTTTTTTCACCTATTTATGAGTTCTTTGTTTTGTTATTTAAGTGTAGGCTTCTGCAGTTGAGCTGTATAGCTTTCCTGATGTTTTCAGTTCCTGAACAATCTCCCAGCATGTGGAGCAAAACGTCGGACATCACGCGACACAACCAGAAAAATATATATATAATTTTATACGCACCACAATCTGTGGAATTTTAATCTGCCAAATACTTTTGTCATTAAGAGCCAGACTTATAGAAGGCACTTTCTTTTTTTCTCCTGTACTGACCACAATACACACATATACACACAATGGCCTTCAACAAAGCTGTTCTGTCAGCAAAAAAAAAGGTAGCGCGGGTTCCAGATTTCACTACTTCTCTTTCAACCTGTCATTTTTTAATGACATGTGAAAGAGGGGAGGAAAAATTGTCTACCGATGATTCGCTTCCGCTCAAGCGAGATTCCGGCCCTGTGGGGCCCTCGGCCAACCAGACACGTTTCGTCACGGCCAGTGCAGCTGCTGTCTGGCTGACCCTCTCTCTCTCTCTTCCACTGTGCTCATCGTCGTAGTGGGGGTAAACCGGGTACACATTGCACCGCCGAGCCGTTGTACGACCACGGCACAACGTGCAACACCACCACCGCGACCACCACCTTAATGTGCGCACCGTCTTCATCATCCTATGAACCACACACACATGCACGACTGACCTTTCATGAGAGTTTACAAAACTACGCAAGATTATTTACGTGTTATGAGCAACAAATGTATCTCTTTTCTCAGAGCCCCGTGGGGAAAAGTGTGATCTCCTCTCTCTCTCTCAATTGAATTATGGCCAAAATGACAGCCTACTAAATGTATGTATATAATTTTATTTTACAAGGCAGTGTGAATGATGAATATGGTGATTATTTTTATTTATAATGCATTTAATGTAATGGTGGTATTCTGCAAATTAATTGGTATATTTGTATGACACTTTATCATTGTACTTTTTTTTAGGACAGTAAATATGCCAAGAGTTATTTTTCACTCACAACTGGCCTCAATTTCCAGTTTTATTCCAGGATCTATAAAACATTTTGTTGGGAATAGCTTTGCTACTTTCAGTTTTTTTATGCTTACAAAAAGAGAGAAGTCCCTTTAGACTTTTTTGATCTGGAAATATTCAGCATCAGGCCACAACATGGCAAATGGGATAAGATGCAGATCGCGGTTACGACTCACAGACTTTATAAAGCTAGTGGAACACTATCCGCTCAGAAATATGCGCCAATGCCAAAGCCAACAGCTTGCTTAATAGCCTTACCGTCTGCCCTGGAAAACTGCTCTGTGCAAGTGCTTGTTGAATAACTGTACCGCTAAATGTTTCAACATACTGCAAGCAAGAAGACATCATGAAAGACATGTGGGTACTTAAAATAAATTGTAAATTTTTCCCACATTATGCAGTCTTGCAATATTTTCCATTTTGAAGGTCAGCTTATTTTTGTGGGTTACTTTCACTCATACAGAGACTGCGCAATGTGTTTGCGCACACACTGCAATTCATAAACAACTGCTTCGTTGCCTTAAAGTTGATATCACTGTGTTGTTTTTCTAATGCAATGCGAAATATCTCGAGATAAAACTTTGACATTATCCGAATCATTACTCAGCAATTGCAACACAGGAATTCATATTAGCGTGGAAATGACGGCACTGTTCGTATGCTGCACGTCAAAAAGACGAAACAAAGTTAATTTAGGAACACGAGAACTTGTTTGTTTTACTTAAACGAGACAGAGCGCGTGGAAAAAGAACGCGATTATGATAATGCGATCGGACGGTTTGACAAGGTTCTTCTCTTTTTTTGCATTCAATAAAATTGTTGTAGAAAAGCGTTTTTTTTTGTTGCGATCACTCGCTCTGATCCTGGAGCCCCTCACAACCCATTCCTCTCCCCAGAGCGCCGTGCAGAGAGACAAACAAGCATCACGCTCGCCGTCGGCGGGAATGTTTCGTGTCGCCCGAGGATTGTCGCGCTGTCACTCGCCAGGGGAACCACGCCGTGCGTGGGGCGCTGCGCTCTGACAGACACGCAGCAGCTCCGCAAATTGTATTTCAAAATATAACCAAAAAAAAACCGAGCGAGAGGATAAAAGGCTTGCGCGGCCTGTGAATAATTAATGAGGCGTGATGGCTGGCGGCCCCGTTTGGGCGTTAGGGAGGGTGGAGAGAGCACAACACCCGAGTGTTTTCTCTTTCTAATGTGGGGATCGTGTAGCCCGCAGCAGCGGCGGAAGAAAATGGCTCTGAATTATGTAAAGGGGCGACTGAAGTGACACGCGGGCCACACGGCTGTGCAGCACTTTACCATAATGGAGATGCTTAGAGCAGTAGCATGGTTTACCGGAGAAACTACTCAAATGACAGGAGTGATCCGAGTGAATTATTTAACTTTGTACATCAAGAATTAAAAAAAAATGCCGCGCGTTTATATAGGGTAGGTAATAAAAGAGTAAAATAAGCTCGAGAAAAAACAAAGTCTGATGGCTATTTAGCATGATATTATTAGTGGCACGGCACGGTAACCGAGCCAACGGTGGGGGGAAATTACGGTAATGAAAATGAGGATGATGGGGGAAGCCACCGTTCCGTCCTGCGGAAGTCGGCATTGACCCTGCGCTGCACTGATCCCAGAAATTAAACCAGTTTCATCATATTCTTGGTTCCTTCGGTAAAGTCACGTAGAAGAGAAATAATAAAATGATATAAATATAAAATATAAAAATTCTCACGACGTTTCGACTGCAACACAAGCAATCATCATCAGATGTGAAATCCACAGCAAGAAAATTTGAAAAAAGTGGCGGATTTCACACCTGATGATGGTTGCTTGTGTTGCAGTCGAAACGTCGTGAGAATTTGTATTGTTTTATATTCATATTATTTTATTATTTCTCTTCTACGTGACTTTACCCAAAGAACCAAGAATATGAATCCCTGCAGTCACGAAAGCTTTAAATAAAAATTCAGTTTCACCATATTGTGATTCTTCAACAGAGGCCGTAAGCCAAGTCAGTGAGAAGCCTCCATAACTACCACAGTGTGCAAAGTTCAAGCCGAAATCAGCTGATCATTAGCGATTACTTGCTCATATATATAAATGTAAACTTAACTAAAATAACACTATGTTGATTTGTTCACTATAAGACAAACATTTATATTTTTAAATTATATTTTTCAATTGACACCTTATATATTTTTGATGATGCATAGTGAGACTGCTTACATCAATACAAACATTCACACTGATTATATAGTATATTTTTTTAAAAAGTAAATGGCAGTGCACTTGTCAAGTTCTTATTTACTGCACAAAGGTTTCCCTCGGGACGTAGTTTCAAAATATTATTGTTTGCATCAGATTTACCAATAATTTAAAAAGAGAGACTCAGCGCCCACAAATATAATGAACAAATACTTCAAAGGCTGCCCATAGGAAGCATACAATCTCACACATTCTCTAGCCTTTCAGAATTATTTAATTAAGAAGTTTCTTTTTACACCTTGCATGTGGTAAAAATGTAATTAGCCACATTGTCAGCAGCAGCGAGGTGGGATTCTGTCAGTTTGTTCCGCACTCCGTTGCGAGCCACAGGCAGAGGAATCAAATTAAAGCTCACCCCATGCTTTAGCGTCCGAGGGATCCACAGCCCACGCCACCAGACATTCAAAACATCTCCACGCCACCGCTCCTTACATTTGTCCCGCTGATGGCAATTTGCATGGCACTCACCGGGCATACCGTTCGGAATAAAGCAATTTATGGGCAAAACCTCGTGGGGGTCGCATCTGCGTCGTTGGCACCGCAGACGTCCTTTGATGGATACTCGTGGGTAACGTGGATGTGTTTATTTGGTGCTGTAATGTGTCTAAATCTGGCCCCTAAAAAATGTATTACAAAAATTGATATCCTCAGGTAACACTTCCTCCAAGTATTAAGAACAACTGACGATAGGTACCCCAGGTGGGAACATGATTCAAACGATTTGATGTGGAGCCGACAACAACAAAAACCGTGTCAACAGCGCGATGCGGCAACGTTATTAATAGTGATTAAAATATATATCACGTACAATAAACCAAGTTTGTGCAAGCGAGTTTAATAAAACTATGAGCTGATGACTTAATTTTATTTGAATGACAACATTTATTTGGATAAGAAAATAAACCACTTTCACAACAGAACAGGGTAATTGTATGAAATAGCATAACATCATCTGGCACGATCGCTGACTTGGGTTCAAAGCCAAATAAAATCAGCGGCTCAAATCGTCACCAAAGTTGTGGTGATGGCCTCTCTCCTGCATACCTGCCCGTGTGCCCCCTTACACCAACTCGCATCTGCTGGAGCTGTGACTCGGCAAACGCTCTACAAAAGTGAGTGCCTTGTCGGCTGAAAAGGAACTATGGTGTACGACATAGCTAACTGCAGCAGTTGGAGCGGTGTTTTCCTGATGGCTCCTGAATTTTTAATGCATCACGATATATCTGGAGGCACTTAACGGGCAGGACATCGCAATGGGGCAGGCCCCTGCAGCTGTGCAGGCCGCGCGGCAGGCCTGACTTAAAGTGGAATCTCTGGTTCTGGGCCCAGCAAACCAAAACCTTAGGGATTTAAGTCTCCTACGAGGGCAGAAAAAAAAGTTTAAAAACCTTTCGTGTTGTGGCTAGAGACAACACATCTAAAAGCTTTCCTTCTTGCATTCTTTCTCTCCCTCCAAATGCCTTTAACCCCTTTTTGGCCGCACTCTTGGTATAAAAACCCAAGTTGAGCATGAACACTGTGAAAGATGCTTGTTGATGCCATGTACGGATGAATAAAAAACAAAATGTGGTTAACATTTTGAGATAACAGCAATCGATTGCTGGTAGATGATTCAGCAGAATGTTGTTGTTTGTGATCTGACGAAATAATCAATGTAGGCATTTGAACCTCATGGCGGGACCCCGGGGTCCCCAATAAACGGAAGTCAAAATCGTTATTACTATAATACATTTATTTTTGGCGACTCCGTCCCACCGCGCACATCAACGCCGCGACCCGCCTGGCGCGGATCATTCTGTTGGCATGTCGTCCAAGCGCAGCAGCGAGGACGAATGTGCAGAGGAAACGAAACTTTGATTAGTACATCGTGTAGAGCTCGTCGAGAGGAATAGACTGCCGTATCGCTCGCCTTCAACAGACATAAAATGACGTCGCAACGCAGGTTATGCGACAAGCGAGGGGCTTATGGGACCCCGGGGTCCCGCCATAAGGTTCATTTGTTGAGAAGCATGCACAACAACAGATAACCTGTGTACAGTATACAACACAAATAAACTTCTTTAAAATATTTGTTTAAACCAACGGCTTTGTTTTAAAGTGCACTAAAAAGTTAGAAAAAATTTCAGCCGTCACCAGCTGATCACAATATTATTTCACATTTGTAACAAAAAAATGAAACCGTGTGGCGCTCCTTTAATATCACTATTATCTTTATCGATGACCAAGAATAGCTAAAGAAAGTTATCAACAAATGGCACTCAATAGCATAACAAAATACTCATAATATAGCTGGGCTATCTCTATTTGCTATTACCAATCTCATGATGGTACTTTGTTGGTTGAGATGGCTAAAATTCTAGTATTTAGGTTTTCGAGACTTGGAACAAAGTATAATATGAAATGGCTTGTAGCGTTCCTTTGCAAACTCAAATCTCACAATATTAAGGGAGTGGTATCTGATATCACTCGAAAAAGGTATGAAATGTAGAATATGCGTGCTATGGAATATCACGTATCAATAATAAAAAGCCTAGTATGATATTATAATACAAAGTTCACCATTGATATGCAAATCTTGACCAGCTAATTTTACTTATAAAAAGTGAAAACTTCACAACATAAGTAATACGTATTTTAAGAAATTGAGACGCACACGTCGACTTGATTATGATAGGAAATTTATTAAACGCATAAAAAATAGCTCCAATAATTACAATTACAAATACTTGACAAATACGTTTGAAACATTTTAAACGAAACCTACTACGCTTGCATTTTATAATCGGATAAGCAAATATAGATTTTACAATTTATGTATAGTAATTATAATTACATGTACATGTCATGTATGTACTTATCTTGCCTTCGACTAATATACTCTGACCAAGAATAGAGGTTGGCATAGGAAGTTGAGAAAATAAGTGGGTTAAGGTATACTTTGTATCACTTTGCAGTCAACTGTTTTTAAAAAAGCAGTTCAACACGGATACAAGAAAAAAGAGTTAGTAATACGGAATTATGAATTATACTCAAAACATTTGGAAATGTTCTACACTTCAGCACAAAGTTAAATGACATCATTATCAACATTTTCCCTTCTACTATGAATGATTGCAAATATTTTTTACATACATTGTATCATGCAAATAAACTTTTATCAAACTCGCAAATTCTAAACCAACTCATTATGCATAAAAATAATAAAGGAGCGCTCAACGGTTTTATTTTTTTGTTACAAATGTGAAATAATATTGTGATCAGCTGGTGACGGCTGAATTTTTTTTTATTTTAAACTTTTTATTGCACTTTAAAATAAAACCGTTGGTTTAAAAAATATATATGTTTTAAGGAGTTTCTTTTGTGTGGAGTGATGGTGCCAGTAACTCGTTCGCATGGAGCAGGCGCGCCTGAGCCACGCGGCGCCTGCTTCTTGTGCGAGACAATTCGACAGTTTAGGGACCGCGGCGCTTTTGACCTACACACAAAACTATATAATTAATCAAGCGTCCACACTAAAATTGTAATTGCTTAAAATGAGCCAATTGATTGATGAATTCATGCCGATTTTGATACGGGCGTGCATTGTCTCCGGATCAGAGTACGTGTGCAAAATGTGGAATTGATTGGACAACAGGAAGTAGACTAACTTTTGATTACAAGATTTGACCACGACAAACAGTTTAGTGAAGTTGAATAAAACCGTTGAAGAAGAGGTTGCCTTACAGGACCAACAGGGGCAACACTTTCTAGATTTGAAGCTTTCGTGATTGCAAGGATTCATATTCTTTGGGTTTTTTAGGTAAAAAAAACAAATACATTTATTTTTATTTTTTTACCTACATGACTTTACCGAAAAAAAAGAAAAGAAAAAAAACAAAGACTGCAAAACTATTTCTCCGTCAAAAACTTCGGCCTTCCTGTGATTTTTTTACACATAACTTTATTTTAAAAAGAAACCTTACAATGTACGTAATACCTGATTGAAATGCACGACGGCGCAAGATAAAGGGAGTGTTAGAATATTTGAAGCAGCATTATGCTTAGAACACTGTAATAACATTATATTATTGCACCTGTATCTTCAGACATACTTGGTACAGTATTTCTTACCATTTTTAAACTAAGTATTGAGCATACTTTCATATAAAATGCACAACAAATGGTTAAGGGAATGAAGCATACAAGTTTATTACATCATTTAAAAGAAACGTACGACATGCAATATAATGTTGCCATATTATTACGTAACATTTAAAAGTTATTGTTTTACAGGAACTGTGGTTGTAAAAAAGAAAATTAAACCCCGATAAAATGCTTGGAGGCAATTCAGCTCTACTTTTCTGACCTTAGTCACTTTGTCTGCGACCCCATGTGGGTAGGGAGATAGGAGACTGTGATTTTCATAACAGAAGGGGCAGCTGGGAATGAGACAGAGCTCTGAACCAGCGATGGCCTTCGACATTTTATCCTGTCCCATGGTGGGCAGTGTCAGAGACATCAGAAGCCTGTCTACTGGAGTGCCAGAAGACACTTGTCGACTGCCCCATGTTTGTCTCAAGTGGCTTTAAAAAACGATATACAATATATATACGCACACATCGTGTAGACTGGGCTTATTTTCGAACTTTATACGTTTTGGGTTTGCCGGTAGACTGTGTAAGGTGGCATGTGACTAGTAGCCACAGCCACGGTGAGATGTGTACTGGATGTGGTGTACCGGGAGTGTAAATAAATTGTAGGTCATTGACCTGGACAGACCCGGCTGTGTGATTCAGCCCTGAGTGTAAACAGGCACGTATATCTCAATGAACGTCCTTTTTACGAATCAAAATTGGATAAAACATTGTTGTGCCTAGAGGTGTATTGCTCTCCGTGTGTACCATAATGTGATTTACTTACACCTATCATCCCGACGCATTAAACATTCTGTTACATGGGCACTTAGTGCCTTAATTATGTTGCTAAAAATCAGTTAAGCATGGTGCTAGAAATGCTCCTGCTGGCACAGGTATAGATGGCACTATTTTTCAAGAGTCGCAGCATCAGCTCTGCCAGACAGATGTACAATTGTACAGTCTGAATCATCAGCACACGCCTGACCTACAAAGAAAAGAAGCGACAACCGAAACCGGATGGGCTATAGCCTTGAGCTATCGCAGCTGAACATGCAAAAGTACATTAAAAGCTAAAACATAAAACAGCAGCACATCTTTGAAAGGGAGAAAAAAATTGGGGAGAAAAAAACATAACATGCACCTGAACATTTCTACTATGTATTTTTCCATGCACGTTATAACCTTGCAGTGTTCAACTGACGAGCTTGGCGCCGCCTGCTTTGCACGTGCACTTGTAGATCTTACACATGTTTTGCCCAAACTACGCTCATGTGGAATTGCTTGCCACGGAATAGCAGCAGCTGCAACAAAGGCACCGATTTCGTTGTGGGGGGGGGGGGGGTAGATTTTGGAGGAGAGTGGTTAGACCCCCTTGTGCCAAACACGAACAAATGAATAAATCAACGAGTCAAGATTTCTCCCAATTTTCTTAACTTAACCAAAGGGAATTTATTTCTCGGCAGTCCTCAAGACTTTCCAGCTACAATGAAACATTCTCAAATGTGGTTGTCCATCAGCGTGCCAAATGTAGACCTTGAAACTTTACTCCTGATTAATAGGAAATGCAAATATGCGTATATAGTTAACGGCAAATTAAATTAATATGCAAATATATTTATTTGCTGTCATACGTCTTTTATAAGCATACATTTATTATTATTAATAAAATAACATTTATGTAAGGAGCTGAATTAAAAAAAAAATTGAGAAAGTGTAATTTGTGTCTTTATAATATTGTTCTATTATTTTTTTTTAAAGTGCACACTTCCTTATATATTTACATATAAATGTGTCAAGTGCAATGTGTAGTTTATATCGTTCGGTCATGATGCATACTGGTACTGATTTTCAGACAATGCTGCAGTCTCTAACCCCAGTGTAATGTCCACTTTTGACCCGGACCATTGGTGTGACCGACCGAGATTTCTTCATTGCCTCGCATCAACTCACAGACCACAGACGCATCTCTGCGAGAGTTACATTTAGTCGAAATCCCCCCCCCCCCAACCGCCCCCCCCCCCTCAGTTTACTCTCCACCGCACCATCTCTCCATTCCACGGGGAGCCTTCCATAGTGCACAGCTCTCAAACCAACATGGCCAGTCACAGTTTTTACTTTTTTTTTGTTTCTGCTGTTAACATTCTAGTAAAGCTTTTATTCCATTGCCCGGGCTTGCTGGAGCTAAGGGGGTTCCAAAGTTGTCCGAAATTCCAAAGGGAAAATCCTACCCTCCAGCTATAAGTATTTTAGCAAGCAGGTTGTTACAAGATTCAAGGGACACCATGCAGCCCCAGTTTGAGAGGCGGTGCCGAAATTGTTACCAGTGTATGGAGACAGCCGCTGCCGTCTTTGTTTGTCCTGGGCCAAGCCCCCCTGTGGCACAAACAACCATTAGGTGTAGACATGAGAGGTACATTTCTATACAAGCAGAGAACCACTGTCAAGCTCTTTAATAACACATTCTCAAACAAATTCCAACTAGCTATTGCTACTTGTTGTATTAAGAAATAAATGATACGGTGGTACGGATACATTAAAGACACACCATTCATCCAAGTTCTCAAGAGGAGTGATTAAATAACAATCCGATTTGCATTTTGAAACATTCATATGAAACGAGGCGAACAAAAAAAGCCAATGTATCATAATATAAACTTCGTCGTTAGCAGTCACCGGAGCTCATTATACAATATCAGTCATCCTGTCATCCCCATTGTTAATAATACATTTCATCTCTATAAATAAGAAGCTGCTCAGCTTTAATGTACTTCCATCCCAATTAAAACGATCGTTGAAAGAAGCTGACGACGACGACGACGACGATAAAGACATAAAAATGGCATTACATCTTAAAGAATAAAACGACGAGCAAAGTACACGCGCAGAAACACGCGTTCCCATCTCACCGCGGTGGCAACGTGTAGGGCCCGCGTTCACCCCGACCCATCGCAGATACCACGCGCGCCTGCGGGAGAGGAGACGCACAGCCGTGGTGCGACGAAACACGCGGGGTGGACGTTCAGGAGCCACGGGGACATCGCTAGGGACCCACGAGGGATAACAGCGCCCACGCTCATCTTCTTGGTTCTTTCGGTAAAGTCACGTAGAAGGGAAATAATAAAATAATAAAACATAATAAAATAATTCTCACGACGTTTCGGGCACAACGCAAGCAGCAGTCCTCAGGTGAAGACCAGGTCTGTCGGGGAGACAGCGTCTGAATGAAACAGAACCAGGCTTTTATTGCGACGCTGTCTTCCCGACAGACCTGTTCTTCACCTGAGGACGGCTACTTGCGTTGTGGCCAAAACGTCGTGAGAATTATTTTATTATGTTTAATTTGTATTATTTTATTATTTCCCTTCTACGTGACTTTACCGAAAGAACCAAGAAGATGAATCCCTGCAGTCACGAAAGCTTTAAATCGAAAGCGCCCACGCTGTGTACGGGGAGCGGGCAGGTGCAGCGGACTGCAGACAGACAGACAGAGAGAGGTTTATGGGGCGCAGTTCATTTACTACTGCTTTTGTTTATGACGCCGCCGTTGAAGTGGCGGGCAGAGGTGGTATTCGGTGGGAGAATGAAATAAGTGGCCGGCGGTGGGGGGAGGAGGTGCAACAACGTGCATAGGTTTTTGTACTAAAGTACAAAAAAATGAACACACGATGGCTTCTTCTGTTTATGAGCAATTCGGCAGAGTGTTGCCACATGTGACAGCACCGAGAGAGACACCATTAAGTTAAAACAAGCACGTAAGTGTCAATATACGTTTTGGACGCTCTCCACCGAATGGCAACACCAATATTAACGTTATGCCTGCTGCAATCATTAAATAAACCTGGCGCACCATCCAAACAAGTCAATGAGCACATTGCGACACTCCAGAGCATTTATTTGTGTTTGCTCTTTCAATCTCGGTGCCGTTCGCTCTTGCGCTGCTGTGGAATTGCAGCTGCCCAACAGATGTGCCCCCCCCTCTACTCACGAGATTCAGTAATAATAATAAAAGAATGTACTGCGCCACGACCGAGAAGCAAGATTCCGATTCAACGCGGGCATCTGTCGAGCTGTCAACCCCCTCGGAGCCCCCACCCTCTCCCCTTCCCTCTGCCTCCCGAAAGCTCAGCCATGCATTCAATGGCCATATGTAGCCTGGCTCATTGCCGCTAACTACACTCTGATTTTCAGTGTACCCCCAAAGATCAGTCGCCACCCAATAATTGGACAGAGAGTTTTGAAGTACCACAGTTTTACTGTTGGATATACGCTCAATGCAGTAGTAGCAGTACTAAACCTTTATCCTTATTTGTTTAATGTTGGTGCATATGTAGTGCTTGAGATACGCGTCACGCGCTGGGGTCGGTGTGCGCGCACACATAAGTTAAAACAAATGTTAGTAATAACTTTACCGCGGGCTTTGTCAACCCACTGCTGGATAAAGGCCTCTTGGCCCTCCACAAGCGATGCTGGCCAGGGGTGACTGTTTGACCCCTACGTCACCGCGCTGGTTAATGCGGGTTTGGTCAGTTATGGGACGAGAGGGCGGGGGGGTGGCATGCCTGCATGAGATATAAATTACCACTAACGTAAGACTTGGCCAGGAAGTGAACTCGGGTCGCTGGGTTCAAAACGCAGTGCCAGTTCACCACCGCTCTAAGTATTTGGGGTAAAAAAAAAGCCATCCAACAAAAGTAATACTTTACCACAATGTATCCTCAACTGAGTTAAACCAATGATTACATGAATTAATTGACTGATATTTTGACCTAGAATCGTTCAATGTTCTTTCTTGATAACAACACTTCATATATGTTGTTTAGACATGAAGACAAAATATGTTACTCGTGCACTTAAAGTAACTACATTTATTGTTTAAGAACATGTCTTATTAGCTCATTGTATAATTCGTAAGTAAATGTCTAATTAGCTCAAATCTGAAAACAACATGTGTTTAAATTTTGTGTAGTTTTGTTTCGTAAGAAGATCTACTGCAATGTCTTTTGCACCCAAACTTAATATAATTAGCTCATTAATCCACGAGATGTCAACAGTGTATAAGTAAATAAATACGTAGAATGACTCTAGAAAGCAGGTATATACACACAGAATCAGTTGTGTTGCTCTCCGATGTGTTCTGGGGTTGTTACCGCGTGTTGTTCTGCATGTTTGTCTGGCGTTTCACTCCAAAATGTCCAACATTTTACTCCAAGTGCTGGGAGTTTCCTCGTGAACTCCTAGCACCTATGTTTGTATGTGTGTATGTATGTATGTTGAACTTCTTTCACACCGTTCGTAGCCAACTGTGATAATCGGAAGTGCTGGGAAAGACAAGATACTAAACACAAAAAGTATCTTCAGCGAAACGTTGGGCATCACGCTGAACAACATGTGGGTTACAACCCAAAAAAACAAGTTGGAGATCTATGAAATTGCATTGGCTTGCGGTCGCTAAAAATTAAATTCTCTCAATATTCCATGGCAATATCTGTAATTATCATCTCAGTAAATGTACTGCATAAATACTCGCTCAAGCATTTAATAGCGTCTTGATTGCCCTTTCTGGGGGGGAGAAACCTATTTAATTTGTGTACTTTCAATGCACTTTGGCTACAAAGCATTGACGTAAACAATAAGTCGAAATAATTTTCTCATTTCCTCATTTTTCTCATTGTGCTGGTCTCGACTGTCAATGGAAAACTGTGGGAGGCTTTGTAACTGCTCCTTTGCCAAACTGCCATCACCATTTTAAAATGTGCTGTTTACTCCCACCTCTGCTGCTCACTTAAGCTGCGAGTCCCAGTGCAGCCGGAACTGATTAGCCCTCTTCTGCTCGCAAGGACATCTCGGGTCCACGTTACCATCACCCACAGTATCAGTCCCTTTATTTGACACAATGGCTCGCTCCTAAACGTGCACTAATAACCTTTTAACCGAAAATTATCCTAGAGACATATTCATTGCATTGGCTAGAAAAGATGATGAATTAATTTAAATACTGCGAATAATTTAACAGAAACCATCACTTTCTGGCAGCTCGTTTTGGGCATGAGGGACTCTTCAGGACAGAAGCCGAATTCACCGATTTGTGAAGACAAGAGGGTTAACAAGAAGAGTGTGTGTGAACCTGATAATTGCTGTGAATTCCTCAGTGCAAATCCCACAAGAAATCTCTGATTGTCTAATGTTCAGAGACAGGCACATGTCCGTGTGGATGTGATATGTACATACGTGTATGTGTGTGCATGTGGGGAGCGTTAGTGCGCAGCGCTATGAACCCATAGTGCAGCACGCGATCTGGGTTCAATTCCTGCTCACGGCCATCGCCAGTGGCGATTATTTGAACCGGTCCTGGGCCTCCCCTAGGTCGACTCAGCCTCAAATGAGTACATGGTGCAGTGTGTAAACATCGCCATTAGAGAGATAAAGGTGTGCCTTTCCACCCTTCAAAGGTGCTCGCTCACACCACTTGCCTCAACAGTCTGTTCAGGCTATACGGGAGATCTTTGTCTTTCGTGCAGTGTCCCCCAGCGTTCACACAGGCACATGTACGCTCACACAGTTGTGCACAGTAACAAGCCCCTTACATACTGAAATCATTGAATTAAATTATCGTTAATCTCGAAATATTTTTTTATTCAAATTGTGTCAATCTGTAAAAAAAAAAATCTAATTATTGACAAGTTAGTTATTTATGTGAAGACGAGGGTATGAACTTTTCAGCACTATAGATTTTTACACAAAATGCATTCAAATTGTTCACAAGTCTGTATTTTTTTGCACTAAAATTATTAAATAATATGCGATGACACCTACAGCATTTCCCACATTACAATATAAAATTCTTCATTTATTTTCATTCCAACGGCAAAACAATTTTAATATGTTTGAATGTATGCGACATTTCTACAGTTAAACTCACAATGTTATTGAATGGCGTGCATTGCAATCGATGCCTTTCAGTTTTGCTTCTTTGTTTATGCTGCTGGTTCATGTTATTCCCCCATTGCTGGCGAGCAACAAAACAAGGCTACTTTACTACTTGTTGTTAAATAATTAAGATGTTAATCATCTTGATATAATTTGGTGTGTTATTAATTAGAAGGTATTTTCTAAATGGTCTTTGCGCCTTCAGAGGAAAGCCAAAAAACATGTTTTTTCCTGTGTTGTCTTGAAATTGTCTCACGGGCATGGGCAATATTGTGTTGGATCTTGGGGTAGTTGGCAGTTGTCCACCCGATAACATGCATCACAGCTCCACCTTAGGGCAACCTCCCTGCTGGAGATTTCAGACAGATTGTTCCTCCCCAAACGTGAAGTGTGTGTGTGTGTGAGCCTCTCCCCGTGGCCGTCAACCCCAAAAGGGTTTAAGAAAATATAAGCGGAACTAATTTATTTATTTGAACATACAAATGCTTCAGCGCATTAGCCTATTGGCTTTCCAGACCGGTACTTATCAACCAGCATTTGTTTAAGCAAGCCACCTCTGGACAGGTTTCGACTTTCTGTGTCTCATCAGTGTAGAATAAGGTTTGTTCATCAAATGCTGCTAAATTACCACGTCATTGGCAAGGGCACTCCGTATCGAATATTGGACCCCATTGGAAGGGAAAAAAGGAATAGTTTGTGAAACCAAAGTAGATTCTCATAAAAAAAAGACAATGGGCTCTGTTGATACAGTTTTCATCCTTTGCACGAAATGTGAATAACACTATGTAAAATACATTTTGTTCCTGGGTAGTAAGTGTTATTTCCTAATTGCGTATACCTAAAAAGTATAGAAAATGGCTATAATTCCCCACAAACTTTGCTTTTATGACCAGGACAGTGATATTTTGAAATTTACCTATTTCAATAATACAATTCGTCGAATTTGTGTCTTTTCGTTCACATAAAGTCAGAAAAAAACCAACATATGAATCAAAATTAACATGTACTTATACTAAAGTAATACAGAAATTACTACAAAAGATTTAGACGTTAGTAGTTTTTCGAGATTTACGATTGTCCTGTAAATCACTATCACGAATCAGCCCCCAAATGTAGTCTCCCATCATGTTCTCGTTATACTGTCCCTTGGTAGCATCGTTCAAAGTCCAGTATATCCTGATGGAAGCGCTCGCCTTGCTCCTCCGAGTACGCTCCCATGTTCTCCTTGAATTTATCAAGATGAGCATCAAGGATATGGACTTTGAAGGACATCCTACATCCCATTGTGCCGTAGAATTTTTCACCAGTCTCAACCTGCTCCACATAGTTTTCGACCTTGTGATTGCCCAGGAAGCTACGAACCACTGCGACAAAGCTGTCCCAAGCCGCTTTCTCCTTACTAGTGAGCATTCTTGGGGAATTCATTGCACTCCAGGATCTTCTTTATCGGTGGTCCGACGAAGACATCGGCTTTGACCTTTGCCTCAGACAGCTTCGGGAAGAAGTCTTGAAGGTACTTGGGTAGTAAGTTATCTACAGCTCTGAGTTATCTACAGCTCTGACAAATTGTTTAATAAGGCCCAATTTGATGTGCAGTGGTGGCATCAGCACCTTCCGGGGGTACACCAGTGGCTCCCACTTGACGTTGTTCCTCCCCACAGAGAACTCGGTCCGCTGTGGCCAGAGTCGCCTGTGGTAGTGCGCCTTGGTGTCCCTGCTGTCCCAAAGGCAAAAATAGCAGGGAAACTTGGTAAAACCGCCTTGGAGAACCATCAGGGTTGCCACCATTTTGAAGTCTCCAATGACCTCCAAGCCCGATGGATGAAGGAAGGCCGGATACGTGATAGCAGGTGCATTCTTGCTAGTCCGACGTTTGGAAGGGTCCACCATGCAGAAATAGTAGTTGCTTGAGTGATCAGTGGGTTCGCGCCAAATGCTTGGGATAGCGAACTTCATGGCTCTCTTTTCCCCTTTGTACCATCCAACAAAAATACATTTATTTCACCCATGACTAATGTGTAAGAGATTCTCTCAACATTTTTCATACTTGATATATTTTTTCAATAACATCGAAAATTGTAAAACATTTGAAAAAAACACTTTTTTTTATATTTTAACAAATTTTATAACATAAAATTCCGAGCAACAATTGTCCATCTTACCTTCCAGAGTTTTTTTGCATTGCTCGCAGGTGAAATGAGGTGCCCAGGGTTTGTCTTGATCCCTGACACGCATGCCGAAATATGCCTTGTAGGCCTCACACATCTTAGAAAATGCTTCCACAGAGTACTTTTTCGCTCTTGTCTTAATACATTGACCGCAGACTTAACAAAAATGCGTCTGCCGGATGCTTGAAACCTCTTGATGCCATCTCAGAAAAATGCAGATATGTATCCTCTTCGGCAGCTGGAACTAAACTGAACTGATGGGCTTAAGGCCCCTATATTTATACTACTATTTATATTCCTGGAACGTTCTATAATGTTTTAGAAGTTACTGCAAGTTTACTCAGCACTGAATCTATCAAGAATGTTCTGGAAAATAGGTAAATTTCTAAATATCACTGTCCTGGTCACAAAAGCAAGGTTTGTGGAGAATAATATTTAAAACATTTACTTTTGAGGCATAAAAAATTTGGAAATAACACTTACTACCCAGGAACAAAAAAAAATGTGTTACACTGTGTAATTAAATAAGTATCATTTTCCAATTTTTTTAATTACTTGCAGATTAAGACTTAGTAATATCATCCCCTACTGGTAGATTGTATCTGTTTACGAAATCGCGCATCTCCATGGAAGCCTTTGTGCTATAAGAGTGGCACAAACACCAAATCTACAAATTGTACTTCTAATTTATGTATACACTTTATATTAAACACATATCACTTGAGATCTCCAGGTGGCTCAGGAATAAGAATTATAACCGCTGAATTCCTAAGTTATATTGTGGGCAACCACCCATAATTAAACGGGGTTTTCAAGCACAGCAAAATGATGGCCTCAGCCAGGTGACCAATGATTTCCAATTAATGTGGCCTTATTTCAGATTTGAGAAATACAAAATTCAGTTTCATTGAACGATTACAATCTTTGCGTGGCATTAAAGGGTGTGCCCGTGGCGTGGGTAAGTGGCTTATTGCAGTGACCTCCGAAGTAGTTTTGTGACCTCTATCAATGCCATCCGTAACAGAGTGATGCTCTGTATTAGCAACTGAGTGGACACTGATAGGAGCGTTTAAAAAATGTGCCCATTGCTTAAACAGCCACACCACGGGATTGAATTAGCGACCTCTGGATGGCAAGTTCAGTGTGAGCACTATTATACCACGGCAGCATCCCCATTATCAGGGATACTGATTATATACCATAACATGTGTATATTTTTTACTGTAGCCAGACGACCAACTCTCAACTCAAAATGTAATTTTTCATCACCACATCCACAACGATTAACAGCCTCTTCTTTTTGACATTGCTGTGTGACAAATAACGTACTGTCATAGTTTTTTTCAGATCGCAGCACTACGTAGGAGTCAGTTCTAGAGATCCAAGCACCGTTGCGGGGGGGGGGGCTGCATGAAATCGCATAGTAGTTGAAAACCAATCTTTGTCAACGCCAAGAGCACTCTTTGCTCATGCGCACAGTTCCGGCAGAACTCAAATGCTGTTGGCAGGCGATATTCGATGTTTCAGCAGCTTTAACATACCTTGGTGCAGGAACGTGTCAAAAAGCTTGCTTTGAAGTAGGTGAGGATGCCACGGCTTTTTTTGACATTTTAAAAATTTCCAATTCTCTTTAATGGATGTAAAACAAAAATCTGTCCGATGGCAGTATCGCCGTGGTCATAAAAGGTGCTTACTTTGCTGAAAGCTACTCATCAATTGAGCTTTTCAGATGGTTCCCGATAACGTCAAGAATCACTTGGCTGGCATGGTAGATAAGGCTTCACGTCCTATAATTCCGACACTGTGTGATGTCGGCTTTCTTTGAGATTGCGATAACACAGCTTTCATCCCTGCTTCCATCTTCCCATATCTTCATATGGATTTACCACGTTGTATGTAAAATGGCTTCTGTCTCTCGTCCTTTGATCAATGTAATGGTAAGGGTGTCTCTATCTCATGGCTGTTTTGTTTGCAGAATCCAGCAACCATTAACACGAAGGTCAAAGCCTCTCCAAAGCACTTCAGGATATGTTCAACGGCACAGTCATCGTATATACGAACCAAATGTACACAAATGTATACATGCTTATTATAAGCATAATAATGTTGCAGCCTTTTTGTTAATGCACTGCTGAATAAAGGCCTCCCCCATGCCGTATCAGTCATGGTGAATGGGGGACCGCTTCAGAAATCACTTGACTCTTTACGTTTCATTTTATTGCAATAAAGTGTTTTTATTGTAGTAAATAAAATGATGTAATCGTACACCCACCCGTTACAGATATTTACACACACCTACAGCGACGACATTGCCAATGTCGGCCATCGGGCGATTTGCTCGTAATCACACGCAGAGTCAATGAATGTAGATTTTTTTTTCTAAACACACATTAGATATGTAGCTCATCTACATTGCCGAATGCTACATTCGGGTGTAGCGGAATAAATACATGAACAAATACTGCAACTACAATAACAATACAATTCTAGTGTTTATTCCATTTATGGTGAAGTGTCTGCGTGCAAAGTTGGAATCGTAAATATTTATTAAAAACAAAATCCATACATGTAGAATTGTGGCCAAAATTGTAATCACTCCAAGATGTACCAAATTACAAGCATGTGTTCCAAGAAACAATGTTGTAAACGAAGTAGTGCATGTGATTGTAGACAAACACGCACACACACATTGGCATTTGAAGCTCACATATTAGTTTACAGACAAACTCACAATGCGACAAAAAAAAATTCTCTACATGGTCTTATAATCATGAAATATATATATCGGTGTTTTAATGCTATGTGCTACATAATGTAAGACCTGTGACGTGACCGATAAAAATCATGCACTTTTCAAATAGATGTACATATGTATCGGGGCCCTGGTCAACAGCAGTCATTTGCCTTTCACACGCATTCAGAAATCCACGTTCACTTGGATGACAGTAAAATCCCATGGGATTTCAGTTTATCGCATTACTATGTTTAAACAGAGCATTACTGCCCCATAAAACAGCTCTTTTCCGCTATGAAACACTCCCGTCTGATGTCTAATTACTTTAACAGCAGCAAGCAGATAAGACTGACTCGCAACGTAAGAATAATGAATGTCGTACGTGTATCAACAGACAGCAACAACGAAGCAATGCGAAGTGCTTTCTAAATATTATATAAACGCTGCATGCAATTGAATAGTGGCATGGAGGATTGCCTCACCGCGATACAGTCCCGGCGCTCCGTGGTTCCATTTCTGGCCACGCACAACACCAATGCAAATTGGATCTTGCCCTCTTGGGTTTACGCTCACTCTGTCAAACTGATATCGGGGGGCGGAGCCAGTTAATGCAAGATCATTGGGATTGACTTCTTGTGATGCCTTCGTAGGCAGCACCTACGGTGGAATCTGGGAACCCAAGAATTGTGCTCTAATGAAGGCTGCATTGCCGTTGCATGGGGATGAGTTCTCAGTTTTAAGATTGAGCTTAAAAGCCCCCAAAAGACTGGGTATAGTTACAAACATTTCAGATGGTGAAACATTTATTTTGTTTCAGATTGATCTGGAAATATGACATCACAAGACATGACATTACGGATATGACATCACTTATGTGCTTTTCTTATTAAAAGTGGTGTCACGGGCATTGGGTGATGTCACTTTTGTAAGTTCTTAGACATTCAATTAGGACGTCATATAAATTATCTTTTAAATATATGAAATGGTCAATAATAATCTGAAATGCTGCTGTGTGGAGCAGGTGCAGATGAATAACATCAGGCTGAAACAACCAAAGATTGAGGCAGGTCATTTGCACTTCTGTTGCACTTAGAAGATTGTTACACAATGACAACTGGTGTCTAAAACTGGCTTGGGGCTCTCCTAGATCAACTCAGCCTAAAGTGAGTGTTTGGTGTTGAATGTCAACATAAGCAATGAAGGCAAACGCAGCCAGGTGTTGTGAGGATCGGGTGTGTTTTTGTAATACATTTATAGTGGAAATTGTGTTATTTTTATCACAGGAAATGTAAAGTATAATCCAGCTGATAAGATGGTAGCACAGGCATAGAGATGTGTTTTGAGATTTTGACCTTTTTGACAAAAAAAGTTTTTTTTCTTTGGGTCGCCTCTCTATATTGTAAGAAATGCTCAACTTTTCAACAATTTCCATTTTCAACCCCCGCCCATCAGGAACATCATGTGTCACACTCGGCTTGGGTAGACACACACAAAAAGATGAGAAATTACCATTTAAAATGCTCCAGCATGAAAGAGCACTCCTTGAAAATTAAATTTGAATTTGATACGACCTTGAAAATCTCTTCTAAAGCATTCCACATTCATAGAAAATCTCTAATAAACAGGACTCGATGAATATGAATAGTCGTGTTAACTTTAACATCTGGATTAAAGACATATTATTGAGAATTTTACACGCGTGCACATTTGATGGAGACCGGTTTGTGTTGGATTGTATGCATGCTTTGTAAATGCATACATATATAGGTTAGAGTGTTCGGTGACAGGCACATTTATGCAAAAACTTGGTGATACTGTATTATCTTTAAAAAAAAGAAGTTATAAAGGAATGTTCATAAAAAATTTATAAAATGGGATTCACTCGTGATATATTTACCTTTAAAATGAATAATTAAAGGTCATAGAGAAGGTTATAGAGAAAAAATTAGATTGAGCATCCTGCAGTTAGATAGTGAGGAGGCAGAGATGTTTATGTGGTCACATCATTTAGACAACTGTTAACGGCAGTCCAATAATAAGCAATGATTTATAATTACGATATTAATTTTAATCTTTGTTGGAAACAATTTCGTGCGAGCAAACGGGAAGGCGTGATTTTAAATCAAATACAGAAATGAATTCACGAACGCACTTTCCAAAATGTTGCACACACGCTAAAGCAAGCTTAACGCACGGGTTTATTTTAGCCATTTATAACGGCAGACCACAGGCAAGCGGCTTGCTGAACGGGACCCCCACCGAGTCCCGTGTCTTTAATATGGTTTAGAACACATTTGTGATGCAACTGCAGGGGAGCAAAGCACATTCAAGGTTGTCAGGGCAGTTTTGCTATAAAGGTGAAAAATCTTTGTAATCATCAACATAATTCCACTTCAGGAGCTAACCGAAGGGCGGTGTTTGTCTTTATTGCACTTTAACAGGGTTACAAAGTCTAATACAAATGTATTTTTTCTTGTAACAAGCAGATGAGAACAGGTTGCCCGCTGTGCACACTAACAGGTCAGTTTGTGCCACGAAACTGAAATGAAATATGTACCTAATTTACAGCAACTCTGGCCATGCAATTTCCATTAATTTCCTGAAAGTGCCAATCACCACAGAGCTCTGACATTTTATTTGTTTTTATTCCATACAACAACTTTGAGTGGTGGGAAAGCATGTCACGCGTGTGGGTGTCTGCTCCATGCTGCGCGTGACCTTTTGACATTTTGCAAAACGTTAAAGTACAAGTCCCACGCGGTAACTTTCATGCCACAACGCACGGTTATGCACTTGCCACATTCACACCGCTGTGGCGATGCCATCGAGCATGCGACAGCTCGCCTCGTACGTATGTCAGGATTGTGCACAATCATATTGGGAGCCATTCGGTCCGTGAAATTACGTTGCATGCAGTTATAATATCAACAGGAATTTGATTCGTTGCAAAGAATGACACTTGGGTCAGGCTTGTCAAGATATTTTCCAGTAAAAAAAAACAAAGATGTTTGCCTAATATTTTACAGCAGTCAATTGAGTAATAATTTGATGCAAAAAAATGTCGACCTTCCAATGAAGCTTGAGGTACCAGAACGCGGGCCAATTGGCAATAAAAGTTGCCGCGTCTGTTTCTAATCTGCCCCAGCTAAGGCTTCAGATTGGCGACAACAACAACAACAAGAGTGAGCGGAGCCTCCATCCCTTACAAAGCTAAAACCCTTCGAGTCCATTTAAATATTTATTATAATTTTTCCTTCGCTGAGGTCCATGTATCTTATTTGACTGAAGGACTCGCGGCTGGTAAAAAAAAGGCCCTGAACCAATTAAGAAAAAATTCGATAAAGATCGTGCTCGAGAACGCCTACGACCTCGCAGCAGCCCCCCCACGCCGCCCCCCTCCGTGTTCTCAATTGAACCAGACAGTGTTGGCTCCCACACTCACCCTGCACCTAGCTAATTGCGCATTCCCCGCTAATGAAAGCCGTGCCTGCGCATGCACTGACAGACACTCGTGGGCATGAACACGAGCACAGATGCACACACCAAAGATCTCCCCCTATAGCCTTGACCAGACTGTTGGAGGCGAGTGCTGTTAGCGAGCACCTATTAAAGCCAGCACATTGCAGATGTGCACAGGTCTTGTTTGACAGACTAAAACACCTTTTAACTTCTCCATGGCAGTAGTTGTTTATTTTTTGCTTAACACTGTCAAATACACAAAGGAAGTTTGATACACAAAGATCATTTATAATTATATATTTAAGATCAAAAATGCACATTTATGAATCTGTGACGTATTTAAAATCTATATAAAATGTCAGGTTGAACGGTGGCGCAGCAGTTATTGTACAGCGTTAAAAACCCAACGGGCCGCATTTCATTTCTGGTCATGGCTAACATCCTCGGTAAGTGGAATCTGAACTGGAACTTGGCTGCCCTCACCCCACACCTCTCCCTCCAGCCACCTTCAACAATACACCTTTCGCTACGTATGGTGCAAAAAAAGTCCAACATTAATTCATTCATAGTGGTGAAGTACGGTCAAACTACCCAATAATCAACACACTGTGAGGCCTTCATCCAGCAGTGCATTGACGCACAGATCTGTAAGTAATTATTATTTATTGCAATTTTTTTACTTACAATATATTTTGTTCTATACGTAATTCAATTATTACGAACGTGTAAGTAACCTCACGGCTACTTGCCAACATTGTGCGTGTTTATTTATTTGAAAGAAAGAAAGTAAAAAACACGTCCGGTTTATTGTAAAATGTTTTGGAGGGCTCATCTTTGTACCCCCCTTTCTCTCGCGTCTCGGCTTGTGGGATGATGTGACGGTAATGGGATGGGCTGCGTATAAAGCGGCGAGTCTCACTGTCACATTAGCACTAGGGGGGCGCCTCACTCCCAACGTGCAATGTGACACTTGGGGCGATAATGAATACAAACAGAGCCACGCGCCATTTGCCACAAGGTCCCAGAAGATGATTAGATCTGCTCAGGTGGTTCAAAAGGGCACGATTTTACGTGAAAACCTTTACACCTCATTATCAAGTTATTCTGCGAGCGCTGAAGCAGTGAAATGTGTATTCATATCAATTATTGCTGACTTTTAAGCATTTCAAACCAGGAAATGGAACAAATTTAGCACTCAGAGTTGGAATTGTGTATTGAATTTCAGATTTCAAATGAACCGTGCTGTATTTTTTCGTTGCAAGAAACGCTTCAGATTAGAAAATTTTATATTATTATAAATTGTCACATATAGCTGTACGTTTGTATTTGCTAAATGTCTATTCTGTCAAAGTCGCACATCTCTCCCATCGTGAATTAAAGC